>NW_027480463.1:1371356-2057035 GCF_051401765.1 Calliopsis andreniformis | reverse complement strand
TTGAGGATTGAGTATTGAGGATTGGGTATTGAGGATTCAACATTGAGGATTGAGGGTTGAGGATTGAGGATTGAGGATTGACGATTGAGGATTGAGGAATGAGAATCGAGGATTGAGGATTGAGGATTCAAGATTGAGGACTGGGCACTGAGGATTGAAGAATGAGGATTGAGGATTGAGGATTGAGGATTGAGGATTGCAGCTTGAGTATTGAGGATTGAAGATTGAGGGTTGAGGATTGAGGATTGAGGATTGAGCATTGAGGATTTATGATTGAGGATTGAGGATTGAGGATTGAAGACTGTGGATTGAGGATTGAGGATTAAGGATTGAGGATTGAAGGTTGAGTATTGAGGATTGAAGATTGAGGATTGAGGATTGAGGATTGAGGATTGAGTATTGAAGATTGAGGATTGGGTATTGCGGATTGAACATTGAGGATTGAAGAGTGAGGATTGAAGATTCAGTATTGAGGATTGAAGCTTGAGGATTGAGGATTGAGGATTGAAGGTTGAAGATTGAGTATTGAGGATCGAAGATTGAGGATTGAGGACTGAGAGTTGAGGATTGAGGATTGAGGATTGAAGATTGTGGATTGAGGATTGAAGATTGAGTATTGAGGATCGAAGATTGACGATTGAGGATTGAGAATTGAGGATTGAAGACTGAGGATTGGGTATTGAGGATTGAGCATTGGGGATTGAGGGTTGAGGATTGAGGATTGAGGATTGAGGATTGAAGATTGAATATTAATGATTGAAGATTGAATATTAATGATTGAAGATTGAGGATTGAGGATTGAGGGTTGTGGATTGAGGACGAGGACTGAGGGTTGAGTATTGGTGTTTGAAGTCTGAGGATTGGGGATTGATGATTGAGAATTGAGGATTGAGGATTGAGGATTGAAGATTGAGGATTCGGTATTGAGGATTGAAGAATGAGGATTGAGGAGTGAGGACTGAGGATTAAGGATTGCAGTTTGAGTATTGAAGATTGAAGATTGAGGATTGAGGATTGAGGATTGAGGATTGAGGGTTGAGGATTGAGGGTTGAAGATTGAGTATTGAGGATTGAAGATTGAGGATTGAGGATTGAGGATTGAGGATTGAGGATTGAAGATTGAGTATTGGGGATTGAGGATCGACGATTGAGGATTGAGAATTGAGGATTGAGGATTGAGGATTGGGGACTGAGTGTTGAGGGTTGAGTGATGAGAATTCATGTTTGTGGATAGAGATTTGAAGATTGCAGGTTGAGTATTGAGTATTGAAGCCTGTGAATTGAGGATATTCTATTGAGGATTGAGGATTGAAGATTGAGTATTGAGGATTGAGGATTGAGGATTGAGGATTGAGGATTGAGGATTGAGGATTGAAGACTGAGGACTGGGTATTGAGGATTTAGCATTGGGGATTGAGGGTTGAGGATTGAGGATTGAGGATTGAGGATTGAGGATTGAGGGTTGTGGATTGAGGACGAGGACTGAGGGTTGAGTATTGGTGTTTGAAGTCTGAGGATTGAGGATTGAGGATTGAGAATTGAGGTTTGAGAACTGAGGATTGAGGATTGAGGATTGAGGAATGAAGATTGAGTATTGAGGATTGAAGATTGAGGATTGAGGATTGAGGATTGAGGATTGAGGACTCAAGATTGAATATTGATGATTGAAGATTGAGGATTGGGTATTGATGCTTGTGGATTGAGGACGAGGACTGAGGGTTGAGTATTGCTGTTTGAGGTCTGAGGATTGAGGATTGAGTATTGAGAATTGAGGGTTGAGGATTGAGGATTGAAGATTGTGGATTCGGTATTGAGAATTGAAGAATGAGGATTGAGGAGTGAGGACTGAGGATTGAGGATTGCAGTTTGAGTATTGAGGATTGAAGATTGAGGATTGAGGATTGAGGATTGAGGATCGAGTATTGAGGATTGAGAATTGAGAATTGAGGATTGAGGATTGAAGATTGAGGATTGAGGATTGAGGATTGAGGATTGAGTATTGAAGATTGAGGATTGAGGATTGAGGATTGAGGACTCAAGATTGAATATTGATGATTGAAGATTGAGGATTGGGTATTGATGCTTGTGGATTGAGGACGAGGACTGAGGGTTGAGTATTGCTGTTTGAGGTCTGAGGATTGAGGATTGAGTATTGAGAATTGAGGGTTGAGGATTGAGGATTGAAGATTGTGGATTGGGTATTGAGGATTGAAGAATGAGGATTGAGGATTGAGGATTGAGGATTGAGTATTGAATACTGAGTATTGAGGATTGAAGATTGAAGATTGAGGATTGAGGATTGAGGATCGAGGATTGAGGATTGAGGATTGAGGATTGAGGATTGAGGAATGAAGATTGAGTATTGAGGATTGAAGATTGAGGATTGAGTATTGAGGATTGGGTATTGAGGATTCAACATTGAGGATTGAGGGTTGAGGATTGAGGATTGAGGATTGACGATTGAGGATTGAGGAATGAGAATCGAGGATTGAGGATTGAGGATTCAAGATTGAGGACTGGGCACTGAGGATTGAAGAATGAGGATTGAGGATTGAGGATTGAGGATTGAGGATTGCAGCTTGAGTATTGAGGATTGAAGATTGAGGGTTGAGGATTGAGGATTGAGGATTGAGCATTGAGGATTTATGATTGAGGATTGAGGATTGAAGATTGGGTATTGAGGATTGAAGACTGTGGATTGAGGATTGAGGATTAAGGATTGAGGATTGAAGGTTGAGTATTGAGGATTGAAGATTGAGGATTGAGGATTGAGGATTGAGGATTGAGTATTGAAGATTGAGGATTGGGTATTGCGGATTGAACATTGAGGATTGAAGAGTGAGGATTGAAGATTCAGTATTGAGGATTGAAGCTTGAGGATTGAGGATTGAGGATTGAAGGTTGAAGATTGAGTATTGAGGATCGAAGATTGAGGATTGAGGACTGAGAGTTGAGGATTGAGGATTGAGGATTGAAGATTGTGGATTGAGGATTGAAGATTGAGTATTGAGGATCGAAGATTGACGATTGAGGATTGAGAATTGAGGATTGAAGACTGAGGATTGGGTATTGAGGATTGAGCATTGGGGATTGAGGGTTGAGGATTGAGGATTGAGGATTGAGGATTGAAGATTGAATATTAATGATTGAAGATTGAATATTAATGATTGAAGATTGAGGATTGAGGATTGAGGGTTGTGGATTGAGGACGAGGACTGAGGGTTGAGTATTGGTGTTTGAAGTCTGAGGATTGGGGATTGATGATTGAGAATTGAGGATTGAGGATTGAGGATTGAAGATTGAGGATTCGGTATTGAGGATTGAAGAATGAGGATTGAGGAGTGAGGACTGAGGATTAAGGATTGCAGTTTGAGTATTGAAGATTGAAGATTGAGGATTGAGGATTGAGGATTGAGGATTGAGGATTGAGGATTGAGAATTGAGGATTGAGGATTGAGGATTGAAGATTGAGGATTGAGGATTGAGGATTGAGGATTGAGGCTTGAGAACTGAGGATTGAGGATTGAGGATTGAGGAATGAAGATTGAGTATTGAGGATTGAGGATTGAGGATTGAGGATTGAGGATTGAGGATTGAGGATTGAAGACTGAGGACTGGGTATTGAGGATTTAGCATTGGGGATTGAGGGTTGAGGATTGAGGATTGAGGATTGAGGATTGAGGATTGAGGGTTGTGGATTGAGGACGAGGACTGAGGGTTGAGTATTGGTGTTTGAAGTCTGAGGATTGAGGATTGAGGATTGAGAATTGAGGTTTGAGGATTGAGGATTGAAGATTGAGGATTTGGTATTGAGGATTGAAGAATGAGGATTGAGGAGTGAGGACTGAGGATTGAGGATTGCAGTTTGAGTATTGAGGATTGAAGATTGAGGATTGAGGATTGAGGATTGAGGATTGAGGATTGAGGATTGAGAATTGAGGATTGAGGATTGAGGATTGAAGATTGAGGATTGAGGATTGAGGATTGAGGATTGAGGCTTGAGAACTGAGGATTGAGGATTGAGGATTGAGGAATGAAGATTGAGTATTGAGGATTGAAGATTGAGGATTGAGGATTGAGGATTGAGGATTGAGGACTCAAGATTGAATATTGATGATTGAAGATTGAGGATTGGGTATTGATGCTTGTGGATTGAGGACGAGGACTGAGGGTTGAGTATTGCTGTTTGAGGTCTGAGGATTGAGGATTGAGTATTGAGAATTGAGGGTTGAGGATTGAGGATTGAAGATTGTGGATTGGGTATTGAGGATTGAAGAATGAGGATTGAGGATTGAGGATTGAGGATTGGGTATTGAATACTGAGTATTGAGGATTGAAGATTGAAGATTGAGGATTGAGGATTGAGGATCGAGGATTGAGGATTGAGGATTGAGGATTGAGGATTGAGGAATGAAGATTGAGTATTAAGGATTGAAGATTGAGGATTGAGGATTGAGGATTGGGTATTGAGGATTCGACATTGAGGATTGAGGGTTGAGGATTGGGTATTGAGGATTCAACATTGAGGATTGAGGGTTGAGGATTGAGGATTGAGGATTGACGATTGAGGATTGAGGAATGAGAATCGAGGATTGAGGATTGAGGATTCAAGATTGAGGACTGGGCACTGAGGATTGAAGAATGAGGATTGAGGATTGAGGATTGAGGATAGAGGATTGCAGATTGAGTATTGAGGATTGAATATTGAGGGTTGAGGATTGAGGATTGAGGATTGAGGATTGTGGATTGAGGATTGAAGATTGAGTATTGAGGATCGAAGATTGACGATTGAGGATTGAGAATTGAGGATTGAAGACTGAGGATTGGGTATTGAGGATTGAGCATTGGGGATTGAGGGTTGAGGATTGAGGATTGAGGATTGAGGATTGAAGATTGAATATTAATGATTGAAGATTGAATATTAATGATTGAAGATTGAGGATTGAGGATTGAGGGTTGTGGATTGAGGACGAGGACTGAGGGTTGAGGATTGGTGTTTGAAGTCTGAGGATTGGGGATTGATGATTGAGAATTGAGGATTGAGGATTGAGGATTGAAGATTGAGGATTCGGTATTGAGGATTGAAGAATAAGGATTGAGGAGTGAGGACTGAGGATTGTGGATTGCAGTTTGAGTATTGAAGATTGAAGATTGAGGATTGAGGATTGAGGATTGAGGATTGAGGGTTCAGGATTGAGGGTTGAAGATTGAGTATTGAGGATTGAAGGTTGAGGATTGAGGATTGAGGATTGAGGATTGAGGATTGAAGATTGAGTATTGGGGATTGAGGATTGACGATTGAGGATTGAGAATTGAGGATTGAGGATTGAGGATTGGGGACTGAGTGTTGAGGGTTGAGTGATGAGAATTCATGTTTGTGGATAGAGATTTGAAGATTGCAGGTTGAGTATTGAGTATTGAAGCCTGTGAATTGAGGATATTCTATTGAGGATTGAGGATTGAAGATTGAGTATTGAGGATTGAGGATTGAGGATTGAGGATTGAGGATTGAGGATTGAGGATTGAGGATTGAGGATTGAAGACTGAGGATTGGGTATTGAGGATTTAGCATTGGGGATTGAGGGTTGAGGATTGAGGATTGAGGATTGAGGATTGAGGACTGAGGGTTGTGGATTGAGGACGAGGACTGAGGGTTGAGTATTGGTGTTTGAAGTCTGAGGATTGAGGATTGAGGATTGAGAATTGAGGTTTGAGGATTGAGGATTGAAGATTGAGGATTTGGTATTGAGGATTGAAGAATGAGGATTGAGGAGTGAGGACTGAGGATTGAGGATTGCAGTTTGAGTATTGAGGATTGAAGATTGAGGATTGAGGATTGAGGATTGAGGATTGAGGATTGAGGATTGAGGATTGAGAATTGAGGATTGAGGATTGAGGATTGAAGATTGAGGATTGAGGATTGAGGATTGAGGATTGAGGCTTGAGAACTGAGGATTGAGGATTGAGGATTGAGGAATGAAGATTGAGTATTGAGGATTGAAGATTGAGGATTGAGGATTGAGGATTGAGGATTGAGGACTCAAGATTGAATATTGATGATTGAAGATTGAGGATTGGGTATTGATGCTTGTGGATTGAGGACGAGGACTGAGGGTTGAGTATTGCTGTTTGAGGTCTGAGGATTGAGGATTGAGTATTGAGAATTGAGGGTTGAGGATTGAGGATTGAAGATTGTGGATTGGGTATTGAGGATTGCAGAATCAGGACTGAGGATTGAGGATTGAGGATTGAGTATTGAATACTGAGTATTGAGGATTGAAGATTGAAGATTGAGGATTGAGGATTGAGGATCGAGGATTGAGGATTGAGGATTGAGAATTGAGGATTGAGGAATGAAGATTGAGTATTGAGGATTGAAGATTGAGGATTGAGGATTGAGGATTGGGTATTGAGGATTCGACATTGAGGATTGAGGGTTGAGGATTGGGTATTGAGGATTCAACATTGAGGATTGAGGGTTGAGGATTGAGGATTGAGGATTGACAATTGAGGATTGAGGAATGAGAATCGAGGATTGAGAATTGAGGATTGAAGAATGAGGATTGAGGATTGAGGATTGAGGATAGAGGATTGCAGATTGAGTATTGAGGATTGAAGATTGAGGGTTGAGGATTGAGGATTGAGGATTGAGCATTGAGGATTGATGATTGAGGATTGAGGATTGAAGATTGAGCATTGAGGATTGAGGATTGAGGATTGAGGAATGAGGATTGAAGATTGAGTATTGGGGATTGAGGATTGACGATTGAGGATTGAGAATTGAGGATTGAGGATTGAGGATTGGGGACTGAGTGTTGAGGGTTGAGTGATGAGAATTCATGTTTGTGGATAGAGATTTGAAGATTGCAGGTTGAGTATTGAGTATTGAAGCCTGTGAATTGAGGATATTCTATTGAGGATTGAGGATTGACAACTGATTGTTGAGGAGTGAGGGCTGAAGACTGAGGATTCAGGTTTGAGGATTCAGGATTGAGGTTTGAGGACTGAGGATTGAGGATTGAGGATTGAGGATTGAGGATTCAGGATTGAGGATTGAAGATTGAGGATTGGGTATTGAGGATTGAACATAGAGGATTGTGGATTGAGTATTGATGATTGAGGATTGAGGATTGAAGATTGAATATTGATGATTGAAGATTGAGGATCGAGGATTGAGGGTTGTGGATTGAGGACGAGGACTGAGGGTTGAGTATTGATGTTTGAGGTCTGAGGATTGAGGATTGCGGACTGAGAATTGAGGACTGAGGATTGAGGATTGAAGATTGAGGATTGGGTGTTGAGGATTGAAGACTGTGGATTGAGGATTGAGGATTGAGGATTGAGGATTGAAGGATGAGTATTGAGGATTGAAGATTGAGGATTGAGGATTGAGGATTGAGGATTGAGTATTGAAGATTGAGGATTGGGTATTGCGGATTGAACATTGAGGATTGAAGATTGACGATTGAAGATACAGTATTGAGGATTGAAGATTGAGGATTGAGGATTGAGGATTGAAGATTGAAGATTGAGTATTGAGGATTGAAGATTGAGGATTGAGGACTGAGAATTGAGGATTGAGGATTGAGTATTGAGGATTGAGGATTGAGGATTGAAGGCTGAGGATTGGGTATTGAGGATTGAGCATTGGGGATTGAGGGTTGAGGATTGAGGATTGAGGATTGAGGATTGAAGATTGAATATTAATGACTGAAGATTGAGGATTGAGGATTGGGGGTTGTGGATTGAGGACGAGGACTGAGGGTTGAGTATTGGTGTTTGAAGTCTGAGGATTGAGGATTGAGGATTTAGAATTGAGGATTGAGGATTGAGGTCTGAAGATTGAGGATTCGGTATTGAGGACTGAAGAATGAGGGTTGAGGAGTGAGGACTGAGGATTGAGGATTGCAGTTTGAGTATTGAGCATTGAAGATTGAGGATTGAGGATTGAGGATTGAGGATTGAGGATTGAAGTTTGAGTATTGAGGATCGAAGATTGACGATTGAGGATTGAGAATTGAGGATTGAAGACTGAGGATTGGGTATTGAGGATTGAGCATTGGGGATTGAGGGTTGAGGATTGAGGATTGAGGATTGAGGATTGAAGGTTGAATATTAATGATTGAAGATTGAGGATTGAGGATTGAGGGTTGTGGATTGAGGACGAGGACTGAGGGTTGAGTATTGGTGTTTGAAGTCTGAGGATTGGGGATTGATGATTGAGAATTGAGGATTGAGGATTGAGGATTGAAGATTGAGGATTCGGTATTGAGGATTGAAGAATGAGGATTGAGGAGTGAGGACTGAGGATTGAGGATTGCACTTTGAGTATTGAGGATTGAAGATTGAGGATTGAGGATTGAGGATTGAGGATTGAGGATTGAGGATTGAGGATTGAAGATTGAGTATTGAGGATTGAAGATTGAGGATTGAGGATTGAGGATTGAGGATTGAGGATTGAAGATTGAGTATTGGGGATTGAGGATTGACGATTGAGGTTTGAGAATTGAGGATTGAGGATTGAGGATTGAGGATTGAGGATTGAGGATTGAAGATTGAGGATTGAAGATTGAGTATTGAGGATTGAGGATTGAGGATTGAGGATTGAGGATTGAGTATTGAAGATTGAGGATTGGGTATTGCGGATTGAACATTGAGGATTGAAGATTGAGGATTGAAGATTCAGTATTGAGGAATGAGAATCGAGGATTGAGGATTGAGGATTCAAGATTGAGGACTGGGCACTGAGGATTGAAGAATGAGGATTGAGGATTGAGGATTGAGGATAGAGGATTGCAGATTGAGTATTGAGGATTGAAGATTGAGGGTTGAGGATTGAGGATTGAGGATTGAGCATTGAGGATTGATGATTGAGGATTGAGGATTGAAGATTGAAGATTGAGTATTGAGGATTGAGGATTGAGGATTGAGGATTGAGGGTTGAGGATTGAGGATTGAGGATTGAGGATTGAGGACTGAGGGTTGTGGATTGAGGACGAGGACTGAGGGTTGAGTATTGGTGTTTGAAGTCTGAGGATTGAGGATTGAGGATTGAGAATTGAGGTTTGAGGATTGAGGATTGAAGATTGAGGATTTGGTATTGAGGATTGAAGAATGAGGATTGAGGAGTGAGGACTGAGGATTGAGGATTGCAGTTTGAGTATTGAGGATTGAAGATTGAGGATTGAGGATTGAGGATTGAGGATTGAGGATTGAGGATTGAGGATTGAGAATTGAGGATTGAGGATTGAGGATTGAAGATTGAGGATTGAGGATTGAGGATTGAGGATTGAGGCTTGAGAACTGAGGATTGAGGATTGAGGATTGAGGAATGAAGATTGAGTATTGAGGATTGAAGATTGAGGATTGAGGATTGAGGATTGAGGATTGAGGACTCAAGATTGAATATTGATGATTGAAGATTGAGGATTGGGTATTGATGCTTGTGGATTGAGGACGAGGACTGAGGGTTGAGTATTGCTGTTTGAGGTCTGAGGATTGAGGATTGAGTATTGAGAATTGAGGGTTGAGGATTGAGGATTGAAGATTGTGGATTGGGTATTGAGGATTGCAGAATCAGGACTGAGGATTGAGGATTGAGGATTGAGTATTGAATACTGAGTATTGAGGATTGAAGATTGAAGATTGAGGATTGAGGATTGAGGATCGAGGATTGAGGATTGAGGATTGAGAATTGAGGATTGAGGAATGAAGATTGAGTATTGAGGATTGAAGATTGAGGATTGAGGATTGAGGATTGGGTATTGAGGATTCGACATTGAGGATTGAGGGTTGAGGATTGGGTATTGAGGATTCAACATTGAGGATTGAGGGTTGAGGATTGAGGATTGAGGATTGACAATTGAGGATTGAGGAATGAGAATCGAGGATTGAGAATTGAGGATTGAAGAATGAGGATTGAGGATTGAGGATTGAGGATAGAGGATTGCAGATTGAGTATTGAGGATTGAAGATTGAGGGTTGAGGATTGAGGATTGAGGATTGAGCATTGAGGATTGATGATTGAGGATTGAGGATTGAAGATTGAGCATTGAGGATTGAGGATTGAGGATTGAGGAATGAGGATTGAAGATTGAGTATTGGGGATTGAGGATTGACGATTGAGGATTGAGAATTGAGGATTGAGGATTGAGGATTGGGGACTGAGTGTTGAGGGTTGAGTGATGAGAATTCATGTTTGTGGATAGAGATTTGAAGATTGCAGGTTGAGTATTGAGTATTGAAGCCTGTGAATTGAGGATATTCTATTGAGGATTGAGGATTGACAACTGATTGTTGAGGAGTGAGGGCTGAAGACTGAGGATTCAGGTTTGAGGATTCAGGATTGAGGTTTGAGGACTGAGGATTGAGGATTGAGGATTGAGGATTGAGGATTCAGGATTGAGGATTGAAGATTGAGGATTGGGTATTGAGGATTGAACATAGAGGATTGTGGATTGAGTATTGATGATTGAGGATTGAGGATTGAAGATTGAATATTGATGATTGAAGATTGAGGATCGAGGATTGAGGGTTGTGGATTGAGGACGAGGACTGAGGGTTGAGTATTGATGTTTGAGGTCTGAGGATTGAGGATTGCGGACTGAGAATTGAGGACTGAGGATTGAGGATTGAAGATTGAGGATTGGGTGTTGAGGATTGAAGACTGTGGATTGAGGATTGAGGATTGAGGATTGAGGATTGAAGGATGAGTATTGAGGATTGAAGATTGAGGATTGAGGATTGAGGATTGAGGATTGAGTATTGAAGATTGAGGATTGGGTATTGCGGATTGAACATTGAGGATTGAAGATTGACGATTGAAGATACAGTATTGAGGATTGAAGATTGAGGATTGAGGATTGAGGATTGAAGATTGAAGATTGAGTATTGAGGATTGAAGATTGAGGATTGAGGACTGAGAATTGAGGATTGAGGATTGAGTATTGAGGATTGAGGATTGAGGATTGAAGGCTGAGGATTGGGTATTGAGGATTGAGCATTGGGGATTGAGGGTTGAGGATTGAGGATTGAGGATTGAGGACTGAAGATTGAATATTAATGACTGAAGATTGAGGATTGAGGATTGGGGGTTGTGGATTGAGGACGAGGACTGAGGGTTGAGTATTGGTGTTTGAAGTCTGAGGATTGAGGATTGAGGATTTAGAATTGAGGATTGAGGATTGAGGTCTGAAGATTGAGGATTCGGTATTGAGGACTGAAGAATGAGGGTTGAGGAGTGAGGACTGAGGATTGAGGATTGCAGTTTGAGTATTGAGCATTGAAGATTGAGGATTGAGGATTGAGGATTGAGGATTGAGGATTGAAGTTTGAGTATTGAGGATCGAAGATTGACGATTGAGGATTGAGAATTGAGGATTGAAGACTGAGGATTGGGTATTGAGGATTGAGCATTGGGGATTGAGGGTTGAGGATTGAGGATTGAGGATTGAGGATTGAAGGTTGAATATTAATGATTGAAGATTGAGGATTGAGGATTGAGGGTTGTGGATTGAGGACGAGGACTGAGGGTTGAGTATTGGTGTTTGAAGTCTGAGGATTGGGGATTGATGATTGAGAATTGAGGATTGAGGATTGAGGATTGAAGATTGAGGATTCGGTATTGAGGATTGAAGAATGAGGATTGAGGAGTGAGGACTGAGGATTGAGGATTGCACTTTGAGTATTGAGGATTGAAGATTGAGGATTGAGGATTGAGGATTGAGGATTGAGGATTGAGGATTGAGGATTGAAGATTGAGTATTGAGGATTGAAGATTGAGGATTGAGGATTGAGGATTGAGGATTGAGGATTGAAGATTGAGTATTGGGGATTGAGGATTGACGATTGAGGTTTGAGAATTGAGGATTGAGGATTGAGGATTGAGGATTGAGGATTGAGGATTGAAGATTGAGGATTGAAGATTGAGTATTGAGGATTGAGGATTGAGGATTGAGGATTGAGGATTGAGTATTGAAGATTGAGGATTGGGTATTGCGGATTGAACATTGAGGATTGAAGATTGAGGATTGAAGATTCAGTATTGAGGAATGAGAATCGAGGATTGAGGATTGAGGATTCAAGATTGAGGACTGGGCACTGAGGATTGAAGAATGAGGATTGAGGATTGAGGATTGAGGATAGAGGATTGCAGATTGAGTATTGAGGATTGAAGATTGAGGGTTGAGGATTGAGGATTGAGGATTGAGCATTGAGGATTGATGATTGAGGATTGAGGATTGAAGATTGAAGATTGAGTATTGAGGATTGAGGATTGAGGATTGAGGATTGAAGATTGAGTATTGGGGATTGAGGATTGACGATTGAGGATTGAGAATTGAGGATTGAGGATTGAGGATTGGGGACTGAGTGTTGAGGGTTGAGTGATGAGAATTCATGTTTGTGAATAGAGATTTGAAGATTGCAGGTTGAGTATTGAGTATTGAAGCCTGTGAATTGAGGATAATCTATTGAGGATTGAGGATTGACAACTGATTGTTGAGGAGTGAGGGCTGAAGACTGAGGATTCAGGTTTGAGGATTCAGGATTGAGGTTTAAAGGACTGAGGATTGAGGATTGAGGATTGAGGATTGAGGATTGAGGATTGAGGATTGAAGATTGAGGATTGGGTATTGAGGATTGAACATAGAGGATTGTGGATTGAGCATTGATGATTGAGGATTGAGGATTGAAGATTGAATATTGATGACTGAAGATTGAGGATCGAGGATTGAGGGTTGTGGATTGAGGACGAGGACTGAGGGTTGAGTATTGATGTTTGAGTTCTGAGGATTGAGGATTGAGGACTGAGAATTGAGGACTGAGGATTGAGGATTGAAGATTGAGGATTGGGTGTTGAGGATTGAAGACTGGGGATTGAGGAGTGAGGATTGAGGATTGAGGATTGAAGGTTGAGTATTGAGGATTGAAGATTGAGGATTGAGGATTGAGGATTGAGGATTGAGTATTGAAGATTGAGGATTGGGTATTGCGGATTGAACATTGAGGATTGAAGATTGAGGATTGAAGATTCAGTATTGAGGATTGAAGATTGAGGATTGAGGACTGAGGATTGAAGATTGAAGATTGAGTACTGAGGATCGAAGATTGAGGATTGAGGACTGAGAGTTGAGGATTGAGGATTGAGGATTGAGGATTGAGGATTAAAGACTGAGGATTGGGTATTCAGGATTTAGCATTGGGGATTGAGGGGTGAGGATTGAGGATTGAGGATTGAGGATTGAGGATTGAGGGTTGTGGATTGAGGACGAGGACTGAGGGTTGAGTATTGGTGTTTGAAGTCTGAGGATTGAGGATTGAGGATTGAGAATTGAGGATTGAGGATTGAGGATTGAAGATTGAGGATTCGGTATTGAGGATTGAAGAATGAGGATTGAGGAGTGAGGACTGAGGATTGAGGATTGCAGTTTGAGTATTGAGGATTGAAGATTGAGGATTGAGGATTGAGGATTGAGGATTGAGGATTGAGGATTGAGAATTGAGGATTGAGGATTGAGGATTGAAGATTGAGGATTGAGGATTGAGGATTGAGAATTGAGGTTTGAGGATTGAGGATTGAAGATTGAGGATTTGGTATTGAGGATTGAAGAATGAGGATTGAGGAGTGAGGACTGAGGATTGAGGATTGCAGTTTGAGTATTGAGGATTGAAGATTGAGGATTGAGGATTGAGGATTGAGGATTGAGGATTGAGGATTGAGGATTGAGAATTGAGGATTGAGGATTGAGGATTGAAGATTGAGGATTGAGGATTGAGGATTGAGGATTGAGGCTTGAGAACTGAGGATTGAGGATTGAGGATTGAGGAATGAAGATTGAGTATTGAGGATTGAAGATTGAGGATTGAGGATTGAGGATTGAGGATTGAGGATTGAGGACTCAAGATTGAATATTGATGATTGAAGATTGAGGATTGGGTATTGATGCTTGTGGATTGAGGACGAGGACTGAGGGTTGAGTATTGCTGTTTGAGGTCTGAGGATTGAGGATTGAGTATTGAGAATTGAGGGTTGAGGACTGAGGATTGAAGATTGTGGATTGGGTATTGAGGATTGCAGAATCAGGACTGAGGATTGAGGATTGAGGATTGAGTATTGAATACTGAGTATTGAGGATTGAAGATTGAAGATTGAGGATTGAGGATTGAGGATCGAGGATTGAGGATTGAGGATTGAGAATTGAGGATTGAGGAATGAAGATTGAGTATTGAGGATTGAAGATTGAGGATTGAGGATTGAGGATTGGGTATTGAGGATTCGACATTGAGGATTGAGGGTTGAGGATTGGGTATTGAGGATTCAACATTGAGGATTGAGGGTTGAGGATTGAGGATTGAGGATTGACAATTGAGGATTGAGGAATGAGAATCGAGGATTGAGAATTGAGGATTGAAGAATGAGGATTGAGGATTGAGGATTGAGGATAGAGGATTGCAGATTGAGTATTGAGGATTGAAGATTGAGGGTTGAGGATTGAGGATTGAGGATTGAGCATTGAGGATTGATGATTGAGGATTGAGGATTGAAGATTGAGCATTGAGGATTGAGGATTGAGGATTGAGGAATGAGGATTGAAGATTGAGTATTGGGGATTGAGGATTGACGATTGAGGATTGAGAATTGAGGATTGAGGATTGAGGATTGGGGACTGAGTGTTGAGGGTTGAGTGATGAGAATTCATGTTTGTGGATAGAGATTTGAAGATTGCAGGTTGAGTATTGAGTATTGAAGCCTGTGAATTGAGGATATTCTATTGAGGATTGAGGATTGACAACTGATTGTTGAGGAGTGAGGGCTGAAGACTGAGGATTCAGGTTTGAGGATTCAGGATTGAGGTTTGAGGACTGAGGATTGAGGATTGAGGATTGAGGATTGAGGATTCAGGATTGAGGATTGAAGATTGAGG
Organism: Calliopsis andreniformis; assembly: GCF_051401765.1. NCBI lineage: Eukaryota > Metazoa > Arthropoda > Insecta > Hymenoptera > Andrenidae > Calliopsis > Calliopsis andreniformis. Next base: position 2,042,111 of record NW_027480463.1, on the reverse strand, counting down.
ATTGGGTATTGAGGATTGAACATAGAGGATTGTGGATTGAGTATTGATGATTGAGGATTGAGGATTGAAGATTGAATATTGATGATTGAAGATTGAGGATCGAGGATTGAGGGTTGTGGATTGAGGACGAGGACTGAGGGTTGAGTATTGATGTTTGAGGTCTGAGGATTGAGGATTGCGGACTGAGAATTGAGGACTGAGGATTGAGGATTGAAGATTGAGGATTGGGTGTTGAGGATTGAAGACTGTGGATTGAGGATTGAGGATTGAGGATTGAGGATTGAAGGATGAGTATTGAGGATTGAAGATTGAGGATTGAGGATTGAGGATTGAGGATTGAGTATTGAAGATTGAGGATTGGGTATTGCGGATTGAACATTGAGGATTGAAGATTGACGATTGAAGATACAGTATTGAGGATTGAAGATTGAGGATTGAGGATTGAGGATTGAAGATTGAAGATTGAGTATTGAGGATTGAAGATTGAGGATTGAGGACTGAGAATTGAGGATTGAGGATTGAGTATTGAGGATTGAGGATTGAGGATTGAAGGCTGAGGATTGGGTATTGAGGATTGAGCATTGGGGATTGAGGGTTGAGGATTGAGGATTGAGGATTGAGGACTGAAGATTGAATATTAATGACTGAAGATTGAGGATTGAGGATTGGGGGTTGTGGATTGAGGACGAGGACTGAGGGTTGAGTATTGGTGTTTGAAGTCTGAGGATTGAGGATTGAGGATTTAGAATTGAGGATTGAGGATTGAGGTCTGAAGATTGAGGATTCGGTATTGAGGACTGAAGAATGAGGGTTGAGGAGTGAGGACTGAGGATTGAGGATTGCAGTTTGAGTATTGAGCATTGAAGATTGAGGATTGAGGATTGAGGATTGAGGATTGAGGATTGAAGTTTGAGTATTGAGGATCGAAGATTGACGATTGAGGATTGAGAATTGAGGATTGAAGACTGAGGATTGGGTATTGAGGATTGAGCATTGGGGATTGAGGGTTGAGGATTGAGGATTGAGGATTGAGGATTGAAGGTTGAATATTAATGATTGAAGATTGAGGATTGAGGATTGAGGGTTGTGGATTGAGGACGAGGACTGAGGGTTGAGTATTGGTGTTTGAAGTCTGAGGATTGGGGATTGATGATTGAGAATTGAGGATTGAGGATTGAGGATTGAAGATTGAGGATTCGGTATTGAGGATTGAAGAATGAGGATTGAGGAGTGAGGACTGAGGATTGAGGATTGCACTTTGAGTATTGAGGATTGAAGATTGAGGATTGAGGATTGAGGATTGAGGATTGAGGATTGAGGATTGAGGATTGAAGATTGAGTATTGAGGATTGAAGATTGAGGATTGAGGATTGAGGATTGAGGATTGAGGATTGAAGATTGAGTATTGGGGATTGAGGATTGACGATTGAGGTTTGAGAATTGAGGATTGAGGATTGAGGATTGAGGATTGAGGATTGAGGATTGAAGATTGAGGATTGAAGATTGAGTATTGAGGATTGAGGATTGAGGATTGAGGATTGAGGATTGAGTATTGAAGATTGAGGATTGGGTATTGCGGATTGAACATTGAGGATTGAAGATTGAGGATTGAAGATTCAGTATTGAGGAATGAGAATCGAGGATTGAGGATTGAGGATTCAAGATTGAGGACTGGGCACTGAGGATTGAAGAATGAGGATTGAGGATTGAGGATTGAGGATAGAGGATTGCAGATTGAGTATTGAGGATTGAAGATTGAGGGTTGAGGATTGAGGATTGAGGATTGAGCATTGAGGATTGATGATTGAGGATTGAGGATTGAAGATTGAAGATTGAGTATTGAGGATTGAGGATTGAGGATTGAGGATTGAAGATTGAGTATTGGGGATTGAGGATTGACGATTGAGGATTGAGAATTGAGGATTGAGGATTGAGGATTGGGGACTGAGTGTTGAGGGTTGAGTGATGAGAATTCATGTTTGTGAATAGAGATTTGAAGATTGCAGGTTGAGTATTGAGTATTGAAGCCTGTGAATTGAGGATATTCTATTGAGGATTGAGGATTGACAACTGATTGTTGAGGAGTGAGGGCTGAAGACTGAGGATTCAGGTTTGAGGATTCAGGATTGAGGTTTAAAGGACTGAGGATTGAGGATTGAGGATTGAGGATTGAGGATTGAGGATTGAGGATTGAAGATTGAGGATTGGGTATTGAGGATTGAACATAGAGGATTGTGGATTGAGCATTGATGATTGAGGATTGAGGATTGAAGATTGAATATTGATGACTGAAGATTGAGGATCGAGGATTGAGGGTTGTGGATTGAGGACGAGGACTGAGGGTTGAGTATTGATGTTTGAGTTCTGAGGATTGAGGATTGAGGACTGAGAATTGAGGACTGAGGATTGAGGATTGAAGATTGAGGATTGGGTGTTGAGGATTGAAGACTGGGGATTGAGGAGTGAGGATTGAGGATTGAGGATTGAAGGTTGAGTATTGAGGATTGAAGATTGAGGATTGAGGATTGAGGATTGAGGATTGAGTATTGAAGATTGAGGATTGGGTATTGCGGATTGAACATTGAGGATTGAAGATTGAGGATTGAAGATTCAGTATTGAGGATTGAAGATTGAGGATTGAGGACTGAGGATTGAAGATTGAAGATTGAGTACTGAGGATCGAAGATTGAGGATTGAGGACTGAGAGTTGAGGATTGAGGATTGAGGATTGAGGATTGAGGATTAAAGACTGAGGATTGGGTATTCAGGATTTAGCATTGGGGATTGAGGGGTGAGGATTGAGGATTGAGGATTGAGGATTGAGGATTGAGGGTTGTGGATTGAGGACGAGGACTGAGGGTTGAGTATTGGTGTTTGAAGTCTGAGGATTGAGGATTGAGGATTGAGAATTGAGGATTGAGGATTGAGGATTGAAGATTGAGGATTCGGTATTGAGGATTGAAGAATGAGGATTGAGGAGTGAGGACTGAGGATTGAGGATTGCAGTTTGAGTATTGAGGATTGAAGATTGAGGATTGAGGATTGAGGATTGAGGATTGAGGATTGAGGATTGAGAATTGAGGATTGAGGATTGAGGATTGAAGATTGAGGATTGAGGATTGAGGATTGAGGATTGAGGCTTGAGAACTGAGGATTGAGGATTGAGGATTGAGGAATGAAGATTGAGTATTGAGGATTGAAGATTGAGGATTGAGGATTGAGGATTGAGGATTGAGGACTCAAAATTGAATATTGATGATTGAAGATTGAGGATTGGGTATTGATGCTTGTGGATTGTGGACGAGGACTGAGGGTTGAATATTGATGTTTGTCGTCTGAGGATTGAGGATTGAGGATTGAGGATTGAGGATTGAGGAATGAAGATTGAGTATTGAGGATTGAAGATTGAGGATTGAGGATTGAGGATTGGGTATTGAGGATTCGACATTGAGGATTGAGGGTTGAGGATTGGGTATTGAGGATTCAACATTGAGGATTGAGGGTTGAGGACTGAGGATTGAGGATTGACAATTGAGGATTGAGGAATGAGAATCGAGGATTGAGAATTGAGGATTGAAGAATGAGGATTGAGGATTGAGGATTGAGGATAGAGGATTGCAGATTGAGTATTGAGGATTGAAGATTGAGGGTTGAGGATTGAGGATTGAGGATTGAGCATTGAGGATTGATGATTGAGGATTGAGGATTGAAGATTGAGCATTGAGGATTGAGGATTGAGGATTGAGGAATGAGGATTGAAGATTGAGTATTGGGGATTGAGGATTGACGATTGAGGATTGAGAATTGAGGATTGAGGATTGAGGATTGGGGACTGAGTGTTGAGGGTTGAGTGATGAGAATTCATGTTTGTGGATAGAGATTTGAAGATTGCAGGTTGAGTATTGAGTATTGAAGCCTGTGAATTGAGGATATTCTATTGAGGATTGAGGATTGACAACTGATTGTTGAGGAGTGAGGGCTGAAGACTGAGGATTCAGGTTTGAGGATTCAGGATTGAGGTTTGAGGACTGAGGATTGAGGATTGAGGATTGAGGATTGAGGATTCAGGATTGAGGATTGAAGATTGAGGATTGGGTATTGAGGATTGAACATAGAGGATTGTGGATTGAGTATTGATGATTGAGGATTGAGGATTGAAGATTGAATATTGATGATTGAAGATTGAGGATCGAGGATTGAGGGTTGTGGATTGAGGACGAGGACTGAGGGTTGAGTATTGATGTTTGAGGTCTGAGGATTGAGGATTGCGGACTGAGAATTGAGGACTGAGGATTGAGGATTGAAGATTGAGGATTGGGTGTTGAGGATTGAAGACTGTGGATTGAGGATTGAGGATTGAGGATTGAGGATTGAAGGATGAGTATTGAGGATTGAAGTTTGAGGATTGAGGATTGAGGATTGAGGATTGAGTATTGAAGATTGAGGATTGGGTATTGCGGATTGAACATTGAGGATTGAAGATTGACGATTGAAGATACAGTATTGAGGATTGAAGATTGAGGATTGAGGATTGAGGATTGAAGATTGAAGATTGAGTATTGAGGATTGAAGATTGAGGATTGAGGACTGAGAATTGAGGATTGAGGATTGAGTATTGAGGATTGAGGATTGAGGATTGAAGGCTGAGGATTGGGTATTGAGGATTGAGCATTGGGGATTGAGGGTTGAGGATTGAGGATTGAGGATTGAGGACTGAAGATTGAATATTAATGACTGAAGATTGAGGATTGAGGATTGGGGGTTGTGGATTGAGGACGAGGACTGAGGGTTGAGTATTGGTGTTTGAAGTCTGAGGATTGAGGATTGAGGATTTAGAATTGAGGATTGAGGATTGAGGTCTGAAGATTGAGGATTCGGTATTGAGGACTGAAGAATGAGGGTTGAGGAGTGAGGACTGAGGATTGAGGATTGCAGTTTGAGTATTGAGCATTGAAGATTGAGGATTGAGGATTGAGGATTGAGGATTGAGGATTGAAGTTTGAGTATTGAGGATCGAAGATTGACGATTGAGGATTGAGAATTGAGGATTGAAGACTGAGGATTGGGTATTGAGGATTGAGCATTGGGGATTGAGGGTTGAGGATTGAGGATTGAGGATTGAGGATTGAAGGTTGAATATTAATGATTGAAGATTGAGGATTGAGGATTGAGGGTTGTGGATTGAGGACGAGGACTGAGGGTTGAGTATTGGTGTTTGAAGTCTGAGGATTGGGGATTGATGATTGAGAATTGAGGATTGAGGATTGAGGATTGAAGATTGAGGATTCGGTATTGAGGATTGAAGAATGAGGATTGAGGAGTGAGGACTGAGGATTGAGGATTGCACTTTGAGTATTGAGGATTGAAGATTGAGGATTGAGGATTGAGGATTGAGGATTGAGGATTGAGGATTGAGGATTGAAGATTGAGTATTGAGGATTGAAGATTGAGGATTGAGGATTGAGGATTGAGGATTGAGGATTGAAGATTGAGTATTGGGGATTGAGGATTGACGATTGAGGTTTGAGAATTGAGGATTGAGGATTGAGGATTGAGGATTGAGGATTGAGGATTGAAGATTGAGGATTGAAGATTGAGTATTGAGGATTGAGGATTGAGGATTGAGGATTGAGGATTGAGTATTGAAGATTGAGGATTGGGTATTGCGGATTGAACATTGAGGATTGAAGATTGAGGATTGAAGATTCAGTATTGAGGAATGAGAATCGAGGATTGAGGATTGAGGATTCAAGATTGAGGACTGGGCACTGAGGATTGAAGAATGAGGATTGAGGATTGAGGATTGAGGATAGAGGATTGCAGATTGAGTATTGAGGATTGAAGATTGAGGGTTGAGGATTGAGGATTGAGGATTGAGCATTGAGGATTGATGATTGAGGATTGAGGATTGAGGATTGAAGATTGAGTATTGAGGATTGAGGATTGAGGATTGAGGATTGAAGATTGAGTATTGGGGATTGAGGATTGACGATTGAGGATTGAGAATTGAGGATTGAGGATTGAGGATTGGGGACTGAGTGTTGAGGGTTGAGTGATGAGAATTCATGTTTGTGAATAGAGATTTGAAGATTGCAGGTTGAGTATTGAGTATTGAAGCCTGTGAATTGAGGATATTCTATTGAGGATTGAGGATTGACAACTGATTGTTGAGGAGTGAGGGCTGAAGACTGAGGATTCAGGTTTGAGGATTCAGGATTGAGGTTTAAAGGACTGAGGATTGAGGATTGAGGATTGAGGATTGAGGATTGAGGATTGAGGATTGAAGATTGAGGATTGGGTATTGAGGATTGAACATAGAGGATTGTGGATTGAGCATTGATGATTGAGGATTGAGGATTGAAGATTGAATATTGATGACTGAAGATTGAGGATCGAGGATTGAGGGTTGTGGATTGAGGACGAGGACTGAGGGTTGAGTATTGATGTTTGAGTTCTGAGGATTGAGGATTGAGGACTGAGAATTGAGGACTGAGGATTGAGGATTGAAGATTGAGGATTGGGTGTTGAGGATTGAAGACTGGGGATTGAGGAGTGAGGATTGAGGATTGAGGATTGAAGGTTGAGTATTGAGGATTGAAGATTGAGGATTGAGGATTGAGGATTGAGGATTGAGTATTGAAGATTGAGGATTGGGTATTGCGGATTGAACATTGAGGATTGAAGATTGAGGATTGAAGATTCAGTATTGAGGATTGAAGAATGAGGATTGAGGATTGAGGATTGAGGATTGAGTATTGAATACTGAGTATTGAGGATTGAAGATTGAAGATTGAGGATTGAGGATTGAGGATCGAGGATTGAGGATTGAGGATTGAGGATTGAGGATTGAGGAATGAAGATTGAGTATTGAGGATTGAAGATTGAGGATTGAGTATTGAGGATTGGGTATTGAGGATTCAACATTGAGGATTGAGGGTTGAGGATTGAGGATTGAGGATTGACGATTGAGGATTGAGGAATGAGAATCGAGGATTGAGGATTGAGGATTCAAGATTGAGGACTGGGCACTGAGGATTGAAGAATGAGGATTGAGGATTGAGGATTGAGGATTGAGGATTGCAGCTTGAGTATTGAGGATTGAAGATTGAGGGTTGAGGATTGAGGATTGAGGATTGAGCATTGAGGATTTATGATTGAGGATTGAGGATTGAAGATTGGGTATTGAGGATTGAAGACTGTGGATTGAGGATTGAGGATTAAGGATTGAGGATTGAAGGTTGAGTATTGAGGATTGAAGATTGAGGATTGAGGATTGAGGATTGAGGATTGAGTATTGAAGATTGAGGATTGGGTATTGCGGATTGAACATTGAGGATTGAAGAGTGAGGATTGAAGATTCAGTATTGAGGATTGAAGCTTGAGGATTGAGGATTGAGGATTGAAGGTTGAAGATTGAGTATTGAGGATCGAAGATTGAGGATTGAGGACTGAGAGTTGAGGATTGAGGATTGAGGATTGAAGATTGTGGATTGAGGATTGAAGATTGAGTATTGAGGATCGAAGATTGACGATTGAGGATTGAGAATTGAGGATTGAAGACTGAGGATTGGGTATTGAGGATTGAGCATTGGGGATTGAGGGTTGAGGATTGAGGATTGAGGATTGAGGATTGAAGATTGAATATTAATGATTGAAGATTGAATATTAATGATTGAAGATTGAGGATTGAGGATTGAGGGTTGTGGATTGAGGACGAGGACTGAGGGTTGAGTATTGGTGTTTGAAGTCTGAGGATTGGGGATTGATGATTGAGAATTGAGGATTGAGGATTGAGGATTGAAGATTGAGGATTCGGTATTGAGGATTGAAGAATGAGGATTGAGGAGTGAGGACTGAGGATTAAGGATTGCAGTTTGAGTATTGAAGATTGAAGATTGAGGATTGAGGATTGAGGATTGAGGATTGAGGGTTGAGGATTGAGGGTTGAAGATTGAGTATTGAGGATTGAAGATTGAGGATTGAGGATTGAGGATTGAGGATTGAGGATTGAAGATTGAGTATTGGGGATTGAGGATCGACGATTGAGGATTGAGAATTGAGGATTGAGGATTGAGGATTGGGGACTGAGTGTTGAGGGTTGAGTGATGAGAATTCATGTTTGTGGATAGAGATTTGAAGATTGCAGGTTGAGTATTGAGTATTGAAGCCTGTGAATTGAGGATATTCTATTGAGGATTGAGGATTGAAGATTGAGTATTGAGGATTGAGGATTGAGGATTGAGGATTGAGGATTGAGGATTGAGGATTGAAGACTGAGGACTGGGTATTGAGGATTTAGCATTGGGGATTGAGGGTTGAGGATTGAGGATTGAGGATTGAGGATTGAGGATTGAGGGTTGTGGATTGAGGACGAGGACTGAGGGTTGAGTATTGGTGTTTGAAGTCTGAGGATTGAGGATTGAGGATTGAGAATTGAGGTTTGAGGATTGAGGATTGAAGATTGAGGATTTGGTATTGAGGATTGAAGAATGAGGATTGAGGAGTGAGGACTGAGGATTGAGGATTGCAGTTTGAGTATTGAGGATTGAAGATTGAGGATTGAGGATTGAGGATTGAGGATTGAGGATTGAGGATTGATAATTGAGGATTGAGGATTGAGGATTGAAGATTGAGGATTGAGGATTGAGGATTGAGGATTGAGGCTTGAGAACTGAGGATTGAGGATTGAGGATTGAGGAATGAAGATTGAGTATTGAGGATTGAAGATTGAGGATTGAGGATTGAGGATTGAGGATTGAGGACTCAAGATTGAATATTGATGATTGAAGATTGAGGATTGGGTATTGATGCTTGTGGATTGAGGACGAGGACTGAGGGTTGAGTATTGCTGTTTGAGGTCTGAGGATTGAGGATTGAGTATTGAGAATTGAGGGTTGAGGATTGAGGATTGAAGATTGTGGATTGGGTATTGAGGATTGAAGAATGAGGATTGAGGATTGAGGATTGAGGATTGGGTATTGAATACTGAGTATTGAGGATTGAAGATTGAAGATTGAGGATTGAGGATTGAGGATCGAGGATTGAGGATTGAGGATTGAGGATTGAGGATTGAGGAATGAAGATTGAGTATTAAGGATTGAAGATTGAGGATTGAGGATTGAGGATTGGGTATTGAGGATTCGACATTGAGGATTGAGGGTTGAGGATTGGGTATTGAGGATTCAACATTGAGGATTGAGGGTTGAGGATTGAGGATTGAGGATTGACGATTGAGGATTGAGGAATGAGAATCGAGGATTGAGGATTGAGTATTCAAGATTGAGGACTGGGCACTGAGGATTGAAGAATGAGGATTGAGGATTGAGGATTGAGGATAGAGGATTGCAGATTGAGTATTGAGGATTGAATATTGAGGGTTGAGGATTGAGGATTGAGGATTGAGGATTGTGGATTGAGGATTGAAGATTGAGTATTGAGGATCGAAGATTGACGATTGAGGATTGAGAATTGAGGATTGAAGACTGAGGATTGGGTATTGAGGATTGAGCATTGGGGATTGAGGGTTGAGGATTGAGGATTGAGGATTGAGGATTGAAGATTGAATATTAATGATTGAAGATTGAATATTAATGATTGAAGATTGAGGATTGAGGATTGAGGGTTGTGGATTGAGGACGAGGACTGAGGGTTGAGGATTGGTGTTTGAAGTCTGAGGATTGGGGATTGATGATTGAGAATTGAGGATTGAGGATTGAGGATTGAAGATTGAGGATTCGGTATTGAGGATTGAAGAATAAGGATTGAGGAGTGAGGACTGAGGATTGTGGATTGCAGTTTGAGTATTGAAGATTGAAGATTGAGGATTGAGGATTGAGGATTGAGGATTGAGGGTTCAGGATTGAGGGTTGAAGATTGAGTATTGAGGATTGAAGGTTGAGGATTGAGGATTGAGGATTGAGGATTGAGGATTGAAGATTGAGTATTGGGGATTGAGGATTGACGATTGAGGATTGAGAATTGAGGATTGAGGATTGAGGATTGGGGACTGAGTGTTGAGGGTTGAGTGATGAGAATTCATGTTTGTGGATAGAGATTTGAAGATTGCAGGTTGAGTATTGAGTATTGAAGCCTGTGAATTGAGGATATTCTATTGAGGATTGAGGATTGAAGATTGAGTATTGAGGATTGAGGATTGAGGATTGAGGATTGAGGATTGAGGATTGAGGATTGAGGATTGAGGATTGAAGACTGAGGATTGGGTATTGAGGATTTAGCATTGGGGATTGAGGGTTGAGGATTGAGGATTGAGGATTGAGGATTGAGGACTGAGGGTTGTGGATTGAGGACGAGGACTGAGGGTTGAGTATTGGTGTTTGAAGTCTGAGGATTGAGGATTGAGGATTGAGAATTGAGGTTTGAGGATTGAGGATTGAAGATTGAGGATTTGGTATTGAGGATTGAAGAATGAGGATTGAGGAGTGAGGACTGAGGATTGAGGATTGCAGTTTGAGTATTGAGGATTGAAGATTGAGGATTGAGGATTGAGGATTGAGGATTGAGGATTGAGGATTGAGGATTGAGAATTGAGGATTGAGGATTGAGGATTGAAGATTGAGGATTGAGGATTGAGGATTGAGGATTGAGGCTTGAGAACTGAGGATTGAGGATTGAGGATTGAGGAATGAAGATTGAGTATTGAGGATTGAAGATTGAGGATTGAGGATTGAGGATTGAGGATTGAGGACTCAAGATTGAATATTGATGATTGAAGATTGAGGATTGGGTATTGATGCTTGTGGATTGAGGACGAGGACTGAGGGTTGAGTATTGCTGTTTGAGGTCTGAGGATTGAGGATTGAGTATTGAGAATTGAGGGTTGAGGATTGAGGATTGAAGATTGTGGATTGGGTATTGAGGATTGCAGAATCAGGACTGAGGATTGAGGATTGAGGATTGAGTATTGAATACTGAGTATTGAGGATTGAAGATTGAAGATTGAGGATTGAGGATTGAGGATCGAGGATTGAGGATTGAGGATTGAGAATTGAGGATTGAGGAATGAAGATTGAGTATTGAGGATTGAAGATTGAGGATTGAGGATTGAGGATTGGGTATTGAGGATTCGACATTGAGGATTGAGGGTTGAGGATTGGGTATTGAGGATTCAACATTGAGGATTGAGGGTTGAGGATTGAGGATTGAGGATTGACAATTGAGGATTGAGGAATGAGAATCGAGGATTGAGAATTGAGGATTGAAGAATGAGGATTGAGGATTGAGGATTGAGAATAGAGGATTGCAGATTGATTATTGAGGATTGAAGATTGAGGGTTGAGGATTGAGGATTGAGGATTGAGCATTGAGGATTGATGATTGAGGATTGAGGATTGAAGATTGAGCATTGAGGATTGAGGATTGAGGATTGAGGAATGAGGATTGAAGATTGAGTATTGGGGATTGAGGATTGACGATTGAGGATTGAGAATTGAGGATTGAGGATTGAGGATTGAACATAGAGGATTGTGGATTGAGTATTGATGATTGAGGATTGAGGATTGAAGATTGAATATTGATGATTGAAGATTGAGGATCGAGGATTGAGGGTTGTGGATTGAGGACGAGGACTGAGGGTTGAGTATTGATGTTTGAGGTCTGAGGATTGAGGATTGCGGACTGAGAATTGAGGACTGAGGATTGAGGATTGAAGATTGAGGATTGGGTGTTGAGGATTGAAGACTGTGGATTGAGGATTGAGGATTGAGGATTGAGGATTGAAGGATGAGTATTGAGGATTGAAGATTGAGGATTGAGGATTGAGGATTGAGGATTGAGTATTGAAGATTGAGGATTGGGTATTGCGGATTGAACATTGAGGATTGAAGATTGACGATTGAAGATACAGTATTGAGGATTGAAGATTGAGGATTGAGGATTGAGGATTGAAGATTGAAGATTGAGTATTGAGGATTGAAGATTGAGGATTGAGGACTGAGAATTGAGGATTGAGGATTGAGTATTGAGGATTGAGGATTGAGGATTGAAGGCTGAGGATTGGGTATTGAGGATTGAGCATTGGGGATTGAGGGTTGAGGATTGAGGATTGAGGATTGAGGATTGAAGATTGAATATTAATGACTGAAGATTGAGGATTGAGGATTGGGGGTTGTGGATTGAGGACGAGGACTGAGGGTTGAGTATTGGTGTTTGAAGTCTGAGGATTGAGGATTGAGGATTTAGAATTGAGGATTGAGGATTGAGGTCTGAAGATTGAGGATTCGGTATTGAGGACTGAAGAATGAGGGTTGAGGAGTGAGGACTGAGGATTGAGGATTGCAGTTTGAGTATTGAGCATTGAAGATTGAGGATTGAGGATTGAGGATTGAGGATTGAGGATTGAAGTTTGAGTATTGAGGATCGAAGATTGACGATTGAGGATTGAGAATTGAGGATTGAAGACTGAGGATTGGGTATTGAGGATTGAGCATTGGGGATTGAGGGTTGAGGATTGAGGATTGAGGATTGAGGATTGAAGGTTGAATATTAATGATTGAAGATTGAGGATTGAGGATTGAGGGTTGTGGATTGAGGACGAGGACTGAGGGTTGAGTATTGGTGTTTGAAGTCTGAGGATTGGGGATTGATGATTGAGAATTGAGGATTGAGGATTGAGGATTGAAGATTGAGGATTCGGTATTGAGGATTGAAGAATGAGGATTGAGGAGTGAGGACTGAGGATTGAGGATTGCACTTTGAGTATTGAGGATTGAAGATTGAGGATTGAGGATTGAGGATTGAGGATTGAGGATTGAGGATTGAGGATTGAAGATTGAGTATTGAGGATTGAAGATTGAGGATTGAGGATTGAGGATTGAGGATTGAGGATTGAAGATTGAGTATTGGGGATTGAGGATTGACGATTGAGGTTTGAGAATTGAGGATTGAGGATTGAGGATTGAGGATTGAGGATTGAGGATTGAAGATTGAGGATTGAAGATTGAGTATTGAGGATTGAGGATTGAGGATTGAGGATTGAGGATTGAGTATTGAAGATTGAGGATTGGGTATTGCGGATTGAACATTGAGGATTGAAGATTGAGGATTGAAGATTCAGTATTGAGGAATGAGAATCGAGGATTGAGGATTGAGGATTCAAGATTGAGGACTGGGCACTGAGGATTGAAGAATGAGGATTGAGGATTGAGGATTGAGGATAGAGGATTGCAGATTGAGTATTGAGGATTGAAGATTGAGGGTTGAGGATTGAGGATTGAGGATTGAGCATTGAGGATTGATGATTGAGGATTGAGGATTGAAGATTGAAGATTGAGTATTGAGGATTGAGGATTGAGGATTGAGGATTGAGGGTTGAGGATTGAGGATTGAGGATTGAGGATTGAGGACTGAGGGTTGTGGATTGAGGACGAGGACTGAGGGTTGAGTATTGGTGTTTGAAGTCTGAGGATTGAGGATTGAGGATTGAGAATTGAGGTTTGAGGATTGAGGATTGAAGATTGAGGATTTGGTATTGAGGATTGAAGAATGAGGATTGAGGAGTGAGGACTGAGGATTGAGGATTGCAGTTTGAGTATTGAGGATTGAAGATTGAGGATTGAGGATTGAGGATTGAGGATTGAGGATTGAGGATTGAGGATTGAGAATTGAGGATTGAGGATTGAGGATTGAAGATTGAGGATTGAGGATTGAGGATTGAGGATTGAGGCTTGAGAACTGAGGATTGAGGATTGAGGATTGAGGAATGAAGATTGAGTATTGAGGATTGAAGATTGAGGATTGAGGATTGAGGATTGAGGATTGAGGACTCAAGATTGAATATTGATGATTGAAGATTGAGGATTGGGTATTGATGCTTGTGGATTGAGGACGAGGACTGAGGGTTGAGTATTGCTGTTTGAGGTCTGAGGATTGAGGATTGAGTATTGAGAATTGAGGGTTGAGGATTGAGGATTGAAGATTGTGGATTGGGTATTGAGGATTGCAGAATCAGGACTGAGGATTGAGGATTGAGGATTGAGTATTGAATACTGAGTATTGAGGATTGAAGATTGAAGATTGAGGATTGAGGATTGAGGATCGAGGATTGAGGATTGAGGATTGAGAATTGAGGATTGAGGAATGAAGATTGAGTATTGAGGATTGAAGATTGAGGATTGAGGATTGAGGATTGGGTATTGAGGATTCGACATTGAGGATTGAGGGTTGAGGATTGGGTATTGAGGATTCAACATTGAGGATTGAGGGTTGAGGATTGAGGATTGAGGATTGACAATTGAGGATTGAGGAATGAGAATCGAGGATTGAGAATTGAGGATTGAAGAATGAGGATTGAGGATTGAGGATTGAGGATAGAGGATTGCAGATTGAGTATTGAGGATTGAAGATTGAGGGTTGAGGATTGAGGATTGAGGATTGAGCATTGAGGATTGATGATTGAGGATTGAGGATTGAAGATTGAGCATTGAGGATTGAGGATTGAGGATTGAGGAATGAGGATTGAAGATTGAGTATTGGGGATTGAGGATTGACGATTGAGGATTGAGAATTGAGGATTGAGGATTGAGGATTGGGGACTGAGTGTTGAGGGTTGAGTGATGAGAATTCATGTTTGTGGATAGAGATTTGAAGATTGCAGGTTGAGTATTGAGTATTGAAGCCTGTGAATTGAGGATATTCTATTGAGGATTGAGGATTGACAACTGATTGTTGAGGAGTGAGGGCTGAAGACTGAGGATTCAGGTTTGAGGATTCAGGATTGAGGTTTGAGGACTGAGGATTGAGGATTGAGGATTGAGGATTGAGGATTCAGGATTGAGGATTGAAGATTGAGGATTGGGTATTGAGGATTGAACATAGAGGATTGTGGATTGAGTATTGATGATTGAGGATTGAGGATTGAAGATTGAATATTGATGATTGAAGATTGAGGATCGAGGATTGAGGGTTGTGGATTGAGGACGAGGACTGAGGGTTGAGTATTGATGTTTGAGGTCTGAGGATTGAGGATTGCGGACTGAGAATTGAGGACTGAGGATTGAGGATTGAAGATTGAGGATTGGGTGTTGAGGATTGAAGACTGTGGATTGAGGATTGAGGATTGAGGATTGAGGATTGAAGGATGAGTATTGAGGATTGAAGATTGAGGATTGAGGATTGAGGATTGAGGATTGAGTATTGAAGATTGAGGATTGGGTATTGCGGATTGAACATTGAGGATTGAAGATTGACGATTGAAGATACAGTATTGAGGATTGAAGATTGAGGATTGAGGATTGAGGATTGAAGATTGAAGATTGAGTATTGAGGATTGAAGATTGAGGATTGAGGACTGAGAATTGAGGATTGAGGATTGAGTATTGAGGATTGAGGATTGAGGATTGAAGGCTGAGGATTGGGTATTGAGGATTGAGCATTGGGGATTGAGGGTTGAGGATTGAGGATTGAGGATTGAGGACTGAAGATTGAATATTAATGACTGAAGATTGAGGATTGAGGATTGGGGGTTGTGGATTGAGGACGAGGACTGAGGGTTGAGTATTGGTGTTTGAAGTCTGAGGATTGAGGATTGAGGATTTAGAATTGAGGATTGAGGATTGAGGTCTGAAGATTGAGGATTCGGTATTGAGGACTGAAGAATGAGGGTTGAGGAGTGAGGACTGAGGATTGAGGATTGCAGTTTGAGTATTGAGCATTGAAGATTGAGGATTGAGGATTGAGGATTGAGGATTGAGGATTGAAGTTTGAGTATTGAGGATCGAAGATTGACGATTGAGGATTGAGAATTGAGGATTGAAGACTGAGGATTGGGTATTGAGGATTGAGCATTGGGGATTGAGGGTTGAGGATTGAGGATTGAGGATTGAGGATTGAAGGTTGAATATTAATGATTGAAGATTGAGGATTGAGGATTGAGGGTTGTGGATTGAGGACGAGGACTGAGGGTTGAGTATTGGTGTTTGAAGTCTGAGGATTGGGGATTGATGATTGAGAATTGAGGATTGAGGATTGAGGATTGAAGATTGAGGATTCGGTATTGAGGATTGAAGAATGAGGATTGAGGAGTGAGGACTGAGGATTGAGGATTGCACTTTGAGTATTGAGGATTGAAGATTGAGGATTGAGGATTGAGGATTGAGGATTGAGGATTGAGGATTGAGGATTGAAGATTGAGTATTGAGGATTGAAGATTGAGGATTGAGGATTGAGGATTGAGGATTGAGGATTGAAGATTGAGTATTGGGGATTGAGGATTGACGATTGAGGTTTGAGAATTGAGGATTGAGGATTGAGGATTGAGGATTGAGGATTGAGGATTGAAGATTGAGGATTGAAGATTGAGTATTGAGGATTGAGGATTGAGGATTGAGGATTGAGGATTGAGTATTGAAGATTGAGGATTGGGTATTGCGGATTGAACATTGAGGATTGAAGATTGAGGATTGAAGATTCAGTATTGAGGAATGAGAATCGAGGATTGAGGATTGAGGATTCAAGATTGAGGACTGGGCACTGAGGATTGAAGAATGAGGATTGAGGATTGAGGATTGAGGATAGAGGATTGCAGATTGAGTATTGAGGATTGAAGATTGAGGGTTGAGGATTGAGGATTGAGGATTGAGCATTGAGGATTGATGATTCAGGATTGAGGATTGAAGATTGAAGATTGAGTATTGAGGATTGAGGATTGAGGATTGAGGATTGAAGATTGAGTATTGGGGATTGAGGATTGACGATTGAGGATTGAGAATTGAGGATTGAGGATTGAGGATTGGGGACTGAGTGTTGAGGGTTGAGTGATGAGAATTCATGTTTGTGAATAGAGATTTGAAGATTGCAGGTTGAGTATTGAGTATTGAAGCCTGTGAATTGAGGATATTCTATTGAGGATTGAGGATTGACAACTGATTGTTGAGGAGTGAGGGCTGAAGACTGAGGATTCAGGTTTGAGGATTCAGGATTGAGGTTTAAAGGACTGAGGATTGAGGATTGAGGATTGAGGATTGAGGATTGAGGATTGAGGATTGAAGATTGAGGATTGGGTATTGAGGATTGAACATAGAGGATTGTGGATTGAGCATTGATGATTGAGGATTGAGGATTGAAGATTGAATATTGATGACTGAAGATTGAGGATCGAGGATTGAGGGTTGTGGATTGAGGACGAGGACTGAGGGTTGAGTATTGATGTTTGAGTTCTGAGGATTGAGGATTGAGGACTGAGAATTGAGGACTGAGGATTGAGGATTGAAGATTGAGGATTGGGTGTTGAGGATTGAAGACTGGGGATTGAGGAGTGAGGATTGAGGATTGAGGATTGAAGGTTGAGTATTGAGGATTGAAGATTGAGGATTGAGGATTGAGGATTGAGGATTGAGTATTGAAGATTGAGGATTGGGTATTGCGGATTGAACATTGAGGATTGAAGATTGAGGATTGAAGATTCAGTATTGAGGATTGAAGATTGAGGATTGAGGACTGAGGATTGAAGATTGAAGATTGAGTACTGAGGATCGAAGATTGAGGATTGAGGACTGAGAGTTGAGGATTGAGGATTGAGGATTGAGGATTGAGGATTAAAGACTGAGGATTGGGTATTCAGGATTTAGCATTGGGGATTGAGGGGTGAGGATTGAGGATTGAGGATTGAGGATTGAGGATTGAGGGTTGTGGATTGAGGACGAGGACTGAGGGTTGAGTATTGGTGTTTGAAGTCTGAGGATTGAGGATTGAGGATTGAGAATTGAGGATTGAGGATTGAGGATTGAAGATTGAGGATTCGGTATTGAGGATTGAAGAATGAGGATTGAGGAGTGAGGACTGAGGATTGAGGATTGCAGTTTGAGTATTGAGGATTGAAGATTGAGGATTGAGGATTGAGGATTGAGGATTGAGGATTGAGGATTGAGAATTGAGGATTGAGGATTGAGGATTGAAGATTGAGGATTGAGGATTGAGGATTGAGAATTGAGGTTTGAGGATTGAGGATTGAAGATTGAGGATTTGGTATTGAGGATTGAAGAATGAGGATTGAGGAGTGAGGACTGAGGATTGAGGATTGCAGTTTGAGTATTGAGGATTGAAGATTGAGGATTGAGGATTGAGGATTGAGGATTGAGGATTGAGGATTGAGGATTGAGAATTGAGGATTGAGGATTGAGGATTGAAGATTGAGGATTGAGGATTGAGGATTGAGGATTGAGGCTTGAGAACTGAGGATTGAGGATTGAGGATTGAGGAATGAAGATTGAGTATTGAGGATTGAAGATTGAGGATTGAGGATTGAGGATTGAGGATTGAGGACTCAAGATTGAATATTGATGATTGAAGATTGAGGATTGGGTATTGATGCTTGTGGATTGAGGACGAGGACTGAGGGTTGAGTATTGCTGTTTGAGGTCTGAGGATTGAGGATTGAGTATTGAGAATTGAGGGTTGAGGACTGAGGATTGAAGATTGTGGATTGGGTATTGAGGATTGCAGAATCAGGACTGAGGATTGAGGATTGAGGATTGAGTATTGAATACTGAGTATTGAGGATTGAAGATTGAAGATTGAGGATTGAGGATTGAGGATCGAGGATTGAGGATTGAGGATTGAGAATTGAGGATTGAGGAATGAAGATTGAGTATTGAGGATTGAAGATTGAGGATTGAGGATTGAGGATTGGGTATTGAGGATTCGACATTGAGGATTGAGGGTTGAGGATTGGGTATTGAGGATTCAACATTGAGGATTGAGGGTTGAGGATTGAGGATTGAGGATTGACAATTGAGGATTGAGGAATGAGAATCGAGGATTGAGAATTGAGGATTGAAGAATGAGGATTGAGGATTGAGGATTGAGGATAGAGGATTGCAGATTGAGTATTGAGGATTGAAGATTGAGGGTTGAGGATTGAGGATTGAGGATTGAGCATTGAGGATTGATGATTGAGGATTGAGGATTGAAGATTGAGCATTGAGGATTGAGGATTGAGGATTGAGGAATGAGGATTGAAGATTGAGTATTGGGGATTGAGGATTGACGATTGAGGATTGAGAATTGAGGATTGAGGATTGAGGATTGGGGACTGAGTGTTGAGGGTTGAGTGATGAGAATTCATGTTTGTGGATAGAGATTTGAAGATTGCAGGTTGAGTATTGAGTATTGAAGCCTGTGAATTGAGGATATTCTATTGAGGATTGAGGATTGACAACTGATTGTTGAGGAGTGAGGGCTGAAGACTGAGGATTCAGGTTTGAGGATTCAGGATTGAGGTTTGAGGACTGAGGATTGAGGATTGAGGATTGAGGATTGAGGATTCAGGATTGAGGATTGAAGATTGAGGATTGGGTATTGAGGATTGAACATAGAGGATTGTGGATTGAGTATTGATGATTGAGGATTGAGGATTGAAGATTGAATATTGATGATTGAAGATTGAGGATCGAGGATTGAGGGTTGTGGATTGAGGACGAGGACTGAGGGTTGAGTATTGATGTTTGAGGTCTGAGGATTGAGGATTGCGGACTGAGAATTGAGGACTGAGGATTGAGGATTGAAGATTGAGGATTGGGTGTTGAGGATTGAAGACTGTGGATTGAGGATTGAGGATTGAGGATTGAGGATTGAAGGATGAGTATTGAGGATTGAAGATTGAGGATTGAGGATTGAGGATTGAGGATTGAGTATTGAAGATTGAGGATTGGGTATTGCGGATTGAACATTGAGGATTGAAGATTGACGATTGAAGATACAGTATTGAGGATTGAAGATTGAGGATTGAGGATTGAGGATTGAAGATTGAAGATTGAGTATTGAGGATTGAAGATTGAGGATTGAGGACTGAGAATTGAGGATTGAGGATTGAGTATTGAGGATTGAGGATTGAGGATTGAAGGCTGAGGATTGGGTATTGAGGATTGAGCATTGGGGATTGAGGGTTGAGGATTGAGGATTGAGGATTGAGGACTGAAGATTGAATATTAATGACTGAAGATTGAGGATTGAGGATTGGGGGTTGTGGATTGAGGACGAGGACTGAGGGTTGAGTATTGGTGTTTGAAGTCTGAGGATTGAGGATTGAGGATTTAGAATTGAGGATTGAGGATTGAGGTCTGAAGATTGAGGATTCGGTATTGAGGACTGAAGAATGAGGGTTGAGGAGTGAGGACTGAGGATTGAGGATTGCAGTTTGAGTATTGAGCATTGAAGATTGAGGATTGAGGATTGAGGATTGAGGATTGAGGATTGAAGTTTGAGTATTGAGGATCGAAGATTGACGATTGAGGATTGAGAATTGAGGATTGAAGACTGAGGATTGGGTATTGAGGATTGAGCATTGGGGATTGAGGGTTGAGGATTGAGGATTGAGGATTGAGGATTGAAGGTTGAATATTAATGATTGAAGATTGAGGATTGAGGATTGAGGGTTGTGGATTGAGGACGAGGACTGAGGGTTGAGTATTGGTGTTTGAAGTCTGAGGATTGGGGATTGATGATTGAGAATTGAGGATTGAGGATTGAGGATTGAAGATTGAGGATTCGGTATTGAGGATTGAAGAATGAGGATTGAGGAGTGAGGACTGAGGATTGAGGATTGCACTTTGAGTATTGAGGATTGAAGATTGAGGATTGAGGATTGAGGATTGAGGATTGAGGATTGAGGATTGAGGATTGAAGATTGAGTATTGAGGATTGAAGATTGAGGATTGAGGATTGAGGATTGAGGATTGAGGATTGAAGATTGAGTATTGGGGATTGAGGATTGACGATTGAGGTTTGAGAATTGAGGATTGAGGATTGAGGATTGAGGATTGAGGATTGAGGATTGAAGATTGAGGATTGAAGATTGAGTATTGAGGATTGAGGATTGAGGATTGAGGATTGAGGATTGAGTATTGAAGATTGAGGATTGGGTATTGCGGATTGAACATTGAGGATTGAAGATTGAGGATTGAAGATTCAGTATTGAGGAATGAGAATCGAGGATTGAGGATTGAGGATTCAAGATTGAGGACTGGGCACTGAGGATTGAAGAATGAGGATTGAGGATTGAGGATTGAGGATAGAGGATTGCAGATTGAGTATTGAGGATTGAAGATTGAGGGTTGAGGATTGAGGATTGAGGATTGAGCATTGAGGATTGATGATTGAGGATTGAGGATTGAAGATTGAAGATTGAGTATTGAGGATTGAGGATTGAGGATTGAGGATTGAAGATTGAGTATTGGGGATTGAGGATTGACGATTGAGGGTTGAGAATTGAGGATTGAGGATTGAGGATTGGGGACTGAGTGTTGAGGGTTGAGTGATGAGAATTCATGTTTGTGAATAGAGATTTGAAGATTGCAGGTTGAGTATTGAGTATTGAAGCCTGTGAATTGAGGATATTCTATTGAGGATTGAGGATTGACAACTGATTGTTGAGGAGTGAGGGCTGAAGACTGAGGATTCAGGTTTGAGGATTCAGGATTGAGGTTTAAAGGACTGAGGATTGAGGATTGAGGATTGAGGATTGAGGATTGAGGATTGAGGATTGAAGATTGAGGATTGGGTATTGAGGATTGAACATAGAGGATTGTGGATTGAGCATTGATGATTGAGGATTGAGGATTGAAGATTGAATATTGATGACTGAAGATTGAGGATCGAGGATTGAGGGTTGTGGATTGAGGACGAGGACTGAGGGTTGAGTATTGATGTTTGAGTTCTGAGGATTGAGGATTGAGGACTGAGAATTGAGGACTGAGGATTGAGGATTGAAGATTGAGGATTGGGTGTTGAGGATTGAAGACTGGGGATTGAGGAGTGAGGATTGAGGATTGAGGATTGAAGGTTGAGTATTGAGGATTGAAGATTGAGGATTGAGGATTGAGGATTGAGGATTGAGTATTGAAGATTGAGGATTGGGTATTGCGGATTGAACATTGAGGATTGAAGATTGAGGATTGAAGATTCAGTATTGAGGATTGAAGATTGAGGATTGAGGACTGAGGATTGAAGATTGAAGATTGAGTACTGAGGATCGAAGATTGAGGATTGAGGACTGAGAGTTGAGGATTGAGGATTGAGGATTGAGGATTGAGGATTAAAGACTGAGGATTGGGTATTCAGGATTTAGCATTGGGGATTGAGGGGTGAGGATTGAGGATTGAGGATTGAGGATTGAGGATTGAGGGTTGTGGATTGAGGACGAGGACTGAGGGTTGAGTATTGGTGTTTGAAGTCTGAGGATTGAGGATTGAGGATTGAGAATTGAGGATTGAGGATTGAGGATTGAAGATTGAGGATTCGGTATTGAGGATTGAAGAATGAGGATTGAGGAGTGAGGACTGAGGATTGAGGATTGCAGTTTGAGTATTGAGGATTGAAGATTGAGGATTGAGGATTGAGGATTGAGGATTGAGGATTGAGGATTGAGAATTGAGGATTGAGGATTGAGGATTGAAGATTGAGGATTGAGGATTGAGGATTGAGGATTGAGGCTTGAGAACTGAGGATTGAGGATTGAGGATTGAGGAATGAAGATTGAGTATTGAGGATTGAAGACTGAGGATTGAGGATTGAGGATTGAGGATTGAGGACTCAAAATTGAATATTGATGATTGAAGATTGAGGATTGGGTATTGATGCTTGTGGATTGTGGACGAGGACTGAGGGTTGAATATTGATGTTTGTCGTCTGAGGATTGAGGATTGAGGATTGAGGATTGAGGATTGAGGAATGAAGATTGAGTATTGAGGATTGAAGATTGAGGATTGAGGATTGAGGATTGGGTATTGAGGATTCGACATTGAGGATTGAGGGTTGAGGATTGGGTATTGAGGATTCAACATTGAGGATTGAGGGTTGAGGATTGAGGATTGAGGATTGACAATTGAGGATTGAGGAATGAGAATCGAGGATTGAGAATTGAGGATTGAAGAATGAGGATTGAGGATTGAGGATTGAGGATAGAGGATTGCAGATTGAGTATTGAGGATTGAAGATTGAGGGTTGAGGATTGAGGATTGAGGATTGAGCATTGAGGATTGATGATTGAGGATTGAGGATTGAAGATTGAGCATTGAGGATTGAGGATTGAGGATTGAGGAATGAGGATTGAATATTGAGTATTGGGGATTGAGGATTGACGATTGAGGATTGAGAATTGAGGATTGAGGATTGAGGATTGGGGACTGAGTGTTGAGGGTTGAGTGATGAGAATTCATGTTTGTGGATAGAGATTTGAAGATTGCAGGTTGAGTATTGAGTATTGAAGCCTGTGAATTGAGGATATTCTATTGAGGATTGAGGATTGACAACTGATTGTTGAGGAGTGAGGGCTGAAGACTGAGGATTCAGGTTTGAGGATTCAGGATTGAGGTTTGAGGACTGAGGATTGAGGATTGAGGATTGAGGATTGAGGATTCAGGATTGAGGATTGAAGATTGAGGATTGGGTATTGAGGATTGAACATAGAGGATTGTGGATTGAGTATTGATGATTGAGGATTGAGGATTGAAGATTGAATATTGATGATTGAAGATTGAGGATCGAGGATTGAGGATTGTGGATTGAGGACGAGGACTGAGGGTTGAGTATTGATGTTTGAGGTCTGAGGATTGAGGATTGCGGACTGAGAATTGAGGACTGAGGATTGAGGATTGAAGATTGAGGATTGGGTGTTGAGGATTGAAGACTGTGGATTGAGGATTGAGGATTGAGGATTGAGGATTGAAGGATGAGTATTGAGGATTGAAGTTTGAGGATTGAGGATTGAGGATTGAGGATTGAGTATTGAAGATTGAGGATTGGGTATTGCGGATTGAACATTGAGGATTGAAGATTGACGATTGAAGATACAGTATTGAGGATTGAAGATTGAGGATTGAGGATTGAGGATTGAAGATTGAAGATTGAGTATTGAGGATTGAAGATTGAGGATTGAGGACTGAGAATTGAGAATTGAGGATTGAGTATTGAGGATTGAGGATTGAGGATTGAAGGCTGAGGATTGGGTATTGAGGATTGAGCATTGGGGATTGAGGGTTGAGGATTGAGGATTGAGGATTGAGGACTGAAGATTGAATATTAATGACTGAAGATTGAGGATTGAGGATTGGGGGTTGTGGATTGAGGACGAGGACTGAGGGTTGAGTATTGGTGTTTGAAGTCTGAGGATTGAGGATTGAGGATTTAGAATTGAGGATTGAGGATTGAGGACTGAAGATTGAGGATTCGGTATTGAGGACTGAAGAATGAGGGTTGAGGAGTGAGGACTGAGGATTGAGGATTGCAGTTTGAGTATTGAGCATTGAAGATTGAGGATTGAGGATTGAGGATTGAGGATTGAGGATTGAAGTTTGAGTATTGAGGATCGAAGATTGACGATTGAGGATTGAGAATTGAGGATTGAAGACTGAGGATTGGGTATTGAGGATTGAGCATTGGGGATTGAGGGTTGAGGATTGAGGATTGAGGATTGAGGATTGAAGGTTGAATATTAATGATTGAAGATTGAGGATTGAGGATTGAGGGTTGTGGATTGAGGACGAGGACTGAGGGTTGAGTATTGGTGTTTGAAGTCTGAGGATTGGGGATTGATGATTGAGAATTGAGGATTGAGGATTGAGGATTGAAGATTGAGGATTCGGTATTGAGGATTGAAGAATGAGGATTGAGGAGTGAGGACTGAGGATTGAGGATTGCACTTTGAGTATTGAGGATTGAAGATTGAGGATTGAGGATTGAGGATTGAGGATTGAGGATTGAGGATTGAGGATTGAAGATTGAGTATTGAGGATTGAAGATTGAGGATTGAGGATTGAGGATTGAGGATTGAGGATTGAAGATTGAGTATTGGGGATTGAGGATTGACGATTGAGGTTTGAGAATTGAGGATTGAGGATTGAGGATTGAGGATTGAGGATTGAGGATTGAAGATTGAGGATTGAAGATTGAGTATTGAGGATTGAGGATTGAGGATTGAGGATTGAGGATTGAGTATTGAAGATTGAGGATTGGGTATTGCGGATTGAACATTGAGGATTGAAGATTGAGGATTGAAGATTCAGTATTGAGGAATGAGAATCGAGGATTGAGGATTGAGGATTCAAGATTGAGGACTGGGCACTGAGGATTGAAGAATGAGGATTGAGGATTGAGGATTGAGGATAGAGGATTGCAGATTGAGTATTGAGGATTGAAGATTGAGGGTTGAGGATTGAGGATTGAGGATTGAGCATTGAGGATTGATGATTGAGGATTGAGGATTGAAGATTGAAGATTGAGTATTGAGGATTGAGGATTGAGGATTGAGGATTGAAGATTGAGTATTGGGGATTGAGGATTGACGATTGAGGATTGAGAATTGAGGATTGAGGATTGAGGATTGGGGACTGAGTGTTGAGGGTTGAGTGATGAGAATTCATGTTTGTGAATAGAGATTTGAAGATTGCAGGTTGAGTATTGAGTATTGAAGCCTGTGAATTGAGGATATTCTATTGAGGATTGAGGATTGACAACTGATTGTTGAGGAGTGAGGGCTGAAGACTGAGGATTCAGGTTTGAGGATTCAGGATTGAGGTTTAAAGGACTGAGGATTGAGGATTGAGGATTGAGGATTGAGGATTGAGGATTGAGGATTGAAGATTGAGGATTGGGTATTGAGGATTGAACATAGAGGATTGTGGATTGAGCATTGATGATTGAGGATTGAGGATTGAAGATTGAATATTGATGACTGAAGATTGAGGATCGAGGATTGAGGGTTGTGGATTGAGGACGAGGACTGAGGGTTGAGTATTGATGTTTGAGTTCTGAGGATTGAGGATTGAGGACTGAGAATTGAGGACTGAGGATTGAGGATTGAAGATTGAGGATTGGGTGTTGAGGATTGAAGACTGGGGATTGAGGAGTGAGGATTGAGGATTGAGGATTGAAGGTTGAGTATTGAGGATTGAAGATTGAGGATTGAGGATTGAGGATTGAGGATTGAGTATTGAAGATTGAGGATTGGGTATTGCGGATTGAACATTGAGGATTGAAGATTGAGGATTGAAGATTCAGTATTGAGGATTGAAGATTGAGGATTGAGGACTGAGGATTGAAGATTGAAGATTGAGTACTGAGGATCGAAGATTGAGGATTGAGGACTGAGAGTTGAGGATTGAGGATTGAGGATTGAGGATTGAGGATTAAAGACTGAGGATTGGGTATTCAGGATTTAGCATTGGGGATTGAGGGGTGAGGATTGAGGATTGAGGATTGAGGATTGAGGATTGAGGGTTGTGGATTGAGGACGAGGACTGAGGGTTGAGTATTGGTGTTTGAAGTCTGAGGATTGAGGATTGAGGATTGAGAATTGAGGATTGAGGATTGAGGATTGAAGATTGAGGATTCGGTATTGAGGATTGAAGAATGAGGATTGAGGAGTGAGGACTGAGGATTGAGGATTGCAGTTTGAGTATTGAGGATTGAAGATTGAGGATTGAGGATTGAGGATTGAGGATTGAGGATTGAGGATTGAGAATTGAGGATTGAGGATTGAGGATTGAAGATTGAGGATTGAGGATTGAGGATTGAGGATTGAGGCTTGAGAACTGAGGATTGAGGATTGAGGATTGAGGAATGAAGATTGAGTATTGAGGATTGAAGATTGAGGATTGAGGATTGAGGATTGAGGATTGAGGACTCAAAATTGAATATTGATGATTGAAGATTGAGGATTGGGTATTGATGCTTGTGGATTGTGGACGAGGACTGAGGGTTGAATATTGATGTTTGTCGTCTGAGGATTGAGGATTGAGGATTGAGGATTGAGGATTGAGGATTGAGGATTGAGGATTGAGGATTGAAGATTCAGGATTGGGTATTGAGGTTTGAAGAATGAGGAGTGAGGATTGAGGATTGAGGATTGAGGATTGAGGATTGAAGATTCAGTATTGTGGATCGAAGTTTGAGAATTGAGGATTGAGGATTGAACATTGAGGACTGAGTGTTGAGGGTTGAGTGATGAGAATTGATGTTTGTGAATAGAGATTTGAAGATTGCGGACTGAGTAGTGTGTATGGAAAACTGTGAATTGATGATATTCTATTGATGATTGAGGATTGACAACTGATTGTTGAGGACTGAGGGCTGAAGCTTGAGGATTCAGGATTGAGGATTCAGGATTGAGGTTTGAGGACAGAGGATTCAGTACTGAGGATTGAGGATTGAGGATTGAGGTCTGAGGATTGAAGATTGAGGATTGGGTGCTGAGGATTGAACATTGAGGATTGAGGATTGAGAATTGAGGATTGAGGAGTGAGGATTGAAGGTTGAATATTGATGAATGAACATTGAGGATTGAGGATCGAGGGTTGTGGATTGAGGACGAGGACTGAGGGATGAGTATTGATGCTTGAGGTCTGAGGATTGAGGATTGAGGATTGCGAACTGAGGATTGAGGGTTGAGGAATGAAGATTGAGGATTGGGTATTGAGGATTGAAGAATGGGGATTGAAGAATGAGGATTGAGGACTGAGCATTGAGGATTGAGGATTGAAGATTGAGTATTGAGGATTGAAGATCGAGGATTGAGGATTGAGGATTGAGGATTGAGGATTGAAGAGTGAGGATTGAGGACTGAGGTTTGAGGATTGAGGATTGAGGATTGAAGATTGAATATTGATGATTGAAGATTGAGGATTGAGGATTGAGGTTTGTGGATTGTGGACGAGGACTGGGGGTTGAATATTGATGTTTGTGGTCTCAGGATTGAGGATTGGGGATTGAGGATTGAGAATTGAGGATTGAGGATTGAGGATTGAAGATTGAGGATTGGGTATTGAGGTTTGAAGAATGAGGATTGAGGATTGAGGATTGAGGATTGAGGATTGAGGATTGAAGATTGAGTATTAAGGATTGAACATTGAGGATTGAGGATTGAGGATTGAAAATTGAGGACTGAGTGTTGAGAGTTGAGTGATGAGAATTGATGTTAGTGGATTGAGATTTGAAGATTGAAGAATGGGGATTGTGCATTGAAAACTGTGAATTGAGGATATTCTATTGAGGATTGAGGATTGACAATTGATTGTTGAGGACCGTCGGCTGAAGATTGAGGATTGAGGGTGGAGGATTGACGAGAGTGGACTGAGTATTGAGGATTGAGTGTTGAGAATTGATGTTTGAGGATTGAGATTTGTATATTGAATTTTGTGGATTGAGTATTGAACCGTGAGAATTCAGGATATTCTGTTGAGTATTGAGAATTGAGGATTGATGGTTGAGTATTGAGAATTGATGGTTGAGAGTTGCGTGTTGAATATTGAGGATTGAGGATTGAGGCTTGAGGATTGAGGATTGAAGATTGAGGATTGGGGATTGAGGATTGACGATTGAGAATTGAGTACTGAGGATTCAGAATTGAGGATTGAGGATTGAGTATTGAGTATTGAGGATTCAGAATTGAGGTTTGAGGACTGAGGTCTGAGGATTGCACATTGAGTATTGAGGACTCAAGATTGAGGATTGAGGATTGAGAATTGAGGATTGACGGTGATGTCTGAGGGTTGAGGATTGAGGATTGAGGATTGAAGGTTGAGTATTGATGATTGAAGATTGAGGATTGAGGATTGAGCATTGAGGATTGAGGATTGAGGATTGAGGATTGAGGATTGAAGATTGAGTATTGAGGATTGAAGATTGAGGATTGAGCATTAAGGATTGAGGATTAAGGATTGAGGATTGAGGATTGAAGATTGAGTATTGAGGATTGAAGATTGAGGATTGGGGATTGAGGATTGAGGATTGAGGTTTGAAGATTGAGGTTTGGGGATTGATGATTGACGATTGAGTATTGAGTATTGAGGAGTGAGAATTGAGGATTGAGGATTGAAGATTGAGGAGTGAGAATTGAGGATTGAGGATTGAAGATTGAGGATTGAGGATTGAAGGTTGAGTATTGATGATTGAAGATAGAGGATTGAGGATTGGGAGTTGAGGACTGAACATTGAGGATTGAGGATTGAGGATTGAGGAATGAGGATTGAGGATTGAAGGTTGAATATTGATGAATGAAGATTGAGGATTGAGGATTGAGGGTTGTAGGTTGAGGACGAGGACTGAGGGTTGAGAAATTGATGCCTGAGATCTGAGGATTGACGATTGTGGATTGCGAACTGAGGATTGAGGATGCAGGATTGAAGATTGAGGATTGGGCATTGAGGATTGAAGAATGAGGATTGAAGAATGTGGATTGAGGATTGAGTATTGAGGATTGAGGATTGAAGATTGTGTATTGATGATTGAAGATTGAGGATTGAGGATTGAGTGTTGAGGATTGAGGACGAGGACTGACGATTGAGGATTGAGGTTTGAGGATTGAGGATTGTGGATTGAGTACTGAGGATTGAGGATTGAGGATTGAGCATTGAGGATTGAAGATTGCGTATTGAGGATTGAAAATTGAGGATTGGGGATTCAGGATTGAGGATTGAGGATTGAAGATTGAGAATTGAGGATTGAGGTTTGAGGATTGAAGATTGAGGAGTGAGAATTGAGGATTGAGGATTGAGGACTGA
This sequence comes from Calliopsis andreniformis, assembly GCF_051401765.1. Taxonomy (NCBI): domain Eukaryota; kingdom Metazoa; phylum Arthropoda; class Insecta; order Hymenoptera; family Andrenidae; genus Calliopsis; species Calliopsis andreniformis. The sequence goes on along the minus strand of NW_027480463.1, from coordinate 2,012,604 downwards.
GGATTGAGGATTGAAGATTGAGTGTTGAGGATTAAAGATTGAGGATTGAGGATTGAGGATTGAGGATGGTGGATTGTGGATTAAAGATTGAGGATTGAGGATTGAGGATTGAGGATTGAGGATTGAGGATTGCAGATCGAGTATTGAGGATTGAAGGTTGAGGGTTGAGGATTGAGGATTGAGGATTGAGGATTGAGCATTGAGGATTGAGGATTGAGGATTGAGGACTGAAGATTGAGTATTGAGGATTGAAGATTGAGGATTGAGGATTGAGGATTGACGATTGAGGATTGAGTATTGGAGAGTGAGAATTGAGGATTGAGGATTGAAGATTGATGATTGAGTATTGAAGACTGAGTATTGATGATTGAAGATTGAGGATTGAGGATTGAGGATTGAGGATTGAGGATTGAGGATTGCAGATTGAGTATTGAGGATTGAAGGTTGAGGGTTGAGGATTGAGGATTGAGGATTGAGCATTGAGGATTGAGGATTGAGGATTGAGGACTGAAGATTGAGTATTGAGGATTGAAGATTGAGGATTGAGGATTGAGGATTGACGATTGAGGATTGAGTATTGGAGAGTGAGAATTGAGGATTGAGGATTGAAGATTGATGATTGAGTATTGAAGACTGAGTATTGATGATTGAAGATTGAGGATTGAGGATTGAGTGTTGAGGATTGAGGACGAGGACTGACGATTGAGTATTGAGGTTTGAGGATTGAGGATTGTGGATTGAGTACTGAGGATTGAGGATGGAGGATTGAGCATTGAGGATTGAAGATTGCGTATTGAGGATTGAAGATTGAGGATTAAGGATTGAAGGTTGGGGATTGACGATTTAGTATTGGAGATTGATTATTGAGGAGTGAAGATTGAGGATTGAGGATTGAGGGTTGAGAACTGAGAATTGAGAATTGAGGATGAGGACTGAGGGTTGAGGATTGAGGTTTGAGGAATGAGGATTGAGGGTTGAAGATTGAGTATTTATGATTGAGGATTGAGGATTGAGGATTGAGGATTGAGGATTGTAGATTGAGTATTGAGGTTTGATGATTGGGGATTGAGGATTGAGGATTGATGATGGAGGATGAGGGCTGAGGGTTGAGGATTGAGGTTTGATTATAGAATCCTGAGAATTCAGGATATTCTATTGAGAATTGAGAATTGAGGATTGATGGTTGAGTATTGAGGACTGAGGATTGAGGATTGAAGATTGAGTATTGAGGATTCAGAATTGAGGTTTGAGGACTGAGGACTGAGGATTGCACATTGAGTATTGAGGACTCAAGATTGAGGATTGAGGATTGAGAATTGAGGATTGACGATGAGGTCTGAGGGTTGAGGATTGAGGATTGAGGATTGAAGGTTGAGTATTGATGATTGAAGGTTGAGGATTGAGAATTGAGCATTGAGGATTGAGGACTGAACATTGAGGATTGAGGATTGAGGACGAGGATTGACGATTGAGTATTGAGGTTGGATTATTGAGGATTGAGGATTGAGGACTGAGGATTGAGGATTGAGGATTGAGCATTGAGAATTGAAGATTGAGGATTAAGGATTGAAGGTTGGGGATTGACGATTTAGGATTGGAGATTGATTATTGAGGAGTGAAGATTGAGGATTGAGGATTAAGGATTCAGAATTGAGAATTGAGAATTGAGGATGAGGACTGAGGGTTGAGGATTGAGGTTAGAGGAATGAGGATTGAGGGTTGAAGATTGAGTATTTATGACTGGGGATTGAGGATTGAGGATTGAGGAATGAGGATTGAGGATTGAAGATTGAGTATTGAGGTTTGATGATTGGGGATTGAGGATTGAGGATTGATGATGGAGGATGAGGGCTGAGGGTTGAGGATTGAGGTTTGATTATAGAATCCAGAGAATTCAGGATATTCTATTGAGTATTGAGAATTGAGGATTGATGGTTGAGTATTGAGGACTGAGGATTGGGGATTGAAGATTGAGTATTGAGGATTCAGAATTGAGGTTTGAGGACTGAGGACTGAGGATTGCACATTGAGTATTGAGTACTCAAGATTGAGGATTGAGGATTGAGAATTGAGGATTGACGATGAGGTCTGAGGGTTGAGGATTGAGGATTGAGGATTGAAGATTGAGTATTGATGATTGAAGATTGAGGATTGAGGATTGAGCATTGAGGATTGAGGATTGAGGATTGAGGATTGAGGATTGAAGATTGAGTATTGAGGATTGAAGATTGAGGATTGAGCATTGAGGATTGAGGATTAAGGATTGAGGATTGAGGATTGAAGATTGAGTATTGAGGATTGAAGATTGAGGATTGAGGATTGAGGATTGAGGATTGAGGTTTGAAGATTGAGGTTTGGGGATTGATGATTGACGATTGAGAATTGAGTATTGAGGAGTGAGAATTGAGGATTGAGGATTGAAGATTGAGGAGTGAGAATTGAGGATTGAGGACTGAAGATTGAGGATTGAGGATTGAAGGTTGAGTATTGATGATTGAAGATAGAGGATTGAGGATTGGGAGTTGAGGATTGAACATTGAGGATTGAGGATTGAGGATTGAGGAATGAGGATTGAGGATTGAAGGTTGAATATTGATGAATGAAGATTGAGGATTGAGGATTGAGGGTTGTAGGTTGAGGACGAGGACTGAGGGTTGAGAAATTGATGCCTGAGATCTGAGGATTGAGGATTGTGGATTGCGAACTGAGGATTGAGGATGCAGGATTGAAGATTGAGGATTGGGCATTGAGGATTGAAGAATGAGGATTGAAGAATATGGATTGAGGATTGAGTATTGAGGATTGAGGATTGAAGATTGAGTATTGAGGATTGAAGATTGAGGATTGAGGATTGTGGACTGAGGATTGAGGATTGAAGATTGATTATTGAGGATTAAAGACTGAGGATTGAGGATTGAGGATTGAGGATTGAGGATTGAAGATCGAGGATTGAGGATTGAGGATTGAGGATTGAGGATTGAGGATTGCAGATTGAGTATTGAGGATTGAAGGTTGAGGGTTGAGGATTGAGGATTGAGGATTGAGCATTGAGGATTGAGGATTGAGAATTGAGGATTGAGGATTGAATATCGAGGACTGAGTGCTGAGGGTTGAGTGATGAAAATTGATGTTTGTGGATACAGTTTGGACGATTGCAGATTGAGTATTGAGTATTGAAAGCTGTGAACTGAGGACATTCTATCGAGGACTGAGGAATGACAACTGATTGTTGAGGACGAGGACTGACGATTGAGGATTGATGTTTGAGGATTGAGGATTGTGGACTGAGGACTGAGGATTGAGGATTGAGGATTGAGCATTGAGGATTGAAGATTGCGTATTGAGGATAGAAAATTGAGGATTGGGGATTGAGGATTGAGGATTGAGGATTGAAGATTGAGGATTGAGGATTGAGGTTTGAAGATTGAGGTTTGGGGATTGATGATTGACGATTGAGGATTGAGTATTGAGGAGTGAGAATTGAGGATTGAGGATTGAAGGTTGAGGGTTGAGGATTGAGGATTGAGGATTGAGCATTGAGGATTGAGGATTGAGGATTGAGGACTGAAGATTGAGTATTGAGGATTGAAGATTGAGGATTGAGGATTGAGGATTGACGATTGAGGATTAAGTATTGGAGAGTGAGAATTGAGGATTGAGGATTGAAGATTGATGATTGAGTATTGAAGACTGAGTATTGATGATTGAAGATTGAGGATTGAGGATTGAGTGTTGAGGATTGAGGACGAGGACTGACGATTGAGGATTGAGGTTTGAGGATTGAGGATTGTGGATTGAGTACTGAGGATTGAGGATTGAGGATTGAGCATTGAGGATTGAAGATTGCGTATGGAGGATTGAAGAATGAGGATTAAGGTTTGAAGGTTGGGGATTGACGATTTAGGATTGGAGATTGATTATTGAGGAGTGAAGATTGAGGATTGAGGATTGAGGGTTGAGAATTGAGGATTGAGAATTGAGGATGAGGACTGAGGGTTGAGGATTGAGGTTTGAGGAATGAGGATTGAGGGTTGAAGATTGAGTATTTATGACTGAGTATTGAGGATTGAGGATTGAAGAATGAGGATTGAGGATTGAAGATTGAGTATTGAGGTTTGATGATTGGGGATTGAGGATTGAGGATTGATGATGGAGGATGAGGGTGAGGGTTGAGGATTGAGGTTTGATTATAGAATCCTGAGAATTCAGGATATTCTATTGAGTATTGACAATTGAGGATTGATGGTTGAATATTGAGGACTGAGGATTGAGGATTGAAGATTGAGTATTCAGGATTCAGATTTGAGGTTTGAGGACTGAGGACTGAGGATTGCACATTGAGTATTGAGGACTCAAGATTGAGAGTTGAGGATTGAGAATTGAGGATTGACGATGAGGTCTGAGGGTTGAGGATTGAGGATTGAGGATTGAAGATTGAGTATTGATGATTGAAGATTGAGGATTGAGGATTGAGCATTGAGGATTGAGGATTGAGGATTGAGGATTGAGGATTGAAGGTTGAGTATTGAGGATTGAAGATTGAGGATTGAGCATTGAGGATTGAGGATTGAGGATTGAGGATTGAGGATTGGAGATTGAGTATTGAGGAATGACGATTGAGGATTTAGGATTGAGGATTGAGGATTGAAGATTGAGGTTTGGGGATTGATGATTGACGATTGAGGATTGAGTATTGAGGAGTGAGAACTGAGAATTGAGAATTGAGGATGAGGACTGAGGGTTGAGGATTGAGGTTTGAGGAATGAGGATTGAGGGTTGAAGATTGAGTATTTATGACTGAGGATTGAGGATTGAGGATTGAGGATTGAGGATTGTAGATTGAGTATTGAGGTTTGATGATTGGGGATTGAGGATTGAGGATTGATGATGGAGGATGAGGGCTGAGGGTTGAGGATTGAGGTTTGATTATAGAATCCTGAGAATTCAGGATATTCTATTGAGAATTGAGAATTGAGGATTGATGGTTGAGTATTGAGGACTGAGGATTGAGGATTGAAGATTGAGTATTGAGGATTCAGAATTGAGGTTTGAGGACTGAGGACTGAGGATTGCACATTGAGTATTGAGGACTCAAGATTGAGGATTGAGGATTGAGAATTGAGGATTGACGATGAGGTCTGAGGGTTGAGGATTGAGGATTGAGGATTGAAGGTTGAGTATTGATGATTGAAGGTTGAGGATTGAGAATTGAGCATTGAGGATTGAGGACTGAACATGGAGGATTGAGGATTGAGGACGAGGATTGACGATTGAGTATTGAGGTTGGATTATTGAGGATTGAGGATTGAGGACTGAGGATTGAGGATTGAGGATTGAGCATTGAGAATTGAAGATTGAGGATTAAGGATTGAAGGTTGGGGATTGACGATTTAGGATTGGAGATTGATTATTGAGGAGTGAAGATTGAGGATTGAGGATTAAGGATTCAGAATTGAGAATTGAGAATTGAGGATGAGGACTGAGGGTTGAGGATTGAGGTTAGAGGAATGAGGATTGAGGATTGAAGATTGAGTATTTATGACTGGGGATTGAGGATTGAGGATTGAGGAATGAGGATTGAGGATTGAAGATTGAGTATTGAGGTTTGATGATTGGGGATTGAGGATTGAGGATTGATGATGGAGGATGAGGGCTGAGGGTTGAGGATTGAGGTTTGATTATAGAATCCAGAGAATTCAGGATATTCTATTGAGTATTGAGAATTGAGGATTGATGGTTGAGTATTGAGGACTGAGGATTGGGGATTGAAGATTGAGTATTGAGGATTCAGAATTGAGGTTTGAGGACTGAGGTCTGAGGATTGCACATTGAGTATTGAGGACTCAAGATTGAGGATTGAGGATTGAGAATTGAGGATTGACGATGAGGTCTGAGGGTTGAGGATTGAGGATTGAGGATTGAAGATTGAGTATTGATGATTGAAGATTGAGGATTGAGGATTGAGCATTGAGGATTGAGGATTGAGGATTGAGGATTGAGGATTGAAGATTGAGTATTGAGGATTGAAGATTGAGGATTGAGCATTAAGGATTGAGGATTAAGGATTGAGGATTGAGGATTGAAGATTGAGTATTGAGGATTGAAGATTGAGGATTGAGGATTGAGGATTGAGGATTGAGGATTGAAGATTGAGGATTGGGGACGGAGTGTTGAGGGTTGAGTGATGAGAATTGATGTTTGTGGATAGAGGTTTGAAGATTGCAGATTGAGTATTGAGTATTGAAAACTGTGAATTGATGATATTCTATTGAGGATTGAGGATTGACAACTGATTGTTGAGGACTGAGGGCTGAAGCTTGAGGATTCAGAATTGAGGATTCAGGATTGAGGTTTGAGGACAGAGGATTGAGGATTGAGGATTGAGGATTGAGGACTGAGGATTGAGGATTGAAGATTGAGGATTGGGTGTTGAGGATTGATCATTGAGGATTGAGGATTGAGGATTGAGGAATGAGGATTGAGGATTGAAGGTTGAATATTGATGAATGAAGATTGAGGATTGAGGATTGAGGGTTGTGGATTGAGGACGAGGACTGAGGGTTGAGTATTGATGCCTGAGATCTGAGGATTGAGGATTGAGGATTGCGAACTGTGGATTGAGGATTGAGGATTGAAGATTGAGGATTGGGTATTGAGGATTGAAGAATGAGGATTGAAGAGTGTGGATTGAGGATTGAGTATTGAGGATTGAGGATTGAAGATTGAGTGTTGAGGATTAAAGATTGAGGATCGAGGATTGAGGATTGAGGATTGTGGATTGAAGATTGAGGATTGAGGATTGAGGATTCAGGATTGAGGATTGAGGATTGCAGATTGAGTATTGAGGACTGAAGGTTGAGGGTTGAGGACTGAGGATTGAGGATTGAGCATGGAGGATTGAGGATTGAGGATTGAGGACTGATGATTGAGTATTGAGGATTGAAGATTGAGGATTGAGGATTGAGGATTGAGGATTGAGGATTGAAGATTGAGGACTGAGGATTTAGGATTGAGGATTGAGGATTGAAGATTGAGGATTGAGGATTGAGGTTTGAGGATTGAGGATTGAGGATTGAGGTTTGAAGATTGAGGTTTGGGGATTGATGATTGACGATTGAGGATTGAGTGTTGAGGAGGGAGAATTGAGGATTGAGGATTGAAGATTGAGGAGTGAGAATTGAGGATTGAGGATTGAGGACTGAGGATTGAGGATTGAAGATTGAGTGTTGAGGATTAAAGATTGAGGATTGAGGATTGAGGATTGAGGATTGTGGATTGTGGATTAAAGATTGAGGATTGAGGATTGAGGATTGAGGATTGAGGATTGAGGATTGCAGATTGAGTATTGAGGATTGAAGGTTGAGGGTTGAGGATTGAGGATTGAGGATTGAGCATTGAGGATTGAGGATTGAGGATTGAGGACTGAAGATTGAGTATTGAGGATTGAAGATTGAGGAGTGAGGATTGAGGATTGACGATTGAGGATTGAGTATTGGAGAGTGAGAATTGAGGATTGAGGATTGAAGATTGATGATTGAGTATTGAAGACTGAGTATTGATGATTGAAGATTGAGGATTGAGGATTGAGTGTTGAGGATTGAGGGCGAGGACTGACGATTGAGGATTGAGGTTTGAGGATTGAGGATTGTGGATTGAGTACTGGGGATTGAGGATTGAGGATTGAGCATTGAGGATTGAAGATTGCGTATTGAGGATTGAAGATTGAGGATTAAGGATTGAAGGTTGGGGATTGACGATTTAGGATTGGAGATTGATTATTGAGGAGTGAAGATTGAGGATTGAGGATTGAGGGTTGAGAATTGAGAATTGAGAATTGAGGATGAGGACTGAGGGTTGAGGATTGAGGTTTGAGGAATGAGGATTGAGGGTTGAAGATTGAGTATTTATGACTGAGGATTGAGGATTGAGGATTGAGGAATGAGGATTGAGGATTGAAGATTGAGTATTGAGGTTTGATGATTGGGGATTGAGGATTGAGGATTGATGATGGAGGATGAGGGCTGAGGGTTGAGGGTTGAGGTTTGATTATAGAATCCTGAGAATTCAGGATATTCTATTGAGTATTGAGAATTGAGGATTGATGGTTGAATATTGAGGACTGAGGATTGAGGATTGAAGATTGAGTATTGAGGATTCAGAATTGAGGTTTGAGGACTGAGGACTGAGGATTGCACATTGAGTATTGAGGACTCAAGATTGAGGATTGAGGATTGAGAATTGAGGATTGACGATGAGGTCTGAGGGTTGAGGATTGAGGATTGAGGATTGAAGATTGAGTATTGATGATTGAAGATTGAGGATTGAGGATTGAGCATTGAGGATTGAGGATTGAGGATTGAGGATTGAGGATTGAAGGTTGAGTATTGAGGATTGAAGATTGAGGATTGAGCATTGAGGATTGAGGATTGAGGATTGAGGATTGAGGATTGGAGATTGAGTATTGAGGAATGACGATTGAGGATTTAGGATTGAGGATTGAGGATTGAGGTTTGAAGATTGAGGTTTGGGGATTGATGATTGACGATTGAGGATTGAGTATTGAGGAGTGAGAATTGAGGATTGAGGATTGAAGATTGAGGAGTGAGAATTGAGGATTGAGGATTGAGGACTGAGGATTGAGGATTGAAGATTGAGTGTTGAGGATTAAAGATTGAGGATTGAAGATTGAGGATTGAGGATTGTGGATTGTGGATTAAAGATTGAGGATTGAGGATTCAGGATTGAGGATTGAGGATTGCAGATTGAGTATTGAGGACTGAAGGTTGAGGGTTGAGGATTGAGGATTGAGGATTGAGCATTGAGGATTGAGGATTGAGGATTGAGGATAGAGGACTGATGATTGAGTATTGAGGATTGAAGATTGAGGATTGAGTATTGAGGATTGAGGATTGAAGATTGAGTATTGAGGATTCAAGATTGGGGATAGAGGATTGAGGCCTGAGGATTGAGGATTGAAGATTGAGTGTTGAGGATTAAAGATTGAGGATCGAGGATTGAGGATTGAGGATTGTGGATTGAAGATTGAGGATTGAGGATTGAGGATTCAGGATTGAGGATTGAGGATTGCAGATTGAGTATTGAGGACTGAAGGTTGAGGGTTGAGGATTGAGGATTGAGGATTGAGCATTGAGGATTGAGGATTGAGGATTGAGGACTGATGATTGAGTATTGAGGATTGAAGATTGAGGATTGAGGATTGAGGATTGAGGATTGAGGATTGAAGATTGAGGACTGAGGATTGAGGATTGAGGATTGAGGATTGAGGATTGCAGATTGAGTATTGAGGATTGAAGGTTGAGGGTTGAGGATTGAGGATTGACGATTGAGGATTGAGTATTGGAGAGTGAGAATTGAGGATTGAGGATTGAAGATTGATGATTGAGGATTGAAGACTGAGTATTGATGATTGAAGATTGAGGATTGAGGATTGAGTGTTGAGGATTGAGGACGAGGACTGACGACTGAGGATTGAGGTTTGAGGATTGAGGATTGTGGATTGAGGACTGAGGATTGAGGATTGAGGATTGAGCATTGAGGATTGAAGATTGCGTATTGAGGATTGAAAATTGAGGATTGGGGATTCAGGATTGAGGATTGAGGATTGAAGATTCAGGATTGAGGATTGAGGTTTGAGGATTGAGCATTGAGGATTGAGGTTTCAAGATTGAGGTTTGGGGATTGATGATTGACGATTGAGGATTGAGTATTGAGGAGTGAGAATTGAGGATTGAGGATTGAAGGTTGAGGGTTGAGGATTGAGGATTGAGGATTGAGCATTGAGGATTGAGGATTGAGGATTGAGGACTGAAGATTGAGTATTGAGGATTGAAGATTGAGGATTGAGGATTGAGGATTGACGATTGAGGATTAAGTATTGGAGAGTGAGAATTGAGGATTGAGGATTGAAGATTGATGATTGAGTATTGAAGACTGAGTATTGATGATTGAAGATTGAGGATTGAGGATTGAGTGTTGAGGATTGAGGACGAGGACTGACGATTGAGGATTGAGGTTTGAGGATTGAGGATTGTGGATTGAGTACTGAGGATTGAGGATTGAGCATTGAGGATTGAAGATTGGGTATTGAGGATTGAAGACTGTGGATTGAGGATTGAGGATTAAGGATTGAGGATTGAAGGTTGAGTATTGAGGATTGAAGATTGAGGATTGAGGATTGAGGATTGAGGATTGAGTATTGAAGATTGAGGATTGGGTATTGCGGATTGAACATTGAGGATTGAAGAGTGAGGATTGAAGATTCAGTATTGAGGATTGAAGCTTGAGGATTGAGGAGTGAGGACTGAGGATTGAGGATTGCAGTTTGAGTATTGAGGATTGAAGATTGAGGATTGAGGATTGAGGATTGAGGATTGAGGATTGAGGATTGAGAATTGAGGATTGAGGATTGAGGATTGAAGATTGAGGATTGAGGATTGAGGATTGAGGATTGAGGCTTGAGAACTGAGGATTGAGGATTGAGGATTGAGGAATGAAGATTGAGTATTGAGGATTGAAGATTGAGGATTGAGGATTGAGGATTGAGGATTGAGGACTCAAGATTGAATATTGATGATTGAAGATTGAGGATTGGGTATTGATGCTTGTGGATTGAGGACGAGGACTGAGGGTTGAGTATTGCTGTTTGAGGTCTGAGGATTGAGGATTGAGTATTGAGAATTGAGGGTTGAGGATTGAGGATTGAAGATTGTGGATTGGGTATTGAGGATTGAAGAATGAGGATTGAGGATTGAGGATTGAGGATTGGGTATTGAATACTGAGTATTGAGGATTGAAGATTGAAGATTGAGGATTGAGGATTGAGGATCGAGGATTGAGGATTGAGGATTGAGGATTGAGGATTGAGGAATGAAGATTGAGTATTAAGGATTGAAGATTGAGGATTGAGGATTGAGGATTGGGTATTGAGGATTCGACATTGAGGATTGAGGGTTGAGGATTGGGTATTGAGGATTCAACATTGAGGATTGAGGGTTGAGGATTGAGGATTGAGGATTGACGATTGAGGATTGAGGAATGAGAATCGAGGATTGAGGATTGAGGATTCAAGATTGAGGACTGGGCACTGAGGATTGAAGAATGAGGATTGAGGATTGAGGATTGAGGATAGAGGATTGCAGATTGAGTATTGAGGATTGAATATTGGGGGTTGAGGATTGAGGATTGAGGATTGAGGATTGTGGATTGAGGATTGAAGATTGAGTATTGAGGATCGAAGATTGACGATTGAGGATTGAGAATTGAGGATTGAAGACTGAGGATTGGGTATTGAGGATTGAGCATTGGGGATTGAGGGTTGAGGATTGAGGATTGAGGATTGAGGATTGAAGATTGAATATTAATGATTGAAGATTGAATATTAATGATTGAAGATTGAGGATTGAGGATTGAGGGTTGTGGATTGAGGACGAGGACTGAGGGTTGAGGATTGGTGTTTGAAGTCTGAGGATTGGGGATTGATGATTGAGAATTGAGGATTGAGGATTGAGGATTGAAGATTGAGGATTCGGTATTGAGGATTGAAGAATAAGGATTGAGGAGTGAGGACTGAGGATTGTGGATTGCAGTTTGAGTATTGAAGATTGAAGATTGAGGATTGAGGATTGAGGATTGAGGATTGAGGGTTCAGGATTGAGGGTTGAAGATTGAGTATTGAGGATTGAAGGTTGAGGATTGAGGATTGAGGATTGAGGATTGAGGATTGAAGATTGAGTATTGGGGATTGAGGATTGACGATTGAGGATTGAGAATTGAGGATTGAGGATTGAGGATTGGGGACTGAGTGTTGAGGGTTGAGTGATGAGAATTCATGTTTGTGGATAGAGATTTGAAGATTGCAGGTTGAGTATTGAGTATTGAAGCCTGTGAATTGAGGATATTCTATTGAGGATTGAGGATTGACAACTGATTGTTGAGGAGTGAGGGCTGAAGACTGAGGATTCAGGTTTGAGGATTCAGGATTGAGGTTTGAGGACTGAGGATTGAGGATTGAGGATTGAGGATTGAGGATTCAGGATTGAGGATTGAAGATTGAGGATTGGGTATTGAGGATTGAACATAGAGGATTGTGGATTGAGTATTGATGATTGAGGATTGAGGATTGAAGATTGAATATTGATGATTGAAGACTGAGGATTGGGTATTGAGGATTTAGCATTGGGGATTGAGGGTTGAGGATTGAGGATTGAGGATTGAGGATTGAGGATTGAGGGTTGTGGATTGAGGACGGGGACTGAGGGTTGAGTATTGGTGTTTGAAGTCTGAGGATTGAGGATTGAGGATTGAGAATTGAGGATTGAGGATTGAGGATTGAAGATTGAGGATTCGGTATTGAGAATTGAAGAATGAGGATTGAGGAGTGAGGACTGAGTATTGAGGATTGCAGTTTGAGTATTGAGGATTGAAGATTGAGGATTGAGGATTGAGGATTGAGGATCGAGTATTGAGGATTGAGAATTGAGAATTGAGGATTGAGGATTGAAGATTGAGGATTGAGGATTGAGGATTGAGGATTGAGGCTTGAGAACTGAGGATTGAGGATTGAGGATTGAGGAATGAAGATTGAGTATTGAGGATGGAAGATTGAGGATTGGGGATTGAGGATTGAGGATTGAGGACTCAAGATTGAATATTGATGATTGAAGATTGAGGATTGGGTATTGATGCTTGTGGATTGAGGACGAGGACTGAGGGTTGAGTATTGCTGTTTGAGGTCTGAGGATTGAGGATTGAGTATTGAGAATTGAGGGTTGAGGATTGAGGATTGAAGATTGTGGATTGGGTATTGAGGATTGAAGAATGAGGATTGAGGATTGAGGATTGAGGATTGAGTATTGAATACTGAGTATTGAGGATTGAAGATTGAAGATTGAGGATTGAGGATTGAGGATCGAGGATTGAGGATTGAGGATTGAGGATTGAGGATTGAGGAATGAAGATTGAGTATTGAGGATTGAAGATTGAGGATTGAGTATTGAGGATTGGGTATTGAGGATTCAACATTGAGGATTGAGGGTTGAGGATTGAGGATTGAGGATTGACGATTGAGGATTGAGGAATGAGATTCGAGGATTGAGGATTGAGGATTCAAGATTGAGGACTGGGCACTGAGGATTGAAGAATGAGGATTGAGGATTGAGGATTGAGGATTGAGGATTGCAGCTTGAGTATTGAGGATTGAAGATTGAGGGTTGAGGATTGAGGATTGAGGATTGAGCATTGAGGATTGATGATTGAGGATTGAGGATTGAAGATTGGGTATTGAGGATTGAAGACTGTGGATTGAGGATTGAGGATTGAGGATTGAGGATTGAAGGTTGAGTATTGAGGATTGAAGATTGAGGATTGAGGATTGAGGATTGAGGATTGAGTATTGAAGATTGAGGATTGAGGATTGAGGATTGAGGACTCAAGATTGAATATTGATGATTGAAGATTGAGGATTGGGTATTGATGCTTGTGGATTGAGGACGAGGACTGAGGGTTGAGTATTGCTGTTTGAGGTCTGAGGATTGAGGATTGAGTATTGAGAATTGAGGGTTGAGGATTGAGGATTGAAGATTGTGGATTGGGTATTGAGGATTGAAGAATGAGGATTGAGGATTGAGGATTGAGGATTGAGTATTGAATACTGAGTATTGAGGATTGAAGATTGAAGATTGAGGATTGAGGATTGAGGATCGAGGATTGAGGATTGAGGATTGAGGATTGAGGATTGAGGAATGAAGATTGAGTATTGAGGATTGAAGATTGAGGATTGAGTATTGAGGATTGGGTATTGAGGATTCAACATTGAGGATTGAGGGTTGAGGATTGAGGATTGAGGATTGACGATTGAGGATTGAGGAATGAGAATCGAGGATTGAGGATTGAGGATTCAAGATTGAGGACTGGGCACTGAGGATTGAAGAATGAGGATTGAGGATTGAGGATTGAGGATTGAGGATTGAGGATTGAGGATTGAGGATTGAGGATTGAAGACTGAGGATTGGGTATTGAGGATTTAGCATTGGGGATTGAGGGTTGAGGATTGAGGATTGAGGATTGAGGATTGAGGATTGAGGGTTGTGGATTGAGGACGAGGACTGAGGGTTGAGTATTGGTGTTTGAAGTCTGAGGATTGAGGATTGAGGATTGAGAATTGAGGATTGAGGATTGAGGATTGAAGATTGAGGATTCGGTATTGAGAATTGAAGAATGAGGATTGAGGAGTGAGGACTGAGGATTGAGGATTGCAGTTTGAGTATTGAGGATTGAAGATTGAGGATTGAGGATTGAGGATTGAGGATCGAGTATTGAGGATTGAGAATTGAGGATTGAGGATTGAGGATTGAAGATTGAGGATTGAGGATTGAGGATTGAGGATTGAGGCTTGAGAACTGAGGATTGAGGATTGAGGATTGAGGAATGAAGATTGAGTATTGAGGATTGAAGATTGAGGATTGAGGATTGAGGATTGAGGATTGAGGACTCAAGATTGAATATTGATGATTGAAGATTGAGGATTGGGTATTGATGCTTGTGGATTGAGGACGAGGACTGAGGGTTGAGTATTGCTGTTTGAGGTCTGAGGATTGAGGATTGAGTATTGAGAATTGAGGGTTGAGGATTGAGGATTGAAGATTGTGGATTGGGTATTGAGGATTGAAGAATGAGGATTGAGGATTGAGGATTGAGGATTGAGTATTGAATACTGAGTATTGAGGATTGAAGATTGAAGATTGAGGATTGAGGATTGAGGATCGAGGATTGAGGATTGAGGATTGAGGATTGAGGATTGAGGATTGCAGCTTGAGTATTGAGGATTGAAGATTGAGGGTTGAGGATTGAGGATTGAGGATTGAGCATTGAGGATTGATGATTGAGGATTGAGGATTGAAGATTGGGTATTGAGGATTGAAGACTGTGGATTGAGGATTGAGGATTGAGGATTGAGGATTGAAGGTTGAGTATTGAGGATTGAAGATTGAGGATTGAGGATTGAGGATTGAGGATTGAGTATTGAAGATTGAGGATTGAGGATTGAGGATTGAGGACTCAAGATTGAATATTGATGATTGAAGATTGAGGATTGGGTATTGATGCTTGTGGATTGAGGACGAGGACTGAGGGTTGAGTATTGCTGTTTGAGGTCTGAGGATTGAGGATTGAGTATTGAGAATTGAGGGTTGAGGATTGAGGATTGAAGATTGTGGATTGGGTATTGAGGATTGAAGAATGAGGATTGAGGATTGAGGATTGAGGATTGAGTATTGAATACTGAGTATTGAGGATTGAAGATTGAAGATTGAGGATTGAGGATTGAGGATCGAGGATTGAGGATTGAGGATTGAGGATTGAGGATTGAGGAATGAAGATTGAGTATTGAGGATTGAAGATTGAGGATTGAGTATTGAGGATTGGGTATTGAGGATTCAACATTGAGGATTGAGGGTTGAGGATTGAGGATTGAGGATTGACGATTGAGGATTGAGGAATGAGAATCGAGGATTGAGGATTGAGGATTCAAGATTGAGGACTGGGCACTGAGGATTGAAGAATGAGGATTGAGGATTGAGGATTGAGGATTGAGGATTGCAGCTTGAGTATTGAGGATTGAAGATTGAGGGTTGAGGATTGAGGATTGAGGATTGAGCATTGAGGATTTATGATTGAGGATTGAGGATTGAAGATTGGGTATTGAGGATTGAAGACTGTGGATTGAGGATTGAGGATTAAGGATTGAGGATTGAAGGTTGAGTATTGAGGATTGAAGATTGAGGATTGAGGATTGAGGATTGAGGATTGAGTATTGAAGATTGAGGATTGGGTATTGCGGATTGAACATTGAGGATTGAAGAGTGAGGATTGAAGATTCAGTATTGAGGATTGAAGCTTGAGGATTGAGGATTGAGGATTGAAGGTTGAAGATTGAGTATTGAGGATCGAAGATTGAGGATTGAGGACTGAGAGTTGAGGATTGAGGATTGAGGATTGAAGATTGTGGATTGAGGATTGAAGATTGAGTATTGAGGATCGAAGATTGACGATTGAGGATTGAGAATTGAGGATTGAAGACTGAGGATTGGGTATTGAGGATTGAGCATTGGGGATTGAGGGTTGAGGATTGAGGATTGAGGATTGAGGATTGAAGATTGAATATTAATGATTGAAGATTGAATATTAATGATTGAAGATTGAGGATTGAGGATTGAGGGTTGTGGATTGAGGACGAGGACTGAGGGTTGAGTATTGGTGTTTGAAGTCTGAGGATTGGGGATTGATGATTGAGAATTGAGGATTGAGGATTGAGGATTGAAGATTGAGGATTCGGTATTGAGGATTGAAGAATGAGGATTGAGGAGTGAGGACTGAGGATTAAGGATTGCAGTTTGAGTATTGAAGATTGAAGATTGAGGATTGAGGATTGAGGATTGAGGATTGAGGGTTGAAGATTGAGGGTTGAAGATTGAGTATTGAGGATTGAAGATTGAGGATTGAGGATTGAGGATTGAGGATTGAGGATTGAAGATTGAGTATTGGGGATTGAGGATCGACGATTGAGGATTGAGAATTGAGGATTGAGGATTGAGGATTGGGGACTGAGTGTTGAGGGTTGAGTGATGAGAATTCATGTTTGTGGATAGAGATTTGAAGATTGCAGGTTGAGTATTGAGTATTGAAGCCTGTGAATTGAGGATATTCTATTGAGGATTGAGGATTGAAGATTGAGTATTGAGGATTGAGGATTGAGGATTGAGGATTGAGGATTGAGGATTGAGGATTGAAGACTGAGGACTGGGTATTGAGGATTTAGCATTGGGGATTGAGGGTTGAGGATTGAGGATTGAGGATTGAGGATTGAGGATTGAGGGTTGTGGATTGAGGACGAGGACTGAGGGTTGAGTATTGGTGTTTGAAGTCTGAGGATTGAGGATTGAGGATTGAGAATTGAGGTTTGAGGATTGAGGATTGAAGATTGAGGATTTGGTATTGAGGATTGAAGAATGAGGATTGAGGAGTGAGGACTGAGGATTGAGGATTGCAGTTTGAGTATTGAGGATTGAAGATTGAGGATTGAGGATTGAGGATTGAGGATTGAGGATTGAGGATTGAGAATTGAGGATTGAGGATTGAGGATTGAAGATTGAGGATTGAGGATTGAGGATTGAGGATTGAGGCTTGAGAACTGAGGATTGAGGATTGAGGATTGAGGAATGAAGATTGAGTATTGAGGATTGAAGATTGAGGATTGAGGATTGAGGATTGAGGATTGAGGACTCAAGATTGAATATTGATGATTGAAGATTGAGGATTGGGTATTGATGCTTGTGGATTGAGGACGAGGACTGAGGGTTGAGTATTGCTGTTTGAGGTCTGAGGATTGAGGATTGAGTATTGAGAATTGAGGGTTGAGGATTGAGGATTGAAGATTGTGGATTGGGTATTGAGGATTGAAGAATGAGGATTGAGGATTGAGGATTGAGGATTGGGTATTGAATACTGAGTATTGAGGATTGAAGATTGAAGATTGAGGATTGAGGATTGAGGATCGAGGATTGAGGATTGAGGATTGAGGATTGAGGATTGAGGAATGAAGATTGAGTATTAAGGATTGAAGATTGAGGATTGAGGATTGAGGATTGGGTATTGAGGATTCGACATTGAGGATTGAGGGTTGAGGATTGGGTATTGAGGATTCAACATTGAGGATTGAGGGTTGAGGATTGAGGATTGAGGATTGACGATTGAGGATTGAGGAATGAGAATCGAGGATTGAGGATTGAGGATTCAAGATTGAGGACTGGGCACTGAGGATTGAAGAATGAGGATTGAGGATTGAGGATTGAGGATAGAGGATTGCAGATTGAGTATTGAGGATTGAATATTGAGGGTTGAGGATTGAGGATTGAGGATTGAGGATTGTGGATTGAGGATTGAAGATTGAGTATTGAGGATCGAAGATTGACGATTGAGGATTGAGAATTGAGGATTGAAGACTGAGGATTGGGTATTGAGGATTGAGCATTGGGGATTGAGGGTTGAGGATTGAGGATTGAGGATTGAGGATTGAAGATTGAATATTAATGATTGAAGATTGAATATTAATGATTGAAGATTGAGGATTGAGGATTGAGGGTTGTGGATTGAGGACGAGGACTGAGGGTTGAGGATTGGTGTTTGAAGTCTGAGGATTGGGGATTGATGATTGAGAATTGAGGATTGAGGATTGAGGATTGAAGATTGAGGATTCGGTATTGAGGATTGAAGAATAAGGATTGAGGAGTGAGGACTGAGGATTGTGGATTGCAGTTTGAGTATTGAAGATTGAAGATTGAGGATTGAGGATTGAGGATTGAGGATTGAGGGTTCAGGATTGAGGGTTGAAGATTGAGTATTGAGGATTGAAGGTTGAGGATTGAGGATTGAGGATTGAGGATTGAGGATTGAAGATTGAGTATTGGGGATTGAGGATTGACGATTGAGGATTGAGAATTGAGGATTGAGGATTGAGGATTGGGGACTGAGTGTTGAGGGTTGAGTGATGAGAATTCATGTTTGTGGATAGAGATTTGAAGATTGCAGGTTGAGTATTGAGTATTGAAGCCTGTGAATTGAGGATATTCTATTGAGGATTGAGGATTGAAGATTGAGTATTGAGGATTGAGGATTGAGGATTGAGGATTGAGGATTGAGGATTGAGGATTGAGGATTGAGGATTGAAGACTGAGGATTGGGTATTGAGGATTTAGCATTGGGGATTGAGGGTTGAGGATTGAGGATTGAGGATTGAGGATTGAGGACTGAGGGTTGTGGATTGAGGACGAGGACTGAGGGTTGAGTATTGGTGTTTGAAGTCTGAGGATTGAGGATTGAGGATTGAGAATTGAGGTTTGAGGATTGAGGATTGAAGATTGAGGATTTGGTATTGAGGATTGAAGAATGAGGATTGAGGAGTGAGGACTGAGGATTGAGGATTGCAGTTTGAGTATTGAGGATTGAAGATTGAGGATTGAGGATTGAGGATTGAGGATTGAGGATTGAGGATTGAGGATTGAGAATTGAGGATTGAGGATTGAGGATTGAAGATTGAGGATTGAGGATTGAGGATTGAGGATTGAGGCTTGAGAACTGAGGATTGAGGATTGAGGATTGAGGAATGAAGATTGAGTATTGAGGATTGAAGATTGAGGATTGAGGATTGAGGATTGAGGATTGAGGACTCAAGATTGAATATTGATGATTGAAGATTGAGGATTGGGTATTGATGCTTGTGGATTGAGGACGAGGACTGAGGGTTGAGTATTGCTGTTTGAGGTCTGAGGATTGAGGATTGAGTATTGAGAATTGAGGGTTGAGGATTGAGGATTGAAGATTGTGGATTGGGTATTGAGGATTGCAGAATCAGGACTGAGGATTGAGGATTGAGGATTGAGTATTGAATACTGAGTATTGAGGATTGAAGATTGAAGATTGAGGATTGAGGATTGAGGATCGAGGATTGAGGATTGAGGATTGAGAATTGAGGATTGAGGAATGAAGATTGAGTATTGAGGATTGAAGATTGAGGATTGAGGATTGAGGATTGGGTATTGAGGATTCGACATTGAGGATTGAGGGTTGAGGATTGGGTATTGAGGATTCAACATTGAGGATTGAGGGTTGAGGATTGAGGATTGAGGATTGACAATTGAGGATTGAGGAATGAGAATCGAGGATTGAGAATTGAGGATTGAAGAATGAGGATTGAGGATTGAGGATTGAGGATAGAGGATTGCAGATTGAGTATTGAGGATTGAAGATTGAGGGTTGAGGATTGAGGATTGAGGATTGAGCATTGAGGATTGATGATTGAGGATTGAGGATTGAAGATTGAGCATTGAGGATTGAGGATTGAGGATTGAGGAATGAGGATTGAAGATTGAGTATTGGGGATTGAGGATTGACGATTGAGGATTGAGAATTGAGGATTGAGGATTGAGGATTGGGGACTGAGTGTTGAGGGTTGAGTGATGAGAATTCATGTTTGTGGATAGAGATTTGAAGATTGCAGGTTGAGTATTGAGTATTGAAGCCTGTGAATTGAGGATATTCTATTGAGGATTGAGGATTGACAACTGATTGTTGAGGAGTGAGGGCTGAAGACTGAGGATTCAGGTTTGAGGATTCAGGATTGAGGTTTGAGGACTGAGGATTGAGGATTGAGGATTGAGGATTGAGGATTCAGGATTGAGGATTGAAGATTGAGGATTGGGTATTGAGGATTGAATATAGAGGATTGTGGATTGAGTATTGATGATTGAGGATTGAGGATTGAAGATTGAATATTGATGATTGAAGATTGAGGATCGAGGATTGAGGGTTGTGGATTGAGGACGAGGACTGAGGGTTGAGTATTGATGTTTGAGGTCTGAGGATTGAGGATTGCGGACTGAGAATTGAGGACTGAGGATTGAGGATTGAAGATTGAGGATTGGGTGTTGAGGATTGAAGACTGTGGATTGAGGATTGAGGATTGAGGATTGAGGATTGAAGGATGAGTATTGAGGATTGAAGATTGAGGATTGAGGATTGAGGATTGAGGATTGAGTATTGAAGATTGAGGATTGGGTATTGCGGATTGAACATTGAGGATTGAAGATTGACGATTGAAGATACAGTATTGAGGATTGAAGATTGAGGATTGAGGATTGAGGATTGAAGATTGAAGATTGAGTATTGAGGATTGAAGATTGAGGATTGAGGACTGAGAATTGAGGATTGAGGATTGAGTATTGAGGATTGAGGATTGAGGATTGAAGGCTGAGGATTGGGTATTGAGGATTGAGCATTGGGGATTGAGGGTTGAGGATTGAGGATTGAGGATTGAGGATTGAAGATTGAATATTAATGACTGAAGATTGAGGATTGAGGATTGGGGGTTGTGGATTGAGGACGAGGACTGAGGGTTGACTATTGGTGTTTGAAGTCTGAGGATTGAGGATTGAGGATTTAGAATTGAGGATTGAGGATTGAGGTCTGAAGATTGAGGATTCGGTATTGAGGACTGAAGAATGAGGGTTGAGGAGTGAGGACTGAGGATTGAGGATTGCAGTTTGAGTATTGAGCATTGAAGATTGAGGATTGAGGATTGAGGATTGAGGATTGAGGATTGAAGTTTGAGTATTGAGGATCGAAGATTGACGATTGAGGATTGAGAATTGAGGATTGAAGACTGAGGATTGGGTATTGAGGATTGAGCATTGGGGATTGAGGGTTGAGGATTGAGGATTGAGGATTGAGGATTGAAGGTTGAATATTAATGATTGAAGATTGAGGATTGAGGATTGAGGGTTGTGGATTGAGGACGAGGACTGAGGGTTGAGTATTGGTGTTTGAAGTCTGAGGATTGGGGATTGATGATTGAGAATTGAGGATTGAGGATTGAGGATTGAAGATTGAGGATTCGGTATTGAGGATTGAAGAATGAGGATTGAGGAGTGAGGACTGAGGATTGAGGATTGCACTTTGAGTATTGAGGATTGAAGATTGAGGATTGAGGATTGAGGATTGAGGATTGAGGATTGAGGATTGAGGATTGAAGATTGAGTATTGAGGATTGAAGATTGAGGATTGAGGATTGAGGATTGAGGATTGAGGATTGAAGATTGAGTATTGGGGATTGAGGATTGACGATTGAGGTTTGAGAATTGAGGATTGAGGATTGAGGATTGAGGATTGAGGATTGAGGATTGAAGATTGAGGATTGAAGATTGAGTATTGAGGATTGAGGATTGAGGATTGAGGATTGAGGATTGAGTATTGAAGATTGAGGATTGGGTATTGCGGATTGAACATTGAGGATTGAAGATTGAGGATTGAAGATTCAGTATTGAGGAATGAGAATCGAGGATTGAGGATTGAGGATTCAAGATTGAGGACTGGGCACTGAGGATTGAAGAATGAGGATTGAGGATTGAGGATTGAGGATAGAGGATTGCAGATTGAGTATTGAGGATTGAAGATTGAGGGTTGAGGATTGAGGATTGAGGATTGAGCATTGAGGATTGATGATTGAGGATTGAGGATTGAAGATTGAAGATTGAGTATTGAGGATTGAGGATTGAGGATTGAGGATTGAGGGTTGAGGATTGAGGATTGAGGATTGAGGATTGAGGACTGAGGGTTGTGGATTGAGGACGAGGACTGAGGGTTGAGTATTGGTGTTTGAAGTCTGAGGATTGAGGATTGAGGATTGAGAATTGAGGTTTGAGGATTGAGGATTGAAGATTGAGGATTTGGTATTGAGGATTGAAGAATGAGGATTGAGGAGTGAGGACTGAGGATTGAGGATTGCAGTTTGAGTATTGAGGATTGAAGATTGAGGATTGAGGATTGAGGATTGAGGATTGAGGATTGAGGATTGAGGATTGAGAATTGAGGATTGAGGATTGAGGATTGAAGATTGAGGATTGAGGATTGAGGATTGAGGATTGAGGCTTGAGAACTGAGGATTGAGGATTGAGGATTGAGGAATGAAGATTGAGTATTGAGGATTGAAGATTGAGGATTGAGGATTGAGGATTGAGGATTGAGGACTCAAGATTGAATATTGATGATTGAAGATTGAGGATTGGGTATTGATGCTTGTGGATTGAGGACGAGGACTGAGGGTTGAGTATTGCTGTTTGAGGTCTGAGGATTGAGGATTGAGTATTGAGAATTGAGGGTTGAGGATTGAGGATTGAAGATTGTGGATTGGGTATTGAGGATTGCAGAATCAGGACTGAGGATTGAGGATTGAGGATTGAGTATTGAATACTGAGTATTGAGGATTGAAGATTGAAGATTGAGGATTGAGGATTGAGGATCGAGGATTGAGGATTGAGGATTGAGAATTGAGGATTGAGGAATGAAGATTGAGTATTGAGGATTGAAGATTGAGGATTGAGGATTGAGGATTGGGTATTGAGGATTCGACATTGAGGATTGAGGGTTGAGGATTGGGTATTGAGGATTCAACATTGAGGATTGAGGGTTGAGGATTGAGGATTGAGGATTGACAATTGAGGATTGAGGAATGAGAATCGAGGATTGAGAATTGAGGATTGAAGAATGAGGATTGAGGATTGAGGATTGAGGATAGAGGATTGCAGATTGAGTATTGAAGATTGAAGATTGAGGGTTGAGGATTGAGGATTGAGGATTGAGCATTGAGGATTGATGATTGAGGATTGAGGATTGAAGATTGAGCATTGAGGATTGAGGATTGAGGATTGAGGAATGAGGATTGAAGATTGAGTATTGGGGATTGAGGATTGACGATTGAGGATTGAGAATTGAGGATTGAGGATTGAGGATTGGGGACTGAGTGTTGAGGGTTGAGTGATGAGAATTCATGTTTGTGGATAGAGATTTGAAGATTGCAGGTTGAGTATTGAGTATTGAAGCCTGTGAATTGAGGATATTCTATTGAGGATTGAGGATTGACAACTGATTGTTGAGGAGTGAGGGCTGAAGACTGAGGATTCAGGTTTGAGGATTCAGGATTGAGGTTTGAGGACTGAGGATTGAGGATTGAGGATTGAGGATTGAGGATTCAGGATTGAGGATTGAAGATTGAGGATTGGGTATTGAGGATTGAACATAGAGGATTGTGGATTGAGTATTGATGATTGAGGATTGAGGATTGAAGATTGAATATTGATGATTGAAGATTGAGGATCGAGGATTGAGGGTTGTGGATTGAGGACGAGGACTGAGGGTTGAGTATTGATGTTTGAGGTCTGAGGATTGAGGATTGCGGACTGAGAATTGAGGACTGAGGATTGAGGATTGAAGATTGAGGATTGGGTGTTGAGGATTGAAGACTGTGGATTGAGGATTGAGGATTGAGGATTGAGGATTGAAGGATGAGTATTGAGGATTGAAGATTGAGGATTGAGGATTGAGGATTGAGGATTGAGTATTGAAGATTGAGGATTGGGTATTGCGGATTGAACATTGAGGATTGAAGATTGACGATTGAAGATACAGTATTGAGGATTGAAGATTGAGGATTGAGGATTGAGGATTGAAGATTGAAGATTGAGTATTGAGGATTGAAGATTGAGGATTGAGGACTGAGAATTGAGGATTGAGGATTGAGTATTGAGGATTGAGGATTGAGGATTGAAGGCTGAGGATTGGGTATTGAGGATTGAGCATTGGGGATTGAGGGTTGAGGATTGAGGATTGAGGATTGAGGACTGAAGATTGAATATTAATGACTGAAGATTGAGGATTGAGGATTGGGGGTTGTGGATTGAGGACGAGGACTGAGGGTTGAGTATTGGTGTTTGAAGTCTGAGGATTGAGGATTGAGGATTTAGAATTGAGGATTGAGGATTGAGGTCTGAAGATTGAGGATTCGGTATTGAGGACTGAAGAATGAGGGTTGAGGAGTGAGGACTGAGGATTGAGGATTGCAGTTTGAGTATTGAGCATTGAAGATTGAGGATTGAGGATTGAGGATTGAGGATTGAGGATTGAAGTTTGAGTATTGAGGATCGAAGATTGACGATTGAGGATTGAGAATTGAGGATTGAAGACTGAGGATTGGGTATTGAGGATTGAGCATTGGGGATTGAGGGTTGAGGATTGAGGATTGAGGATTGAGGATTGAAGGTTGAATATTAATGATTGAAGATTGAGGATTGAGGATTGAGGGTTGTGGATTGAGGACGAGGACTGAGGGTTGAGTATTGGTGTTTGAAGTCTGAGGATTGGGGATTGATGATTGAGAATTGAGGATTGAGGATTGAGGATTGAAGATTGAGGATTCGGTATTGAGGATTGAAGAATGAGGATTGAGGAGTGAGGACTGAGGATTGAGGATTGCACTTTGAGTATTGAGGATTGAAGATTGAGGATTGAGGATTGAGGATTGAGGATTGAGGATTGAGGATTGAGGATTGAAGATTGAGTATTGAGGATTGAAGATTGAGGATTGAGGATTGAGGATTGAGGATTGAGGATTGAAGATTGAGTATTGGGGATTGAGGATTGACGATTGAGGTTTGAGAATTGAGGATTGAGGATTGAGGATTGAGGATTGAGGATTGAGGATTGAAGATTGAGGATTGAAGATTGAGTATTGAGGATTGAGGATTGAGGATTGAGGATTGAGGATTGAGTATTGAAGATTGAGGATTGGGTATTGCGGATTGAACATTGAGGATTGAAGATTGAGGATTGAAGATTCAGTATTGAGGAATGAGAATCGAGGATTGAGGATTGAGGATTCTAGATTGAGGACTGGGCACTGAGGATTGAAGAATGAGGATTGAGGATTGAGGATTGAGGATAGAGGATTGCAGATTGAGTATTGAGGATTGAAGATTGAGGGTTGAGGATTGAGGATTGAGGATTGAGCATTGAGGATTGATGATTGAGGATTGAGGATTGAAGATTGAAGATTGAGTATTGAGGATTGAGGATTGAGGATTGAGGATTGAAGATTGAGTATTGGGGATTGAGGATTGACGATTGAGGATTGAGAATTGAGGATTGAGGATTGAGGATTGGGGACTGAGTGTTGAGGGTTGAGTGATGAGAATTCATGTTTGTGAATAGAGATTTGAAGATTGCAGGTTGAGTATTGAGTATTGAAGCCTGTGAATTGAGGATATTCTATTGAGGATTGAGGATTGACAACTGATTGTTGAGGAGTGAGGGCTGAAGACTGAGGATTCAGGTTTGAGGATTCAGGATTGAGGTTTAAAGGACTGAGGATTGAGGATTGAGGATTGAGGATTGAGGATTGAGGATTGAGGATTGAAGATTGAGGATTGGGTATTGAGGATTGAACATAGAGGATTGTGGATTGAGCATTGATGATTGAGGATTGAGGATTGAAGATTGAATATTGATGCCTGAAGATTGAGGATCGAGGATTGAGGGTTGTGGATTGAGGACGAGGACTGAGGGTTGAGTATTGATGTTTGAGTTCTGAGGATTGAGGATTGAGGACTGAGAATTGAGGACTGAGGATTGAGGATTGAAGATTGAGGATTGGGTGTTGAGGATTGAAGACTGGGGATTGAGGAGTGAGGATTGAGGATTGAGGATTGAAGGTTGAGTATTGAGGATTGAAGATTGAGGATTGAGGATTGAGGATTGAGGATTGAGTATTGAAGATTGAGGATTGGGTATTGCGGATTGAACATTGAGGATTGAAGATTGAGGATTGAAGATTCAGTATTGAGGATTGAAGAATGAGGATTGAGGATTGAGGATTGAGGATTGAGTATTGAATACTGAGTATTGAGGATTGAAGATTGAAGATTGAGGATTGAGGATTGAGGATCGAGGATTGAGGATTGAGGATTGAGGATTGAGGATTGAGGAATGAAGATTGAGTATTGAGGATTGAAGATTGAGGATTGAGTATTGAGGATTGGGTATTGAGGATTCAACATTGAGGATTGAGGGTTGAGGATTGAGGATTGAGGATTGACGATTGAGGATTGAGGAATGAGAATCGAGGATTGAGGATTGAGGATTCAAGATTGAGGACTGGGCACTGAGGATTGAAGAATGAGGATTGAGGATTGAGGATTGAGGATTGAGGATTGCAGCTTGAGTATTGAGGATTGAAGATTGAGGGTTGAGGATTGAGGATTGAGGATTGAGCATTGAGGATTTATGATTGAGGATTGAGGATTGAAGATTGGGTATTGAGGATTGAAGACTGTGGATTGAGGATTGAGGATTAAGGATTGAGGATTGAAGGTTGAGTATTGAGGATTGAAGATTGAGGATTGAGGATTGAGGATTGAGGATTGAGTATTGAAGATTGAGGATTGGGTATTGCGGATTGAACATTGAGGATTGAAGAGTGAGGATTGAAGATTCAGTATTGAGGATTGAAGCTTGAGGATTGAGGATTGAGGATTGAAGGTTGAAGATTGAGTATTGAGGATCGAAGATTGAGGATTGAGGACTGAGAGTTGAGGATTGAGGATTGAGGATTGAAGATTGTGGATTGAGGATTGAAGATTGAGTATTGAGGATCGAAGATTGACGATTGAGGATTGAGAATTGAGGATTGAAGACTGAGGATTGGGTATTGAGGATTGAGCATTGGGGATTGAGGGTTGAGGATTGAGGATTGAGGATTGAGGATTGAAGATTGAATATTAATGATTGAAGATTGAATATTAATGATTGAAGATTGAGGATTGAGGATTGAGGGTTGTGGATTGAGGACGAGGACTGAGGGTTGAGTATTGGTGTTTGAAGTCTGAGGATTGGGGATTGATGATTGAGAATTGAGGATTGAGGATTGAGGATTGAAGATTGAGGATTCGGTATTGAGGATTGAAGAATGAGGATTGAGGAGTGAGGACTGAGGATTAAGGATTGCAGTTTGAGTATTGAAGATTGAAGATTGAGGATTGAGGATTGAGGATTGAGGATTGAGGGTTGAGGATTGAGGGTTGAAGATTGAGTATTGAGGATTGAAGATTGAGGATTGAGGATTGAGGATTGAGGATTGAGGATTGAAGATTGAGTATTGGGGATTGAGGATCGACGATTGAGGATTGAGAATTGAGGATTGAGGATTGAGGATTGGGGACTGAGTGTTGAGGGTTGAGTGATGAGAATTCATGTTTGTGGATAGAGATTTGAAGATTGCAGGTTGAGTATTGAGTATTGAAGCCTGTGAATTGAGGATATTCTATTGAGGATTGAGGATTGAAGATTGAGTATTGAGGATTGAGGATTGAGGATTGAGGATTGAGGATTGAGGATTGAGGATTGAAGACTGAGGACTGGGTATTGAGGATTTAGCATTGGGGATTGAGGGTTGAGGATTGAGGATTGAGGATTGAGGATTGAGGATTGAGGGTTGTGGATTGAGGACGAGGACTGAGGGTTGAGTATTGGTGTTTGAAGTCTGAGGATTGAGGATTGAGGATTGAGAATTGAGGTTTGAGGATTGAGGATTGAAGATTGAGGATTTGGTATTGAGGATTGAAGAATGAGGATTGAGGAGTGAGGACTGAGGATTGAGGATTGCAGTTTGAGTATTGAGGATTGAAGATTGAGGATTGAGGATTGAGGATTGAGGATTGAGGATTGAGGATTGAGAATTGAGGATTGAGGATTGAGGATTGAAGATTGAGGATTGAGGATTGAGGATTGAGGATTGAGGCTTGAGAACTGAGGATTGAGGATTGAGGATTGAGGAATGAAGATTGAGTATTGAGGATTGAAGATTGAGGATTGAGGATTGAGGATTGAGGATTGAGGACTCAAGATTGAATATTGATGATTGAAGATTGAGGATTGGGTATTGATGCTTGTGGATTGAGGACGAGGACTGAGGGTTGAGTATTGCTGTTTGAGGTCTGAGGATTGAGGATTGAGTATTGAGAATTGAGGGTTGAGGATTGAGGATTGAAGATTGTGGATTGGGTATTGAGGATTGAAGAATGAGGATTGAGGATTGAGGATTGAGGATTGGGTATTGAATACTGAGTATTGAGGATTGAAGATTGAAGATTGAGGATTGAGGATTGAGGATCGAGGATTGAGGATTGAGGATTGAGGATTGAGGATTGAGGAATGAAGATTGAGTATTAAGGATTGAAGATTGAGGATTGAGGATTGAGGATTGGGTATTGAGGATTCGACATTGAGGATTGAGGGTTGAGGATTGGGTATTGAGGATTCAACATTGAGGATTGAGGGTTGAGGATTGAGGATTGAGGATTGACGATTGAGGATTGAGGAATGAGAATCGAGGATTGAGGATTGAGGATTCAAGATTGAGGACTGGGCACTGAGGATTGAAGAATGAGGATTGAGGATTGAGGATTGAGGATAGAGGATTGCAGATTGAGTATTGAGGATTGAATATTGAGGGTTGAGGATTGAGGATTGAGGATTGAGGATTGTGGATTGAGGATTGAAGATTGAGTATTGAGGATCGAAGATTGACGATTGAGGATTGAGAATTGAGGATTGAAGACTGAGGATTGGGTATTGAGGATTGAGCATTGGGGATTGAGGGTTGAGGATTGAGGATTGAGGATTGAGGATTGAAGATTGAATATTAATGATTGAAGATTGAATATTAATGATTGAAGATTGAGGATTGAGGATTGAGGGTTGTGGATTGAGGACGAGGACTGAGGGTTGAGGATTGGTGTTTGAAGTCTGAGGATTGGGGATTGATGATTGAGAATTGAGGATTGAGGATTGAGGATTGAAGATTGAGGATTCGGTATTGAGGATTGAAGAATAAGGATTGAGGAGTGAGGACTGAGGATTGTGGATTGCAGTTTGAGTATTGAAGATTGAAGATTGAGGATTGAGGATTGAGGATTGAGGATTGAGGGTTCAGGATTGAGGGTTGAAGATTGAGTATTGAGGATTGAAGGTTGAGGATTGAGGATTGAGGATTGAGGATTGAGGATTGAAGATTGAGTATTGGGGATTGAGGATTGACGATTGAGGATTGAGAATTGAGGATTGAGGATTGAGGATTGGGGACTGAGTGTTGAGGGTTGAGTGATGAGAATTCATGTTTGTGGATAGAGATTTGAAGATTGCAGGTTGAGTATTGAGTATTGAAGCCTGTGAATTGAGGATATTCTATTGAGGATTGAGGATTGAAGATTGAGTATTGAGGATTGAGGATTGAGGATTGAGGATTGAGGATTGAGGATTGAGGATTGAGGATTGAGGATTGAGGACTGAGGATTGGGTATTGAGGATTTAGCATTGGGGATTGAGGGTTGAGGATTGAGGATTGAGGATTGAGGATTGAGGACTGAGGGTTGTGGATTGAGGACGAGGACTGAGGGTTGAGTATTGGTGTTTGAAGTCTGAGGATTGAGGATTGAGGATTGAGAATTGAGGTTTGAGGATTGAGGATTGAAGATTGAGGATTTGGTACTGAGGATTGAAGAATGAGGATTGAGGAGTGAGGACTGAGGATTGAGGATTGCAGTTTGAGTATTGAGGATTGAAGATTGAGGATTGAGGATTGAGGATTGAGGATTGAGGATTGAGGATTGAGGATTGAGAATTGAGGATTGAGGATTGAGGATTGAAGATTGAGGATTGAGGATTGAGGATTGAGGATTGAGGCTTGAGAACTGAGGATTGAGGATTGAGGATTGAGGAATGAAGATTGAGTATTGAGGATTGAAGATTGAGGATTGAGGATTGAGGATTGAGGATTGAGGACGAGGACTGAGGGTTGAGTATTGATGTTTGAGGTCTGAGGATTGAGGATTGCGGACTGAGAATTGAGGACTGAGGATTGAGGATTGAAGATTGAGGATTGGGTGTTGAGGATTGAAGACTGTGGATTGAGGATTGAGGATTGAGGATTGAGGATTGAAGGATGAGTATTGAGGATTGAAGATTGAGGATTGAGGATTGAGGATTGAGGATTGAGTATTGAAGATTGAGGATTGGGTATTGCGGATTGAACATTGAGGATTGAAGATTGACGATTGAAGATACAGTATTGAGGATTGAAGATTGAGGATTGAGGATTGAGGATTGAAGATTGAAGATTGAGTATTGAGGATTGAAGATTGAGGATTGAGGACTGAGAATTGAGGATTGAGGATTGAGTATTGAGGATTGAGGATTGAGGATTGAAGGCTGAGGATTGGGTATTGAGGATTGAGCATTGGGGATTGAGGGTTGAGGATTGAGGATTGAGGATTGAGGATTGAAGATTGAATATTAATGACTGAAGATTGAGGATTGAGGATTGGGGGTTGTGGATTGAGGACGAGGACTGAGGGTTGAGTATTGGTGTTTGAAGTCTGAGGATTGAGGATTGAGGATTTAGAATTGAGGATTGAGGATTGAGGTCTGAAGATTGAGGATTCGGTATTGAGGACTGAATAATGAGGGTTGAGGAGTGAGGACTGAGGATTGAGGATTGCAGTTTGAGTATTGAGCATTGAAGATTGAGGATTGAGGATTGAGGATTGAGGATTGAGGATTGAAGTTTGAGTATTGAGGATCGAAGATTGACGATTGAGGATTGAGAATTGAGGATTGAAGACTGAGGATTGGGTATTGAGGATTGAGCATTGGGGATTGAGGGTTGAGGATTGAGGATTGAGGATTGAGGATTGAAGGTTGAATATTAATGATTGAAGATTGAGGATTGAGGATTGAGGGTTGTGGATTGAGGACGAGGACTGAGGGTTGAGTATTGGTGTTTGAAGTCTGAGGATTGGGGATTGATGATTGAGAATTGAGGATTGAGGATTGAGGATTGAAGATTGAGGATTCGGTATTGAGGATTGAAGAATGAGGATTGAGGAGTGAGGACTGAGGATTGAGGATTGCACTTTGAGTATTGAGGATTGAAGATTGAGGATTGAGGATTGAGGATTGAGGATTGAGGATTGAGGATTGAGGATTGAAGATTGAGTATTGAGGATTGAAGATTGAGGATTGAGGATTGAGGATTGAGGATTGAGGATTGAAGATTGAGTATTGGGGATTGAGGATTGACGATTGAGGTTTGAGAATTGAGGATTGAGGATTGAGGATTGAGGATTGAGGATTGAGGATTGAAGATTGAGGATTGAAGATTGAGTATTGAGGATTGAGGATTGAGGATTGAGGATTGAGGATTGAGTATTGAAGATTGAGGATTGGGTATTTCGGATTGAACATTGAGGATTGAAGACTGAGGATTGAAGATTCAGTATTGAGGAATGAGAATCGAGGATTGAGGATTGAGGATTCAAGATTGAGGACTGGGCACTGAGGATTGAAGAATGAGGATTGAGGATTGAGGATTGAGGATAGAGGATTGCAGATTGAGTATTGAGGATTGAAGATTGAGGGTTGAGGATTGAGGATTGAGGATTGAGCATTGAGGATTGATGATTGAGGATTGAGGATTGAAGATTGAAGATTGAGTATTGAGGATTGAGGATTGAGGATTGAGGATTGAGGGTTGAGGATTGAGGATTGAGGATTGAGGATTGAGGACTGAGGGTTGTGGATTGAGGACGAGGACTGAGGGTTGAGTATTGGTGTTTGAAGTCTGAGGATTGAGGATTGAGGATTGAGAATTGAGGTTTGAGGATTGAGGATTGAAGATTGAGGATTTGGTATTGAGGATTGAAGAATGAGGATTGAGGAGTGAGGACTGAGGATTGAGGATTGCAGTTTGAGTATTGAGGATTGAAGATTGAGGATTGAGGATTGAGGATTGAGGATTGAGGATTGAGGATTGAGGATTGAGAATTGAGGATTGAGGATTGAGGATTGAAGATTGAGGATTGAGGATTGAGGATTGAGGATTGAGGCTTGAGAACTGAGGATTGAGGATTGAGGATTGAGGAATGAAGATTGAGTATTGAGGATTGAAGATTGAGGATTGAGGATTGAGGATTTAGGATTGAGGACTCAAGATTGAATATTGATGATTGAAGATTGAGGATTGGGTATTGATGCTTGTGGATTGAGGACGAGGACTGAGGGTTGAGTATTGCTGTTTGAGGTCTGAGGATTGAGGATTGAGTATTGAGAATTGAGGGTTGAGGATTGAGGATTGAAGATTGTGGATTGGGTATTGAGGATTGCAGAATCAGGACTGAGGATTGAGGATTGAGGATTGAGTATTGAATACTGAGTATTGAGGATTGAAGATTGAAGATTGAGGATTGAGGATTGAGGATCGAGGATTGAGGATTGAGGATTGAGAATTGAGGATTGAGGAATGAAGATTGAGTATTGAGGATTGAAGATTGAGGATTGAGGATTGAGGATTGGGTATTGAGGATTCGACATTGAGGATTGAGGGTTGAGGATTGGGTATTGAGGATTCAACATTGAGGATTGAGGGTTGAGGATTGAGGATTGAGGATTGACAATTGAGGATTGAGGAATGAGAATCGAGGATTGAGAATTGAGGATTGAAGAATGAGGATTGAGGATTGAGGATTGAGGATAGAGGATTGCAGATTGAGTATTGAGGATTGAAGATTGAGGGTTGAGGATTGAGGATTGAGGATTGAGCATTGAGGATTGATGATTGAGGATTGAGGATTGAAGATTGAGCATTGAGGATTGAGGATTGAGGATTGAGGAATGAGGATTGAAGATTGAGTATTGGGGATTGAGGATTGACGATTGAGGATTGAGAATTGAGGATTGAGGATTGAGGATTGGGGACTGAGTGTTGAGGGTTGAGTGATGAGAATTCATGTTTGTGGATAGAGATTTGAAGATTGCAGGTTGAGTATTGAGTATTGAAGCCTGTGAATTGAGGATATTCTATTGAGGATTGAGGATTGACAACTGATTGTTGAGGAGTGAGGGCTGAAGACTGAGGATTCAGGTTTGAGGATTCAGGATTGAGGTTTGAGGACTGAGGATTGAGGATTGAGGATTGAGGATTGAGGATTCAGGATTGAGGATTGAAGATTGAGGATTGGGTATTGAGGATTGAACATAGAGGATTGTGGATTGAGTATTGATGATTGAGGATTGAGGATTGAAGATTGAATATTGATGATTGAAGATTGAGGATCGAGGATTGAGGGTTGTGGATTGAGGACGAGGACTGAGGGTTGAGTATTGATGTTTGAGGTCTGAGGATTGAGGATTGCGGACTGAGAATTGAGGACTGAGGATTGAGGATTGAAGATTGAGGATTGGGTGTTGAGGATTGAAGACTGTGGATTGAGGATTGAGGATTGAGGATTGAGGATTGAAGGATGAGTATTGAGGATTGAGCATTGGGGATTGAGGGTTGAGGATTGAGGATTGAGGATTGAGGATTGAAGGTTGAATATTAATGATTGAAGATTGAGGATTGAGGATTGAGGGTTGTGGATTGAGGACGAGGACTGAGGGTTGAGTATTGGTGTTTGAAGTCTGAGGATTGGGGATTGATGATTGAGAATTGAGGATTGAGGATTGAGGATTGAAGATTGAGGATTCGGTATTGAGGATTGAAGAATGAGGATTGAGGAGTGAGGACTGAGGATTGAGGATTGCACTTTGAGTATTGAGGATTGAAGATTGAGGATTGAGGATTGAGGATTGAGGATTGAGGATTGAGGATTGAGGATTGAAGATTGAGTATTGAGGATTGAAGATTGAGGATTGAGGATTGAGGATTGAGGATTGAGGATTGAAGATTGAGTATTGGGGATTGAGGATTGACGATTGAGGTTTGAGAATTGAGGATTGAGGATTGAGGATTGAGGATTGAGGATTGAGGATTGAAGATTGAGGATTGAAGATTGAGTATTGAGGATTGAGGATTGAGGATTGAGGATTGAGGATTGAGTATTGAAGATTGAGGATTGGGTATTGCGGATTGAACATTGAGGATTGAAGATTGAGGATTGAAGATTCAGTATTGAGGAATGAGAATCGAGGATTGAGGATTGAGGATTCAAGATTGAGGACTGGGCACTGAGGATTGAAGAATGAGGATTGAGGATTGAGGATTGAGGATAGAGGATTGCAGATTGAGTATTGAGGATTGAAGATTGAGGGTTGAGGATTGAGGATTGAGGATTGAGCATTGAGGATTGATGATTGAGGATTGAGGATTGAAGATTGAAGATTGAGTATTGAGGATTGAGGATTGAGGATTGAGGATTGAAGATTGAGTATTGGGGATTGAGGATTGACGATTGAGGATTGAGAATTGAGGATTGAGGATTGAGGATTGGGGACTGAGTGTTGAGGGTTGAGTGATGAGAATTCATGTTTGTGAATAGAGATTTGAAGATTGCAGGTTGAGTATTGAGTATTGAAGCCTGTGAATTGAGGATATTCTATTGAGGATTGAGGATTGACAACTGATTGTTGAGGAGTGAGGGCTGAAGACTGAGGATTCAGGTTTGAGGATTCAGGATTGAGGTTTAAAGGACTGAGGATTGAGGATTGAGGATTGAGGATTGAGGATTGAGGATTGAGGATTGAAGATTGAGGATTGGGTATTGAGGATTGAACATAGAGGATTGTGGATTGAGCATTGATGATTGAGGATTGAGGATTGAAGATTGAATATTGATGACTGAAGATTGAGGATCGAGGATTGAGGGTTGTGGATTGAGGACGAGGACTGAGGGTTGAGTATTGATGTTTGAGTTCTGAGGATTGAGGATTGAGGACTGAGAATTGAGGACTGAGGATTGAGGATTGAAGATTGAGGATTGGGTGTTGAGGATTGAAGACTGGGGATTGAGGAGTGAGGATTGAGGATTGAGGATTGAAGGTTGAGTATTGAGGATTGAAGATTGAGGATTGAGGATTGAGGATTGAGGATTGAGTATTGAAGATTGAGGATTGGGTATTGCGGATTGAACATTGAGGATTGAAGATTGAGGATTGAAGATTCAGTATTGAGGATTGAAGATTGAGGATTGAGGACTGAGGATTGAAGATTGAAGATTGAGTACTGAGGATCGAAGATTGAGGATTGAGGACTGAGAGTTGAGGATTGAGGATTGAGGATTGAGGATTGAGGATTAAAGACTGAGGATTGGGTATTCAGGATTTAGCATTGGGGATTGAGGGGTGAGGATTGAGGATTGAGGATTGAGGATTGAGGATTGAGGGTTGTGGATTGAGGACGAGGACTGAGGGTTGAGTATTGGTGTTTGAAGTCTGAGGATTGAGGATTGAGGATTGAGAATTGAGGATTGAGGATTGAGGATTGAAGATTGAGGATTCGGTATTGAGGATTGAAGAATGAGGATTGAGGAGTGAGGACTGAGGATTGCGGATTGCAGTTTGAGTATTGAGGATTGAAGATTGAGGATTGAGGATTGAGGATTGAGGATTGAGGATTGAGGATTGAGAATTGAGGATTGAGGATTGAGGATTGAAGATTGAGGATTGAGGATTGAGGATTGAGAATTGAGGTTTGAGGATTGAGGATTGAAGATTGAGGATTTGGTATTGAGGATTGAAGAATGAGGATTGAGGAGTGAGGACTGAGGATTGAGGATTGCAGTTTGAGTATTGAGGATTGAAGATTGAGGATTGAGGATTGAGGATTGAGGATTGAGGATTGAGGATTGAGGATTGAGAATTGAGGATTGAGGATTGAGGATTGAAGATTGAGGATTGAGGATTGAGGATTGAGGATTGAGGCTTGAGAACTGAGGATTGAGGATTGAGGATTGAGGAATGAAGATTGAGTATTGAGGATTGAAGATTGAGGATTGAGGATTGAGGATTGAGGATTGAGGACTCAAGATTGAATATTGATGATTGAAGATTGAGGATTGGGTATTGATGCTTGTGGATTGAGGACGAGGACTGAGGGTTGAGTATTGCTGTTTGAGGTCTGAGGATTGAGGATTGAGTATTGAGAATTGAGGGTTGAGGACTGAGGATTGAAGATTGTGGATTGGGTATTGAGGATTGCAGAATCAGGACTGAGGATTGAGGATTGAGGATTGAGTATTGAATACTGAGTATTGAGGATTGAAGATTGAAGATTGAGGATTGAGGATTGAGGATCGAGGATTGAGGATTGAGGATTGAGAATTGAGGATTGAGGAATGAAGATTGAGTATTGAGGATTGAAGATTGAGGATTGAGGATTGAGGATTGGGTATTGAGGATTCGACATTGAGGATTGAGGGTTGAGGATTGGGTATTGAGGATTCAACATTGAGGATTGAGGGTTGAGGATTGAGGATTGAGGATTGACAATTGAGGATTGAGGAATGAGAATCGAGGATTGAGAATTGAGGATTGAAGAATGAGGATTGAGGATTGAGGATTGAGGATAGAGGATTGCAGATTGAGTATTGAGGATTGAAGATTGAGGGTTGAGGATTGAGGATTGAGGATTGAGCATTGAGGATTGATGATTGAGGATTGAGGATTGAAGATTGAGCATTGAGGATTGAGGATTGAGGATTGAGGAATGAGGATTGAAGATTGAGTATTGGGGATTGAGGATTGACGATTGAGGATTGAGAATTGAGGATTGAGGATTGAGGATTGGGGACTGAGTGTTGAGGGTTGAGTGATGAGAATTCATGTTTGTGGATAGAGATTTGAAGATTGCAGGTTGAGTATTGAGTATTGAAGCCTGTGAATTGAGGATATTCTATTGAGGATTGAGGATTGACAACTGATTGTTGAGGAGTGAGGGCTGAAGACTGAGGATTCAGGTTTGAGGATTCAGGATTGAGGTTTGAGGACTGAGGATTGAGGATTGAGGATTGAGGATTGAGGATTCAGGATTGAGGATTGAAGATTGAGGATTGGGTATTGAGGATTGAACATAGAGGATTGTGGATTGAGTATTGATGATTGAGGATTGAGGATTGAAGATTGAATATTGATGATTGAAGATTGAGGATCGAGGATTGAGGGTTGTGGATTGAGGACGAGGACTGAGGGTTGAGTATTGATGTTTGAGGTCTGAGGATTGAGGATTGCGGACTGAGAATTGAGGACTGAGGATTGAGGATTGAAGATTGAGGATTGGGTGTTGAGGATTGAAGACTGTGGATTGAGGATTGAGGATTGAGGATTGAGGATTGAAGGATGAGTATTGAGGATTGAAGATTGAGGATTGAGGATTGAGGATTGAGGATTGAGTATTGAAGATTGAGGATTGGGTATTGCGGATTGAACATTGAGGATTGAAGATTGACGATTGAAGATACAGTATTGAGGATTGAAGATTGAGGATTGAGGATTGAGGATTGAAGATTGAAGATTGAGTATTGAGGATTGAAGATTGAGGATTGAGGACTGAGAATTGAGGATTGAGGATTGAGTATTGAGGATTGAGGATTGAGGATTGAAGGCTGAGGATTGGGTATTGAGGATTGAGCATTGGGGATTGAGGGTTGAGGATTGAGGATTGAGGATTGAGGACTGAAGATTGAATATTAATGACTGAAGATTGAGGATTGAGGATTGGGGGTTGTGGATTGAGGACGAGGACTGAGGGTTGAGTATTGGTGTTTGAAGTCTGAGGATTGAGGATTGAGGATTTAGAATTGAGGATTGAGGATTGAGGTCTGAAGATTGAGGATTCGGTATTGAGGACTGAAGAATGAGGGTTGAGGAGTGAGGACTGAGGATTGAGGATTGCAGTTTGAGTATTGAGCATTGAAGATTGAGGATTGAGGATTGAGGATTGAGGATTGAGGATTGAAGTTTGAGTATTGAGGATCGAAGATTGACGATTGAGGATTGAGAATTGAGGATTGAAGACTGAGGATTGGGTATTGAGGATTGAGCATTGGGGATTGAGGGTTGAGGATTGAGGATTGAGGATTGAGGATTGAAGGTTGAATATTAATGATTGAAGATTGAGGATTGAGGATTGAGGGTTGTGGATTGAGGACGAGGACTGAGGGTTGAGTATTGGTGTTTGAAGTCTGAGGATTGGGGATTGATGATTGAGAATTGAGGATTGAGGATTGAGGATTGAAGATTGAGGATTCGGTATTGAGGATTGAAGAATGAGGATTGAGGAGTGAGGACTGAGGATTGAGGATTGCACTTTGAGTATTGAGGATTGAAGATTGAGGATTGAGGATTGAGGATTGAGGATTGAGGATTGAGGATTGAGGATTGAAGATTGAGTATTGAGGATTGAAGATTGAGGATTGAGGATTGAGGATTGAGGATTGAGGATTGAAGATTGAGTATTGGGGATTGAGGATTGACGATTGAGGTTTGAGAATTGAGGATTGAGGATTGAGGATTGAGGATTGAGGATTGAGGATTGAAGATTGAGGATTGAAGATTGAGTATTGAGGATTGAGGATTGAGGATTGAGGATTGAGGATTGAGTATTGAAGATTGAGGATTGGGTATTGCGGATTGAACATTGAGGATTGAAGATTGAGGATTGAAGATTCAGTATTGAGGAATGAGAATCGAGGATTGAGGATTGAGGATTCAAGATTGAGGACTGGGCACTGAGGATTGAAGAATGAGGATTGAGGATTGAGGATTGAGGATAGAGGATTGCAGATTGAGTATTGAGGATTGAAGATTGAGGGTTGAGGATTGAGGATTGAGGATTGAGCATTGAGGATTGATGATTGAGGATTGAGGATTGAAGATTGAAGATTGAGTATTGAGGATTGAGGATTGAGGATTGAGGATTGAAGATTGAGTATTGGGGATTGAGGATTGACGATTGAGGATTGAGAATTGAGGATTGAGGATTGAGGATTGGGGACTGAGTGTTGAGGGTTGAGTGATGAGAATTCATGTTTGTGAATAGAGATTTGAAGATTGCAGGTTGAGTATTGAGTATTGAAGCCTGTGAATTGAGGATATTCTATTGAGGATTGAGGATTGACAACTGATTGTTGAGGAGTGAGGGCTGAAGACTGAGGATTCAGGTTTGAGGATTCAGGATTGAGGTTTAAAGGACTGAGGATTGAGGATTGAGGATTGAGGATTGAGGATTGAGGATTGAGGATTGAAGATTGAGGATTGGGTATTGAGGATTGAACATAGAGGATTGTGGATTGAGCATTGATGATTGAGGATTGAGGATTGAAGATTGAATATTGATGACTGAAGATTGAGGATCGAGGATTGAGGGTTGTGGATTGAGGACGAGGACTGAGGGTTGAGTATTGATGTTTGAGTTCTGAGGATTGAGGATTGAGGACTGAGAATTGAGGACTGAGGATTGAGGATTGAAGATTGAGGATTGGGTGTTGAGGATTGAAGACTGGGGATTGAGGAGTGAGGATTGAGGATTGAGGATTGAAGGTTGAGTATTGAGGATTGAAGATTGAGGATTGAGGATTGAGGATTGAGGATTGAGTATTGAAGATTGAGGATTGGGTATTGCGGATTGAACATTGAGGATTGAAGATTGAGGATTGAAGATTCAGTATTGAGGATTGAAGATTGAGGATTGAGGACTGAGGATTGAAGATTGAAGATTGAGTACTGAGGATCGAAGATTGAGGATTGAGGACTGAGAGTTGAGGATTGAGGATTGAGGATTGAGGATTGAGGATTAAAGACTGAGGATTGGGTATTCAGGATTTAGCATTGGGGATTGAGGGGTGAGGATTGAGGATTGAGGATTGAGGATTGAGGATTGAGGGTTGTGGATTGAGGACGAGGACTGAGGGTTGAGTATTGGTGTTTGAAGTCTGAGGATTGAGGATTGAGGATTGAGAATTGGGGATTGAGGATTGAGGATTGAAGATTGAGGATTCGGTATTGAGGATTGAAGAATGAGGATTGAGGAGTGAGGACTGAGGATTGAGGATTGCAGTTTGAGTATTGAGGATTGAAGATTGAGGATTGAGGATTGAGGATTGAGGATTGAGGATTGAGGATTGAGAATTGAGGATTGAGGATTGAGGATTGAAGATTGAGGATTGAGGATTGAGGATTGAGGATTGAGGCTTGAGAACTGAGGATTGAGGATTGAGGATTGAGGAATGAAGATTGAGTATTGAGGATTGAAGATTGAGGATTGAGGATTGAGGATTGAGGATTGAGGACTCAAAATTGAATATTGATGATTGAAGATTGAGGATTGGGTATTGATGCTTGTGGATTGTGGACGAGGACTGAGGGTTGAATATTGATGTTTGTCGTCTGAGGATTGAGGATTGAGGATTG
This sequence comes from Calliopsis andreniformis, assembly GCF_051401765.1. Lineage (NCBI taxonomy): Eukaryota > Metazoa > Arthropoda > Insecta > Hymenoptera > Andrenidae > Calliopsis > Calliopsis andreniformis. The sequence continues at coordinate 1,971,969 of NW_027480463.1, read as the reverse complement.
AGGATTGAGGATTGAGGAATGAAGATTGAGTATTGAGGATTGAAGATTGAGGATTGAGGATTGAGGATTGGGTATTGAGGATTCGACATTGAGGATTGAGGGTTGAGGATTGGGTATTGAGGATTCAACATTGAGGATTGAGGGTTGAGGATTGAGGATTGAGGATTGACAATTGAGGATTGAGGAATGAGAATCGAGGATTGAGAATTGAGGATTGAAGAATGAGGATTGAGGATTGAGGATTGAGGATAGAGGATTGCAGATTGAGTATTGAGGATTGAAGATTGAGGGTTGAGGATTGAGGATTGAGGATTGAGCATTGAGGATTGATGATTGAGGATTGAGGATTGAAGATTGAGCATTGAGGATTGAGGATTGAGGATTGAGGAATGAGGATTGAAGATTGAGTATTGGGGATTGAGGATTGACGATTGAGGATTGAGAATTGAGGATTGAGGATTGAGGATTGGGGACTGAGTGTTGAGGGTTGAGTGATGAGAATTCATGTTTGTGGATAGAGATTTGAAGATTGCAGGTTGAGTATTGAGTATTGAAGCCTGTGAATTGAGGATATTCTATTGAGGATTGAGGATTGACAACTGATTGTTGAGGAGTGAGGGCTGAAGACTGAGGATTCAGGTTTGAGGATTCAGGATTGAGGTTTGAGGACTGAGGATTGAGGATTGAGGATTGAGGATTGAGGATTCAGGATTGAGGATTGAAGATTGAGGATTGGGTATTGAGGATTGAACATAGAGGTTTGGGGATTGAGTATTGATGATTGAGGATTGAGGATTGAAGATTGAATATTGATGATTGAAGATTGAGGATCGAGGATTGAGGGTTGTGGATTGAGGACGAGGACTGAGGGTTGAGTATTGATGTTTGAGGTCTGAGGATTGAGGATTGCGGACTGAGAATTGAGGACTGAGGATTGAGGATTGAAGATTGAGGATTGGGTGTTGAGGATTGAAGACTGTGGATTGAGGATTGAGGATTGAGGATTGAGGATTGAAGGATGAGTATTGAGGATTGAAGTTTGAGGATTGAGGATTGAGGATTGAGGATTGAGTATTGAAGATTGAGGATTGGGTATTGCGGATTGAACATTGAGGATTGAAGATTGACGATTGAAGATACAGTATTGAGGATTGAAGATTGAGGATTGAGGATTGAGGATTGAAGATTGAAGATTGAGTATTGAGGATTGAAGATTGAGGATTGAGGACTGAGAATTGAGGATTGAGGATTGAGTATTGAGGATTGAGGATTGAGGATTGAAGGCTGAGGATTGGGTATTGAGGATTGAGCATTGGGGATTGAGGGTTGAGGATTGAGGATTGAGGATTGAGGACTGAAGATTGAATATTAATGACTGAAGATTGAGGATTGAGGATTGGGGGTTGTGGATTGAGGACGAGGACTGAGGGTTGAGTATTGGTGTTTGAAGTCTGAGGATTGAGGATTGAGGATTTAGAATTGAGGATTGAGGATTGAGGTCTGAAGATTGAGGATTCGGTATTGAGGACTGAAGAATGAGGGTTGAGGAGTGAGGACTGAGGATTGAGGATTGCAGTTTGAGTATTGAGCATTGAAGATTGAGGATTGAGGATTGAGGATTGAGGATTGAGGATTGAAGTTTGAGTATTGAGGATCGAAGATTGACGATTGAGGATTGAGAATTGAGGATTGAAGACTGAGGATTGGGTATTGAGGATTGAGCATTGGGGATTGAGGGTTGAGGATTGAGGATTGAGGATTGAGGATTGAAGGTTGAATATTAATGATTGAAGATTGAGGATTGAGGATTGAGGGTTGTGGATTGAGGACGAGGACTGAGGGTTGAGTATTGGTGTTTGAAGTCTGAGGATTGGGGATTGATGATTGAGAATTGAGGATTGAGGATTGAGGATTGAAGATTGAGGATTCGGTATTGAGGATTGAAGAATGAGGATTGAGGAGTGAGGACTGAGGATTGAGGATTGCACTTTGAGTATTGAGGATTGAAGATTGAGGATTGAGGATTGAGGATTGAGGATTGAGGATTGAGGATTGAGGATTGAAGATTGAGTATTGAGGATTGAAGATTGAGGATTGAGGATTGAGGATTGAGGATTGAGGATTGAAGATTGAGTATTGGGGATTGAGGATTGACGATTGAGGTTTGAGAATTGAGGATTGAGGATTGAGGATTGAGGATTGAGGATTGAGGATTGAAGATTGAGGATTGAAGATTGAGTATTGAGGATTGAGGATTGAGGATTGAGGATTGAGGATTGAGTATTGAAGATTGAGGATTGGGTATTGCGGATTGAACATTGAGGATTGAAGATTGAGGATTGAAGATTCAGTATTGAGGAATGAGAATCGAGGATTGAGGATTGAGGATTCAAGATTGAGGACTGGGCACTGAGGATTGAAGAATGAGGATTGAGGATTGAGGATTGAGGATAGAGGATTGCAGATTGAGTATTGAGGATTGAAGATTGAGGGTTGAGGATTGAGGATTGAGGATTGAGCATTGAGGATTGATGATTGAGGATTGAGGATTGAAGATTGAAGATTGAGTATTGAGGATTGAGGATTGAGGATTGAGGATTGAAGATTGAGTATTGGGGATTGAGGATTGACGATTGAGGATTGAGAATTGAGGATTGAGGATTGAGGATTGGGGACTGAGTGTTGAGGGTTGAGTGATGAGAATTCATGTTTGTGAATAGAGATTTGAAGATTGCAGGTTGAGTATTGAGTATTGAAGCCTGTGAATTGAGGATATTCTATTGAGGATTGAGGATTGACAACTGATTGTTGAGGAGTGAGGGCTGAAGACTGAGGATTCAGGTTTGAGGATTCAGGATTGAGGTTTAAAGGACTGAGGATTGAGGATTGAGGATTGAGGATTGAGGATTGAGGATTGAGGATTGAAGATTGAGGATTGGGTATTGAGGATTGAACATAGAGGATTGTGGATTGAGCATTGATGATTGAGGATTGAGGATTGAAGATTGAATATTGATGACTGAAGATTGAGGATCGAGGATTGAGGGTTGTGGATTGAGGACGAGGACTGAGGGTTGAGTATTGATGTTTGAGTTCTGAGGATTGAGGATTGAGGACTGAGAATTGAGGACTGAGGATTGAGGATTGAAGATTGAGGATTGGGTGTTGAGGATTGAAGACTGGGGATTGAGGAGTGAGGATTGAGGATTGAGGATTGAAGGTTGAGTATTGAGGATTGAAGATTGAGGATTGAGGATTGAGGATTGAGGATTGAGTATTGAAGATTGAGGATTGGGTATTGCGGATTGAACATTGAGGATTGAAGATTGAGGATTGAAGATTCAGTATTGAGGATTGAAGATTGAGGATTGAGGACTGAGGATTGAAGATTGAAGATTGAGTACTGAGGATCGAAGATTGAGGATTGAGGACTGAGAGTTGAGGATTGAGGATTGAGGATTGAGGATTGAGGATTAAAGACTGAGGATTGGGTATTCAGGATTTAGCATTGGGGATTGAGGGGTGAGGATTGAGGATTGAGGATTGAGGATTGAGGATTGAGGGTTGTGGATTGAGGACGAGGACTGAGGGTTGAGTATTGGTGTTTGAAGTCTGAGGATTGAGGATTGAGGATTGAGAATTGAGGATTGAGGATTGAGGATTGAAGATTGAGGATTCGGTATTGAGGATTGAAGAATGAGGATTGAGGAGTGAGGACTGAGGATTGAGGATTGCAGTTTGAGTATTGAGGATTGAAGATTGAGGATTGAGGATTGAGGATTGAGGATTGAGGATTGAGGATTGAGAATTGAGGATTGAGGATTGAGGATTGAAGATTGAGGATTGAGGATTGAGGATTGAGGATTGAGGCTTGAGAACTGAGGATTGAGGATTGAGGATTGAGGAATGAAGATTGAGTATTGAGGATTGAAGATTGAGGATTGAGGATTGAGGATTGAGGATTGAGGACTCAAAATTGAATATTGATGATTGAAGATTGAGGATTGGGTATTGATGCTTGTGGATTGTGGACGAGGACTGAGGGTTGAATATTGATGTTTGTCGTCTGAGGATTGAGGATTGAGGATTGAGGATTGAGGATTGAGGATTGAGGATTGAGGATTGAGGATTGAAGATTCAGGATTGGGTATTGAGGTTTGAAGAATGAGGAGTGAGGATTGAGGATTGAGGATTGAGGATTGAGGATTGAAGATTCAGTATTGTGGATCGAAGTTTGAGAATTGAGGATTGAGGATTGAACATTGAGGACTGAGTGTTGAGGGTTGAGTGATGAGAATTGATGTTTGTGAATAGAGATTTGAAGATTGCGGACTGAGTAGTGTGTATGGAAAACTGTGAATTGATGATATTCTATTGATGATTGAGGATTGACAACTGATTGTTGAGGACTGAGGGCTGAAGCTTGAGGATTCAGGATTGAGGATTCAGGATTGAGGTTTGAGGACAGAGGATTCAGTACTGAGGATTGAGGATTGAGGATTGAGGTCTGAGGATTGAAGATTGAGGATTGGGTGCTGAGGATTGAACATTGAGGATTGAGGATTGAGAATTGAGGATTGAGGAGTGAGGATTGAAGGTTGAATATTGATGAATGAACATTGAGGATTGAGGATCGAGGGTTGTGGATTGAGGACGAGGACTGAGGGATGAGTATTGATGCTTGAGGTCTGAGGATTGAGGATTGAGGATTGCGAACTGAGGATTGAGGGTTGAGGAATGAAGATTGAGGATTGGGTATTGAGGATTGAAGAATGGGGATTGAAGAATGAGGATTGAGGACTGAGCATTGAGGATTGAGGATTGAAGATTGAGTATTGAGGATTGAAGATCGAGGATTGAGGATTGAGGATTGAGGATTGAGGATTGAAGAGTGAGGATTGAGGATTGAGGTTTGAGGATTGAGGATTGAGGATTGAAGATTGAATATTGATGATTGAAGATTGAGGATTGAGGATTGAGGTTTGTGGATTGTGGACGAGGACTGGGGGTTGAATATTGATGTTTGTGGTCTCAGGATTGAGGATTGGGGATTGAGGATTGAGAATTGAGGATTGAGGATTGAGGATTGAAGATTGAGGATTGGGTATTGAGGTTTGAAGAATGAGGATTGAGGATTGAGGATTGAGGATTGAGGATTGAGGATTGAAGATTGAGTATTAAGGATTGAACATTGAGGATTGAGGATTGAGGATTGAAAATTGAGGACTGAGTGTTGAGAGTTGAGTGATGAGAATTGATGTTAGTGGATTGAGATTTGAAGATTGAAGAATGGGGATTGTGCATTGAAAACTGTGAATTGAGGATATTCTATTGAGGATTGAGGATTGACAATTGATTGTTGAGGACCGTCGGCTGAAGATTGAGGATTGAGGGTGGAGGATTGACGAGAGTGGACTGAGTATTGAGGATTGAGTGTTGAGAATTGATGTTTGAGGATTGAGATTTGTATATTGAATTTTGTGGATTGAGTATTGAACCGTGAGAATTCAGGATATTCTGTTGAGTATTGAGAATTGAGGATTGATGGTTGAGTATTGAGAATTGATGGTTGAGAGTTGCGTGTTGAATATTGAGGATTGAGGATTGAGGCTTGAGGATTGAGGATTGAAGATTGAGGATTGGGGATTGAGGATTGACGATTGAGAATTGAGTACTGAGGATTCAGAATTGAGGATTGAGGATTGAGTATTGAGTATTGAGGATTCAGAATTGAGGTTTGAGGACTGAGGTCTGAGGATTGCACATTGAGTATTGAGGACTCAAGATTGAGGATTGAGGATTGAGAATTGAGGATTGACGGTGATGTCTGAGGGTTGAGGATTGAGGATTGAGGATTGAAGGTTGAGTATTGATGATTGAAGATTGAGGATTGAGGATTGAGCATTGAGGATTGAGCATTGAGGATTGAAGATTGCGTATTGAGGATTGAAAATTGAGGATTGGGGATTCAGGATTGAGGATTGAGGATTGAAGATTGAGAATTGAGGATTGAGGTTTGAGGATTGAAGATTGAGGAGTGAGAATTGAGGATTGAGGATTGAGGACTGAGGATTGAGGATTGAAGATTGAGTGTTGAGGATTAAAGATTGAGGATTGAGGATTGAGGATTGAGGATGGTGGATTGTGGATTAAAGATTGAGGATTGAGGATTGAGGATTGAGGATTGAGGATTGAGGATTGCAGATCGAGTATTGAGGATTGAAGGTTGAGGGTTGAGGATTGAGGATTGAGGATTGAGCATTGAGGATTGAGGATTGAGGATTGAGGACTGAAGATTGAGTATTGAGGATTGAAGATTGAGGATTGAGGATTGAGGATTGACGATTGAGGATTGAGTATTGGAGAGTGAGAATTGAGGATTGAGGATTGAAGATTGATGATTGAGTATTGAAGACTGAGTATTGATGATTGAAGATTGAGGATTGAGGATTGAGGATTGAGGATTGAGGATTGAGGATTGCAGATTGAGTATTGAGGATTGAAGGTTGAGGGTTGAGGATTGAGGATTGAGGATTGAGCATTGAGGATTGAGGATTGAGGATTGAGGACTGAAGATTGAGTATTGAGGATTGAAGATTGAGGATTGAGGATTGAGGATTGACGATTGAGGATTGAGTATTGGAGAGTGAGAATTGAGGATTGAGGATTGAAGATTGATGATTGAGTATTGAAGACTGAGTATTGATGATTGAAGATTGAGGATTGAGGATTGAGTGTTGAGGATTGAGGACGAGGACTGACGATTGAGTATTGAGGTTTGAGGATTGAGGATTGTGGATTGAGTACTGAGGATTGAGGATGGAGGATTGAGCATTGAGGATTGAAGATTGCGTATTGAGGATTGAAGATTGAGGATTAAGGATTGAAGGTTGGGGATTGACGATTTAGTATTGGAGATTGATTATTGAGGAGTGAAGATTGAGGATTGAGGATTGAGGGTTGAGAACTGAGAATTGAGAATTGAGGATGAGGACTGAGGGTTGAGGATTGAGGTTTGAGGAATGAGGATTGAGGGTTGAAGATTGAGTATTTATGATTGAGGATTGAGGATTGAGGATTGAGGATTGAGGATTGTAGATTGAGTATTGAGGTTTGATGATTGGGGATTGAGGATTGAGGATTGATGATGGAGGATGAGGGCTGAGGGTTGAGGATTGAGGTTTGATTATAGAATCCTGAGAATTCAGGATATTCTATTGAGAATTGAGAATTGAGGATTGATGGTTGAGTATTGAGGACTGAGGATTGAGGATTGAAGATTGAGTATTGAGGATTCAGAATTGAGGTTTGAGGACTGAGGACTGAGGATTGCACATTGAGTATTGAGGACTCAAGATTGAGGATTGAGGATTGAGAATTGAGGATTGACGATGAGGTCTGAGGGTTGAGGATTGAGGATTGAGGATTGAAGGTTGAGTATTGATGATTGAAGGTTGAGGATTGAGAATTGAGCATTGAGGATTGAGGACTGAACATTGAGGATTGAGGATTGAGGACGAGGATTGACGATTGAGTATTGAGGTTGGATTATTGAGGATTGAGGATTGAGGACTGAGGATTGAGGATTGAGGATTGAGCATTGAGAATTGAAGATTGAGGATTAAGGATTGAAGGTTGGGGATTGACGATTTAGGATTGGAGATTGATTATTGAGGAGTGAAGATTGAGGATTGAGGATTAAGGATTCAGAATTGAGAATTGAGAATTGAGGATGAGGACTGAGGGTTGAGGATTGAGGTTAGAGGAATGAGGATTGAGGGTTGAAGATTGAGTATTTATGACTGGGGATTGAGGATTGAGGATTGAGGAATGAGGATTGAGGATTGAAGATTGAGTATTGAGGTTTGATGATTGGGGATTGAGGATTGAGGATTGATGATGGAGGATGAGGGCTGAGGGTTGAGGATTGAGGTTTGATTATAGAATCCAGAGAATTCAGGATATTCTATTGAGTATTGAGAATTGAGGATTGATGGTTGAGTATTGAGGACTGAGGATTGGCGATTGAAGATTGAGTATTGAGGATTCAGAATTGAGGTTTGAGGACTGAGGACTGAGGATTGCACATTGAGTATTGAGTACTCAAGATTGAGGATTGAGGATTGAGAATTGAGGATTGACGATGAGGTCTGAGGGTTGAGGATTGAGGATTGAGGATTGAAGATTGAGTATTGATGATTGAAGATTGAGGATTGAGGATTGAGCATTGAGGATTGAGGATTGAGGATTGAGGATTGAGGATTGAAGATTGAGTATTGAGGATTGAAGATTGAGGATTGAGCATTGAGGATTGAGGATTAAGGATTGAGGATTGAGGATTGAAGATTGAGTATTGAGGATTGAAGATTGAGGATTGAGGATTGAGGATTGAGGATTGAGGTTTGAAGATTGAGGTTTGGGGATTGATGATTGACGATTGAGGATTGAGTATTGAGGAGTGAGAATTGAGGATTGAGGATTGAAGATTGAGGAGTGAGAATTGAGGATTGAGGACTGAAGATTGAGGATTGAGGATTGAAGGTTGAGTATTGATGATTGAAGATAGAGGATTGAGGATTGGGAGTTGAGGATTGAACATTGAGGATTGAGGATTGAGGATTGAGGAATGAGGATTGAGGATTGAAGGTTGAATATTGATGAATGAAGATTGAGGATTGAGGATTGAGGGTTGTAGGTTGAGGACGAGGACTGAGGGTTGAGAAATTGATGCCTGAGATCTGAGGATTGAGGATTGTGGATTGCGAACTGAGGATTGAGGATGCAGGATTGAAGATTGAGGATTGGGCATTGAGGATTGAAGAATGAGGATTGAAGAATGTGGATTGAGGATTGAGTATTGAGGATTGAGGATTGAAGATTGAGTATTGAGGATTGAAGATTGAGGATTGAGGATTGTGGACTGAGGATTGAGGATTGAAGATTGATTATTGAGGATTAAAGACTGAGGATTGAGGATTGAGGATTGAGGATTGAGGATTGAAGATCGAGGATTGAGGATTGAGGATTGAGGATTGAGGATTGAGGATTGCAGATTGAGTATTGAGGATTGAAGGTTGAGGGTTGAGGATTGAGGATTGAGGATTGAGCATTGAGGATTGAGGATTGAGAATTGAGGATTGAGGATTGAATATCGAGGACTGAGTGCTGAGGGTTGAGTGATGAAAATTGATGTTTGTGGATACAGTTTGGACGATTGCAGATTGAGTATTGAGTATTGAAAGCTGTGAACTGAGGACATTCTATCGAGGACTGAGGAATGACAACTGATTGTTGAGGACGAGGACTGACGATTGAGGATTGATGTTTGAGGATTGAGGATTGTGGACTGAGGACTGAGGATTGAGGATTGAGGATTGAGCATTGAGGATTGAAGATTGCGTATTGAGGATAGAAAATTGAGGATTGGGGATTGAGGATTGAGGATTGAGGATTGAAGATTGAGGATTGAGGATTGAGGTTTGAAGATTGAGGTTTGGGGATTGATGATTGACGATTGAGGATTGAGTATTGAGGAGTGAGAATTGAGGATTGAGGATTGAAGGTTGAGGGTTGAGGATTGAGGATTGAGGATTGAGCATTGAGGATTGAGGATTGAGGATTGAGGACTGAAGATTGAGTATTGAGGATTGAAGATTGAGGATTGAGGATTGAGGATTGACGATTGAGGATTAAGTATTGGAGAGTGAGAATTGAGGATTGAGGATTGAAGATTGATGATTGAGTATTGAAGACTGAGTATTGATGATTGAAGATTGAGGATTGAGGATTGAGTGTTGAGGATTGAGGACGAGGACTGACGATTGAGGATTGAGGTTTGAGGATTGAGGATTGTGGATTGAGTACTGAGGATTGAGGATTGAGGATTGAGCATTGAGGATTGAAGATTGCGTATGGAGGATTGAAGAATGAGGATTAAGGTTTGAAGGTTGGGGATTGACGATTTAGGATTGGAGATTGATTATTGAGGAGTGAAGATTGAGGATTGAGGATTGAGGGTTGAGAATTGAGGATTGAGAATTGAGGATGAGGACTGAGGGTTGAGGATTGAGGTTTGAGGAATGAGGATTGAGGGTTGAAGATTGAGTATTTATGACTGAGGATTGAGGATTGAGGATTGAAGAATGAGGATTGAGGATTGAAGATTGAGTATTGAGGTTTGATGATTGGGGATTGAGGATTGAGGATTGATGATGGAGGATGAGGGTGAGGGTTGAGGATTGAGGTTTGATTATAGAATCCTGAGAATTCAGGATATTCTATTGAGTATTGACAATTGAGGATTGATGGTTGAATATTGAGGACTGAGGATTGAGGATTGAAGATTGAGTATTCAGGATTCAGATTTGAGGTTTGAGGACTGAGGACTGAGGATTGCACATTGAGTATTGAGGACTCAAGATTGAGAGTTGAGGATTGAGAATTGAGGATTGACGATGAGGTCTGAGGGTTGAGGATTGAGGATTGAGGATTGAAGATTGAGTATTGATGATTGAAGATTGAGGATTGAGGATTGAGCATTGAGGATTGAGGATTGAGGATTGAGGATTGAGGATTGAAGGTTGAGTATTGAGGATTGAAGATTGAGGATTGAGCATTGAGGATTGAGGATTGAGGATTGAGGATTGAGGATTGGAGATTGAGTATTGAGGAATGACGATTGAGGATTTAGGATTGAGGATTGAGGATTGAAGATTGAGGTTTGGGGATTGATGATTGACGATTGAGGATTGAGTATTGAGGAGTGAGAACTGAGAATTGAGAATTGAGGATGAGGACTGAGGGTTGAGGATTGAGGTTTGAGGAATGAGGATTGAGGGTTGAAGATTGAGTATTTATGACTGAGGATTGAGGATTGAGGATTGAGGATTGAGGATTGTAGATTGAGTATTGAGGTTTGATGATTGGGGATTGAGGATTGAGGATTGATGATGGAGGATGAGGGCTGAGGGTTGAGGATTGAGGTTTGATTATAGAATCCTGAGAATTCAGGATATTCTATTGAGAATTGAGAATTGAGGATTGATGGTTGAGTATTGAGGACTGAGGATTGAGGATTGAAGATTGAGTATTGAGGATTCAGAATTGAGGTTTGAGGACTGAGGACTGAGGATTGCACATTGAGTATTGAGGACTCAAGATTGAGGATTGAGGATTGAGAATTGAGGATTGACGATGAGGTCTGAGGGTTGAGGATTGAGGATTGAGGATTGAAGGTTGAGTATTGATGATTGAAGGTTGAGGATTGAGAATTGAGCATTGAGGATTGAGGACTGAACATGGAGGATTGAGGATTGAGGACGAGGATTGACGATTGAGTATTGAGGTTGGATTATTGAGGATTGAGGATTGAGGACTGAGGATTGAGGATTGAGGATTGAGCATTGAGAATTGAAGATTGAGGATTAAGGATTGAAGGTTGGGGATTGACGATTTAGGATTGGAGATTGATTATTGAGGAGTGAAGATTGAGGATTGAGGATTAAGGATTCAGAATTGAGAATTGAGAATTGAGGATGAGGACTGAGGGTTGAGGATTGAGGTTAGAGGAATGAGGATTGAGGGTTGAAGATTGAGTATTTATGACTGGGGATTGAGGATTGAGGATTGAGGAATGAGGATTGAGGATTGAAGATTGAGTATTGAGGTTTGATGATTGGGGATTGAGGATTGAGGATTGATGATGGAGGATGAGGGCTGAGGGTTGAGGATTGAGGTTTGATTATAGAATCCAGAGAATTCAGGATATTCTATTGAGTATTGAGAATTGAGGATTGATGGTTGAGTATTGAGGACTGAGGATTGGGGATTGAAGATTGAGTATTGAGGATTCAGAATTGAGGTTTGAGGACTGAGGTCTGAGGATTGCACATTGAGTATTGAGGACTCAAGATTGAGGATTGAGGATTGAGAATTGAGGATTGACGATGAGGTCTGAGGGTTGAGGATTGAGGATTGAGGATTGAAGATTGAGTATTGATGATTGAAGATTGAGGATTGAGGATTGAGCATTGAGGATTGAGGATTGAGGATTGAGGATTGAGGATTGAAGATTGAGTATTGAGGATTGAAGATTGAGGATTGAGCATTAAGGATTGAGGATTAAGGATTGAGGATTGAGGATTGAAGATTGAGTATTGAGGATTGAAGATTGAGGATTGAGGATTGAGGATTGAGGATTGAGGATTGAAGATTGAGGATTGGGGACGGAGTGTTGAGGGTTGAGTGATGAGAATTGATGTTTGTGGATAGAGGTTTGAAGATTGCAGATTGAGTATTGAGTATTGAAAACTGTGAATTGATGATATTCTATTGAGGATTGAGGATTGACAACTGATTGTTGAGGACTGAGGGCTGAAGCTTGAGGATTCAGAATTGAGGATTCAGGATTGAGGTTTGAGGACAGAGGATTGAGGATTGAGGATTGAGGATTGAGGACTGAGGATTGAGGATTGAAGATTGAGGATTGGGTGTTGAGGATTGATCATTGAGGATTGAGGATTGAGGATTGAGGAATGAGGATTGAGGATTGAAGGTTGAATATTGATGAATGAAGATTGAGGATTGAGGATTGAGGGTTGTGGATTGAGGACGAGGACTGAGGGTTGAGTATTGATGCCTGAGATCTGAGGATTGAGGATTGAGGATTGCGAACTGTGGATTGAGGATTGAGGATTGAAGATTGAGGATTGGGTATTGAGGATTGAAGAATGAGGATTGAAGAGTGTGGATTGAGGATTGAGTATTGAGGATTGAGGATTGAAGATTGAGTATTGAGGATTGAAGATTGGGGATTGAGGATTGAGGACTGAGGATTGAGGATTGAAGATTGAGTGTTGAGGATTAAAGATTGAGGATCGAGGATTGAGGATTGAGGATTGTGGATTGAAGATTGAGGATTGAGGATTGAGGATTCAGGATTGAGGATTGAGGATTGCAGATTGAGTATTGAGGACTGAAGGTTGAGGGTTGAGGACTGAGGATTGAGGATTGAGCATGGAGGATTGAGGATTGAGGATTGAGGACTGATGATTGAGTATTGAGGATTGAAGATTGAGGATTGAGGATTGAGGATTGAGGATTGAGGATTGAAGATTGAGGACTGAGGATTTAGGATTGAGGATTGAGGATTGAAGATTGAGGATTGAGGATTGAGGTTTGAGGATTGAGGATTGAGGATTGAGGTTTGAAGATTGAGGTTTGGGGATTGATGATTGACGATTGAGGATTGAGTGTTGAGGAGGGAGAATTGAGGATTGAGGATTGAAGATTGAGGAGTGAGAATTGAGGATTGAGGATTGAGGACTGAGGATTGAGGATTGAAGATTGAGTGTTGAGGATTAAAGATTGAGGATTGAGGATTGAGGATTGAGGATTGTGGATTGTGGATTAAAGATTGAGGATTGAGGATTGAGGATTGAGGATTGAGGATTGAGGATTGCAGATTGAGTATTGAGGATTGAAGGTTGAGGGTTGAGGATTGAGGATTGAGGATTGAGCATTGAGGATTGAGGATTGAGGATTGAGGACTGAAGATTGAGTATTGAGGATTGAAGATTGAGGAGTGAGGATTGAGGATTGACGATTGAGGATTGAGTATTGGAGAGTGAGAATTGAGGATTGAGGATTGAAGATTGATGATTGAGTATTGAAGACTGAGTATTGATGATTGAAGATTGAGGATTGAGGATTGAGTGTTGAGGATTGAGGGCGAGGACTGACGATTGAGGATTGAGGTTTGAGGATTGAGGATTGTGGATTGAGTACTGGGGATTGAGGATTGAGGATTGAGCATTGAGGATTGAAGATTGCGTATTGAGGATTGAAGATTGAGGATTAAGGATTGAAGGTTGGGGATTGACGATTTAGGATTGGAGATTGATTATTGAGGAGTGAAGATTGAGGATTGAGGATTGAGGGTTGAGAATTGAGAATTGAGAATTGAGGATGAGGACTGAGGGTTGAGGATTGAGGTTTGAGGAATGAGGATTGAGGGTTCAAGATTGAGTATTTATGACTGAGGATTGAGGATTGAGGATTGAGGAATGAGGATTGAGGATTGAAGATTGAGTATTGAGGTTTGATGATTGGGGATTGAGGATTGAGGATTGATGATGGAGGATGAGGGCTGAGGGTTGAGGGTTGAGGTTTGATTATAGAATCCTGAGAATTCAGGATATTCTATTGAGTATTGAGAATTGAGGATTGATGGTTGAATATTGAGGACTGAGGATTGAGGATTGAAGATTGAGTATTGAGGATTCAGAATTGAGGTTTGAGGACTGAGGACTGAGGATTGCACATTGAGTATTGAGGACTCAAGATTGAGGATTGAGGATTGAGAATTGAGGATTGACGATGAGGTCTGAGGGTTGAGGATTGAGGATTGAGGATTGAAGATTGAGTATTGATGATTGAAGATTGAGGATTGAGGATTGAGCATTGAGGATTGAGGATTGAGGATTGAGGATTGAGGATTGAAGGTTGAGTATTGAGGATTGAAGATTGAGGATTGAGCATTGAGGATTGAGGATTGAGGATTGAGGATTGAGGATTGGAGATTGAGTATTGAGGAATGACGATTGAGGATTTAGGATTGAGGATTGAGGATTGAGGTTTGAAGATTGAGGTTTGGGGATTGATGATTGACGATTGAGGATTGAGTATTGAGGAGTGAGAATTGAGGATTGAGGATTGAAGATTGAGGAGTGAGAATTGAGGATTGAGGATTGAGGACTGAGGATTGAGGATTGAAGATTGAGTGTTGAGGATTAAAGATTGAGGATTGAAGATTGAGGATTGAGGATTGTGGATTGTGGATTAAAGATTGAGGATTGAGGATTCAGGATTGAGGATTGAGGATTGCAGATTGAGTATTGAGGACTGAAGGTTGAGGGTTGAGGATTGAGGATTGAGGATTGAGCATTGAGGATTGAGGATTGAGGATTGAGGATAGAGGACTGATGATTGAGTATTGAGGATTGAAGATTGAGGATTGAGTATTGAGGATTGAGGATTGAAGATTGAGTATTGAGGATTGAAGATTGGGGATAGAGGATTGAGGCCTGAGGATTGAGGATTGAAGATTGAGTGTTGAGGATTAAAGATTGAGGATCGAGGATTGAGGATTGAGGATTGTGGATTGAAGATTGAGGATTGAGGATTGAGGATTCAGGATTGAGGATTGAGGATTGCAGATTGAGTATTGAGGACTGAAGGTTGAGGGTTGAGGATTGAGGATTGAGGATTGAGCATTGAGGATTGAGGATTGAGGATTGAGGACTGATGATTGAGTATTGAGGATTGAAGATTGAGGATTGAGGATTGAGGATTGAGGATTGAGGATTGAAGATTGAGGACTGAGGATTGAGGATTGAGGATTGAGGATTGAGGATTGCAGATTGAGTATTGAGGATTGAAGGTTGAGGGTTGAGGATTGAGGATTGACGATTGAGGATTGAGTATTGGAGAGTGAGAATTGAGGATTGAGGATTGAAGATTGATGATTGAGGATTGAAGACTGAGTATTGATGATTGAAGATTGAGGATTGAGGATTGAGTGTTGAGGATTGAGGACGAGGACTGACGACTGAGGATTGAGGTTTGAGGATTGAGGATTGTGGATTGAGGACTGAGGATTGAGGATTGAGGATTGAGCATTGAGGATTGAAGATTGCGTATTGAGGATTGAAAATTGAGGATTGGGGATTCAGGATTGAGGATTGAGGATTGAAGATTCAGGATTGAGGATTGAGGTTTGAGGATTGAGCATTGAGGATTGAGGTTTCAAGATTGAGGTTTGGGGATTGATGATTGACGATTGAGGATTGAGTATTGAGGAGTGAGAATTGAGGATTGAGGATTGAAGGTTGAGGGTTGAGGATTGAGGATTGAGGATTGAGCATTGAGGATTGAGGATTGAGGATTGAGGACTGAAGATTGAGTATTGAGGATTGAAGATTGAGGATTGAGGATTGAGGATTGACGATTGAGGATTAAGTATTGGAGAGTGAGAATTGAGGATTGAGGATTGAAGATTGATGATTGAGTATTGAAGACTGAGTATTGATGATTGAAGATTGAGGATTGAGGATTGAGTGTTGAGGATTGAGGACGAGGACTGACGATTGAGGATTGAGGTTTGAGGATTGAGGATTGTGGATTGAGTACTGAGGATTGAGGATTGAGCATTGAGGATTGAAGATTGGGTATTGAGGATTGAAGACTGTGGATTGAGGATTGAGGATTAAGGATTGAGGATTGAAGGTTGAGTATTGAGGATTGAAGATTGAGGATTGAGGATTGAGGATTGAGGATTGAGTATTGAAGATTGAGGATTGGGTATTGCGGATTGAACATTGAGGATTGAAGAGTGAGGATTGAAGATTCAGTATTGAGGATTGAAGCTTGAGGATTGAGGATTGAGGATTGAAGGTTGAAGATTGAGTATTGAGGATCGAAGATTGAGGATTGAGGACTGAGAGTTGAGGATTGAGGATTGAGGATTGAAGATTGTGGATTGAGGATTGAAGATTGAGTATTGAGGATCGAAGATTGACGATTGAGGATTGAGAATTGAGGGTTGAAGACTGAGGATTGGGTATTGAGGATTGAGCATTGGGGATTGAGGGTTGAGGATTGAGGATTGAGGATTGAGGATTGAAGATTGAATATTAATGATTGAAGATTGAATATTAATGATTGAAGATTGAGGATTGAGGATTGAGGGTTGTGGATTGAGGACGAGGACTGAGGGTTGAGTATTGGTGTTTGAAGTCTGAGGATTGGGGATTGATGATTGAGAATTGAGGATTGAGGATTGAGGATTGAAGATTGAGGATTCGGTATTGAGGATTGAAGAATGAGGATTGAGGAGTGAGGACTGAGGATTAAGGATTGCAGTTTGAGTATTGAAGATTGAAGATTGAGGATTGAGGATTGAGGATTGAGGATTGAGGGTTGAGGATTGAGGGTTGAAGATTGAGTATTGAGGATTGAAGATTGAGGATTGAGGATTGAGGATTGAGGATTGAGGATTGAAGATTGAGTATTGGGGATTGAGGATCGACGATTGAGGATTGAGAATTGAGGATTGAGGATTGAGGATTGGGGACTGAGTGTTGAGGGTTGAGTGATGAGAATTCATGTTTGTGGATAGAGATTTGAAGATTGCAGGTTGAGTATTGAGTATTGAAGCCTGTGAATTGAGGATATTCTATTGAGGATTGAGGATTGAAGATTGAGTATTGAGGATTGAGGATTGAGGATTGAGGATTGAGGATTGAGGATTGAGGATTGAAGACTGAGGACTGGGTATTGAGGATTTAGCATTGGGGATTGAGGGTTGAGGATTGAGGATTGAGGATTGAGGATTGAGGATTGAGGGTTGTGGATTGAGGACGAGGACTGAGGGTTGAGTATTGGTGTTTGAAGTCTGAGGATTGAGGATTGAGGATTGAGAATTGAGGTTTGAGGATTGAGGATTGAAGATTGAGGATTTGGTATTGAGGATTGAAGAATGAGGATTGAGGAGTGAGGACTGAGGATTGAGGATTGCAGTTTGAGTATTGAGGATTGAAGATTGAGGATTGAGGATTGAGGATTGAGGATTGAGGATTGAGGATTGAGAATTGAGGATTGAGGATTGAGGATTGAAGATTGAGGATTGAGGATTGAGGATTGAGGATTGAGGCTTGAGAACTGAGGATTGAGGATTGAGGATTGAGGAATGAAGATTGAGTATTGAGGATTGAAGATTGAGGATTGAGGATTGAGGATTGAGGATTGAGGACTCAAGATTGAATATTGATGATTGAAGATTGAGGATTGGGTATTGATGCTTGTGGATTGAGGACGAGGACTGAGGGTTGAGTATTGCTGTTTGAGGTCTGAGGATTGAGGATTGAGTATTGAGAATTGAGGGTTGAGGATTGAGGATTGAAGATTGTGGATTGGGTATTGAGGATTGAAGAATGAGGATTGAGGATTGAGGATTGAGGATTGGGTATTGAATACTGAGTATTGAGGATTGAAGATTGAAGATTGAGGATTGAGGATTGAGGATCGAGGATTGAGGATTGAGGATTGAGGATTGAGGATTGAGGAATGAAGATTGAGTATTAAGGATTGAAGATTGAGGATTGAGGATTGAGGATTGGGTATTGAGGATTCGACATTGAGGATTGAGGGTTGAGGATTGGGTATTGAGGATTTAACATTGAGGATTGAGGGTTGAGGATTGAGGATTGAGGATTGACGATTGAGGATTGAGGAATGAGAATCGAGGATTGAGGATTGAGGATTCAAGATTGAGGACTGGGCACTGAGGATTGAAGAATGAGGATTGAGGATTGAGGATTGAGGATAGAGGATTGCAGATTGAGTATTGAGGATTGAATATTGAGGGTTGAGGATTGAGGATTGAGGATTGAGGATTGTGGATTGAGGATTGAAGATTGAGTATTGAGGATCGAAGATTGACGATTGAGGATTGAGAATTGAGGATTGAAGACTGAGGATTGGGTATTGAGGATTGAGCATTGGGGATTGAGGGTTGAGGATTGAGGATTGAGGATTGAGGATTGAAGATTGAATATTAATGATTGAAGATTGAATATTAATGATTGAAGATTGAGGATTGAGGATTGAGGGTTGTGGATTGAGGACGAGGACTGAGGGTTGAGGATTGGTGTTTGAAGTCTGAGGATTGGGGATTGATGATTGAGAATTGAGGATTGAGGATTGAGGATTGAAGATTGAGGATTCGGTATTGAGGATTGAAGAATAAGGATTGAGGAGTGAGGACTGAGGATTGTGGATTGCAGTTTGAGTATTGAAGATTGAAGATTGAGGATTGAGGATTGAGGATTGAGGATTGAGGGTTCAGGATTGAGGGTTGAAGATTGAGTATTGAGGATTGAAGGTTGAGGATTGAGGATTGAGGATTGAGGATTGAGGATTGAAGATTGAGTATTGGGGATTGAGGATTGACGATTGAGGATTGAGAATTGAGGATTGAGGATTGAGGATTGGGGACTGAGTGTTGAGGGTTGAGTGATGAGAATTCATGTTTGTGGATAGAGATTTGAAGATTGCAGGTTGAGTATTGAGTATTGAAGCCTGTGAATTGAGGATATTCTATTGAGGATTGAGGATTGACAACTGATTGTTGAGGAGTGAGGGCTGAAGACTGAGGATTCAGGTTTGAGGATTCAGGATTGAGGTTTGAGGACTGAGGATTGAGGATTGAGGATTGAGGATTGAGGATTCAGGATTGAGGATTGAAGATTGAGGATTGGGTATTGAGGATTGAACATAGAGGATTGTGGATTGAGTATTGATGATTGAGGATTGAGGATTGAAGATTGAATATTGATGATTGAAGACTGAGGATTGGGTATTGAGGATTTAGCATTGGGGATTGAGGGTTGAGGATTGAGGATTGAGGATTGAGGATTGAGGATTGAGGGTTGTGGATTGAGGACGGGGACTGACGGTTGAGTATTGGTGTTTGAAGTCTGAGGATTGAGGATTGAGGATTGAGAATTGAGGATTGAGGATTGAGGATTGAAGATTGAGGATTCGGTATTGAGAATTGAAGAATGAGGATTGAGGAGTGAGGACTGAGGATTGAGGATTGCAGTTTGAGTATTGAGGATTGAAGATTGAGGATTGAGGATTGAGGATTGAGGATCGAGTATTGAGGATTGAGAATTGAGAATTGAGGATTGAGGATTGAAGATTGAGGATTGAGGATTGAGGATTGAGGATTGAGGCTTGAGAACTGAGGATTGAGGATTGAGGATTGAGGAATGAAGATTGAGTATTGAGGATGGAAGATTGAGGATTGGGGATTGAGGATTGAGGATTGAGGACTCAAGATTGAATATTGATGATTGAAGATTGAGGATTGGGTATTGATGCTTGTGGATTGAGGACGAGGACTGAGGGTTGAGTATTGCTGTTTGAGGTCTGAGGATTGAGGATTGAGTATTGAGAATTGAGGGTTGAGGATTGAGGATTGAAGATTGTGGATTGGGTATTGAGGATTGAAGAATGAGGATTGAGGATTGAGGATTGAGGATTGAGTATTGAATACTGAGTATTGAGGATTGAAGATTGAAGATTGAGGATTGAGGATTGAGGATCGAGGATTGAGGATTGAGGATTGAGGATTGAGGATTGAGGAATGAAGATTGAGTATTGAGGATTGAAGATTGAGGATTGAGTATTGAGGATTGGGTATTGAGGATTCAACATTGAGGATTGAGGGTTGAGGATTGAGGATTGAGGATTGACGATTGAGGATTGAGGAATGAGAATCGAGGATTGAGGATTGAGGATTCAAGATTGAGGACTGGGCACTGAGGATTGAAGAATGAGGATTGAGGATTGAGGATTGAGGATTGAGGATTGCAGCTTGAGTATTGAGGATTGAAGATTGAGGGTTGAGGATTGAGGATTGAGGATTGAGCATTGAGGATTGATGATTGAGGATTGAGGATTGAAGATTGGGTATTGAGGATTGAAGACTGTGGATTGAGGATTGAGGATTGAGGATTGAGGATTGAAGGTTGAGTATTGAGGATTGAAGATTGAGGATTGAGGATTGA
This sequence comes from Calliopsis andreniformis, assembly GCF_051401765.1. Lineage (NCBI taxonomy): Eukaryota > Metazoa > Arthropoda > Insecta > Hymenoptera > Andrenidae > Calliopsis > Calliopsis andreniformis. The sequence goes on along the minus strand of NW_027480463.1, from coordinate 1,951,339 downwards.
GGATTGAGGATTGAGTATTGAAGATTGAGGATTGAGGATTGAGGATTGAGGACTCAAGATTGAATATTGATGATTGAAGATTGAGGATTGGGTATTGATGCTTGTGGATTGAGGACGAGGACTGAGGGTTGAGTATTGCTGTTTGAGGTCTGAGGATTGAGGATTGAGTATTGAGAATTGAGGGTTGAGGATTGAGGATTGAAGATTGTGGATTGGGTATTGAGGATTGAAGAATGAGGATTGAGGATTGAGGATTGAGGATTGAGTATTGAATACTGAGTATTGAGGATTGAAGATTGAAGATTGAGGATTGAGGATTGAGGATCGAGGATTGAGGATTGAGGATTGAGGATTGAGGATTGAGGAATGAAGATTGAGTATTGAGGATTGAAGATTGAGGATTGAGTATTGAGGATTGGGTATTGAGGATTCAACATTGAGGATTGAGGGTTGAGGATTGAGGATTGAGGATTGACGATTGAGGATTGAGGAATGAGAATCGAGGATTGAGGATTGAGGATTCAAGATTGAGGACTGGGCACTGAGGATTGAAGAATGAGGATTGAGGATTGAGGATTGAGGATTGAGGATTGAGGATTGAGGATTGAGGATTGAGGATTGAAGACTGAGGATTGGGTATTGAGGATTTAGCATTGGGGATTGAGGGTTGAGGATTGAGGATTGAGGATTGAGGATTGAGGATTGAGGGTTGTGGATTGAGGACGAGGACTGAGGGTTGAGTATTGGTGTTTGAAGTCTGAGGATTGAGGATTGAGGATTGAGAATTGAGGATTGAGGATTGAGGATTGAAGATTGAGGATTCGGTATTGAGAATTGAAGAATGAGGATTGAGGAGTGAGGACTGAGGATTGAGGATTGCAGTTTGAGTATTGAGGATTGAAGATTGAGGATTGAGGATTGAGGATTGAGGATCGAGTATTGAGGATTGAGAATTGAGGATTGAGGATTGAGGATTGAAGATTGAGGATTGAGGATTGAGGATTGAGGATTGAGGCTTGAGAACTGAGGATTGAGGATTGAGGATTGAGGAATGAAGATTGAGTATTGAGGATTGAAGATTGAGGATTGAGGATTGAGGATTGAGGATTGAGGACTCAAGATTGAATATTGATGATTGAAGATTGAGGATTGGGTATTGATGCTTGTGGATTGAGGACGAGGACTGAGGGTTGAGTATTGCTGTTTGAGGTCTGAGGATTGAGGATTGAGTATTGAGAATTGAGGGTTGAGGATTGAGGATTGAAGATTGTGGATTGGGTATTGAGGATTGAAGAATGAGGATTGAGGATTGAGGATTGAGGATTGAGTATTGAATACTGAGTATTGAGGATTGAAGATTGAAGATTGAGGATTGAGGATTGAGGATCGAGGATTGAGGATTGAGGATTGAGGATTGAGGATTGAGGATTGCAGCTTGAGTATTGAGGATTGAAGATTGAGGGTTGAGGATTGAGGATTGAGGATTGAGCATTGAGGATTGATGATTGAGGATTGAGGATTGAAGATTGGGTATTGAGGATTGAAGACTGTGGATTGAGGATTGAGGATTGAGGATTGAGGATTGAAGGTTGAGTATTGAGGATTGAAGATTGAGGATTGAGGATTGAGGATTGAGGATTGAGTATTGAAGATTGAGGATTGAGGATTGAGGATTGAGGACTCAAGATTGAATATTGATGATTGAAGATTGAGGATTGGGTATTGATGCTTGTGGATTGAGGACGAGGACTGAGGGTTGAGTATTGCTGTTTGAGGTCTGAGGATTGAGGATTGAGTATTGAGAATTGAGGGTTGAGGATTGAGGATTGAAGATTGTGGATTGGGTATTGAGGATTGAAGAATGAGGATTGAGGATTGAGGATTGAGGATTGAGTATTGAATACTGAGTATTGAGGATTGAAGATTGAAGATTGAGGATTGAGGATTGAGGATCGAGGATTGAGGATTGAGGATTGAGGATTGAGGATTGAGGAATGAAGATTGAGTATTGAGGATTGAAGATTGAGGATTGAGTATTGAGGATTGGGTATTGAGGATTCAACATTGAGGATTGAGGGTTGAGGATTGAGGATTGAGGATTGACGATTGAGGATTGAGGAATGAGAATCGAGGATTGAGGATTGAGGATTCAAGATTGAGGACTGGGCACTGAGGATTGAAGAATGAGGATTGAGGATTGAGGATTGAGGATTGAGGATTGCAGCTTGAGTATTGAGGATTGAAGATTGAGGGTTGAGGATTGAGGATTGAGGATTGAGCATTGAGGATTTATGATTGAGGATTGAGGATTGAAGATTGGGTATTGAGGATTGAAGACTGTGGATTGAGGATTGAGGATTAAGGATTGAGGATTGAAGGTTGAGTATTGAGGATTGAAGATTGAGGATTGAGGATTGAGGATTGAGGATTGAGTATTGAAGATTGAGGATTGGGTATTGCGGATTGAACATTGAGGATTGAAGAGTGAGGATTGAAGATTCAGTATTGAGGATTGAAGCTTGAGGATTGAGGATTGAGGATTGAAGGTTGAAGATTGAGTATTGAGGATCGAAGATTGAGGATTGAGGACTGAGAGTTGAGGATTGAGGATTGAGGATTGAAGATTGTGGATTGAGGATTGAAGATTGAGTATTGAGGATCGAAGATTGACGATTGAGGATTGAGAATTGAGGATTGAAGACTCAGGATTGGGTATTGAGGATTGAGCATTGGGGATTGAGGGTTGAGGATTGAGGATTGAGGATTGAGGATTGAAGATTGAATATTAATGATTGAAGATTGAATATTAATGATTGAAGATTGAGGATTGAGGATTGAGGGTTGTGGATTGAGGACGAGGACTGAGGGTTGAGTATTGGTGTTTGAAGTCTGAGGATTGGGGATTGATGATTGAGAATTGAGGATTGAGGATTGAGGATTGAAGATTGAGGATTCGGTATTGAGGATTGAAGAATGAGGATTGAGGAGTGAGGACTGAGGATTAAGGATTGCAGTTTGAGTATTGAAGATTGAAGATTGAGGATTGAGGATTGAGGATTGAGGATTGAGGGTTGAGGATTGAGGGTTGAAGATTGAGTATTGAGGATTGAAGATTGAGGATTGAGGATTGAGGATTGAGGATTGAGGATTGAAGATTGAGTATTGGGGATTGAGGATCGACGATTGAGGATTGAGAATTGAGGATTGAGGATTGAGGATTGGGGACTGAGTGTTGAGGGTTGAGTGATGAGAATTCATGTTTGTGGATAGAGATTTGAAGATTGCAGGTTGAGTATTGAGTATTGAAGCCTGTGAATTGAGGATATTCTATTGAGGATTGAGGATTGAAGATTGAGTATTGAGGATTGAGGATTGAGGATTGAGGATTGAGGATTGAGGATTGAGGATTGAAGACTGAGGACTGGGTATTGAGGATTTAGCATTGGGGATTGAGGGTTGAGGATTGAGGATTGAGGATTGAGGATTGAGGATTGAGGGTTGTGGATTGAGGACGAGGACTGAGGGTTGAGTATTGGTGTTTGAAGTCTGAGGATTGAGGATTGAGGATTGAGAATTGAGGTTTGAGGATTGAGGATTGAAGATTGAGGATTTGGTATTGAGGATTGAAGAATGAGGATTGAGGAGTGAGGACTGAGGATTGAGGATTGCAGTTTGAGTATTGAGGATTGAAGATTGAGGATTGAGGATTGAGGATTGAGGATTGAGGATTGAGGATTGAGAATTGAGGATTGAGGATTGAGGATTGAAGATTGAGGATTGAGGATTGAGGATTGAGGATTGAGGCTTGAGAACTGAGGATTGAGGATTGAGGATTGAGGAATGAAGATTGAGTATTGAGGATTGAAGATTGAGGATTGAGGATTGAGGATTGAGGATTGAGGACTCAAGATTGAATATTGATGATTGAAGATTGAGGATTGGGTATTGATGCTTGTGGATTGAGGACGAGGACTGAGGGTTGAGTATTGCTGTTTGAGGTCTGAGGATTGAGGATTGAGTATTGAGAATTGAGGGTTGAGGATTGAGGATTGAAGATTGTGGATTGGGTATTGAGGATTGAAGAATGAGGATTGAGGATTGAGGATTGAGGATTGGGTATTGAATACTGAGTATTGAGGATTGAAGATTGAAGATTGAGGATTGAGGATTGAGGATCGAGGATTGAGGATTGAGGATTGAGGATTGAGGATTGAGGAATGAAGATTGAGTATTAAGGATTGAAGATTGAGGATTGAGGATTGAGGATTGGGTATTGAGGATTCGACATTGAGGATTGAGGGTTGAGGATTGGGTATTGAGGATTCAACATTGAGGATTGAGGGTTGAGGATTGAGGATTGAGGATTGACGATTGAGGATTGAGGAATGAGAATCGAGGATTGAGGATTGAGGATTCAAGATTGAGGACTGGGCACTGAGGATTGAAGAATGAGGATTGAGGATTGAGGATTGAGGATAGAGGATTGCAGATTGAGTATTGAGGATTGAATATTGAGGGTTGAGGATTGAGGATTGAGGATTGAGGATTGTGGATTGAGGATTGAAGATTGAGTATTGAGGATCGAAGATTGACGATTGAGGATTGAGAATTGAGGATTGAAGACTGAGGATTGGGTATTGAGGATTGAGCATTGGGGATTGAGGGTTGAGGATTGAGGATTGAGGATTGAGGATTGAAGATTGAATATTAATGATTGAAGATTGAATATTAATGATTGAAGATTGAGGATTGAGGATTGAGGGTTGTGGATTGAGGACGAGGACTGAGGGTTGAGGATTGGTGTTTGAAGTCTGAGGATTGGGGATTGATGATTGAGAATTGAGGATTGAGGATTGAGGATTGAAGATTGAGGATTCGGTATTGAGGATTGAAGAATAAGGATTGAGGAGTGAGGACTGAGGATTGTGGATTGCAGTTTGAGTATTGAAGATTGAAGATTGAGGATTGAGGATTGAGGATTGAGGATTGAGGGTTCAGGATTGAGGGTTGAAGATTGAGTATTGAGGATTGAAGGTTGAGGATTGAGGATTGAGGATTGAGGATTGAGGATTGAAGATTGAGTATTGGGGATTGAGGATTGACGATTGAGGATTGAGAATTGAGGATTGAGGATTGAGGATTGGGGACTGAGTGTTGAGGGTTGAGTGATGAGAATTCATGTTTGTGGATAGAGATTTGAAGATTGCAGGTTGAGTATTGAGTATTGAAGCCTGTGAATTGAGGATATTCTATTGAGGATTGAGGATTGAAGATTGAGTATTGAGGATTGAGGATTGAGGATTGAGGATTGAGGATTGAGGATTGAGGATTGAGGATTGAGGATTGAGGATTGAAGACTGAGGATTGGGTATTGAGGATTTAGCATTGGGGATTGAGGGTTGAGGATTGAGGATTGAGGATTGAGGATTGAGGACTGAGGGTTGTGGATTGAGGACGAGGACTGAGGGTTGAGTATTGGTGTTTGAAGTCTGAGGATTGAGGATTGAGGATTGAGAATTGAGGTTTGAGGATTGAAGATTGAAGATTGAGGATTTGGTATTGAGGATTGAAGAATGAGGATTGAGGAGTGAGGACTGAGGATTGAGGATTGCAGTTTGAGTATTGAGGATTGAAGATTGAGGATTGAGGATTGAGGATTGAGGATTGAGGATTGAGGATTGAGGATTGAGAATTGAGGATTGAGGATTGAGGATTGAAGATTGAGGATTGAGGATTGAGGATTGAGGATTGAGGCTTGAGAACTGAGGATTGAGGATTGAGGATTGAGGAATGAAGATTGAGTATTGAGGATTGAAGATTGAGGATTGAGGATTGAGGATTGAGGATTGAGGACTCAAGATTGAATATTGATGATTGAAGATTGAGGATTGGGTATTGATGCTTGTGGATTGAGGACGAGGACTGAGGGTTGAGTATTGCTGTTTGAGGTCTGAGGATTGAGGATTGAGTATTGAGAATTGAGGGTTGAGGATTGAGGATTGAAGATTGTGGATTGGGTATTGAGGATTGCAGAATCAGGACTGAGGATTGAGGATTGAGGATTGAGTATCGAATACTGAGTATTGAGGATTGAAGATTGAAGATTGAGGATTGAGGATTGAGGATCGAGGATTGAGGATTGAGGATTGAGAATTGAGGATTGAGGAATGAAGATTGAGTATTGAGGATTGAAGATTGAGGATTGAGGATTGAGGATTGGGTATTGAGGATTCGACATTGAGGATTGAGGGTTGAGGATTGGGTATTGAGGATTCAACATTGAGGATTGAGGGTTGAGGATTGAGGATTGAGGATTGACAATTGAGGATTGAGGAATGAGAATCGAGGATTGAGAATTGAGGATTGAAGAATGAGGATTGAGGATTGAGGATTGAGGATAGAGGATTGCAGATTGAGTATTGAGGATTGAAGATTGAGGGTTGAGGATTGAGGATTGAGGATTGAGCATTGAGGATTGATGATTGAGGATTGAGGATTGAAGATTGAGCATTGAGGATTGAGGATTGAGGATTGAGGAATGAGGATTGAAGATTGAGTATTGGGGATTGAGGATTGACGATTGAGGATTGAGAATTGAGGATTGAGGATTGAGGATTGGGGACTGAGTGTTGAGGGTTGAGTGATGAGAATTCATGTTTGTGGATAGAGATTTGAAGATTGCAGGTTGAGTATTGAGTATTGAAGCCTGTGAATTGAGGATATTCTATTGAGGATTGAGGATTGACAACTGATTGTTGAGGAGTGAGGGCTGAAGACTGAGGATTCAGGTTTGAGGATTCAGGATTGAGGTTTGAGGACTGAGGATTGAGGATTGAGGATTGAGGATTGAGGATTCAGGATTGAGGATTGAAGATTGAGGATTGGGTATTGAGGATTGAACATAGAGGATTGTGGATTGAGTATTGATGATTGAGGATTGAGGATTGAAGATTGAATATTGATGATTGAAGATTGAGGATCGAGGATTGAGGGTTGTGGATTGAGGACGAGGACTGAGGGTTGAGTATTGATGTTTGAGGTCTGAGGATTGAGGATTGCGGACTGAGAATTGAGGACTGAGGATTGAGGATTGAAGATTGAGGATTGGGTGTTGAGGATTGAAGACTGTGGATTGAGGATTGAGGATTGAGGATTGAGGATTGAAGGATGAGTATTGAGGATTGAAGATTGAGGATTGAGGATTGAGGATTGAGGATTGAGTATTGAAGATTGAGGATTGGGTATTGCGGATTGAACATTGAGGATTGAAGATTGACGATTGAAGATACAGTATTGAGGATTGAAGATTGAGGATTGAGGATTGAGGATTGAAGATTGAAGATTGAGTATTGAGGATTGAAGATTGAGGATTGAGGACTGAGAATTGAGGATTGAGGATTGAGTATTGAGGATTGAGGATTGAGGATTGAAGGCTGAGGATTGGGTATTGAGGATTGAGCATTGGGGATTGAGGGTTGAGGATTGAGGATTGAGGATTGAGGATTGAAGATTGAATATTAATGACTGAAGATTGAGGATTGAGGATTGGGGGTTGTGGATTGAGGACGAGGACTGAGGGTTGAGTATTGGTGTTTGAAGTCTGAGGATTGAGGATTGAGGATTTAGAATTGAGGATTGAGGATTGAGGTCTGAAGATTGAGGATTCGGTATTGAGGACTGAAGAATGAGGGTTGAGGAGTGAGGACTGAGGATTGAGGATTGCAGTTTGAGTATTGAGCATTGAAGATTGAGGATTGAGGATTGAGGATTGAGGATTGAGGATTGAAGTTTGAGTATTGAGGATCGAAGATTGACGATTGAGGATTGAGAATTGAGGATTGAAGACTGAGGATTGGGTATTGAGGATTGAGCATTGGGGATTGAGGGTTGAGGATTGAGGATTGAGGATTGAGGATTGAAGGTTGAATATTAATGATTGAAGATTGAGGATTGAGGATTGAGGGTTGTGGATTGAGGACGAGGACTGAGGGTTGAGTATTGGTGTTTGAAGTCTGAGGATTGGGGATTGATGATTGAGAATTGAGGATTGAGGATTGAGGATTGAAGATTGAGGATTCGGTATTGAGGATTGAAGAATGAGGATTGAGGAGTGAGGACTGAGGATTGAGGATTGCACTTTGAGTATTGAGGATTGAAGATTGAGGATTGAGGATTGAGGATTGAGGATTGAGGATTGAGGATTGAGGATTGAAGATTGAGTATTGAGGATTGAAGATTGAGGATTGAGGATTGAGGATTGAGGATTGAGGATTGAAGATTGAGTATTGGGGATTGAGGATTGACGATTGAGGTTTGAGAATTGAGGATTGAGGATTGAGGATTGAGGATTGAGGATTGAGGATTGAAGATTGAGGATTGAAGATTGAGTATTGAGGATTGAGGATTGAGGATTGAGGATTGAGGATTGAGTATTGAAGATTGAGGATTGGGTATTGCGGATTGAACATTGAGGATTGAAGATTGAGGATTGAAGATTCAGTATTGAGGAATGAGAATCGAGGATTGAGGATTGAGGATTCAAGATTGAGGACTGGGCACTGAGGATTGAAGAATGAGGATTGAGGATTGAGGATTGAGGATAGAGGATTGCAGATTGAGTATTGAGGATTGAAGATTGAGGGTTGAGGATTGAGGATTGAGGATTGAGCATTGAGGATTGATGATTGAGGATTGAGGATTGAAGATTGAAGATTGAGTATTGAGGATTGAGGATTGAGGATTGAGGATTGAGGGTTGAGGATTGAGGATTGAGGATTGAGGATTGAGGACTGAGGGTTGTGGATTGAGGACGAGGACTGAGGGTTGAGTATTGGTGTTTGAAGTCTGAGGATTGAGGATTGAGGATTGAGAATTGAGGTTTGAGGATTGAGGATTGAAGATTGAGGATTTGGTATTGAGGATTGAAGAATGAGGATTGAGGAGTGAGGACTGAGGATTGAGGATTGCAGTTTGAGTATTGAGGATTGAAGATTGAGGATTGAGGATTGAGGATTGAGGATTGAGGATTGAGGATTGAGGATTGAGAATTGAGGATTGAGGATTGAGGATTGAAGATTGAGGATTGAGGATTGAGGATTGAGGATTGAGGCTTGAGAACTGAGGATTGAGGATTGAGGATTGAGGAATGAAGATTGAGTATTGAGGATTGAAGATTGAGGATTGAGGATTGAGGATTGAGGATTGAGGACTCAAGATTGAATATTGATGATTGAAGATTGAGGATTGGGTATTGATGCTTGTGGATTGAGGACGAGGACTGAGGGTTGAGTATTGCTGTTTGAGGTCTGAGGATTGAGGATTGAGTATTGAGAATTGAGGGTTGAGGATTGAGGATTGAAGATTGTGGATTGGGTATTGAGGATTGCAGAATCAGGACTGAGGATTGAGGATTGAGGATTGAGTATTGAATACTGAGTATTGAGGATTGAAGATTGAAGATTGAGGATTGAGGATTGAGGATCGAGGATTGAGGATTGAGGATTGAGAATTGAGGATTGAGGAATGAAGATTGAGTATTGAGGATTGAAGATTGAGGATTGAGGATTGAGGATTGGGTATTGAGGATTCGACATTGAGGATTGAGGGTTGAGGATTGGGTATTGAGGATTCAACATTGAGGATTGAGGGTTGAGGATTGAGGATTGAGGATTGACAATTGAGGATTGAGGAATGAGAATCGAGGATTGAGAATTGAGGATTGAAGAATGAGGATTGAGGATTGAGGATTGAGGATAGAGGATTGCAGATTGAGTATTGAGGATTGAAGATTGAGGGTTGAGGATTGAGGATTGAGGATTGAGCATTGAGGATTGATGATTGAGGATTGAGGATTGAAGATTGAGCATTGAGGATTGAGGATTGAGGATTGAGGAATGAGGATTGAAGATTGAGTATTGGGGATTGAGGATTGACGATTGAGGATTGAGAATTGAGGATTGAGGATTGAGGATTGGGGACTGAGTGTTGAGGGTTGAGTGATGAGAATTCATGTTTGTGGATAGAGATTTGAAGATTGCAGGTTGAGTATTGAGTATTGAAGCCTGTGAATTGAGGATATTCTATTGAGGATTGAGGATTGACAACTGATTGTTGAGGAGTGAGGGCTGAAGACTGAGGATTCAGGTTTGAGGATTCAGGATTGAGGTTTGAGGACTGAGGATTGAGGATTGAGGATTGAGGATTGAGGATTCAGGATTGAGGATTGAAGATTGAGGATTGGGTATTGAGGATTGAACATAGAGGATTGTGGATTGAGTATTGATGATTGAGGATTGAGGATTGAAGATTGAATATTGATGATTGAAGATTGAGGATCGAGGATTGAGGGTTGTGGATTGAGGACGAGGACTGAGGGTTGAGTATTGATGTTTGAGGTCTGAGGATTGAGGATTGCGGACTGAGAATTGAGGACTGAGGATTGAGGATTGAAGATTGAGGATTGGGTGTTGAGGATTGAAGACTGTGGATTGAGGATTGAGGATTGAGGATTGAGGATTGAAGGATGAGTATTGAGGATTGAAGATTGAGGATTGAGGATTGAGGATTGAGGATTGAGTATTGAAGATTGAGGATTGGGTATTGCGGATTGAACATTGAGGATTGAAGATTGACGATTGAAGATACAGTATTGAGGATTGAAGATTGAGGATTGAGGATTGAGGATTGAAGATTGAAGATTGAGTATTGAGGATTGAAGATTGAGGATTGAGGACTGAGAATTGAGGATTGAGGATTGAGTATTGAGGATTGAGGATTGAGGATTGAAGGCTGAGGATTGGGTATTGAGGATTGAGCATTGGGGATTGAGGGTTGAGGATTGAGGATTGAGGATTGAGGACTGAAGATTGAATATTAATGACTGAAGATTGAGGATTGAGGATTGGGGGTTGTGGATTGAGGACGAGGACTGAGGGTTGAGTATTGGTGTTTGAAGTCTGAGGATTGAGGATTGAGGATTGAGGATTGAGGATTGAAGATTGAGGATTGAGGATTGAGGATTGAGAATTGAGGTTTGAGGATTGAGGATTGAAGATTGAGGATTTGGTATTGAGGATTGAAGAATGAGGATTGAGGAGTGAGGACTGAGGATTGAGGATTGCAGTTTGAGTATTGAGGATTGAAGATTGAGGATTGAGGATTGAGGATTGAGGATTGAGGATTGAGGATTGAGGATTGAGAATTGAGGATTGAGGATTGAGGATTGAAGATTGAGGATTGAGGATTGAGGATTGAGGATTGAGGCTTGAGAACTGAGGATTGAGGATTGAGGATTGAGGAATGAAGATTGAGTATTGAGGATTGAAGATTGAGGATTGAGGATTGAGGATTGAGGATTGAGGACTCAAGATTGAATATTGATGATTGAAGATTGAGGATTGGGTATTGATGCTTGTGGATTGAGGACGAGGACTGAGGGTTGAGTATTGCTGTTTGAGGTCTGAGGATTGAGGATTGAGTATTGAGAATTGAGGGTTGAGGATTGAGGATTGAAGATTGTGGATTGGGTATTGAGGATTGCAGAATCAGGACTGAGGATTGAGGATTGAGGATTGAGTATTGAATACTGAGTATTGAGGATTGAAGATTGAAGATTGAGGATTGAGGATTGAGGATCGAGGATTGAGGATTGAGGATTGAGAATTGAGGATTGAGGAATGAAGATTGAGTATTGAGGATTGAAGATTGAGGATTGAGGATTGAGGATTGGGTATTGAGGATTCGACATTGAGGATTGAGGGTTGAGGATTGGGTATTGAGGATTCAACATTGAGGATTGAGGGTTGAGGATTGAGGATTGAGGATTGACAATTGAGGATTGAGGAATGAGAATCGAGGATTGAGAATTGAGGATTGAAGAATGAGGATTGAGGATTGAGGATTGAGGATAGAGGATTGCAGATTGAGTATTGAGGATTGAAGATTGAGGGTTGAGGATTGAGGATTGAGGATTGAGCATTGAGGATTGATGATTGAGGATTGAGGATTGAAGATTGAGCATTGAGGATTGAGGATTGAGGATTGAGGAATGAGGATTGAAGATTGAGTATTGGGGATTGAGGATTGACGATTGAGGATTGAGAATTGAGGATTGAGGATTGAGGATTGGGGACTGAGTGTTGAGGGTTGAGTGATGAGAATTCATGTTTGTGGATAGAGATTTGAAGATTGCAGGTTGAGTATTGAGTATTGAAGCCTGTGAATTGAGGATATTCTATTGAGGATTGAGGATTGACAACTGATTGTTGAGGAGTGAGGGCTGAAGACTGAGGATTCAGGTTTGAGGATTCAGGATTGAGGTTTGAGGACTGAGGATTGAGGATTGAGGATTGAGGATTGAGGATTCAGGATTGAGGATTGAAGATTGAGGATTGGGTATTGAGGATTGAACATAGAGGATTGTGGATTGAGTATTGATGATTGAGGATTGAGGATTGAAGATTGAATATTGATGATTGAAGATTGAGGATCGAGGATTGAGGGTTGTGGATTGAGGACGAGGACTGAGGGTTGAGTATTGATGTTTGAGGTCTGAGGATTGAGGATTGCGGACTGAGAATTGAGGACTGAGGATTGAGGATTGAAGATTGAGGATTGGGTGTTGAGGATTGAAGACTGTGGATTGAGGATTGAGGATTGAGGATTGAGGATTGAAGGATGAGTATTGAGGATTGAAGATTGAGGATTGAGGATTGAGGATTGAGGATTGAGTATTGAAGATTGAGGATTGGGTATTGCGGATTGAACATTGAGGATTGAAGATTGACGATTGAAGATACAGTATTGAGGATTGAAGATTGAGGATTGAGGATTGAGGATTGAAGATTGAAGATTGAGTATTGAGGATTGAAGATTGAGGATTGAGGACTGAGAATTGAGGATTGAGGATTGAGTATTGAGGATTGAGGATTGAGGATTGAAGGCTGAGGATTGGGTATTGAGGATTGAGCATTGGGGATTGAGGGTTGAGGATTGAGGATTGAGGATTGAGGACTGAAGATTGAATATTAATGACTGAAGATTGAGGATTGAGGATTGGGGGTTGTGGATTGAGGACGAGGACTGAGGGTTGAGTATTGGTGTTTGAAGTCTGAGGATTGAGGATTGAGGATTTAGAATTGAGGATTGAGGATTGAGGTCTGAAGATTGAGGATTCGGTATTGAGGACTGAAGAATGAGGGTTGAGGAGTGAGGACTGAGGATTGAGGATTGCAGTTTGAGTATTGAGCATTGAAGATTGAGGATTGAGGATTGAGGATTGAGGATTGAGGATTGAAGTTTGAGTATTGAGGATCGAAGATTGACGATTGAGGATTGAGAATTGAGGATTGAAGACTGAGGATTGGGTATTGAGGATTGAGCATTGGGGATTGAGGGTTGAGGATTGAGGATTGAGGATTGAGGATTGAAGGTTGAATATTAATGATTGAAGATTGAGGATTGAGGATTGAGGATTAAAGACTGAGGATTGGGTATTCAGGATTTAGCATTGGGGATTGAGGGGTGAGGATTGAGGATTGAGGATTGAGGATTGAGGATTGAGGGTTGTGGATTGAGGACGAGGACTGAGGGTTGAGTATTGGTGTTTGAAGTCTGAGGATTGAGGATTGAGGATTGAGAATTGAGGATTGAGGATTGAGGATTGAAGATTGAGGATTCGGTATTGAGGATTGAAGAATGAGGATTGAGGAGTGAGGACTGAGGATTGAGGATTGCAGTTTGAGTATTGAGGATTGAAGATTGAGGATTGAGGATTGAGGATTGAGGATTGAGGATTGAGGATTGAGAATTGAGGATTGAGGATTGAGGATTGAAGATTGAGGATTGAGGATTGAGGATTGAGAATTGAGGTTTGAGGATTGAGGATTGAAGATTGAGGATTTGGTATTGAGGATTGAAGAATGAGGATTGAGGAGTGAGGACTGAGGATTGAGGATTGCAGTTTGAGTATTGAGGATTGAAGATTGAGGATTGAGGATTGAGGATTGAGGATTGAGGATTGAGGATTGAGGATTGAGAATTGAGGATTGAGGATTGAGGATTGAAGATTGAGGATTGAGGATTGAGGATTGAGGATTGAGGCTTGAGAACTGAGGATTGAGGATTGAGGATTGAGGAATGAAGATTGAGTATTGAGGATTGAAGATTGAGGATTGAGGATTGAGGATTGAGGATTGAGGACTCAAGATTGAATATTGATGATTGAAGATTGAGGATTGGGTATTGATGCTTGTGGATTGAGGACGAGGACTGAGGGTTGAGTATTGCTGTTTGAGGTCTGAGGATTGAGGATTGAGTATTGAGAATTGAGGGTTGAGGATTGAGGATTGAAGATTGTGGATTGGGTATTGAGGATTGCAGAATCAGGACTGAGGATTGAGGATTGAGGATTGAGTATTGAATACTGAGTATTGAGGATTGAAGATTGAAGATTGAGGATTGAGGATTGAGGATCGAGGATTGAGGATTGAGGATTGAGAATTGAGGATTGAGGAATGAAGATTGAGTATTGAGGATTGAAGATTGAGGATTGAGGATTGAGGATTGGGTATTGAGGATTCGACATTGAGGATTGAGGGTTGAGGATTGGGTATTGAGGATTCAACATTGAGGATTGAGGGTTGAGGATTGAGGATTGAGGATTGACAATTGAGGATTGAGGAATGAGAATCGAGGATTGAGAATTGAGGATTGAAGAATGAGGATTGAGGATTGAGGATTGAGGATAGAGGATTGCAGATTGAGTATTGAGGATTGAAGATTGAGGGTTGAGGATTGAGGATTGAGGATTGAGCATTGAGGATTGATGATTGAGGATTGAGGATTGAAGATTGAGCATTGAGGATTGAGGATTGAGGATTGAGGAATGAGGATTGAAGATTGAGTATTGGGGATTGAGGATTGACGATTGAGGATTGAGAATTGAGGATTGAGGATTGAGGATTGGGGACTGAGTGTTGAGGGTTGAGTGATGAGAATTCATGTTTGTGGATAGAGATTTGAAGATTGCAGGTTGAGTATTGAGTATTGAAGCCTGTGAATTGAGGATATTCTATTGAGGATTGAGGATTGACAACTGATTGTTGAGGAGTGAGGGCTGAAGACTGAGGATTCAGGTTTGAGGATTCAGGATTGAGGTTTGAGGACTGAGGATTGAGGATTGAGGATTGAGGATTGAGGATTCAGGATTGAGGATTGAAGATTGAGGATTGGGTATTGAGGATTGAACATAGAGGATTGTGGATTGAGTATTGATGATTGAGGATTGAGGATTGAAGATTGAATATTGATGATTGAAGATTGAGGATCGAGGATTGAGGGTTGTGGATTGAGGACGAGGACTGAGGGTTGAGTATTGATGTTTGAGGTCTGAGGATTGAGGATTGCGGACTGAGAATTGAGGACTGAGGATTGAGGATTGAAGATTGAGGATTGGGTGTTGAGGATTGAAGACTGTGGATTGAGGATTGAGGATTGAGGATTGAGGATTGAAGGATGAGTATTGAGGATTGAAGATTGAGGATTGAGGATTGAGGATTGAGGATTGAGTATTGAAG
Organism: Calliopsis andreniformis; assembly: GCF_051401765.1. Classification (NCBI taxonomy): domain Eukaryota; kingdom Metazoa; phylum Arthropoda; class Insecta; order Hymenoptera; family Andrenidae; genus Calliopsis; species Calliopsis andreniformis. The sequence continues at coordinate 1,935,764 of NW_027480463.1, read as the reverse complement.
ATTGAGGATTGGGTATTGCGGATTGAACATTGAGGATTGAAGATTGACGATTGAAGATACAGTATTGAGGATTGAAGATTGAGGATTGAGGATTGAGGATTGAAGATTGAAGATTGAGTATTGAGGATTGAAGATTGAGGATTGAGGACTGAGAATTGAGAATTGAGGATTGAGTATTGAGGATTGAGGATTGAGGATTGAAGGCTGAGGATTGGGTATTGAGGATTGAGCATTGGGGATTGAGGGTTGAGGATTGAGGATTGAGGATTGAGGACTGAAGATTGAATATTAATGACTGAAGATTGAGGATTGAGGATTGGGGGTTGTGGATTGAGGACGAGGACTGAGGGTTGAGTATTGGTGTTTGAAGTCTGAGGATTGAGGATTGAGGATTTAGAATTGAGGATTGAGGATTGAGGTCTGAAGATTGAGGATTCGGTATTGAGGACTGAAGAATGAGGGTTGAGGAGTGAGGACTGAGGATTGAGGATTGCAGTTTGAGTATTGAGCATTGAAGATTGAGGATTGAGGATTGAGGATTGAGGATTGAGGATTGAAGTTTGAGTATTGAGGATCGAAGATTGACGATTGAGGATTGAGAATTGAGGATTGAAGACTGAGGATTGGGTATTGAGGATTGAGCATTGGGGATTGAGGGTTGAGGATTGAGGATTGAGGATTGAGGATTGAAGGTTGAATATTAATGATTGAAGATTGAGGATTGAGGATTGAGGGTTGTGGATTGAGGACGAGGACTGAGGGTTGAGTATTGGTGTTTGAAGTCTGAGGATTGGGGATTGATGATTGAGAATTGAGGATTGAGGATTGAGGATTGAAGATTGAGGATTCGGTATTGAGGATTGAAGAATGAGGATTGAGGAGTGAGGACTGAGGATTGAGGATTGCACTTTGAGTATTGAGGATTGAAGATTGAGGATTGAGGATTGAGGATTGAGGATTGAGGATTGAGGATTGAGGATTGAAGATTGAGTATTGAGGATTGAAGATTGAGGATTGAGGATTGAGGATTGAGGATTGAGGATTGAAGATTGAGTATTGGGGATTGAGGATTGACGATTGAGGTTTGAGAATTGAGGATTGAGGATTGAGGATTGAGGATTGAGGATTGAGGATTGAAGATTGAGGATTGAAGATTGAGTATTGAGGATTGAGGATTGAGGATTGAGGATTGAGGATTGAGTATTGAAGATTGAGGATTGGGTATTGCGGATTGAACATTGAGGATTGAAGATTGAGGATTGAAGATTCAGTATTGAGGAATGAGAATCGAGGATTGAGGATTGAGGATTCAAGATTGAGGACTGGGCACTGAGGATTGAAGAATGAGGATTGAGGATTGAGGATTGAGGATAGAGGATTGCAGATTGAGTATTGAGGATTGAAGATTGAGGGTTGAGGATTGAGGATTGAGGATTGAGCATTGAGGATTGATGATTGAGGATTGAGGATTGAAGATTGAAGATTGAGTATTGAGGATTGAGGATTGAGGATTGAGGATTGAAGATTGAGTATTGGGGATTGAGGATTGACGATTGAGGATTGAGAATTGAGGATTGAGGATTGAGGATTGGGGACTGAGTGTTGAGGGTTGAGTGATGAGAATTCATGTTTGTGAATAGAGATTTGAAGATTGCAGGTTGAGTATTGAGTATTGAAGCCTGTGAATTGAGGATATTCTATTGAGGATTGAGGATTGACAACTGATTGTTGAGCAGTGAGGGCTGAAGACTGAGGATTCAGGTTTGAGGATTCAGGATTGAGGTTTAAAGGACTGAGGATTGAGGATTGAGGATTGAGGATTGAGGATTGAGGATTGAGGATTGAAGATTGAGGATTGGGTATTGAGGATTGAACATAGAGGATTGTGGATTGAGCATTGATGATTGAGGATTGAGGATTGAAGATTGAATATTGATGACTGAAGATTGAGGATCGAGGATTGAGGGTTGTGGATTGAGGACGAGGACTGAGGGTTGAGTATTGATGTTTGAGTTCTGAGGATTGAGGATTGAGGACTGAGAATTGAGGACTGAGGATTGAGGATTGAAGATTGAGGATTGGGTGTTGAGGATTGAAGACTGGGGATTGAGGAGTGAGGATTGAGGATTGAGGATTGAAGGTTGAGTATTGAGGATTGAAGATTGAGGATTGAGGATTGAGGATTGAGGATTGAGTATTGAAGATTGAGGATTGGGTATTGCGGATTGAACATTGAGGATTGAAGATTGAGGATTGAAGATTCAGTATTGAGGATTGAAGATTGAGGATTGAGGACTGAGGATTGAAGATTGAAGATTGAGTACTGAGGATCGAAGATTGAGGATTGAGGACTGAGAGTTGAGGATTGAGGATTGAGGATTGAGGATTGAGGATTAAAGACTGAGGATTGGGTATTCAGGATTTAGCATTGGGGATTGAGGGGTGAGGATTGAGGATTGAGGATTGAGGATTGAGGATTGAGGGTTGTGGATTGAGGACGAGGACTGAGGGTTGAGTATTGGTGTTTGAAGTCTGAGGATTGAGGATTGAGGATTGAGAATTGAGGATTGAGGATTGAGGATTGAAGATTGAGGATTCGGTATTGAGGATTGAAGAATGAGGATTGAGGAGTGAGGACTGAGGATTGAGGATTGCAGTTTGAGTATTGAGGATTGAAGATTGAGGATTGAGGATTGAGGATTGAGGGTTGAGGATTGAGGATTGAGAATTGAGGATTGAGGATTGAGGATTGAAGATTGAGGATTGAGGATTGAGGATTGAGGATTGAGGCTTGAGAACTGAGGATTGAGGATTGAGGATTGAGGAATGAAGATTGAGTATTGAGGATTGAAGATTGAGGATTGAGGATTGAGGATTGAGGATTGAGGACTCAAAATTGAATATTGATGATTGAAGATTGAGGATTGGGTATTGATGCTTGTGGATTGTGGACGAGGACTGAGGGTTGAATATTGATGTTTGTCGTCTGAGGATTGAGGATTGAGGATTGAGGATTGAGGATTGAGGAATGAAGATTGAGTATTGAGGATTGAAGATTGAGGATTGAGGATTGAGGATTGGGTATTGAGGATTCGACATTGAGGATTGAGGGTTGAGGATTGGGTATTGAGGATTCAACATTGAGGATTGAGGGTTGAGGATTGAGGATTGAGGATTGACAATTGAGGATTGAGGAATGAGAATCGAGGATTGAGAATTGAGGATTGAAGAATGAGGATTGAGGATTGAGGATTGAGGATAGAGGATTGCAGATTGAGTATTGAGGATTGAAGATTGAGGGTTGAGGATTGAGGATTGAGGATTGAGCATTGAGGATTGATGATTGAGGATTGAGGATTGAAGATTGAGCATTGAGGATTGAGGATTGAGGATTGAGGAATGAGGATTGAAGATTGAGTATTGGGGATTGAGGATTGACGATTGAGGATTGAGAATTGAGGATTGAGGATTGAGGATTGGGGACTGAGTGTTGAGGGTTGAGTGATGAGAATTCATGTTTGTGGATAGAGATTTGAAGATTGCAGGTTGAGTATTGAGTATTGAAGCCTGTGAATTGAGGATATTCTATTGAGGATTGAGGATTGACAACTGATTGTTGAGGAGTGAGGGCTGAAGACTGAGGATTCAGGTTTGAGGATTCAGGATTGAGGTTTGAGGACTGAGGATTGAGGATTGAGGATTGAGGATTGAGGATTCAGGATTGAGGATTGAAGATTGAGGATTGGGTATTGAGGATTGAACATAGAGGATTGTGGATTGAGTATTGATGATTGAGGATTGAGGATTGAAGATTGAATATTGATGATTGAAGATTGAGGATCGAGGATTGAGGGTTGTGGATTGAGGACGAGGACTGAGGGTTGAGTATTGATGTTTGAGGTCTGAGGATTGAGGATTGCGGACTGAGAATTGAGGACTGAGGATTGAGGATTGAAGATTGAGGATTGGGTGTTGAGGATTGAAGACTGTGGATTGAGGATTGAGGATTGAGGATTGAGGATTGAAGGATGAGTATTGAGGATTGAAGATTGAGGATTGAGGATTGAGGATTGAGGATTGAAGGATGAGTATTGAGGATTGAAGATTGAGGATTGAGGATTGAGGATTGAGGATTGAGTATTGAAGATTGAGGATTGGGTATTGCGGATTGAACATTGAGGATTGAAGATTGACGATTGAAGATACAGTATTGAGGATTGAAGATTGAGGATTGAGGATTGAGGATTGAAGATTGAAGATTGAGTATTGAGGATTGAAGATTGAGGATTGAGGACTGAGAATTGAGGATTGAGGATTGAGTATTGAGGATTGAGGATTGAGGATTGAAGGCTGAGGATTGGGTATTGAGGATTGAGCATTGGGGATTGAGGGTTGAGGATTGAGGATTGAGGATTGAGGACTGAAGATTGAATATTAATGACTGAAGATTGAGGATTGAGGATTGAGGATTGAGGATTGAGGATTGAAGATTGAGTATTGAGGATTGAAGATTGAGGATTGAGGATTGAGGATTGAGGATTGAGGATTGAAGATTGAGTATTGGGGATTGAGGATTGACGATTGAGGTTTGAGAATTGAGGATTGAGGATTGAGGATTGAGGATTGAGGATTGAGGATTGAAGATTGAGGATTGAAGATTGAGTATTGAGGATTGAGGATTGAGGATTGAGGATTGAGGATTGAGTATTGAAGATTGAGGATTGGGTATTGCGGATTGAACATTGAGGATTGAAGATTGAGGATTGAAGATTCAGTATTGAGGAATGAGAATCGAGGATTGAGGATTGAGGATTCAAGATTGAGGACTGGGCACTGAGGATTGAAGAATGAGGATTGAGGATTGAGGATTGAGGATAGAGGATTGCAGATTGAGTATTGAGGATTGAAGATTGAGGGTTGAGGATTGAGGATTGAGGATTGAGCATTGAGGATTGATGATTGAGGATTGAGGATTGAAGATTGAAGATTGAGTATTGAGGATTGAGGATTGAGGATTGAGGATTGAAGATTGAGTATTGGGGATTGAGGATTGACGATTGAGGATTGAGAATTGAGGATTGAGGATTGAGGATTGGGGACTGAGTGTTGAGGGTTGAGTGATGAGAATTCATGTTTGTGAATAGAGATTTGAAGATTGCAGGTTGAGTATTGAGTATTGAAGCCTGTGAATTGAGGATATTCTATTGAGGATTGAGGATTGACAACTGATTGTTGAGGAGTGAGGGCTGAAGACTGAGGATTCAGGTTTGAGGATTCAGGATTGAGGTTTAAAGGACTGAGGATTGAGGATTGAGGATTGAGGATTGAGGATTGAGGATTGAGGATTGAAGATTGAGGATTGGGTATTGAGGATTGAACATAGAGGATTGTGGATTGAGCATTGATGATTGAGGATTGAGGATTGAAGATTGAATATTGATGACTGAAGATTGAGGATCGAGGATTGAGGGTTGTGGATTGAGGACGAGGACTGAGGGTTGAGTATTGATGTTTGAGTTCTGAGGATTGAGGATTGAGGACTGAGAATTGAGGACTGAGGATTGAGGATTGAAGATTGAGGATTGGGTGTTGAGGATTGAAGACTGGGGATTGAGGAGTGAGGATTGAGGATTGAGGATTGAAGGTTGAGTATTGAGGATTGAAGATTGAGGATTGAGGATTGAGGATTGAGGATTGAGTATTGAAGATTGAGGATTGGGTATTGCGGATTGAACATTGAGGATTGAAGATTGAGGATTGAAGATTCAGTATTGAGGATTGAAGATTGAGGATTGAGGACTGAGGATTGAAGATTGAAGATTGAGTACTGAGGATCGAAGATTGAGGATTGAGGACTGAGAGTTGAGGATTGAGGATTGAGGATTGAGGATTGAGGATTAAAGACTGAGGATTGGGTATTCAGGATTTAGCATTGGGGATTGAGGGGTGAGGATTGAGGATTGAGGATTGAGGATTGAGGATTGAGGGTTGTGGATTGAGGACGAGGACTGAGGGTTGAGTATTGGTGTTTGAAGTCTGAGGATTGAGGATTGAGGATTGAGAATTGAGGATTGAGGATTGAGGATTGAAGATTGAGGATTCGGTATTGAGGATTGAAGAATGAGGATTGAGGAGTGAGGACTGAGGATTGAGGATTGCAGTTTGAGTATTGAGGATTGAAGATTGAGGATTGAGGATTGAGGATTGAGGATTGAGGATTGAGGATTGAGAATTGAGGATTGAGGATTGAGGATTGAAGATTGAGGATTGAGGATTGAGGATTGAGGATTGAGGCTTGAGAACTGAGGATTGAGGATTGAGGATTGAGGAATGAAGATTGAGTATTGAGGATTGAAGATTGAGGATTGAGGATTGAGGATTGAGGATTGAGGACTCAAAATTGAATATTGATGATTGAAGATTGAGGATTGGGTATTGATGCTTGTGGATTGTGGACGAGGACTGAGGGTTGAATATTGATGTTTGTCGTCTGAGGATTGAGGATTGAGGATTGAGGATTGAGGATTGAGGAATGAAGATTGAGTATTGAGGATTGAAGATTGAGGATTGAGGATTGAGGATTGGGTATTGAGGATTCGACATTGAGGATTGAGGGTTGAGGATTGGGTATTGAGGATTCAACATTGAGGATTGAGGGTTGAGGATTGAGGATTGAGGATTGACAATTGAGGATTGAGGAATGAGAATCGAGGATTGAGAATTGAGGATTGAAGAATGAGGATTGAGGATTGAGGATTGAGGATAGAGGATTGCAGATTGAGTATTGAGGATTGAAGATTGAGGGTTGAGGATTGAGGATTGAGGATTGAGCATTGAGGATTGATGATTGAGGATTGAGGATTGAAGATTGAGCATTGAGGATTGAGGATTGAGGATTGAGGAATGAGGATTGAAGATTGAGTATTGGGGATTGAGGATTGACGATTGAGGATTGAGAATTGAGGATTGAGGATTGAGGATTGGGGACTGAGTGTTGAGGGTTGAGTGATGAGAATTCATGTTTGTGGATAGAGATTTGAAGATTGCAGGTTGAGTATTGAGTATTGAAGCCTGTGAATTGAGGATATTCTATTGAGGATTGAGGATTGACAACTGATTGTTGAGGAGTGAGGGCTGAAGACTGAGGATTCAGGTTTGAGGATTCAGGATTGAGGTTTGAGGACTGAGGATTGAGGATTGAGGATTGAGGATTGAGGATTCAGGATTGAGGATTGAAGATTGAGGATTGGGTATTGAGGATTGAACATAGAGGATTGTGGATTGAGTATTGATGATTGAGGATTGAGGATTGAAGATTGAATATTGATGATTGAAGATTGAGGATCGAGGATTGAGGGTTGTGGATTGAGGACGAGGACTGAGGGTTGAGTATTGATGTTTGAGGTCTGAGGATTGAGGATTGCGGACTGAGAATTGAGGACTGAGGATTGAGGATTGAAGATTGAGGATTGGGTGTTGAGGATTGAAGACTGTGGATTGAGGATTGAGGATTGAGGATTGAGGATTGAAGGATGAGTATTGAGGATTGAAGATTGAGGATTGAGGATTGAGGATTGAGGATTGAGTATTGAAGATTGAGGATTGGGTATTGCGGATTGAACATTGAGGATTGAAGATTGACGATTGAAGATACAGTATTGAGGATTGAAGATTGAGGATTGAGGATTGAGGATTGAAGATTGAAGATTGAGTATTGAGGATTGAAGATTGAGGATTGAGGACTGAGAATTGAGGATTGAGGATTGAGTATTGAGGATTGAGGATTGAGGATTGAAGGCTGAGGATTGGGTATTGAGGATTGAGCATTGGGGATTGAGGGTTGAGGATTGAGGATTGAGGATTGAGGACTGAAGATTGAATATTAATGACTGAAGATTGAGGATTGAGGATTGGGGGTTGTGGATTGAGGACGAGGACTGAGGGTTGAGTATTGGTGTTTGAAGTCTGAGGATTGAGGATTGAGGATTTAGAATTGAGGATTGAGGATTGAGGTCTGAAGATTGAGGATTCGGTATTGAGGACTGAAGAATGAGGGTTGAGGAGTGAGGACTGAGGATTGAGGATTGCAGTTTGAGTATTGAGCATTGAAGATTGAGGATTGAGGATTGAGGATTGAGGATTGAGGATTGAAGTTTGAGTATTGAGGATCGAAGATTGACGATTGAGGATTGAGAATTGAGGATTGAAGACTGAGGATTGGGTATTGAGGATTGAGCATTGGGGATTGAGGGTTGAGGATTGAGGATTGAGGATTGAGGATTGAAGGTTGAATATTAATGATTGAAGATTGAGGATTGAGGATTGAGGGTTGTGGATTGAGGACGAGGACTGAGGGTTGAGTATTGGTGTTTGAAGTCTGAGGATTGGGGATTGATGATTGAGAATTGAGGATTGAGGATTGAGGATTGAAGATTGAGGATTCGGTATTGAGGATTGAAGAATGAGGATTGAGGAGTGAGGACTGAGGATTGAGGATTGCACTTTGAGTATTGAGGATTGAAGATTGAGGATTGAGGATTGAGGATTGAGGATTGAGGATTGAGGATTGAGGATTGAAGATTGAGTATTGAGGATTGAAGATTGAGGATTGAGGATTGAGGATTGAGGATTGAGGATTGAAGATTGAGTATTGGGGATTGAGGATTGACGATTGAGGTTTGAGAATTGAGGATTGAGGATTGAGGATTGAGGATTGAGGATTGAGGATTGAAGATTGAGGATTGAAGATTGAGTATTGAGGATTGAGGATTGAGGATTGAGGATTGAGGATTGAGTATTGAAGATTGAGGATTGGGTATTGCGGATTGAACATTGAGGATTGAAGATTGAGGATTGAAGATTCAGTATTGAGGAATGAGAATCGAGGATTGAGGATTGAGGATTCAAGATTGAGGACTGGGCACTGAGGATTGAAGAATGAGGATTGAGGATTGAGGATTGAGGATAGAGGATTGCAGATTGAGTATTGAGGATTGAAGATTGAGGGTTGAGGATTGAGGATTGAGGATTGAGCATTGAGGATTGATGATTGAGGATTGAGGATTGAAGATTGAAGATTGAGTATTGAGGATTGAGGATTGAGGATTGAGGATTGAAGATTGAGTATTGGGGATTGAGGATTGACGATTGAGGATTGAGAATTGAGGATTGAGGATTGAGGATTGGGGACTGAGTGTTGAGGGTTGAGTGATGAGAATTCATGTTTGTGAATAGAGATTTGAAGATTGCAGGTTGAGTATTGAGTATTGAAGCCTGTGAATTGAGGATATTCTATTGAGGATTGAGGATTGACAACTGATTGTTGAGGAGTGAGGGCTGAAGACTGAGGATTCAGGTTTGAGGATTCAGGATTGAGGTTTAAAGGACTGAGGATTGAGGATTGAGGATTGAGGATTGAGGATTGAGGATTGAGGATTGAAGATTGAGGATTGGGTATTGAGGATTGAACATAGAGGATTGTGGATTGAGCATTGATGATTGAGGATTGAGGATTGAAGATTGAATATTGATGACTGAAGATTGAGGATCGAGGATTGAGGGTTGTGGATTGAGGACGAGGACTGAGGGTTGAGTATTGATGTTTGAGTTCTGAGGATTGAGGATTGAGGACTGAGAATTGAGGACTGAGGATTGAGGATTGAAGATTGAGGATTGGGTGTTGAGGATTGAAGACTGGGGATTGAGGAGTGAGGATTGAGGATTGAGGATTGAAGGTTGAGTATTGATGATTGAAGATTGAGGATTGAGGATTGAGGATTGAGGATTGAGTATTGAAGATTGAGGATTGGGTATTGCGGATTGAACATTGAGGATTGAAGATTGAGGATTGAAGATTCAGTATTGAGGATTGAAGATTGAGGATTGAGGACTGAGGATTGAAGATTGAAGATTGAGTACTGAGGATCGAAGATTGAGGATTGAGGACTGAGAGTTGAGGATTGAGGATTGAGGATTGAGGATTGAGGATTAAAGACTGAGGATTGGGTATTCAGGATTTAGCATTGGGGATTGAGGGGTGAGGATTGAGGATTGAGGATTGAGGATTGAGGATTGAGGGTTGTGGATTGAGGACGAGGACTGAGGGTTGAGTATTGGTGTTTGAAGTCTGAGGATTGAGGATTGAGGATTGAGAATTGAGGATTGAGGATTGAGGATTGAAGATTGAGGATTCGGTATTGAGGATTGAAGAATGAGGATTGAGGAGTGAGGACTGAGGATTGAGGATTGCAGTTTGAGTATTGAGGATTGAAGATTGAGGATTGAGGATTGAGGATTGAGGATTGAGGATTGAGGATTGAGAATTGAGGATTGAGGATTGAGGATTGAAGATTGAGGATTGAGGATTGAGGATTGAGGATTGAGGCTTGAGAACTGAGGATTGAGGATTGAGGATTGAGGAATGAAGATTGAGTATTGAGGATTGAAGATTGAGGATTGAGGATTGAGGATTGAGGATTGAGGACTCAAAATTGAATATTGATGATTGAAGATTGAGGATTGGGTATTGATGCTTGTGGATTGTGGACGAGGACTGAGGGTTGAATATTGATGTTTGTCGTCTGAGGATTGAGGATTGAGGATTGAGGATTGAGGATTGAGGATTGAGGATTGAGGATTGAGGATTGAAGATTCAGGATTGGGTATTGAGGTTTGAAGAATGAGGAGTGAGGATTGAGGATTGAGGATTGAGGATTGAGGATTGAAGATTCAGTATTGTGGATCGAAGTTTGAGAATTGAGGATTGAGGATTGAACATTGAGGACTGAGTGTTGAGGGTTGAGTGATGAGAATTGATGTTTGTGAATAGAGATTTGAAGATTGCGGACTGAGTAGTGTGTATGGAAAACTGTGAATTGATGATATTCTATTGATGATTGAGGATTGACAACTGATTGTTGAGGACTGAGGGCTGAAGCTTGAGGATTCAGGATTGAGGATTCAGGATTGAGGTTTGAGGACAGAGGATTCAGTACTGAGGATTGAGGATTGAGGATTGAGGTCTGAGGATTGAAGATTGAGGATTGGGTGCTGAGGATTGAACATTGAGGATTGAGGATTGAGAATTGAGGATTGAGGAGTGAGGATTGAAGGTTGAATATTGATGAATGAACATTGAGGATTGAGGATCGAGGGTTGTGGATTGAGGACGAGGACTGAGGGATGAGTATTGATGCTTGAGGTCTGAGGATTGAGGATTGAGGATTGCGAACTGAGGATTGAGGGTTGAGGAATGAAGATTGAGGATTGGGTATTGAGGATTGAAGAATGGGGATTGAAGAATGAGGATTGAGGACTGAGCATTGAGGATTGAGGATTGAAGATTGAGTATTGAGGATTGAAGATCGAGGATTGAGGATTGAGGATTGAGGATTGAGGATTGAAGAGTGAGGATTGAGGATTGAGGTTTGAGGATTGAGGATTGAGGATTGAAGATTGAATATTGATGATTGAAGATTGAGGATTGAGGATTGAGGTTTGTGGATTGTGGACGAGGACTGGGGGTTGAATATTGATGTTTGTGGTCTCAGGATTGAGGATTGGGGATTGAGGATTGAGAATTGAGGATTGAGGATTGAGGATTGAAGATTGAGGATTGGGTATTGAGGTTTGAAGAATGAGGATTGAGGATTGAGGATTGAGGATTGAGGATTGAGGATTGAAGATTGAGTATTAAGGATTGAACATTGAGGATTGAGGATTGAGGATTGAAAATTGAGGACTGAGTGTTGAGAGTTGAGTGATGAGAATTGATGTTAGTGGATTGAGATTTGAAGATTGAAGAATGGGGATTGTGCATTGAAAACTGTGAATTGAGGATATTCTATTGAGGATTGAGGATTGACAATTGATTGTTGAGGACCGTCGGCTGAAGATTGAGGATTGAGGGTGGAGGATTGACGAGAGTGGACTGAGTATTGAGGATTGAGTGTTGAGAATTGATGTTTGAGGATTGAGATTTGTATATTGAATTTTGTGGATTGAGTATTGAACCGTGAGAATTCAGGATATTCTGTTGAGTATTGAGAATTGAGGATTGATGGTTGAGTATTGAGAATTGATGGTTGAGAGTTGCGTGTTGAATATTGAGGATTGAGGATTGAGGCTTGAGGATTGAGGATTGAAGATTGAGGATTGGGGATTGAGGATTGACGATTGAGAATTGAGTACTGAGGATTCAGAATTGAGGATTGAGGATTGAGTATTGAGTATTGAGGATTCAGAATTGAGGTTTGAGGACTGAGGTCTGAGGATTGCACATTGAGTATTGAGGACTCAAGATTGAGGATTGAGGATTGAGAATTGAGGATTGACGGTGATGTCTGAGGGTTGAGGATTGAGGATTGAGGATTGAAGGTTGAGTATTGATGATTGAAGATTGAGGATTGAGGATTGAGCATTGAGGATTGAGGATTGAGGATTGAGGATTGAGGATTGAAGATTGAGTATTGAGGATTGAAGATTGAGGATTGAGCATTAAGGATTGAGGATTAAGGATTGAGGATTGAGGATTGAAGATTGAGTATTGAGGATTGAAGATTGAGGATTGGGGATTGAGGATTGAGGATTGAGGTTTGAAGATTGAGGTTTGGGGATTGATGATTGACGATTGAGTATTGAGTATTGAGGAGTGAGAATTGAGGATTGAGGATTGAAGATTGAGGAGTGAGAATTGAGGATTGAGGATTGAAGATTGAGGATTGAGGATTGAAGGTTGAGTATTGATGATTGAAGATAGAGGATTGAGGATTGGGAGTTGAGGACTGAACATTGAGGATTGAGGATTGAGGATTGAGGAATGAGGATTGAGGATTGAAGGTTGAATATTGATGAATGAAGATTGAGGATTGAGGATTGAGGGTTGTAGGTTGAGGACGAGGACTGAGGGTTGAGAAATTGATGCCTGAGATCTGAGGATTGACGATTGTGGATTGCGAACTGAGGATTGAGGATGCAGGATTGAAGATTGAGGATTGGGCATTGAGGATTGAAGAATGAGGATTGAAGAATGTGGATTGAGGATTGAGTATTGAGGATTGAGGATTGAAGATTGTGTATTGATGATTGAAGATTGAGGATTGAGGATTGAGTGTTGAGGATTGAGGACGAGGACTGACGATTGAGGATTGAGGTTTGAGGATTGAGGATTGTGGATTGAGTACTGAGGATTGAGGATTGAGGATTGAGCATTGAGGATTGAAGATTGCGTATTGAGGATTGAAAATTGAGGATTGGGGATTCAGGATTGAGGATTGAGGATTGAAGATTGAGGATTGAGGATTGAGGTTTGAGGATTGAAGATTGAGGAGTGAGAATTGAGGATTGAGGATTGAGGACTGAGGATTGAGGATTGAAGATTGAGTGTTGAGGATTAAAGATTGAGGATTGAGGATTGAGGATTGAGGATGGTGGATTGTGGATTAAAGATTGAGGATTGAGGATTGAGGATTGAGGATTGAGGATTGAGGATTGCAGATCGAGTATTGAGGATTGAAGGTTGAGGGTTGAGGATTGAGGATTGAGGATTGAGGATTGAGCATTGAGGATTGAGGATTGAGGATTGAGGACTGAAGATTGAGTATTGAGGATTGAAGATTGAGGATTGAGGATTGAGGATTGACGATTGAGGATTGAGTATTGGAGAGTGAGGATTGAGGATTGAGGATTGAAGATTGATGATTGAGTATTGAAGACTGAGTATTGATGATTGAAGATTGAGGATTGAGGATTGAGGATTGAGGATTGAGGATTGAGGATTGCAGATTGAGTATTGAGGATTGAAGGTTGAGGGTTGAGGATTGAGGATTGAGGATTGAGCATTGAGGATTGAGGATTGAGGATTGAGGACTGAAGATTGAGTATTGAGGATTGAAGATTGAGGATTGAGGATTGAGGATTGACGATTGAGGATTGAGTATTGGAGAGTGAGAATTGAGGATTGAGGATTGAAGATTGATGATTGAGTATTGAAGACTGAGTATTGATGATTGAAGATTGAGGATTGAGGATTGAGTGTTGAGGATTGAGGACGAGGACTGACGATTGAGTATTGAGGTTTGAGGATTGAGGATTGTGGATTGAGTACTGAGGATTGAGGATGGAGGATTGAGCATTGAGGATTGAAGATTGCGTATTGAGGATTGAAGATTGAGGATTAAGGATTGAAGGTTGGGGATTGACGATTTAGTATTGGAGATTGATTATTGAGGAGTGAAGATTGAGGATTGAGGATTGAGGGTTGAGAACTGAGAATTGAGAATTGAGGATGAGGACTGAGGGTTGAGGATTGAGGTTTGAGGAATGAGGATTGAGGGTTGAAGATTGAGTATTTATGATTGAGGATTGAGGATTGAGGATTGAGGATTGAGGATTGTAGATTGAGTATTGAGGTTTGATGATTGGGGATTGAGGATTGAGGATTGATGATGGAGGATGAGGGCTGAGGGTTGAGGATTGAGGTTTGATTATAGAATCCTGAGAATTCAGGATATTCTATTGAGAATTGAGAATTGAGGATTGATGGTTGAGTATTGAGGACTGAGGATTGAGGATTGAAGATTGAGTATTGAGGATTCAGAATTGAGGTTTGAGGACTGAGGACTGAGGATTGCACATTGAGTATTGAGGACTCAAGATTGAGGATTGAGGATTGAGAATTGAGGATTGACGATGAGGTCTGAGGGTTGAGGATTGAGGATTGAGGATTGAAGGTTGAGTATTGATGATTGAAGGTTGAGGATTGAGAATTGAGCATTGAGGATTGAGGACTGAACATTGAGGATTGAGGATTGAGGACGAGGATTGACGATTGAGTATTGAGGTTGGATTATTGAGGATTGAGGATTGAGGACTGAGGATTGAGGATTGAGGATTGAGCATTGAGAATTGAAGATTGAGGATTAAGGATTGAAGGTTGGGGATTGACGATTTAGGATTGGAGATTGATTATTGAGGAGTGAAGATTGAGGATTGAGGATTAAGGATTCAGAATTGAGAATTGAGAATTGAGGATGAGGACTGAGGGTTGAGGATTGAGGTTAGAGGAATGAGGATTGAGGGTTGAAGATTGAGTATTTATGACTGGGGATTGAGGATTGAGGATTGAGGAATGAGGATTGAGGATTGAAGATTGAGTATTGAGGTTTGATGATTGGGGATTGAGGATTGAGGATTGATGATGGAGGATGAGGGCTGAGGGTTGAGGATTGAGGTTTGATTATAGAATCCAGAGAATTCAGGATATTCTATTGAGTATTGAGAATTGAGGATTGATGGTTGAGTATTGAGGACTGAGGATTGGGGATTGAAGATTGAGTATTGAGGATTCAGAATTGAGGTTTGAGGACTGAGGACTGAGGATTGAGGATTGAGGATTGAAGGTTGAGTATTGATGATTGAAGATAGAGGATTGAGGATTGGGAGTTGAGGATTGAACATTGAGGATTGAGGATTGAGGATTGAGGAATGAGGATTGAGGATTGAAGGTTGAATATTGATGAATGAAGATTGAGGATTGAGGATTGAGGGTTGTAGGTTGAGGACGAGGACTGAGGGTTGAGAAATTGATGCCTGAGATCTGAGGATTGAGGATTGTGGATTGCGAACTGAGGATTGAGGATGCAGGATTGAAGATTGAGGATTGGGCATTGAGGATTGAAGAATGAGGATTGAAGAATGTGGATTGAGGATTGAGTATTGAGGATTGAGGATTGAAGATTGAGTATTGAGGATTGTGAAGATTGAGGATTGAGGATTGTGGACTGAGGATTGAGGATTGAAGATTGATTATTGAGGATTAAAGACTGAGGATTGAGGATTGAGGATTGAGGATTGAGGATTGAAGATCGAGGATTGAGGATTGAGGATTGAGGATTGAGGATTGAGGATTGCAGATTGAGTATTGAGGATTGAAGGTTGAGGGTTGAGGATTGAGGATTGAGGATTGAGCATTGAGGATTGAGGATTGAGAATTGAGGATTGAGGATTGAATATCGAGGACTGAGTGCTGAGGGTTGAGTGATGAAAATTGATGTTTGTGGATACAGTTTGGACGATTGCAGATTGAGTATTGAGTATTGAAAGCTGTGAACTGAGGACATTCTATCGAGGACTGAGGAATGACAACTGATTGTTGAGGACGAGGACTGACGATTGAGGATTGATGTTTGAGGATTGAGGATTGTGGACTGAGGACTGAGGATTGAGGATTGAGGATTGAGCATTGAGGATTGAAGATTGCGTATTGAGGATAGAAAATTGAGGATTGGGGATTGAGGATTGAGGATTGAGGATTGAAGATTGAGGATTGAGGATTGAGGTTTGAAGATTGAGGTTTGGGGATTGATGATTGACGATTGAGGATTGAGTATTGAGGAGTGAGAATTGAGGATTGAGGATTGAAGGTTGAGGGTTGAGGATTGAGGATTGAGGATTGAGCATTGAGGATTGAGGATTGAGGATTGAGGACTGAAGATTGAGTATTGAGGATTGAAGATTGAGGATTGAGGATTGAGGATTGACGATTGAGGATTAAGTATTGGAGAGTGAGAATTGAGGATTGAGGATTGAAGATTGATGATTGAGTATTGAAGACTGAGTATTGATGATTGAAGATTGAGGATTGAGGATTGAGTGTTGAGGATTGAGGACGAGGACTGACGATTGAGGATTGAGGTTTGAGGATTGAGGATTGTGGATTGAGTACTGAGGATTGAGGATTGAGGATTGAGCATTGAGGATTGAAGATTGCGTATGGAGGATTGAAGAATGAGGATTAAGGTTTGAAGGTTGGGGATTGACGATTTAGGATTGGAGATTGATTATTGAGGAGTGAAGATTGAGGATTGAGGATTGAGGGTTGAGAATTGAGGATTGAGAATTGAGGATGAGGACTGAGGGTTGAGGATTGAGGTTTGAGGAATGAGGATTGAGGGTTGAAGATTGAGTATTTATGACTGAGTATTGAGGATTGAGGATTGAAGAATGAGGATTGAGGATTGAAGATTGAGTATTGAGGTTTGATGATTGGGGATTGAGGATTGAGGATTGATGATGGAGGATGAGGGTGAGGGTTGAGGATTGAGGTTTGATTATAGAATCCTGAGAATTCAGGATATTCTATTGAGTATTGACAATTGAGGATTGATGGTTGAATATTGAGGACTGAGGATTGAGGATTGAAGATTGAGTATTCAGGATCCAGATTTGAGGTTTGAGGACTGAGGACTGAGGATTGCACATTGAGTATTGAGGACTCAAGATTGAGAGTTGAGGATTGAGAATTGAGGATTGACGATGAGGTCTGAGGGTTGAGGATTGAGGATTGAGGATTGAAGATTGAGTATTGATGATTGAAGATTGAGGATTGAGGATTGAGCATTGAGGATTGAGGATTGAGGATTGAGGATTGAGGATTGAAGGTTGAGTATTGAGGATTGAAGATTGAGGATTGAGCATTGAGGATTGAGGATTGAGGATTGAGGATTGAGGATTGGAGATTGAGTATTGAGGAATGACGATTGAGGATTTAGGATTGAGGATTGAGGATTGAAGATTGAGGTTTGGGGATTGATGATTGACGATTGAGGATTGAGTATTGAGGAGTGAGAACTGAGAATTGAGAATTGAGGATGAGGACTGAGGGTTGAGGATTGAGGTTTGAGGAATGAGGATTGAGGGTTGAAGATTGAGTATTTATGACTGAGGATTGAGGATTGAGGATTGAGGATTGAGGATTGTAGATTGAGTATTGAGGTTTGATGATTGGGGATTGAGGATTGAGGATTGATGATGGAGGATGAGGGCTGAGGGTTGAGGATTGAGGTTTGATTATAGAATCCTGAGAATTCAGGATATTCTATTGAGAATTGAGAATTGAGGATTGATGGTTGAGTATTGAGGACTGAGGATTGAGGATTGAAGATTGAGTATTGAGGATTCAGAATTGAGGTTTGAGGACTGAGGACTGAGGATTGCACATTGAGTATTGAGGACTCAAGATTGAGGATTGAGGATTGAGAATTGAGGATTGACGATGAGGTCTGAGGGTTGAGGATTGAGGATTGAGGATTGAAGGTTGAGTATTGATGATTGAAGGTTGAGGATTGAGAATTGAGCATTGAGGATTGAGGACTGAACATGGAGGATTGAGGATTGAGGACGAGGATTGACGATTGAGTATTGAGGTTGGATTATTGAGGATTGAGGATTGAGGACTGAGGATTGAGGATTGAGGATTGAGCATTGAGAATTGAAGATTGAGAATTAAGGATTGAAGGTTGGGGATTGACGATTTAGGATTGGAGATTGATTATTGAGGAGTGAAGATTGAGGATTGAGGATTAAGGATTCAGAATTGAGAATTGAGAATTGAGGATGAGGACTGAGGGTTGAGGATTGAGGTTAGAGGAATGAGGATTGAGGATTGAAGATTGAGTATTTATGACTGGGGATTGAGGATTGAGGATTGAGGAATGAGGATTGAGGATTGAAGATTGAGTATTGAGGTTTGATGATTGGGGATTGAGGATTGAGGATTGATGATGGAGGATGAGGGCTGAGGGTTGAGGATTGAGGTTTGATTATAGAATCCAGAGAATTCAGGATATTCTATTGAGTATTGAGAATTGAGGATTGATGGTTGAGTATTGAGGACTGAGGATTGGGGATTGAAGATTGAGTATTGAGGATTCAGAATTGAGGTTTGAGGACTGAGGTCTGAGGATTGCACATTGAGTATTGAGGACTCAAGATTGAGGATTGAGGATTGAGAATTGAGGATTGACGATGAGGTCTGAGGGTTGAGGATTGAGGATTGAGGATTGAAGATTGAGTATTGATGATTGAAGATTGAGGATTGAGGATTGAGCATTGAGGATTGAGGATTGAGGATTGAGGATTGAGGATTGAAGATTGAGTATTGAGGATTGAAGATTGAGGATTGAGCATTAAGGATTGAGGATTAAGGATTGAGGATTGAGGATTGAAGATTGAGTATTGAGGATTGAAGATTGAGGATTGAGGATTGAGGATTGAGGATTGAGGATTGAAGATTGAGGATTGGGGACGGAGTGTTGAGGGTTGAGTGATGAGAATTGATGTTTGTGGATAGAGGTTTGAAGATTGCAGATTGAGTATTGAGTATTGAAAACTGTGAATTGATGATATTCTATTGAGGATTGAGGATTGACAACTGATTGTTGAGGACTGAGGGCTGAAGCTTGAGGATTCAGAATTGAGGATTCAGGATTGAGGTTTGAGGACAGAGGATTGAGGATTGAGGATTGAGGATTGAGGACTGAGGATTGAGGATTGAAGATTGAGGATTGGGTGTTGAGGATTGATCATTGAGGATTGAGGATTGAGGATTGAGGAATGAGGATTGAGGATTGAAGGTTGAATATTGATGAATGAAGATTGAGGATTGAGGATTGAGGGTTGTGGATTGAGGACGAGGACTGAGGGTTGAGTATTGATGCCTGAGATCTGAGGATTGAGGATTGAGGATTGCGAACTGTGGATTGAGGATTGAGGATTGAAGATTGAGGATTGGGTATTGAGGATTGAAGAATGAGGATTGAAGAGTGTGGATTGAGGATTGAGTATTGAGGATTGAGGATTGAAGATTGAGTATTGAGGATTGAAGATTGGGGATTGAGGATTGAGGACTGAGGATTGAGGATTGAAGATTGAGTGTTGAGGATTAAAGATTGAGGATCGAGGATTGAGGATTGAGGATTGTGGATTGAAGATTGAGGATTGAGGATTGAGGATTCAGGATTGAGGATTGAGGATTGCAGATTGAGTATTGAGGACTGAAGGTTGAGGGTTGAGGACTGAGGATTGAGGATTGAGCATGGAGGATTGAGGATTGAGGATTGAGGACTGATGATTGAGTATTGAGGATTGAAGATTGAGGATTGAGGATTGAGGATTGAGGATTGAGGATTGAAGATTGAGGACTGAGGATTTAGGATTGAGGATTGAGGATTGAAGATTGAGGATTGAGGATTGAGGTTTGAGGATTGAGGATTGAGGATTGAGGTTTGAAGATTGAGGTTTGGGGATTGATGATTGACGATTGAGGATTGAGTGTTGAGGAGGGAGAATTGAGGATTGAGGATTGAAGATTGAGGAGTGAGAATTGAGGATTGAGGATTGAGGACTGAGGATTGAGGATTGAAGATTGAGTGTTGAGGATTAAAGATTGAGGATTGAGGATTGAGGATTGAGGATTGTGGATTGTGGATTAAAGATTGAGGATTGAGGATTGAGGATTGAGGATTGAGGATTGAGGATTGCAGATTGAGTATTGAGGATTGAAGGTTGAGGGTTGAGGATTGAGGATTGAGGATTGAGCATTGAGGATTGAGGATTGAGGATTGAGGACTGAAGATTGAGTATTGAGGATTGAAGATTGAGGAGTGAGGATTGAGGATTGACGATTGAGGATTGAGTATTGGAGAGTGAGAATTGAGGATTGAGGATTGAAGATTGATGATTGAGTATTGAAGACTGAGTATTGATGATTGAAGATTGAGGATTGAGGATTGAGTGTTGAGGATTGAGGGCGAGGACTGACGATTGAGGATTGAGGTTTGAGGATTGAGGATTGTGGATTGAGTACTGGGGATTGAGGATTGAGGATTGAGCATTGAGGATTGAAGATTGCGTATTGAGGATTGAAGATTGAGGATTAAGGATTGAAGGTTGGGGATTGACGATTTAGGATTGGAGATTGATTATTGAGGAGTGAAGATTGAGGATTGAGGATTGAGGGTTGAGAATTGAGAATTGAGAATTGAGGATGAGGACTGAGGGTTGAGGATTGAGGTTTGAGGAATGAGGATTGAGGGTTGAAGATTGAGTATTTATGACTGAGGATTGAGGATTGAGGATTGAGGAATGAGGATTGAGGATTGAAGATTGAGTATTGAGGTTTGATGATTGGGGATTGAGGATTGAGGATTGATGATGGAGGATGAGGGCTGAGGGTTGAGGGTTGAGGTTTGATTATAGAATCCTGAGAATTCAGGATATTCTATTGAGTATTGAGAATTGAGGATTGATGGTTGAATATTGAGGACTGAGGATTGAGGATTGAAGATTGAGTATTGAGGATTCAGAATTGAGGTTTGAGGACTGAGGACTGAGGATTGCACATTGAGTATTGAGGACTCAAGATTGAGGATTGAGGATTGAGAATTGAGGATTGACGATGAGGTCTGAGGGTTGAGGATTGAGGATTGAGGATTGAAGATTGAGTATTGATGATTGAAGATTGAGGATTGAGGATTGAGCATTGAGGATTGAGGATTGAGGATTGAGGATTGAGGATTGAAGGTTGAGTATTGAGGATTGAAGATTGAGGATTGAGCATTGAGGATTGAGGATTGAGGATTGAGGATTGAGGATTGGAGATTGAGTATTGAGGAATGACGATTGAGGATTTAGGATTGAGGATTGAGGATTGAGGTTTGAAGATTGAGGTTTGGGGATTGATGATTGACGATTGAGGATTGAGTATTGAGGAGTGAGAATTGAGGATTGAGGATTGAAGATTGAGGAGTGAGAATTGAGGATTGAGGATTGAGGACTGAGGATTGAGGATTGAAGATTGAGTGTTGAGGATTAAAGATTGAGGATTGAAGATTGAGGATTGAGGATTGTGGATTGTGGATTAAAGATTGAGGATTGAGGATTCAGGATTGAGGATTGAGGATTGCAGATTGAGTATTGAGGACTGAAGGTTGAGGGTTGAGGATTGAGGATTGAGGATTGAGCATTGAGGATTGAGGATTGAGGATTGAGGATAGAGGACTGATGATTGAGTATTGAGGATTGAAGATTGAGGATTGAGTATTGAGGATTGAGGATTGAAGATTGAGTATTGAGGATTCAAGATTGGGGATAGAGGATTGAGGCCTGAGGATTGAGGATTGAAGATTGAGTGTTGAGGATTAAAGATTGAGGATCGAGGATTGAGGATTGAGGATTGTGGATTGAAGATTGAGGATTGAGGATTGAGGATTCAGGATTGAGGATTGAGGATTGCAGATTGAGTATTGAGGACTGAAGGTTGAGGGTTGAGGATTGAGGATTGAGGATTGAGCATTGAGGATTGAGGATTGAGGATTGAGGACTGATGATTGAGTATTGAGGATTGAAGATTGAGGATTGAGGATTGAGGATTGAGGATTGAGGATTGAAGATTGAGGACTGAGGATTGAGGATTGAGGATTGAGGATTGAGGATTGCAGATTGAGTATTGAGGATTGAAGGTTGAGGGTTGAGGATTGAGGATTGACGATTGAGGATTGAGTATTGGAGAGTGAGAATTGAGGATTGAGGATTGAAGATTGATGATTGAGGATTGAAGACTGAGTATTGATGATTGAAGATTGAGGATTGAGGATTGAGTGTTGAGGATTGAGGACGAGGACTGACGACTGAGGATTGAGGTTTGAGGATTGAGGATTGTGGATTGAGGACTGAGGATTGAGGATTGAGGATTGAGCATTGAGGATTGAAGATTGCGTATTGAGGATTGAAAATTGAGGATTGGGGATTCAGGATTGAGGATTGAGGATTGAAGATTCAGGATTGAGGATTGAGGTTTGAGGATTGAGCATTGAGGATTGAGGTTTCAAGATTGAGGTTTGGGGATTGATGATTGACGATTGAGGATTGAGTATTGAGGAGTGAGAATTGAGGATTGAGGATTGAAGGTTGAGGGTTGAGGATTGAGGATTGAGGATTGAGCATTGAGGATTGAGGATTGAGGATTGAGGACTGAAGATTGAGTATTGAGGATTGAAGATTGAGGATTGAGGATTGAGGATTGACGATTGAGGATTAAGTATTGGAGAGTGAGAATTGAGGATTGAGGATTGAAGATTGATGATTGAGTATTGAAGACTGAGTATTGATGATTGAAGATTGAGGATTGAGGATTGAGTGTTGAGGATTGAGGACGAGGACTGACGATTGAGGATTGAGGTTTGAGGATTGAGGATTGTGGATTGAGTACTGAGGATTGAGGATTGAGCATTGAGGATTGAAGATTGGGTATTGAGGATTGAAGACTGTGGATTGAGGATTGAGGATTAAGGATTGAGGATTGAAGGTTGAGTATTGAGGATTGAAGATTGAGGATTGAGGATTGAGGATTGAGGATTGAGTATTGAAGATTGAGGATTGGGTATTGCGGATTGAACATTGAGGATTGAAGAGTGAGGATTGAAGATTCAGTATTGAGGATTGAAGCTTGAGGATTGAGGAGTGAGGACTGAGGATTGAGGATTGCAGTTTGAGTATTGAGGATTGAAGATTGAGGATTGAGGATTGAGGATTGAGGATTGAGGATTGAGGATTGAGAATTGAGGATTGAGGATTGAGGATTGAAGATTGAGGATTGAGGATTGAGGATTGAGGATTGAGGCTTGAGAACTGAGGATTGAGGATTGAGGATTGAGGAATGAAGATTGAGTATTGAGGATTGAAGATTGAGGATTGAGGATTGAGGATTGAGGATTGAGGACTCAAGATTGAATATTGATGATTGAAGATTGAGGATTGGGTATTGATGCTTGTGGATTGAGGACGAGGACTGAGGGTTGAGTATTGCTGTTTGAGGTCTGAGGATTGAGGATTGAGTATTGAGAATTGAGGGTTGAGGATTGAGGATTGAAGATTGTGGATTGGGTATTGAGGATTGAAGAATGAGGATTGAGGATTGAGGATTGAGGATTGGGTATTGAATACTGAGTATTGAGGATTGAAGATTGAAGATTGAGGATTGAGGATTGAGGATCGAGGATTGAGGATTGAGGATTGAGGATTGAGGATTGAGGAATGAAGATTGAGTATTAAGGATTGAAGATTGAGGATTGAGGATTGAGGATTGGGTATTGAGGATTCGACATTGAGGATTGAGGGTTGAGGATTGGGTATTGAGGATTCAACATTGAGGATTGAGGGTTGAGGATTGAGGATTGAGGATTGACGATTGAGGATTGAGGAATGAGAATCGAGGATTGAGGATTGAGGATTCAAGATTGAGGACTGGGCACTGAGGATTGAAGAATGAGGATTGAGGATTGAGGATTGAGGATAGAGGATTGCAGATTGAGTATTGAGGATTGAATATTGAGGGTTGAGGATTGAGGATTGAGGATTGAGGATTGTGGATTGAGGATTGAAGATTGAGTATTGAGGATCGAAGATTGACGATTGAGGATTGAGAATTGAGGATTGAAGACTGAGGATTGGGTATTGAGGATTGAGCATTGGGGATTGAGGGTTGAGGATTGAGGATTGAGGATTGAGGATTGAAGATTGAATATTAATGATTGAAGATTGAATATTAATGATTGAAGATTGAGGATTGAGGATTGAGGGTTGTGGATTGAGGACGAGGACTGAGGGTTGAGGATTGGTGTTTGAAGTCTGAGGATTGGGGATTGATGATTGAGAATTGAGGATTGAGGATTGAGGATTGAAGATTGAGGATTCGGTATTGAGGATTGAAGAATAAGGATTGAGGAGTGAGGACTGAGGATTGTGGATTGCAGTTTGAGTATTGAAGATTGAAGATTGAGGATTGAGGATTGAGGATTGAGGATTGAGGATTGAGGGTTCAGGATTGAGGGTTGAAGATTGAGTATTGAGGATTGAAGGTTGAGGATTGAGGATTGAGGATTGAGGATTGAGGATTGAAGATTGAGTATTGGGGATTGAGGATTGACGATTGAGGATTGAGAATTGAGGATTGAGGATTGAGGATTGGGGACTGAGTGTTGAGGGTTGAGTGATGAGAATTCATGTTTGTGGATAGAGATTTGAAGATTGCAGGTTGAGTATTGAGTATTGAAGCCTGTGAATTGAGGATATTCTATTGAGGATTGAGGATTGACAACTGATTGTTGAGGAGTGAGGGCTGAAGACTGAGGATTCAGGTTTGAGGATTCAGGATTGAGGTTTGAGGACTGAGGATTGAGGATTGAGGATTGAGGATTGAGGATTCAGGATTGAGGATTGAAGATTGAGGATTGGGTATTGAGGATTGAACATAGAGGATTGTGGATTGAGTATTGATGATTGAGGATTGAGGATTGAAGATTGAATATTGATGATTGAAGACTGAGGATTGGGTATTGAGGATTTAGCATTGGGGATTGAGGGTTGAGGATTGAGGATTGAGGATTGAGGATTGAGGATTGAGGGTTGTGGATTGAGGACGGGGACTGAGGGTTGAGTATTGGTGTTTGAAGTCTGAGGATTGAGGATTGAGGATTGAGAATTGAGGATTGAGGATTGAGGATTGAAGATTGAGGATTCGGTATTGAGAATTGAAGAATGAGGATTGAGGAGTGAGGACTGAGGATTGAGGATTGCAGTTTGAGTATTGAGGATTGAAGATTGAGGATTGAGGATTGAGGATTGAGGATCGAGTATTGAGGATTGAGAATTGAGAATTGAGGATTGAGGATTGAAGATTGAGGATTGAGGATTGAGGATTGAGGATTGAGGCTTGAGAACTGAGGATTGAGGATTGAGGATTGAGGAATGAAGATTGAGTATTGAGGATGGAAGATTGAGGATTGGGGATTGAGGATTGAGGATTGAGGACTCAAGATTGAATATTGATGATTGAAGATTGAGGATTGGGTATTGATGCTTGTGGATTGAGGACGAGGACTGAGGGTTGAGTATTGCTGTTTGAGGTCTGAGGATTGAGGATTGAGTATTGAGAATTGAGGGTTGAGGATTGAGGATTGAAGATTGTGGATTGGGTATTGAGGATTGAAGAATGAGGATTGAGGATTGAGGATTGAGGATTGAGTATTGAATACTGAGTATTGAGGATTGAAGATTGAAGATTGAGGATTGAGGATTGAGGATCGAGGATTGAGGATTGAGGATTGAGGATTGAGGATTGAGGAATGAAGATTGAGTATTGAGGATTGAAGATTGAGGATTGAGTATTGAGGATTGGGTATTGAGGATTCAACATTGAGGATTGAGGGTTGAGGATTGAGGATTGAGGATTGACGATTGAGGATTGAGGAATGAGAATCGAGGATTGAGGATTGAGGATTCAAGATTGAGGACTGGGCACTGAGGATTGAAGAATGAGGATTGAGGATTGAGGATTGAGGATTGAGGATTGCAGCTTGAGTATTGAGGATTGAAGATTGAGGGTTGAGGATTGAGGATTGAGGATTGAGCATTGAGGATTGATGATTGAGGATTGAGGATTGAAGATTGGGTATTGAGGATTGAAGACTGTGGATTGAGGATTGAGGATTGAGGATTGAGGATTGAAGGTTGAGTATTGAGGATTGAAGATTGAGGATTGAGGATTGAGGATTGAGGATTGAGTATTGAAGATTGAGGATTGAGGATTGAGGATTGAGGACTCAAGATTGAATATTGATGATTGAAGATTGAGGATTGGGTATTGATGCTTGTGGATTGAGGACGAGGACTGAGGGTTGAGTATTGCTGTTTGAGGTCTGAGGATTGAGGATTGAGTATTGAGAATTGAGGGTTGAGGATTGAGGATTGAAGATTGTGGATTGGGTATTGAGGATTGAAGAATGAGGATTGAGGATTGAGGATTGAGGATTGAGTATTGAATACTGAGTATTGAGGATTGAAGATTGAAGATTGAGGATTGAGGATTGAGGATCGAGGATTGAGGATTGAGGATTGAGGATTGAGGATTGAGGAATGAAGATTGAGTATTGAGGATTGAAGATTGAGGATTGAGTATTGAGGATTGGGTATTGAGGATTCAACATTGAGGATTGAGGGTTGAGGATTGAGGATTGAGGATTGACGATTGAGGATTGAGGAATGAGAATCGAGGATTGAGGATTGAGGATTCAAGATTGAGGACTGGGCACTGAGGATTGAAGAATGAGGATTGAGGATTGAGGATTGAGGATTGAGGATTGAGGATTGAGGATTGAGGATTGAGGATTGAAGACTGAGGATTGGGTATTGAGGATTTAGCATTGGGGATTGAGGGTTGAGGATTGAGGATTGAGGATTGAGGATTGAGGATTGAGGGTTGTGGATTGAGGACGAGGACTGAGGGTTGAGTATTGGTGTTTGAAGTCTGAGGATTGAGGATTGAGGATTGAGAATTGAGGATTGAGGATTGAGGATTGAAGATTGAGGATTCGGTATTGAGAATTGAAGAATGAGGATTGAGGAGTGAGGACTGAGGATTGAGGATTGCAGTTTGAGTATTGAGGATTGAAGATTGAGGATTGAGGATTGAGGATTGAGGATCGAGTATTGAGGATTGAGAATTGAGGATTGAGGATTGAGGATTGAAGATTGAGGATTGAGGATTGAGGATTGAGGATTGAGGCTTGAGAACTGAGGATTGAGGATTGAGGATTGAGGAATGAAGATTGAGTATTGAGGATTGAAGATTGAGGATTGAGGATTGAGGATTGAGGATTGAGGACTCAAGATTGAATATTGATGATTGAAGATTGAGGATTGGGTATTGATGCTTGTGGATTGAGGACGAGGACTGAGGGTTGAGTATTGCTGTTTGAGGTCTGAGGATTGAGGATTGAGTATTGAGAATTGAGGGTTGAGGATTGAGGATTGAAGATTGTGGATTGGGTATTGAGGATTGAAGAATGAGGATTGAGGATTGAGGATTGAGGATTGAGTATTGAATACTGAGTATTGAGGATTGAAGATTGAAGATTGAGGATTGAGGATTGAGGATCGAGGATTGAGGATTGAGGATTGAGGATTGAGGATTGAGGATTGCAGCTTGAGTATTGAGGATTGAAGATTGAGGGTTGAGGATTGAGGATTGAGGATTGAGCATTGAGGATTGATGATTGAGGATTGAGGATTGAAGATTGGGTATTGAGGATTGAAGACTGTGGATTGAGGATTGAGGATTGAGGATTGAGGATTGAAGGTTGAGTATTGAGGATTGAAGATTGAGGATTGAGGATTGAGGATTGAGGATTGAGTATTGAAGATTGAGGATTGAGGATTGAGGATTGAGGACTCAAGATTGAATATTGATGATTGAAGATTGAGGATTGGGTATTGATGCTTGTGGATTGAGGACGAGGACTGAGGGTTGAGTATTGCTGTTTGAGGTCTGAGGATTGAGGATTGAGTATTGAGAATTGAGGGTTGAGGATTGAGGATTGAAGATTGTGGATTGGGTATTGAGGATTGAAGAATGAGGATTGAGGATTGAGGATTGAGGATTGAGTATTGAATACTGAGTATTGAGGATTGAAGATTGAAGATTGAGGATTGAGGATTGAGGATCGAGGATTGAGGATTGAGGATTGAGGATTGAGGATTGAGGAATGAAGATTGAGTATTGAGGATTGAAGATTGAGGATTGAGTATTGAGGATTGGGTATTGAGGATTCAACATTGAGGATTGAGGGTTGAGGATTGAGGATTGAGGATTGACGATTGAGGATTGAGGAATGAGAATCGAGGATTGAGGATTGAGGATTCAAGATTGAGGACTGGGCACTGAGGATTGAAGAATGAGGATTGAGGATTGAGGATTGAGGATTGAGGATTGCAGCTTGAGTATTGAGGATTGAAGATTGAGGGTTGAGGATTGAGGATTGAGGATTGAGCATTGAGGATTTATGATTGAGGATTGAGGATTGAAGATTGGGTATTGAGGATTGAAGACTGTGGATTGAGGATTGAGGATTAAGGATTGAGGATTGAAGGTTGAGTATTGAGGATTGAAGATTGAGGATTGAGGATTGAGGATTGAGGATTGAGTATTGAAGATTGAGGATTGGGTATTGCGGATTGAACATTGAGGATTGAAGAGTGAGGATTGAAGATTCAGTATTGAGGATTGAAGCTTGAGGATTGAGGATTGAGGATTGAAGGTTGAAGATTGAGTATTGAGGATCGAAGATTGAGGATTGAGGACTGAGAGTTGAGGATTGAGGATTGAGGATTGAAGATTGTGGATTGAGGATTGAAGATTGAGTATTGAGGATCGAAGATTGACGATTGAGGATTGAGAATTGAGGATTGAAGACTGAGGATTGGGTATTGAGGATTGAGCATTGGGGATTGAGGGTTGAGGATTGAGGATTGAGGATTGAGGATTGAAGATTGAATATTAATGATTGAAGATTGAATATTAATGATTGAAGATTGAGGATTGAGGATTGAGGGTTGTGGATTGAGGACGAGGACTGAGGGTTGAGTATTGGTGTTTGAAGTCTGAGGATTGGGGATTGATGATTGAGAATTGAGGATTGAGGATTGAGGATTGAAGATTGAGGATTCGGTATTGAGGATTGAAGAATGAGGATTGAGGAGTGAGGACTGAGGATTAAGGATTGCAGTTTGAGTATTGAAGATTGAAGATTGAGGATTGAGGATTGAGGATTGAGGATTGAGGGTTGAAGATTGAGGGTTGAAGATTGAGTATTGAGGATTGAAGATTGAGGATTGAGGATTGAGGATTGAGGATTGAGGATTGAAGATTGAGTATTGGGGATTGAGGATCGACGATTGAGGATTGAGAATTGAGGATTGAGGATTGAGGATTGGGGACTGAGTGTTGAGGGTTGAGTGATGAGAATTCATGTTTGTGGATAGAGATTTGAAGATTGCAGGTTGAGTATTGAGTATTGAAGCCTGTGAATTGAGGATATTCTATTGAGGATTGAGGATTGAAGATTGAGTATTGAGGATTGAGGATTGAGGATTGAGGATTGAGGATTGAGGATTGAGGATTGAAGACTGAGGACTGGGTATTGAGGATTTAGCATTGGGGATTGAGGGTTGAGGATTGAGGATTGAGGATTGAGGATTGAGGATTGAGGGTTGTGGATTGAGGACGAGGACTGAGGGTTGAGTATTGGTGTTTGAAGTCTGAGGATTGAGGATTGAGGATTGAGAATTGAGGTTTGAGGATTGAGGATTGAAGATTGAGGATGTGGTATTGAGGATTGAAGAATGAGGATTGAGGAGTGAGGACTGAGGATTGAGGATTGCAGTTTGAGTATTGAGGATTGAAGATTGAGGATTGAGGATTGAGGATTGAGGATTGAGGATTGAGGATTGAGAATTGAGGATTGAGGATTGAGGATTGAAGATTGAGGATTGAGGATTGAGGATTGAGGATTGAGGCTTGAGAACTGAGGATTGAGGATTGAGGATTGAGGAATGAAGATTGAGTATTGAGGATTGAAGATTGAGGATTGAGGATTGAGGATTGAGGATTGAGGACTCAAGATTGAATATTGATGATTGAAGATTGAGGATTGGGTATTGATGCTTGTGGATTGAGGACGAGGACTGAGGGTTGAGTATTGCTGTTTGAGGTCTGAGGATTGAGGATTGAGTATTGAGAATTGAGGGTTGAGGATTGAGGATTGAAGATTGTGGATTGGGTATTGAGGATTGAAGAATGAGGATTGAGGATTGAGGATTGAGGATTGGGTATTGAATACTGAGTATTGAGGATTGAAGATTGAAGATTGAGGATTGAGGATTGAGGATCGAGGATTGAGGATTGAGGATTGAGGATTGAGGATTGAGGAATGAAGATTGAGTATTAAGGATTGAAGATTGAGGATTGAGGATTGAGGATTGGGTATTGAGGATTCGACATTGAGGATTGAGGGTTGAGGATTGGGTATTGAGGATTCAACATTGAGGATTGAGGGTTGAGGATTGAGGATTGAGGATTGACGATTGAGGATTGAGGAATGAGAATCGAGGATTGAGGATTGAGGATTCAAGATTGAGGACTGGGCACTGAGGATTGAAGAATGAGGATTGAGGATTGAGGATTGAGGATAGAGGATTGCAGATTGAGTATTGAGGATTGAATATTGAGGGTTGAGGATTGAGGATTGAGGATTGAGGATTGTGGATTGAGGATTGAAGATTGAGTATTGAGGATCGAAGATTGACGATTGAGGATTGAGAATTGAGGATTGAAGACTGAGGATTGGGTATTGAGGATTGAGCATTGGGGATTGAGGGTTGAGGATTGAGGATTGAGGATTGAGGATTGAAGATTGAATATTAATGATTGAAGATTGAATATTAATGATTGAAGATTGAGGATTGAGGATTGAGGGTTGTGGATTGAGGACGAGGACTTAGGGTTGAGGATTGGTGTTTGAAGTCTGAGGATTGGGGATTGATGATTGAGAATTGAGGATTGAGGATTGAGGATTGAAGATTGAGGATTCGGTATTGAGGATTGAAGAATAAGGATTGAGGAGTGAGGACTGAGGATTGTGGATTGCAGTTTGAGTATTGAAGATTGAAGATTGAGGATTGAGGATTGAGGATTGAGGATTGAGGGTTCAGGATTGAGGGTTGAAGATTGAGTATTGAGGATTGAAGGTTGAGGATTGAGGATTGAGGATTGAGGATTGAGGATTGAAGATTGAGTATTGGGGATTGAGGATTGACGATTGAGGATTGAGAATTGAGGATTGAGGATTGAGGATTGGGGACTGAGTGTTGAGGGTTGAGTGATGAGAATTCATGTTTGTGGATAGAGATTTGAAGATTGCAGGTTGAGTATTGAGTATTGAAGCCTGTGAATTGAGGATATTCTATTGAGGATTGAGGATTGAAGATTGAGTATTGAGGATTGAGGATTGAGGATTGAGGATTGAGGATTGAGGATTGAGGATTGAGGATTGAGGATTGAAGACTGAGGATTGGGTATTGAGGATTTAGCATTGGGGATTGAGGGTTGAGGATTGAGGATTGAGGATTGAGGATTGAGGACTGAGGGTTGTGGATTGAGGACGAGGACTGAGGGTTGAGTATTGGTGTTTGAAGTCTGAGGATTGAGGATTGAGGATTGAGAATTGAGGTTTGAGGATTGAGGATTGAAGATTGAGGATTTGGTATTGAGGATTGAAGAATGAGGATTGAGGAGTGAGGACTGAGGATTGAGGATTGCAGTTTGAGTATTGAGGATTGAAGATTGAGGATTGAGGATTGAGGATTGAGGATTGAGTATTGAGGATTGAGGATTGAGAATTGAGGATTGAGGATTGAGGATTGAAGATTGAGGATTGAGGATTGAGGATTGAGGATTGAGGCTTGAGAACTGAGGATTGAGGATTGAGGATTGAGGAATGAAGATTGAGTATTGAGGATTGAAGATTGAGGATTGAGGATTGAGGATTGAGGATTGAGGACTCAAGATTGAATATTGATGATTGAAGATTGAGGATTGGGTATTGATGCTTGTGGATTGAGGACGAGGACTGAGGGTTGAGTATTGCTGTTTGAGGTCTGAGGATTGAGGATTGAGTATTGAGAATTGAGGGTTGAGGATTGAGGATTGAAGATTGTGGATTGGGTATTGAGGATTGCAGAATCAGGACTGAGGATTGAGGATTGAGGATTGAGTATCGAATACTGAGTATTGAGGATTGAAGATTGAAGATTGAGGATTGAGGATTGAGGATCGAGGATTGAGGATTGAGGATTGAGAATTGAGGATTGAGGAATGAAGATTGAGTATTGAGGATTGAAGATTGAGGATTGAGGATTGAGGATTGGGTATTGAGGATTCGACATTGAGGATTGAGGGTTGAGGATTGGGTATTGAGGATTCAACATTGAGGATTGAGGGTTGAGGATTGAGGATTGAGGATTGACAATTGAGGATTGAGGAATGAGAATCGAGGATTGAGAATTGAGGATTGAAGAATGAGGATTGAGGATTGAGGATTGAGGATAGAGGATTGCAGATTGAGTATTGAGGATTGAAGATTGAGGGTTGAGGATTGAGGATTGAGGATTGAGCATTGAGGATTGATGATTGAGGATTGAGGATTGAAGATTGAGCATTGAGGATTGAGGATTGAGGATTGAGGAATGAGGATTGAAGATTGAGTATTGGGGATTGAGGATTGACGATTGAGGATTGAGAATTGAGGATTGAGGATTGAGGATTGGGGACTGAGTGTTGAGGGTTGAGTGATGAGAATTCATGTTTGTGGATAGAGATTTGAAGATTGCAGGTTGAGTATTGAGTATTGAAGCCTGTGAATTGAGGATATTCTATTGAGGATTGAGGATTGACAACTGATTGTTGAGGAGTGAGGGCTGAAGACTGAGGATTCAGGTTTGAGGATTCAGGATTGAGGTTTGAGGACTGAGGATTGAGGATTGAGGATTGAGGATTGAGGATTCAGGATTGAGGATTGAAGATTGAGGATTGGGTATTGAGGATTGAACATAGAGGATTGTGGATTGAGTATTGATGATTGAGGATTGAGGATTGAAGATTGAATATTGATGATTGAAGATTGAGGATCGAGGATTGAGGGTTGTGGATTGAGGACGAGGACTGAGGGTTGAGTATTGATGTTTGAGGTCTGAGGATTGAGGATTGCGGACTGAGAATTGAGGACTGAGGATTGAGGATTGAAGATTGAGGATTGGGTGTTGAGGATTGAAGACTGTGGATTGAGGATTGAGGATTGAGGATTGAGGATTGAAGGATGAGTATTGAGGATTGAAGATTGAGGATTGAGGATTGAGGATTGAGGATTGAGTATTGAAGATTGAGGATTGGGTATTGCGGATTGAACATTGAGGATTGAAGATTGACGATTGAAGATACAGTATTGAGGATTGAAGATTGAGGATTGAGGATTGAGGATTGAAGATTGAAGATTGAGTATTGAGGATTGAAGATTGAGGATTGAGGACTGAGAATTGAGGATTGAGGATTGAGTATTGAGGATTGAGGATTGAGGATTGAAGGCTGAGGATTGGGTATTGAGGATTGAGCATTGGGGATTGAGGGTTGAGGATTGAGGATTGAGGATTGAGGATTGAAGATTGAATATTAATGACTGAAGATTGAGGATTGAGGATTGGGGGTTGTGGATTGAGGACGAGGACTGAGGGTTGAGTATTGGTGTTTGAAGTCTGAGGATTGAGGATTGAGGATTTAGAATTGAGGATTGAGGATTGAGGTCTGAAGATTGAGGATTCGGTATTGAGGACTGAAGAATGAGGGTTGAGGAGTGAGGACTGAGGATTGAGGATTGCAGTTTGAGTATTGAGCATTGAAGATTGAGGATTGAGGATTGAGGATTGAGGATTGAGGATTGAAGTTTGAGTATTGAGGATCGAAGATTGACGATTGAGGATTGAGAATTGAGGATTGAAGACTGAGGATTGGGTATTGAGGATTGAGCATTGGGGATTGAGGGTTGAGGATTGAGGATTGAGGATTGAGGATTGAAGGTTGAATATTAATGATTGAAGATTGAGGATTGAGGATTGAGGGTTGTGGATTGAGGACGAGGACTGAGGGTTGAGTATTGGTGTTTGAAGTCTGAGGATTGGGGATTGATGATTGAGAATTGAGGATTGAGGATTGAGGATTGAAGATTGAGGATTCGGTATTGAGGATTGAAGAATGAGGATTGAGGAGTGAGGACTGAGGATTGAGGATTGCACTTTGAGTATTGAGGATTGAAGATTGAGGATTGAGGATTGAGGATTGAGGATTGAGGATTGAGGATTGAGGATTG
Organism: Calliopsis andreniformis; assembly: GCF_051401765.1. Taxonomy (NCBI): domain Eukaryota; kingdom Metazoa; phylum Arthropoda; class Insecta; order Hymenoptera; family Andrenidae; genus Calliopsis; species Calliopsis andreniformis. Next base: position 1,901,175 of record NW_027480463.1, on the reverse strand, counting down.
AAGATTGAGTATTGAGGATTGAAGATTGAGGATTGAGGATTGAGGATTGAGGATTGAGGATTGAAGATTGAGTATTGGGGATTGAGGATTGACGATTGAGGTTTGAGAATTGAGGATTGAGGATTGAGGATTGAGGATTGAGGATTGAGGATTGAAGATTGAGGATTGAAGATTGAGTATTGAGGATTGAGGATTGAGGATTGAGGATTGAGGATTGAGTATTGAAGATTGAGGATTGGGTATTGCGGATTGAACATTGAGGATTGAAGATTGAGGATTGAAGATTCAGTATTGAGGAATGAGAATCGAGGATTGAGGATTGAGGATTCAAGATTGAGGACTGGGCACTGAGGATTGAAGAATGAGGATTGAGGATTGAGGATTGAGGATAGAGGATTGCAGATTGAGTATTGAGGATTGAAGATTGAGGGTTGAGGATTGAGGATTGAGGATTGAGCATTGAGGATTGATGATTGAGGATTGAGGATTGAAGATTGAAGATTGAGTATTGAGGATTGAGGATTGAGGATTGAGGATTGAGGGTTGAGGATTGAGGATTGAGGATTGAGGATTGAGGACTGAGGGTTGTGGATTGAGGACGAGGACTGAGGGTTGAGTATTGGTGTTTGAAGTCTGAGGATTGAGGATTGAGGATTGAGAATTGAGGTTTGAGGATTGAGGATTGAAGATTGAGGATTTGGTATTGAGGATTGAAGAACGAGGATTGAGGAGTGAGGACTGAGGATTGAGGATTGCAGTTTGAGTATTGAGGATTGAAGATTGAGGATTGAGGATTGAGGATTGAGGATTGAGGATTGAGGATTGAGGATTGAGAATTGAGGATTGAGGATTGAGGATTGAAGATTGAGGATTGAGGATTGAGGATTGAGGATTGAGGCTTGAGAACTGAGGATTGAGGATTGAGGATTGAGGAATGAAGATTGAGTATTGAGGATTGAAGATTGAGGATTGAGGATTGAGGATTGAGGATTGAGGACTCAAGATTGTATATTGATGATTGAAGATTGAGGATTGGGTATTGATGCTTGTGGATTGAGGACGAGGACTGAGGGTTGAGTATTGCTGTTTGAGGTCTGAGGATTGAGGATTGAGTATTGAGAATTGAGGGTTGAGGATTGAGGATTGAAGATTGTGGATTGGGTATTGAGGATTGCAGAATCAGGACTGAGGATTGAGGATTGAGGATTGAGTATTGAATACTGAGTATTGAGGATTGAAGATTGAAGATTGAGGATTGAGGATTGAGGATCGAGGATTGAGGATTGAGGATTGAGAATTGAGGATTGAGGAATGAAGATTGAGTATTGAGGATTGAAGATTGAGGATTGAGGATTGAGGATTGGGTATTGAGGATTCGACATTGAGGATTGAGGGTTGAGGATTGGGTATTGAGGATTCAACATTGAGGATTGAGGGTTGAGGATTGAGGATTGAGGATTGACAATTGAGGATTGAGGAATGAGAATCGAGGATTGAGAATTGAGGATTGAAGAATGAGGATTGAGGATTGAGGATTGAGGATAGAGGATTGCAGATTGAGTATTGAGGATTGAAGATTGAGGGTTGAGGATTGAGGATTGAGGATTGAGCATTGAGGATTGATGATTGAGGATTGAGGATTGAAGATTGAGCATTGAGGATTGAGGATTGAGGATTGAGGAATGAGGATTGAAGATTGAGTATTGGGGATTGAGGATTGACGATTGAGGATTGAGAATTGAGGATTGAGGATTGAGGATTGGGGACTGAGTGTTGAGGGTTGAGTGATGAGAATTCATGTTTGTGGATAGAGATTTGAAGATTGCAGGTTGAGTATTGAGTATTGAAGCCTGTGAATTGAGGATATTCTATTGAGGATTGAGGATTGACAACTGATTGTTGAGGAGTGAGGGCTGAAGACTGAGGATTCAGGTTTGAGGATTCAGGATTGAGGTTTGAGGACTGAGGATTGAGGATTGAGGATTGAGGATTGAGGATTCAGGATTGAGGATTGAAGATTGAGGATTGGGTATTGAGGATTGAACATAGAGGATTGTGGATTGAGTATTGATGATTGAGGATTGAGGATTGAAGATTGAATATTGATGATTGAAGATTGAGGATCGAGGATTGAGGGTTGTGGATTGAGGACGAGGACTGAGGGTTGAGTATTGATGTTTGAGGTCTGAGGATTGAGGATTGCGGACTGAGAATTGAGGACTGAGGATTGAGGATTGAAGATTGAGGATTGGGTGTTGAGGATTGAAGACTGTGGATTGAGGATTGAGGATTGAGGATTGAGGATTGAAGGATGAGTATTGAGGATTGAAGATTGAGGATTGAGGATTGAGGATTGAGGATTGAGTATTGAAGATTGAGGATTGGGTATTGCGGATTGAACATTGAGGATTGAAGATTGACGATTGAAGATACAGTATTGAGGATTGAAGATTGAGGATTGAGGATTGAGGATTGAAGATTGAAGATTGAGTATTGAGGATTGAAGATTGAGGATTGAGGACTGAGAATTGAGGATTGAGGATTGAGTATTGAGGATTGAGGATTGAGGATTGAAGGCTGAGGATTGGGTATTGAGGATTGAGCATTGGGGATTGAGGGTTGAGGATTGAGGATTGAGGATTGAGGACTGAAGATTGAATATTAATGACTGAAGATTGAGGATTGAGGATTGGGGGTTGTGGATTGAGGACGAGGACTGAGGGTTGAGTATTGGTGTTTGAAGTCTGAGGATTGAGGATTGAGGATTTAGAATTGAGGATTGAGGATTGAGGTCTGAAGATTGAGGATTCGGTATTGAGGACTGAAGAATGAGGGTTGAGGAGTGAGGACTGAGGATTGAGGATTGCAGTTTGAGTATTGAGCATTGAAGATTGAGGATTGAGGATTGAGGATTGAGGATTGAGGATTGAGGATTGAAGTTTGAGTATTGAGGATCGAAGATTGACGATTGAGGATTGAGAATTGAGGATTGAAGACTGAGGATTGGGTATTGAGGATTGAGCATTGGGGATTGAGGGTTGAGGATTGAGGATTGAGGATTGAGGATTGAAGGTTGAATATTAATGATTGAAGATTGAGGATTGAGGATTGAGGATTAAAGACTGAGGATTGGGTATTCAGGATTTAGCATTGGGGATTGAGGGGTGAGGATTGAGGATTGAGGATTGAGGATTGAGGATTGAGGGTTGTGGATTGAGGACGAGGACTGAGGGTTGAGTATTGGTGTTTGAAGTCTGAGGATTGAGGATTGAGGATTGAGAATTGAGGATTGAGGATTGAGGATTGAAGATTGAGGATTCGGTATTGAGGATTGAAGAATGAGGATTGAGGAGTGAGGACTGAGGATTGAGGATTGCAGTTTGAGTATTGAGGATTGAAGATTGAGGATTGAGGATTGAGGATTGAGGATTGAGGATTGAGGATTGAGAATTGAGGATTGAGGATTGAGGATTGAAGATTGAGGATTGAGGATTGAGGATTGAGAATTGAGGTTTGAGGATTGAGGATTGAAGATTGAGGATTTGGTATTGAGGATTGAAGAATGAGGATTGAGGAGTGAGGACTGAGGATTGAGGATTGCAGTTTGAGTATTGAGGATTGAAGATTGAGGATTGAGGATTGAGGATTGAGGATTGAGGATTGAGGATTGAGGATTGAGAATTGAGGATTGAGGATTGAGGATTGAAGATTGAGGATTGAGGATTGAGGATTGAGGATTGAGGCTTGAGAACTGAGGATTGAGGATTGAGGATTGAGGAATGAAGATTGAGTATTGAGGATTGAAGATTGAGGATTGAGGATTGAGGATTGAGGATTGAGGACTCAAGATTGAATATTGATGATTGAAGATTGAGGATTGGGTATTGATGCTTGTGGATTGAGGACGAGGACTGAGGGTTGAGTATTGCTGTTTGAGGTCTGAGGATTGAGGATTGAGTATTGAGAATTGAGGGTTGAGGATTGAGGATTGAAGATTGTGGATTGGGTATTGAGGATTGCAGAATCAGGACTGAGGATTGAGGATTGAGGATTGAGTATTGAATACTGAGTATTGAGGATTGAAGATTGAAGATTGAGGATTGAGGATTGAGGATCGAGGATTGAGGATTGAGGATTGAGAATTGAGGATTGAGGAATGAAGATTGAGTATTGAGGATTGAAGATTGAGGATTGAGGATTGAGGATTGGGTATTGAGGATTCGACATTGAGGATTGAGGGTTGAGGATTGGGTATTGAGGATTCAACATTGAGGATTGAGGGTTGAGGATTGAGGATTGAGGATTGACAATTGAGGATTGAGGAATGAGAATCGAGGATTGAGAATTGAGGATTGAAGAATGAGGATTGAGGATTGAGGATTGAGGATAGAGGATTGCAGATTGAGTATTGAGGATTGAAGATTGAGGGTTGAGGATTGAGGATTGAGGATTGAGCATTGAGGATTGATGATTGAGGATTGAGGATTGAAGATTGAGCATTGAGGATTGAGGATTGAGGATTGAGGAATGAGGATTGAAGATTGAGTATTGGGGATTGAGGATTGACGATTGAGGATTGAGAATTGAGGATTGAGGATTGAGGATTGGGGACTGAGTGTTGAGGGTTGAGTGATGAGAATTCATGTTTGTGGATAGAGATTTGAAGATTGCAGGTTGAGTATTGAGTATTGAAGCCTGTGAATTGAGGATATTCTATTGAGGATTGAGGATTGACAACTGATTGTTGAGGAGTGAGGGCTGAAGACTGAGGATTCAGGTTTGAGGATTCAGGATTGAGGTTTGAGGACTGAGGATTGAGGATTGAGGATTGAGGATTGAGGATTCAGGATTGAGGATTGAAGATTGAGGATTGGGTATTGAGGATTGAACATAGAGGATTGTGGATTGAGTATTGATGATTGAGGATTGAGGATTGAAGATTGAATATTGATGATTGAAGATTGAGGATCGAGGATTGAGGGTTGTGGATTGAGGACGAGGACTGAGGGTTGAGTATTGATGTTTGAGGTCTGAGGATTGAGGATTGCGGACTGAGAATTGAGGACTGAGGATTGAGGATTGAAGATTGAGGATTGGGTGTTGAGGATTGAAGACTGTGGATTGAGGATTGAGGATTGAGGATTGAGGATTGAAGGATGAGTATTGAGGATTGAAGATTGAGGATTGAGGATTGAGGATTGAGGATTGAGTATTGAAGATTGAGGATTGGGTATTGCGGATTGAACATTGAGGATTGAAGATTGACGATTGAAGATACAGTATTGAGGATTGAAGATTGAGGATTGAGGATTGAGGATTGAAGATTGAAGATTGAGTATTGAGGATTGAAGATTGAGGATTGAGGACTGAGAATTGAGGATTGAGGATTGAGTATTGAGGATTGAGGATTGAGGATTGAAGGCTGAGGATTGGGTATTGAGGATTGAGCATTGGGGATTGAGGGTTGAGGATTGAGGATTGAGGATTGAGGACTGAAGATTGAATATTAATGACTGAAGATTGAGGATTGAGGATTGGGGGTTGTGGATTGAGGACGAGGACTGAGGGTTGAGTATTGGTGTTTGAAGTCTGAGGATTGAGGATTGAGGATTTAGAATTGAGGATTGAGGATTGAGGTCTGAAGATTGAGGATTCGGTATTGAGGACTGAAGAATGAGGGTTGAGGAGTGAGGACTGAGGATTGAGGATTGCAGTTTGAGTATTGAGCATTGAAGATTGAGGATTGAGGATTGAGGATTGAGGATTGAGGATTGAAGTTTGAGTATTGAGGATCGAAGATTGACGATTGAGGATTGAGAATTGAGGATTGAAGACTGAGGATTGGGTATTGAGGATTGAGCATTGGGGATTGAGGGTTGAGGATTGAGGATTGAGGATTGAGGATTGAAGGTTGAATATTAATGATTGAAGATTGAGGATTGAGGATTGAGGGTTGTGGATTGAGGACGAGGACTGAGGGTTGAGTATTGGTGTTTGAAGTCTGAGGATTGGGGATTGATGATTGAGAATTGAGGATTGAGGATTGAGGATTGAAGATTGAGGATTCGGTATTGAGGATTGAAGAATGAGGATTGAGGAGTGAGGACTGAGGATTGATGATTGCACTTTGAGTATTGAGGATTGAAGATTGAGGATTGAGGATTGAGGATTGAGGATTGAGGATTGAGGATTGAGGATTGAAGATTGAGTATTGAGGATTGAAGATTGAGGATTGAGGATTGAGGATTGAGGATTGAGGATTGAAGATTGAGTATTGGGGATTGAGGATTGACGATTGAGGTTTGAGAATTGAGGATTGAGGATTGAGGATTGAGGATTGAGGATTGAGGATTGAAGATTGAGGATTGAAGATTGAGTATTGAGGATTGAGGATTGAGGATTGAGGATTGAGGATTGAGTATTGAAGATTGAGGATTGGGTATTGCGGATTGAACATTGAGGATTGAAGATTGAGGATTGAAGATTCAGTATTGAGGAATGAGAATCGAGGATTGAGGATTGAGGATTCAAGATTGAGGACTGGGCACTGAGGATTGAAGAATGAGGATTGAGGATTGAGGATTGAGGATAGAGGATTGCAGATTGAGTATTGAGGATTGAAGATTGAGGGTTGAGGATTGAGGATTGAGGATTGAGCATTGAGGATTGATGATTGAGGATTGAGGATTGAAGATTGAAGATTGAGTATTGAGGATTGAGGATTGAGGATTGAGGATTGAAGATTGAGTATTGGGGATTGAGGATTGACGATTGAGGATTGAGAATTGAGGATTGAGGATTGAGGATTGGGGACTGAGTGTTGAGGGTTGAGTGATGAGAATTCATGTTTGTGAATAGAGATTTGAAGATTGCAGGTTGAGTATTGAGTATTGAAGCCTGTGAATTGAGGATATTCTATTGAGGATTGAGGATTGACAACTGATTGTTGAGGAGTGAGGGCTGAAGACTGAGGATTCAGGTTTGAGGATTCAGGATTGAGGTTTAAAGGACTGAGGATTGAGGATTGAGGATTGAGGATTGAGGATTGAGGATTGAGGATTGAAGATTGAGGATTGGGTATTGAGGATTGAACATAGAGGATTGTGGATTGAGCATTGATGATTGAGGATTGAGGATTGAAGATTGAATATTGATGACTGAAGATTGAGGATCGAGGATTGAGGGTTGTGGATTGAGGACGAGGACTGAGGGTTGAGTATTGATGTTTGAGTTCTGAGGATTGAGGATTGAGGACTGAGAATTGAGGACTGAGGATTGAGGATTGAAGATTGAGGATTGGGTGTTGAGGATTGAAGACTGGGGATTGAGGAGTGAGGATTGAGGATTGAGGATTGAAGGTTGAGTATTGAGGATTGAAGATTGAGGATTGAGGATTGAGGATTGAGGATTGAGTATTGAAGATTGAGGATTGGGTATTGCGGATTGAACATTGAGGATTGAAGATTGAGGATTGAAGATTCAGTATTGAGGATTGAAGATTGAGGATTGAGGACTGAGGATTGAAGATTGAAGATTGAGTACTGAGGATCGAAGATTGAGGATTGAGGACTGAGAGTTGAGGATTGAGGATTGAGGATTGAGGATTGAGGATTAAAGACTGAGGATTGGGTATTCAGGATTTAGCATTGGGGATTGAGGGGTGAGGATTGAGGATTGAGGATTGAGGATTGAGGATTGAGGGTTGTGGATTGAGGACGAGGACTGAGGGTTGAGTATTGGTGTTTGAAGTCTGAGGATTGAGGATTGAGGATTGAGAATTGAGGATTGAGGATTGAGGATTGAAGATTGAGGATTCGGTATTGAGGATTGAAGAATGAGGATTGAGGAGTGAGGACTGAGGATTGAGGATTGCAGTTTGAGTATTGAGGATTGAAGATTGAGGATTGAGGATTGAGGATTGAGGGTTGAGGATTGAGGATTGAGAATTGAGGATTGAGGATTGAGGATTGAAGATTGAGGATTGAGGATTGAGGATTGAGGATTGAGGCTTGAGAACTGAGGATTGAGGATTGAGGATTGAGGAATGAAGATTGAGTATTGAGGATTGAAGATTGAGGATTGAGGATTGAGGATTGAGGATTGAGGACTCAAAATTGAATATTGATGATTGAAGATTGAGGATTGGGTATTGATGCTTGTGGATTGTGGACGAGGACTGAGGGTTGAATATTGATGTTTGTCGTCTGAGGATTGAGGATTGAGGATTGAGGATTGAGGATTGAGGAATGAAGATTGAGTATTGAGGATTGAAGATTGAGGATTGAGGATTGAGGATTGGATATTGAGGATTCGACATTGAGGATTGAGGGTTGAGGATTGGGTATTGAGGATTCAACATTGAGGATTGAGGGTTGAGGATTGAGGATTGAGGATTGACAATTGAGGATTGAGGAATGAGAATCGAGGATTGAGAATTGAGGATTGAAGAATGAGGATTGAGGATTGAGGATTGAGGATAGAGGATTGCAGATTGAGTATTGAGGATTGAAGATTGAGGGTTGAGGATTGAGGATTGAGGATTGAGCATTGAGGATTGATGATTGAGGATTGAGGATTGAAGATTGAGCATTGAGGATTGAGGATTGAGGATTAAGGAATGAGGATTGAAGATTGAGTATTGGGGATTGAGGATTGACGATTGAGGATTGAGAATTGAGGATTGAGGATTGAGGATTGGGGACTGAGTGTTGAGGGTTGAGTGATGAGAATTCATGTTTGTGGATAGAGATTTGAAGATTGCAGGTTGAGTATTGAGTATTGAAGCCTGTGAATTGAGGATATTCTATTGAGGATTGAGGATTGACAACTGATTGTTGAGGAGTGAGGGCTGAAGACTGAGGATTCAGGTTTGAGGATTCAGGATTGAGGTTTGAGGACTGAGGATTGAGGATTGAGGATTGAGGATTGAGGATTCAGGATTGAGGATTGAAGATTGAGGATTGGGTATTGAGGATTGAACATAGAGGATTGTGGATTGAGTATTGATGATTGAGGATTGAGGATTGAAGATTGAATATTGATGATTGAAGATTGAGGATCGAGGATTGAGGGTTGTGGATTGAGGACGAGGACTGAGGGTTGAGTATTGATGTTTGAGGTCTGAGGATTGAGGATTGCGGACTGAGAATTGAGGACTGAGGATTGAGGATTGAAGATTGAGGATTGGGTGTTGAGGATTGAAGACTGTGGATTGAGGATTGAGGATTGAGGATTGAGGATTGAAGGATGAGTATTGAGGATTGAAGATTGAGGATTGAGGATTGAGGATTGAGGATTGAAGGATGAGTATTGAGGATTGAAGATTGAGGATTGAGGATTGAGGATTGAGGATTGAGTATTGAAGATTGAGGATTGGGTATTGCGGATTGAACATTGAGGATTGAAGATTGACGATTGAAGATACAGTATTGAGGATTGAAGATTGAGGATTGAGGATTGAGGATTGAAGATTGAAGATTGAGTATTGAGGATTGAAGATTGAGGATTGAGGACTGAGAATTGAGGATTGAGGATTGAGTATTGAGGATTGAGGATTGAGGATTGAAGGCTGAGGATTGGGTATTGAGGATTGAGCATTGGGGATTGAGGGTTGAGGATTGAGGATTGAGGATTGAGGACTGAAGATTGAATATTAATGACTGAAGATTGAGGATTGAGGATTGAGGATTGAGGATTGAGGATTGAAGATTGAGTATTGAGGATTGAAGATTGAGGATTGAGGATTGAGGACTGAGGATTGAGGATTGAAGATTGAGTATTGGGGATTGAGGATTGACGATTGAGGTTTGAGAATTGAGGATTGAGGATTGAGGATTGAGGATTGAGGATTGAGGATTGAAGATTGAGGATTGAAGATTGAGTATTGAGGATTGAGGATTGAGGATTGAGGATTGAGGATTGAGTATTGAAGATTGAGGATTGGGTATTGCGGATTGAACATTGAGGATTGAAGATTGAGGATTGAAGATTCAGTATTGAGGAATGAGAATCGAGGATTGAGGATTGAGGATTCAAGATTGAGGACTGGGCACTGAGGATTGAAGAATGAGGATTGAGGATTGAGGATTGAGGATAGAGGATTGCAGATTGAGTATTGAGGATTGAAGATTGAGGGTTGAGGATTGAGGATTGAGGATTGAGCATTGAGGATTGATGATTGAGGATTGAGGATTGAAGATTGAAGATTGAGTATTGAGGATTGAGGATTGAGGATTGAGGATTGAAGATTGAGTATTGGGGATTGAGGATTGACGATTGAGGATTGAGAATTGAGGATTGAGGATTGAGGATTGGGGACTGAGTGTTGAGGGTTGAGTGATAAGAATTCATGTTTGTGAATAGAGATTTGAAGATTGCAGGTTGAGTATTGAGTATTGAAGCCTGTGAATTGAGGATATTCTATTGAGGATTGAGGATTGACAACTGATTGTTGAGGAGTGAGGGCTGAAGACTGAGGATTCAGGTTTGAGGATTCAGGATTGAGGTTTAAAGGACTGAGGATTGAGGATTGAGGATTGAGGATTGAGGATTGAGGATTGAGGATTGAAGATTGAGGATTGGGTATTGAGGATTGAACATAGAGGATTGTGGATTGAGCATTGATGATTGAGGATTGAGGATTGAAGATTGAATATTGATGACTGAAGATTGAGGATCGAGGATTGAGGGTTGTGGATTGAGGACGAGGACTGAGGGTTGAGTATTGATGTTTGAGTTCTGAGGATTGAGGATTGAGGACTGAGAATTGAGGACTGAGGATTGAGGATTGAAGATTGAGGATTGGGTGTTGAGGATTGAAGACTGGGGATTGAGGAGTGAGGATTGAGGATTGAGGATTGAAGGTTGAGTATTGAGGATTGAAGATTGAGGATTGAGGATTGAGGATTGAGGATTGAGTATTGAAGATTGAGGATTGGGTATTGCGGATTGAACATTGAGGATTGAAGATTGAGGATTGAAGATTCAGTATTGAGGATTGAAGATTGAGGATTGAGGACTGAGGATTGAAGATTGAAGATTGAGTACTGAGGATCGAAGATTGAGGATTGAGGACTGAGAGTTGAGGATTGAGGATTGAGGATTGAGGATTGAGGATTAAAGACTGAGGATTGGGTATTCAGGATTTAGCATTGGGGATTGAGGGGTGAGGATTGAGGATTGAGGATTGAGGATTGAGGATTGAGGGTTGTGGATTGAGGACGAGGACTGAGGGTTGAGTATTGGTGTTTGAAGTCTGAGGATTGAGGATTGAGGATTGAGAATTGAGGATTGAGGATTGAGGATTGAAGATTGAGGATTCGGTATTGAGGATTGAAGAATGAGGATTGAGGAGTGAGGACTGAGGATTGAGGATTGCAGTTTGAGTATTGAGGATTGAAGATTGAGGATTGAGGATTGAGGATTGAGGATTGAGGATTGAGGATTGAGAATTGAGGATTGAGGATTGAGGATTGAAGATTGAGGATTGAGGATTGAGGATTGAGGATTGAGGCTTGAGAACTGAGGATTGAGGATTGAGGATTGAGGAATGAAGATTGAGTATTGAGGATTGAAGATTGAGGATTGAGGATTGAGGATTGAGGATTGAGGACTCAAAATTGAATATTGATGATTGAAGATTGAGGATTGGGTATTGATGCTTGTGGATTGTGGACGAGGACTGAGGGTTGAATATTGATGTTTGTCGTCTGAGGATTGAGGATTGAGGATTGAGGATTGAGGATTGAGGAATGAAGATTGAGTATTGAGGATTGAAGATTGAGGATTGAGGATTGAGGATTGGGTATTGAGGATTCGACATTGAGGATTGAGGGTTGAGGATTGGGTATTGAGGATTCAACATTGAGGATTGAGGGTTGAGGATTGAGGATTGAGGATTGACAATTGAGGATTGAGGAATGAGAATCGAGGATTGAGAATTGAGGATTGAAGAATGAGGATTGAGGATTGAGGATTGAGGATAGAGGATTGCAGATTGAGTATTGAGGATTGAAGATTGAGGGTTGAGGATTGAGGATTGAGGATTGAGCATTGAGGATTGATGATTGAGGATTGAGGATTGAAGATTGAGCATTGAGGATTGAGGATTGAGGATTGAGGAATGAGGATTGAAGATTGAGTATTGGGGATTGAGGATTGACGATTGAGGATTGAGAATTGAGGATTGAGGATTGAGGATTGGGGACTGAGTGTTGAGGGTTGAGTGATGAGAATTCATGTTTGTGGATAGAGATTTGAAGATTGCAGGTTGAGTATTGAGTATTGAAGCCTGTGAATTGAGGATATTCTATTGAGGATTGAGGATTGACAACTGATTGTTGAGGAGTGAGGGCTGAAGACTGAGGATTCAGGTTTGAGGATTCAGGATTGAGGTTTGAGGACTGAGGATTGAGGATTGAGGATTGAGGATTGAGGATTCAGGATTGAGGATTGAAGATTGAGGATTGGGTATTGAGGATTGAACATAGAGGATTGTGGATTGAGTATTGATGATTGAGGATTGAGGATTGAAGATTGAATATTGATGATTGAAGATTGAGGATCGAGGATTGAGGGTTGTGGATTGAGGACGAGGACTGAGGGTTGAGTATTGATGTTTGAGGTCTGAGGATTGAGGATTGCGGACTGAGAATTGAGGACTGAGGATTGAGGATTGAAGATTGAGGATTGGGTGTTGAGGATTGAAGACTGTGGATTGAGGATTGAGGATTGAGGATTGAGGATTGAAGGATGAGTATTGAGGATTGAAGATTGAGGATTGAGGATTGAGGATTGAGGATTGAGTATTGAAGATTGAGGATTGGGTATTGCGGATTGAACATTGAGGATTGAAGATTGACGATTGAAGATACAGTATTGAGGATTGAAGATTGAGGATTGAGGATTGAGGATTGAAGATTGAAGATTGAGTATTGAGGATTGAAGATTGAGGATTGAGGACTGAGAATTGAGGATTGAGGATTGAGTATTGAGGATTGAGGATTGAGGATTGAAGGCTGAGGATTGGGTATTGAGGATTGAGCATTGGGGATTGAGGGTTGAGGATTGAGGATTGAGGATTGAGGACTGAAGATTGAATATTAATGACTGAAGATTGAGGATTGAGGATTGGGGGTTGTGGATTGAGGACGAGGACTGAGGGTTGAGTATTGGTGTTTGAAGTCTGAGGATTGAGGATTGAGGATTTAGAATTGAGGATTGAGGATTGAGGTCTGAAGATTGAGGATTCGGTATTGAGGACTGAAGAATGAGGGTTGAGGAGTGAGGACTGAGGATTGAGGATTGCAGTTTGAGTATTGAGCATTGAAGATTGAGGATTGAGGATTGAGGATTGAGGATTGAGGATTGAAGTTTGAGTATTGAGGATCGAAGATTGACGATTGAGGATTGAGAATTGAGGATTGAAGACTGAGGATTGGGTATTGAGGATTGAGCATTGGGGATTGAGGGTTGAGGATTGAGGATTGAGGATTGAGGATTGAAGGTTGAATATTAATGATTGAAGATTGAGGATTGAGGATTGAGGGTTGTGGATTGAGGACGAGGACTGAGGGTTGAGTATTGGTGTTTGAAGTCTGAGGATTGGGGATTGATGATTGAGAATTGAGGATTGAGGATTGAGGATTGAAGATTGAGGATTCGGTATTGAGGATTGAAGAATGAGGATTGAGGAGTGAGGACTGAGGATTGAGGATTGCACTTTGAGTATTGAGGATTGAAGATTGAGGATTGAGGATTGAGGATTGAGGATTGAGGATTGAGGATTGAGGATTGAAGATTGAGTATTGAGGATTGAAGATTGAGGATTGAGGATTGAGGATTGAGGATTGAGGATTGAAGATTGAGTATTGGGGATTGAGGATTGACGATTGAGGTTTGAGAATTGAGGATTGAGGATTGAGGATTGAGGATTGAGGATTGAGGATTGAAGATTGAGGATTGAAGATTGAGTATTGAGGATTGAGGATTGAGGATTGAGGATTGAGGATTGAGTATTGAAGATTGAGGATTGGGTATTGCGGATTGAACATTGAGGATTGAAGATTGAGGATTGAAGATTCAGTATTGAGGAATGAGAATCGAGGATTGAGGATTGAGGATTCAAGATTGAGGACTGGGCACTGAGGATTGAAGAATGAGGATTGAGGATTGAGGATTGAGGATAGAGGATTGCAGATTGAGTATTGAGGATTGAAGATTGAGGGTTGAGGATTGAGGATTGAGGATTGAGCATTGAGGATTGATGATTGAGGATTGAGGATTGAAGATTGAAGATTGAGTATTGAGGATTGAGGATTGAGGATTGAGGATTGAAGATTGAGTATTGGGGATTGAGGATTGACGATTGAGGATTGAGAATTGAGGATTGAGGATTGAGGATTGGGGACTGAGTGTTGAGGGTTGAGTGATGAGAATTCATGTTTGTGAATAGAGATTTGAAGATTGCAGGTTGAGTATTGAGTATTGAAGCCTGTGAATTGAGGATATTCTATTGAGGATTGAGGATTGACAACTGATTGTTGAGGAGTGAGGGCTGAAGACTGAGGATTCAGGTTTGAGGATTCAGGATTGAGGTTTAAAGGACTGAGGATTGAGGATTGAGGATTGAGGATTGAGGATTGAGGATTGAGGATTGAAGATTGAGGATTGGGTATTGAGGATTGAACATAGAGGATTGTGGATTGAGCATTGATGATTGAGGATTGAGGATTGAAGATTGAATATTGATGACTGAAGATTGAGGATCGAGGATTGAGGGTTGTGGATTGAGGACGAGGACTGAGGGTTGAGTATTGATGTTTGAGTTCTGAGGATTGAGGATTGAGGACTGAGAATTGAGGACTGAGGATTGAGGATTGAAGATTGAGGATTGGGTGTTGAGGATTGAAGACTGGGGATTGAGGAGTGAGGATTGAGGATTGAGGATTGAAGGTTGAGTATTGAGGATTGAAGATTGAGGATTGAGGATTGAGGATTGAGGATTGAGTATTGAAGATTGAGGATTGGGTATTGCGGATTGAACATTGAGGATTGAAGATTGAGGATTGAAGATTCAGTATTGAGGATTGAAGATTGAGGATTGAGGACTGAGGATTGAAGATTGAAGATTGAGTACTGAGGATCGAAGATTGAGGATTGAGGACTGAGAGTTGAGGATTGAGGATTGAGGATTGAGGATTGAGGATTAAAGACTGAGGATTGGGTATTCAGGATTTAGCATTGGGGATTGAGGGGTGAGGATTGAGGATTGAGGATTGAGGATTGAGGATTGAGGGTTGTGGATTGAGGACGAGGACTGAGGGTTGAGTATTGGTGTTTGAAGTCTGAGGATTGAGGATTGAGGATTGAGAATTGAGGATTGAGGATTGAGGATTGAAGATTGAGGATTCGGTATTGAGGATTGAAGAATGAGGATTGAGGAGTGAGGACTGAGGATTGAGGATTGCAGTTTGAGTATTGAGGATTGAAGATTGAGGATTGAGGATTGAGGATTGAGGATTGAGGATTGAGGATTGAGAATTGAGGATTGAGGATTGAGGATTGAAGATTGAGGATTGAGGATTGAGGATTGAGGATTGAGGCTTGAGAACTGAGGATTGAGGATTGAGGATTGAGGAATGAAGATTGAGTATTGAGGATTGAAGATTGAGGATTGAGGATTGAGGATTGAGGATTGAGGACTCAAAATTGAATATTGATGATTGAAGATTGAGGATTGGGTATTGATGCTTGTGGATTGTGGACGAGGACTGAGGGTTGAATATTGATGTTTGTCGTCTGAGGATTGAGGATTGAGGATTGAGGATTGAGGATTGAGGATTGAGGATTGAGGATTGAGGATTGAAGATTCAGGATTGGGTATTGAGGTTTGAAGAATGAGGAGTGAGGATTGAGGATTGAGGATTGAGGATTGAGGATTGAAGATTCAGTATTGTGGATCGAAGTTTGAGAATTGAGGATTGAGGATTGAACATTGAGGACTGAGTGTTGAGGGTTGAGTGATGAGAATTGATGTTTGTGAATAGAGATTTGAAGATTGCGGACTGAGTAGTGTGTATGGAAAACTGTGAATTGATGATATTCTATTGATGATTGAGGATTGACAACTGATTGTTGAGGACTGAGGGCTGAAGCTTGAGGATTCAGGATTGAGGATTCAGGATTGAGGTTTGAGGACAGAGGATTCAGTACTGAGGATTGAGGATTGAGGATTGAGGTCTGAGGATTGAAGATTGAGGATTGGGTGCTGAGGATTGAACATTGAGGATTGAGGATTGAGAATTGAGGATTGAGGAGTGAGGATTGAAGGTTGAATATTGATGAATGAACATTGAGGATTGAGGATCGAGGGTTGTGGATTGAGGACGAGGACTGAGGGATGAGTATTGATGCTTGAGGTCTGAGGATTGAGGATTGAGGATTGCGAACTGAGGATTGAGGGTTGAGGAATGAAGATTGAGGATTGGGTATTGAGGATTGAAGAATGGGGATTGAAGAATGAGGATTGAGGACTGAGCATTGAGGATTGAGGATTGAAGATTGAGTATTGAGGATTGAAGATCGAGGATTGAGGATTGAGGATTGAGGATTGAGGATTGAAGAGTGAGGATTGAGGATTGAGGTTTGAGGATTGAGGATTGAGGATTGAAGATTGAATATTGATGATTGAAGATTGAGGATTGAGGATTGAGGTTTGTGGATTGTGGACGAGGACTGGGGGTTGAATATTGATGTTTGTGGTCTCAGGATTGAGGATTGGGGATTGAGGATTGAGAATTGAGGATTGAGGATTGAGGATTGAAGATTGAGGATTGGGTATTGAGGTTTGAAGAATGAGGATTGAGGATTGAGGATTGAGGATTGAGGATTGAGGATTGAAGATTGAGTATTAAGGATTGAACATTGAGGATTGAGGATTGAGGATTGAAAATTGAGGACTGAGTGTTGAGAGTTGAGTGATGAGAATTGATGTTAGTGGATTGAGATTTGAAGATTGAAGAATGGGGATTGTGCATTGAAAACTGTGAATTGAGGATATTCTATTGAGGATTGAGGATTGACAATTGATTGTTGAGGACCGTCGGCTGAAGATTGAGGATTGAGGGTGGAGGATTGACGAGAGTGGACTGAGTATTGAGGATTGAGTGTTGAGAATTGATGTTTGAGGATTGAGATTTGTATATTGAATTTTGTGGATTGAGTATTGAACCGTGAGAATTCAGGATATTCTGTTGAGTATTGAGAATTGAGGATTGATGGTTGAGTATTGAGAATTGATGGTTGAGAGTTGCGTGTTGAATATTGAGGATTGAGGATTGAGGCTTGAGGATTGAGGATTGAAGATTGAGGATTGGGGATTGAGGATTGACGATTGAGAATTGAGTACTGAGGATTCAGAATTGAGGATTGAGGATTGAGTATTGAGTATTGAGGATTCAGAATTGAGGTTTGAGGACTGAGGTCTGAGGATTGCACATTGAGTATTGAGGACTCAAGATTGAGGATTGAGGATTGAGAATTGAGGATTGACGGTGATGTCTGAGGGTTGAGGATTGAGGATTGAGGATTGAAGGTTGAGTATTGATGATTGAAGATTGAGGATTGAGGATTGAGCATTGAGGATTGAGGATTGAGGATTGAGGATTGAGGATTGAAGATTGAGTATTGAGGATTGAAGATTGAGGATTGAGCATTAAGGATTGAGGATTAAGGATTGAGGATTGAGGATTGAAGATTGAGTATTGAGGATTGAAGATTGAGGATTGGGGATTGAGGATTGAGGATTGAGGTTTGAAGATTGAGGTTTGGGGATTGATGATTGACGATTGAGTATTGAGTATTGAGGAGTGAGAATTGAGGATTGAGGATTGAAGATTGAGGAGTGAGAATTGAGGATTGAGGATTGAAGATTGAGGATTGAGGATTGAAGGTTGAGTATTGATGATTGAAGATAGAGGATTGAGGATTGGGAGTTGAGGACTGAACATTGAGGATTGAGGATTGAGGATTGAGGAATGAGGATTGAGGATTGAAGGTTGAATATTGATGAATGAAGATTGAGGATTGAGGATTGAGGGTTGTAGGTTGAGGACGAGGACTGAGGGTTGAGAAATTGATGCCTGAGATCTGAGGATTGACGATTGTGGATTGCGAACTGAGGATTGAGGATGCAGGATTGAAGATTGAGGATTGGGCATTGAGGATTGAAGAATGAGGATTGAAGAATGTGGATTGAGGATTGAGTATTGAGGATTGAGGATTGAAGATTGTGTATTGATGATTGAAGATTGAGGATTGAGGATTGAGTGTTGAGGATTGAGGACGAGGACTGACGATTGAGGATTGAGGTTTGAGGATTGAGGATTGTGGATTGAGTACTGAGGATTGAGGATTGAGGATTGAGCATTGAGGATTGAAGATTGCGTATTGAGGATTGAAAATTGAGGATTGGGGATTCAGGATTGAGGATTGAGGATTGAAGATTGAGGATTGAGGATTGAGGTTTGAGGATTGAAGATTGAGGAGTGAGAATTGAGGATTGAGGATTGAGGACTGAGGATTGAGGATTGAAGATTGAGTGTTGAGGATTAAAGATTGAGGATTGAGGATTGAGGATTGAGGATGGTGGATTGTGGATTAAAGATTGAGGATTGAGGATTGAGGATTGAGGATTGAGGATTGAGGATTGCAGATCGAGTATTGAGGATTGAAGGTTGAGGGTTGAGGATTGAGGATTGAGGATTGAGCATTGAGGATTGAGGATTGAGGATTGAGGACTGAAGATTGAGTATTGAGGATTGAAGATTGAGGATTGAGGATTGAGGATTGACGATTGAGGATTGAGTATTGGAGAGTGAGAATTGAGGATTGAGGATTGAAGATTGATGATTGAGTATTGAAGACTGAGTATTGATGATTGAAGATTGAGGATTGAGGATTGAGGATTGAGGATTGAGGATTGAGGATTGCAGATTGAGTATTGAGGATTGAAGGTTGAGGGTTGAGGATTGAGGATTGAGGATTGAGCATTGAGGATTGAGGATTGAGGATTGAGGACTGAAGATTGAGTATTGAGGATTGAAGATTGAGGATTGAGGATTGAGGATTGACGATTGAGGATTGAGTATTGGAGAGTGAGAATTGAGGATTGAGGATTGAAGATTGATGATTGAGTATTGAAGACTGAGTATTGATGATTGAAGATTGAGGATTGAGGATTGAGTGTTGAGGATTGAGGACGAGGACTGACGATTGAGTATTGAGGTTTGAGGATTGAGGATTGTGGATTGAGTACTGAGGATTGAGGATGGAGGATTGAGCATTGAGGATTGAAGATTGCGTATTGAGGATTGAAGATTGAGGATTAAGGATTGAAGGTTGGGGATTGACGATTTAGTATTGGAGATTGATTATTGAGGAGTGAAGATTGAGGATTGAGGATTGAGGGTTGAGAACTGAGAATTGAGAATTGAGGATGAGGACTGAGGGTTGAGGATTGAGGTTTGAGGAATGAGGATTGAGGGTTGAAGATTGAGTATTTATGATTGAGGATTGAGGATTGAGGATTGAGGATTGAGGATTGTAGATTGAGTATTGAGGTTTGATGATTGGGGATTGAGGATTGAGGATTGATGATGGAGGATGAGGGCTGAGGGTTGAGGATTGAGGTTTGATTATAGAATCCTGAGAATTCAGGATATTCTATTGAGAATTGAGAATTGAGGATTGATGGTTGAGTATTGAGGACTGAGGATTGAGGATTGAAGATTGAGTATTGAGGATTCAGAATTGAGGTTTGAGGACTGAGGACTGAGGATTGCACATTGAGTATTGAGGACTCAAGATTGAGGATTGAGGATTGAGAATTGAGGATTGACGATGAGGTCTGAGGGTTGAGGATTGAGGATTGAGGATTGAAGGTTGAGTATTGATGATTGAAGGTTGAGGATTGAGAATTGAGCATTGAGGATTGAGGACTGAACATTGAGGATTGAGGATTGAGGACGAGGATTGACGATTGAGTATTGAGGTTGGATTATTGAGGATTGAGGATTGAGGACTGAGGATTGAGGATTGAGGATTGAGCATTGAGAATTGAAGATTGAGGATTAAGGATTGAAGGTTGGGGATTGACGATTTAGGATTGGAGATTGATTATTGAGGAGTGAAGATTGAGGATTGAGGATTAAGGATTCAGAATTGAGAATTGAGAATTGAGGATGAGGACTGAGGGTTGAGGATTGAGGTTAGAGGAATGAGGATTGAGGGTTGAAGATTGAGTATTTATGACTGGGGATTGAGGATTGAGGATTGAGGAATGAGGATTGAGGATTGAAGATTGAGTATTGAGGTTTGATGATTGGGGATTGAGGATTGAGGATTGATGATGGAGGATGAGGGCTGAGGGTTGAGGATTGAGGTTTGATTATAGAATCCAGAGAATTCAGGATATTCTATTGAGTATTGAGAATTGAGGATTGATGGTTGAGTATTGAGGACTGAGGATTGGGGATTGAAGATTGAGTATTGAGGATTCAGAATTGAGGTTTGAGGACTGAGGACTGAGGATTGCACATTGAGTATTGAGTACTCAAGATTGAGGATTGAGGATTGAGAATTGAGGATTGACGATGAGGTCTGAGGGTTGAGGATTGAGGATTGAGGATTGAAGATTGAGTATTGATGATTGAAGATTGAGGATTGAGGATTGAGCATTGAGGATTGAGGATTGAGGATTGAGGATTGAGGATTGAAGATTGAGTATTGAGGATTGAAGATTGAGGATTGAGCATTGAGGATTGAGGATTAAGGATTGAGGATTGAGGATTGAAGATTGAGTATTGAGGATTGAAGATTGAGGATTGAGGATTGAGGATTGAGGATTGAGGTTTGAAGATTGAGGTTTGGGGATTGATGATTGACGATTGAGGATTGAGTATTGAGGAGTGAGAATTGAGGATTGAGGATTGAAGATTGAGGAGTGAGAATTGAGGATTGAGGACTGAAGATTGAGGATTGAGGATTGAAGGTTGAGTATTGATGATTGAAGATAGAGGATTGAGGATTGGGAGTTGAGGATTGAACATTGAGGATTGAGGATTGAGGATTGAGGAATGAGGATTGAGGATTGAAGGTTGAATATTGATGAATGAAGATTGAGGATTGAGGATTGAGGGTTGTAGGTTGAGGACGAGGACTGAGGGTTGAGAAATTGATGCCTGAGATCTGAGGATTGAGGATTGTGGATTGCGAACTGAGGATTGAGGATGCAGGATTGAAGATTGAGGATTGGGCATTGAGGATTGAAGAATGAGGATTGAAGAATGTGGATTGAGGATTGAGTATTGAGGATTGAGGATTGAAGATTGAGTATTGAGGATTGAAGATTGAGGATTGAGGATTGTGGACTGAGGATTGAGGATTGAAGATTGATTATTGAGGATTAAAGACTGAGGATTGAGGATTGAGGATTGAGGATTGAGGATTGAAGATCGAGGATTGAGGATTGAGGATTGAGGATTGAGGATTGAGGATGCAGATTGAGTATTGAGGATTGAAGGTTGAGGGTTGAGGATTGAGGATTGAGGATTGAGCATTGAGGATTGAGGATTGAGAATTGAGGATTGAGGATTGAATATCGAGGACTGAGTGCTGAGGGTTGAGTGATGAAAATTGATGTTTGTGGATACAGTTTGGACGATTGCAGATTGAGTATTGAGTATTGAAAGCTGTGAACTGAGGACATTCTATCGAGGACTGAGGAATGACAACTGATTGTTGAGGACGAGGACTGACGATTGAGGATTGATGTTTGAGGATTGAGGATTGTGGACTGAGGACTGAGGATTGAGGATTGAGGATTGAGCATTGAGGATTGAAGATTGCGTATTGAGGATAGAAAATTGAGGATTGGGGATTGAGGATTGAGGATTGAGGATTGAAGATTGAGGATTGAGGATTGAGGTTTGAAGATTGAGGTTTGGGGATTGATGATTGACGATTGAGGATTGAGTATTGAGGAGTGAGAATTGAGGATTGAGGATTGAAGGTTGAGGGTTGAGGATTGAGGATTGAGGATTGAGCATTGAGGATTGAGGATTGAGGATTGAGGACTGAAGATTGAGTATTGAGGATTGAAGATTGAGGATTGAGGATTGAGGATTGACGATTGAGGATTAAGTATTGGAGAGTGAGAATTGAGGATTGAGGATTGAAGATTGATGATTGAGTATTGAAGACTGAGTATTGATGATTGAAGATTGAGGATTGAGGATTGAGTGTTGAGGATTGAGGACGAGGACTGACGATTGAGGATTGAGGTTTGAGGATTGAGGATTGTGGATTGAGTACTGAGGATTGAGGATTGAGGATTGAGCATTGAGGATTGAAGATTGAGTATTGAGGTTTGATGATTGGGGATTGAGGATTGAGGATTGATGATGGAGGATGAGGGCTGAGGGTTGAGGATTGAGGTTTGATTATAGAATCCAGAGAATTCAGGATATTCTATTGAGTATTGAGAATTGAGGATTGATGGTTGAGTATTGAGGACTGAGGATTGGGGATTGAAGATTGAGTATTGAGGATTCAGAATTGAGGTTTGAGGACTGAGGACTGAGGATTGCACATTGAGTATTGAGTACTCAAGATTGAGGATTGAGGATTGAGAATTGAGGATTGACGATGAGGTCTGAGGGTTGAGGATTGAGGATTGAGGATTGAAGATTGAGTATTGATGATTGAAGATTGAGGATTGAGGATTGAGCATTGAGGATTGAGGATTGAGGATTGAGGATTGAGGATTGAAGATTGAGTATTGAGGATTGAAGATTGAGGATTGAGCATTGAGGATTGAGGATTAAGGATTGAGGATTGAGGATTGAAGATTGAGTATTGAGGATTGAAGATTGAGGATTGAGGATTGAGGATTGAGGATTGAGGTTTGAAGATTGAGGTTTGGGGATTGATGATTGACGATTGAGGATTGAGTATTGAGGAGTGAGAATTGAGGATTGAGGATTGAAGATTGAGGAGTGAGAATTGAGGATTGAGGACTGAAGATTGAGGATTGAGGATTGAAGGTTGAGTATTGATGATTGAAGATAGAGGATTGAGGATTGGGAGTTGAGGATTGAACATTGAGGATTGAGGATTGAGGATTGAGGAATGAGGATTGAGGATTGAAGGTTGAATATTGATGAATGAAGATTGAGGATTGAGGATTGAGGGTTGTAGGTTGAGGACGAGGACTGAGGGTTGAGAAATTGATGCCTGAGATCTGAGGATTGAGGATTGTGGATTGCGAACTGAGGATTGAGGATGCAGGATTGAAGATTGAGGATTGGGCATTGAGGATTGAAGAATGAGGATTGAAGAATGTGGATTGAGGATTGAGTATTGAGGATTGAGGATTGAAGATTGAGTATTGAGGATTGAAGATTGAGGATTGAGGATTGTGGACTGAGGATTGAGGATTGAAGATTGATTATTGAGGATTAAAGACTGAGGATTGAGGATTGAGGATTGAGGATTGAGGATTGAAGATCGAGGATTGAGGATTGAGGATTGAGGATTGAGGATTGAGGATGCAGATTGAGTATTGAGGATTGAAGGTTGAGGGTTGAGGATTGAGGATTGAGGATTGAGCATTGAGGATTGAGGATTGAGAATTGAGGATTGAGGATTGAATATCGAGGACTGAGTGCTGAGGGTTGAGTGATGAAAATTGATGTTTGTGGATACAGTTTGGACGATTGCAGATTGAGTATTGAGTATTGAAAGCTGTGAACTGAGGACATTCTATCGAGGACTGAGGAATGACAACTGATTGTTGAGGACGAGGACTGACGATTGAGGATTGATGTTTGAGGATTGAGGATTGTGGACTGAGGACTGAGGATTGAGGATTGAGGATTGAGCATTGAGGATTGAAGATTGCGTATTGAGGATAGAAAATTGAGGATTGGGGATTGAGGATTGAGGATTGAGGATTGAAGATTGAGGATTGAGGATTGAGGTTTGAAGATTGAGGTTTGGGGATTGATGATTGACGATTGAGGATTGAGTATTGAGGAGTGAGAATTGAGGATTGAGGATTGAAGGTTGAGGGTTGAGGATTGAGGATTGAGGATTGAGCATTGAGGATTGAGGATTGAGGATTGAGGACTGAAGATTGAGTATTGAGGATTGAAGATTGAGGATTGAGGATTGAGGATTGACGATTGAGGATTAAGTATTGGAGAGTGAGAATTGAGGATTGAGGATTGAAGATTGATGATTGAGTATTGAAGACTGAGTATTGATGATTGAAGATTGAGGATTGAGGATTGAGTGTTGAGGATTGAGGACGAGGACTGACGATTGAGGATTGAGGTTTGAGGATTGAGGATTGTGGATTGAGTACTGAGGATTGAGGATTGAGGATTGAGCATTGAGGATTGAAGATTGCGTATGGAGGATTGAAGAATGAGGATTAAGGTTTGAAGGTTGGGGATTGACGATTTAGGATTGGAGATTGATTATTGAGGAGTGAAGATTGAGGATTGAGGATTGAGGGTTGAGAATTGAGGATTGAGAATTGAGGATGAGGACTGAGGGTTGAGGATTGAGGTTTGAGGAATGAGGATTGAGGGTTGAAGATTGAGTATTTATGACTGAGGATTGAGGATTGAGGATTGAAGAATGAGGATTGAGGATTGAAGATTGAGTATTGAGGTTTGATGATTGGGGATTGAGGATTGAGGATTGATGATGGAGGATGAGGGTGAGGGTTGAGGATTGAGGTTTGATTATAGAATCCTGAGAATTCAGGATATTCTATTGAGTATTGACAATTGAGGATTGATGGTTGAATATTGAGGACTGAGGATTGAGGATTGAAGATTGAGTATTCAGGATTCAGATTTGAGGTTTGAGGACTGAGGACTGAGGATTGCACATTGAGTATTGAGGACTCAAGATTGAGAGTTGAGGATTGAGAATTGAGGATTGACGATGAGGTCTGAGGGTTGAGGATTGAGGATTGAGGATTGAAGATTGAGTATTGATGATTGAAGATTGAGGATTGAGGATTGAGCATTGAGGATTGAGGATTGAGGATTGAGGATTGAGGATTGAAGGTTGAGTATTGAGGATTGAAGATTGAGGATTGAGCATTGAGGATTGAGGATTGAGGATTGAGGATTGAGGATTGGAGATTGAGTATTGAGGAATGACGATTGAGGATTTAGGATTGAGGATTGAGGATTGAGGTTTGAAGATTGAGGTTTGGGGATTGATGATTGACGATTGAGGATTGAGTATTGCGGAGTGAGAATTGAGGATTGAGGATTGAAGATTGAGGAGTGAGAATTGAGGATTGAGGATTGAGGACTGAGGATTGAGGATTGAAGATTGAGTGTTGAGGATTAAAGATTGAGGATTGAAGATTGAGGATTGAGGATTGTGGATTGTGGATTAAAGATTGAGGATTGAGGATTCAGGATTGAGGATTGAGGATTGCAGATTGAGTATTGAGGACTGAAGGTTGAGGGTTGAGGATTGAGGATTGAGGATTGAGCATTGAGGATTGAGGATTGAGGATTGAGGATTGAGGACTGATGATTGAGTATTGAGGATTGAAGATTGAGTGTTGAGGATTAAAGATTGAGGATCGAGGATTGAGGATTGAGGATTGTGGATTGAAGATTGAGGATTGAGTATTGAGGATTCAGGATTGAGGATTGAGGATTGCAGATTGAGTATTGAGGACTGAAGGTTGAGGGTTGAGGATTGAGGATTGAGGATTGAGCATTGAGGATTGAGGATTGAGGATTGAGGACAGATGATTGAGTATTGAGGATTGAAGATTGAGGATTGAGGATTGAGGATTGAGGATTGAGGATTGAAGATTGAGGACTGAGGATTGAGGATTGAGGATTGAGGATTGAGGATTGAGGATTGAGCATTGAGGATTGAGGATTGAGGATTGAGGACTGATGATTGAGTATTGAGGATTGAAGATTGCGTATTGAGGATTGAAAATTGAGGATTGGGGATTCAGGATTGAGGATTGAGGATTGAAGATTCAGGATTGAGGATTGAGGTTTGAGGATTGAGGATTGAGGATTGAGGTTTGAAGATTGAGGTTTGGGGATTGATGATTGACGATTGAGGATTGAGTATTGAGGAGTGAGAACTGAGAATTGAGAATTGAGGATGAGGACTGAGGGTTGAGGATTGAGGTTTGAGGAATGAGGATTGAGGGTTGAAGATTGAGTATTTATGACTGAGGATTGAGGATTGAGGATTGAGGATTGAGGATTGTAGATTGAGTATTGAGGTTTGATGATTGGGGATTGAGGATTGAGGATTGATGATGGAGGATGAGGGCTGAGGGTTGAGGATTGAGGTTTGATTATAGAATCCTGAGAATTCAGGATATTCTATTGAGAATTGAGAATTGAGGATTGATGGTTGAGTATTGAGGACTGAGGATTGAGGATTGAAGATTGAGTATTGAGGATTCAGAATTGAGGTTTGAGGACTGAGGACTGAGGATTGCACATTGAGTATTGAGGACTCAAGATTGAGGATTGAGGATTGAGAATTGAGGATTGACGATGAGGTCTGAGGGTTGAGGATTGAGGATTGAGGATTGAAGGTTGAGTATTGATGATTGAAGGTTGAGGATTGAGAATTGAGCATTGAGGATTGAGGACTGAACATGGAGGATTGAGGATTGAGGACGAGGATTGACGATTGAGTATTGAGGTTGGATTATTGAGGATTGAGGATTGAGGACTGAGGATTGAGGATTGAGGATTGAGCATTGAGAATTGAAGATTGAGGATTAAGGATTGAAGGTTGGGGATTGACGATTTAGGATTGGAGATTGATTATTGAGGAGTGAAGATTGAGGATTGAGGATTAAGGATTCAGAATTGAGAATTGAGAATTGAGGATGAGGACTGAGGGTTGAGGATTGAGGTTAGAGGAATGAGGATTGAGGGTTGAAGATTGAGTATTTATGACTGGGGATTGAGGATTGAGGATTGAGGAATGAGGATTGAGGATTGAAGATTGAGTATTGAGGTTTGATGATTGGGGATTGAGGATTGAGGATTGATGATGGAGGATGAGGGCTGAGGGTTGAGGATTGAGGTTTGATTATAGAATCCAGAGAATTCAGGATATTCTATTGAGTATTGAGAATTGAGGATTGATGGTTGAGTATTGAGGACTGAGGATTGGGGATTGAAGATTGAGTATTGAGGATTCAGAATTGAGGTTTGAGGACTGAGGTCTGAGGATTGCACATTGAGTATTGAGGACTCAAGATTGAGGATTGAGGATTGAGAATTGAGGATTGACGATGAGGTCTGAGGGTTGTGGATTGAGGATTGAGGATTGAAGATTGAGTATTGATGATTGAAGATTGAGGATTGAGGATTGAGCATTGAGGATTGAGGATTGAGGATTGAGGATTGAGGATTGAAGATTGAGTATTGAGGATTGAAGATTGAGGATTGAGCATTAAGGATTGAGGATTAAGGATTGAGGATTGAGGATTGAAGATTGAGTATTGAGGATTGAAGATTGAGGATTGAGGATTGAGGATTGAGGATTGAGGATTGAAGATTGAGGATTGGGGACGGAGTGTTGAGGGTTGAGTGATGAGAATTGATGTTTGTGGATAGAGGTTTGAAGATTGCAGATTGAGTATTGAGTATTGAAAACTGTGAATTGATGATATTCTATTGAGGATTGAGGATTGACAACTGATTGTTGAGGACTGAGGGCTGAAGCTTGAGGATTCAGAATTGAGGATTCAGGATTGAGGTTTGAGGACAGAGGATTGAGGATTGAGGATTGAGGATTGAGGACTGAGGATTGAGGATTGAAGATTGAGGATTGGGTGTTGAGGATTGATCATTGAGGATTGAGGATTGAGGATTGAGGAATGAGGATTGAGGATTGAAGGTTGAATATTGATGAATGAAGATTGAGGATTGAGGATTGAGGGTTGTGGATTGAGGACGAGGACTGAGGGTTGAGTATTGATGCCTGAGATCTGAGGATTGAGGATTGAGGATTGCGAACTGTGGATTGAGGATTGAGGATTGAAGATTGAGGATTGGGTATTGAGGATTGAAGAATGAGGATTGAAGAGTGTGGATTGAGGATTGAGTATTGAGGATTGAGGATTGAAGATTGAGTATTGAGGATTGAAGATTGGGGATTGAGGATTGAGGACTGAGGATTGAGGATTGAAGATTGAGTGTTGAGGATTAAAGATTGAGGATCGAGGATTGAGGATTGAGGATTGTGGATTGAAGATTGAGGATTGAGGATTGAGGATTCAGGATTGAGGATTGAGGATTGCAGATTGAGTATTGAGGACTGAAGGTTGAGGGTTGAGGACTGAGGATTGAGGATTGAGCATGGAGGATTGAGGATTGAGGATTGAGGACTGATGATTGAGTATTGAGGATTGAAGATTGAGGATTGAGGATTGAGGATTGAGGATTGAGGATTGAAGATTGAGGACTGAGGATTTAGGATTGAGGATTGAGGATTGAAGATTGAGGATTGAGGATTGAGGTTTGAGGATTGAGGATTGAGGATTGAGGTTTGAAGATTGAGGTTTGGGGATTGATGATTGACGATTGAGGATTGAGTGTTGAGGAGGGAGAATTGAGGATTGAGGATTGAAGATTGAGGAGTGAGAATTGAGGATTGAGGATTGAGGACTGAGGATTGAGGATTGAAGATTGAGTGTTGAGGATTAAAGATTGAGGATTGAGGATTGAGGATTGAGGATTGTGGATTGTGGATTAAAGATTGAGGATTGAGGATTGAGGATTGAGGATTGAGGATTGAGGATTGCAGATTGAGTATTGAGGATTGAAGGTTGAGGGTTGAGGATTGAGGATTGAGGATTGAGCATTGAGGATTGAGGATTGAGGATTGAGGACTGAAGATTGAGTATTGAGGATTGAAGATTGAGGAGTGAGGATTGAGGATTGACGATTGAGGATTGAGTATTGGAGAGTGAGAATTGAGGATTGAGGATTGAAGATTGATGATTGAGTATTGAAGACTGAGTATTGATGATTGAAGATTGAGGATTGAGGATTGAGTGTTGAGGATTGAGGGCGAGGACTGACGATTGAGGATTGAGGTTTGAGGATTGAGGATTGTGGATTGAGTACTGGGGATTGAGGATTGAGGATTGAGCATTGAGGATTGAAGATTGCGTATTGAGGATTGAAGATTGAGGATTAAGGATTGAAGGTTGGGGATTGACGATTTAGGATTGGAGATTGATTATTGAGGAGTGAAGATTGAGGATTGAGGATTGAGGGTTGAGAATTGAGAATTGAGAATTGAGGATGAGGACTGAGGGTTGAGGATTGAGGTTTGAGGAATGAGGATTGAGGGTTGAAGATTGAGTATTTATGACTGAGGATTGAGGATTTAGGATTGAGGAATGAGGATTGAGGATTGAAGATTGAGTATTGAGGTTTGATGATTGGGGATTGAGGATTGAGGATTGATGATGGAGGATGAGGGCTGAGGGTTGAGGGTTGAGGTTTGATTATAGAATCCTGAGAATTCAGGATATTCTATTGAGTATTGAGAATTGAGGATTGATGGTTGAATATTGAGGACTGAGGATTGAGGATTGAAGATTGAGTATTGAGGATTCAGAATTGAGGTTTGAGGACTGAGGACTGAGGATTGCACATTGAGTATTGAGGACTCAAGATTGAGGATTGAGGATTGAGAATTGAGGATTGACGATGAGGTCTGAGGGTTGAGGATTGAGGATTGAGGATTGAAGATTGAGTATTGATGATTGAAGATTGAGGATTGAGGATTGAGCATTGAGGATTGAGGATTGAGGATTGAGGATTGAGGATTGAAGGTTGAGTATTGAGGATTGAAGATTGAGGATTGAGCATTGAGGATTGAGGATTGAGGATTGAGGATTGAGGATTGGAGATTGAGTATTGAGGAATGACGATTGAGGATTTAGGATTGAGGATTGAGGATTGAGGTTTGAAGATTGAGGTTTGGGGATTGATGATTGACGATTGAGGATTGAGTATTGAGGAGTGAGAATTGAGGATTGAGGATTGAAGATTGAGGAGTGAGAATTGAGGATTGAGGATTGAGGACTGAGGATTGAGGATTGAAGATTGAGTGTTGAGGATTAAAGATTGAGGATTGAAGATTGAGGATTGAGGATTGTGGATTGTGGATTAAAGATTGAGGATTGAGGATTCAGGATTGAGGATTGAGGATTGCAGATTGAGTATTGAGGACTGAAGGTTGAGGGTTGAGGATTGAGGATTGAGGATTGAGCATTGAGGATTGAGGATTGAGGATTGAGGATAGAGGACTGATGATTGAGTATTGAGGATTGAAGATTGAGGATTGAGTATTGAGGATTGAGGATTGAAGATTGAGTATTGAGGATTGAAGATTGGGGATAGAGGATTGAGGCCTGAGGATTGAGGATTGAAGATTGAGTGTTGAGGATTAAAGATTGAGGATCGAGGATTGAGGATTGAGGATTGTGGATTGAAGATTGAGGATTGAGGATTGAGGATTCAGGATTGAGGATTGAGGATTGCAGATTGAGTATTGAGGACTGAAGGTTGAGGGTTGAGGATTGAGGATTGAGGATTGAGCATTGAGGATTGAGGATTGAGGATTGAGGACTGATGATTGAGTATTGAGGATTGAAGATTGAGGATTGAGGATTGAGGATTGAGGATTGAGGATTGAAGATTGAGGACTGAGGATTGAGGATTGAGGATTGAGGATTGAGGATTGCAGATTGAGTATTGAGGATTGAAGGTTGAGGGTTGAGGATTGAGGATTGACGATTGAGGATTGAGTATTGGAGAGTGAGAATTGAGGATTGAGGATTGAAGATTGATGATTGAGGATTGAAGACTGAGTATTGATGATTGAAGATTGAGGATTGAGGATTGAGTGTTGAGGATTGAGGACGAGGACTGACGACTGAGGATTGAGGTTTGAGGATTGAGGATTGTGGATTGAGGACTGAGGATTGAGGATTGAGGATTGAGCATTGAGGATTGAAGATTGCGTATTGAGGATTGAAAATTGAGGATTGGGGATTCAGGATTGAGGATTGAGGATTGAAGATTCAGGATTGAGGATTGAGGTTTGAGGATTGAGCATTGAGGATTGAGGTTTCAAGATTGAGGTTTGGGGATTGATGATTCACGATTGAGGATTGAGTATTGAGGAGTGAGAATTGAGGATTGAGGATTGAAGGTTGAGGGTTGAGGATTGAGGATTGAGGATTGAGCATTGAGGATTGAGGATTGAGGATTGAGGACTGAAGATTGAGTATTGAGGATTGAAGATTGAGGATTGAGGATTGAGGATTGACGATTGAGGATTAAGTATTGGAGAGTGAGAATTGAGGATTGAGGATTGAAGATTGATGATTGAGTATTGAAGACTGAGTATTGATGATTGAAGATTGAGGATTGAGGATTGAGTGTTGAGGATTGAGGACGAGGACTGACGATTGAGGATTGAGGTTTGAGGATTGAGGATTGTGGATTGAGTACTGAGGATTGAGGATTGAGGATTGAGCATTGAGGATTGAAGATTGCGTATGGAGGATTGAAGATTGAGGATTAAGGTTTGAAGGTTGGGGATTGACGATTTAGGATTGGAGATTGATTATTGAGGAGTGAAGATTGAGGATTGAGGATTGAGGGTTGAGAATTGAGAATTGAGAATTGAGGATGAGGACTGAGGGTTGAGGATTGAGGTTTGAGGAATGAGGATTGAGGGTTGAAGATTGAGTATTTATGACTGAGGATTGAGGATTGAGGATTGAAGAATGAGGATTGAGGATTGAAGATTGAGTATTGAGGTTTGATGATTGGGGATTGAGGATTGAGGATTGATGATGGAGGATGAGGGTGAGGGTTGAGGATTGAGGTTTGATTATAGAATCCTGAGAATTCAGGATATTCTATTGAGTATTGACAATTGAGGATTGATGGTTGAATATTGAGGACTGAGGATTGAGGATTGAAGATTGAGTATTGAGTATTCAGAATTGAGGTTTGAGGACTGAGGACTGAGGATTGCACATTGAGTATTGAGGACTCAAGATTGAGAGTTGAGGATTGAGAATTGAGGATTGACGATGAGGTCTGAGGGTTGAGGATTGAGGATTGAGGATTGAAGATTGAGTATTGATTATTGAAGATTGAGGATTGAGGATTGAGCATTGAGGATTGAGGATTGAGGATTGAGGATTGAGGATTGAGGATTGAAGGTTGAGTATTGAGGATTGAAGATTGAGGATTGAGCATTGAGGATTGAGGATTGAGGATTGAGGATTGAGGATTGGAGATTGAGTATTGAGGAATGACGATTGAGGATTGAGGATTGAGGATTGAGGATTGAGGTTTGAAGATTGAGGTTTGGGGATTGATGATTGACGATTGAGGATTGAGTATTGAGGAGTGAGAATTGAGGATTGAGGATTGAAGATTGAGGAGTGAGAATTGAGGATTGAGGATTGAGGACTGAGGATTGAGGATTGAAGATTGAGTGTTGAGGATTAAAGATTGAGGATTGAGGATTGAGGATTGAGGATTGTGGATTGTGGATTAAAGATTGAGGATTGAGGATTGAGGATTGAGGATTGAGGATTGAGGATTGCAGATCGAGTATTGAGGATTGAAGGTTGAGGGTTGAGGATTGAGGATTGAGGATTGAGCATTGAGGATTGAGGATTGAGGATTGAGGACTGAAGATTGAGTATTGAGGATTGAAGATTGAGGATTGAGGATTGAGGATTGACGATTGAGGATTGAGTATTGGAGAGTGAGAATTGAGGATTGAGGATTGAAGATTGATGATTGAGTATTGAAGACTGAGTATTGATGATTGAAGATTGAGGATTGAGGATTGAGGATTGAGGATTGAGGATTGAGGATTGCAGATTGAGTATTGAGGATTGAAGGTTGAGGGTTGAGGATTGAGGATTGAGGATTGAGCATTGAGGATTGAGGATTGAGGATTGAGGACTGAAGATTGAGTATTGAGGATTGAAGATTGAGGATTGAGGATTGAGGATTGACGATTGAGGATTGAGTATTGGAGAGTGAGAATTGAGGATTGAGGATTGAAGATTGATGATTGAGTATTGAAGACTGAGTATTGATGATTGAAGATTGAGGATTGAGGATTGAGTGTTGAGGATTGAGGACGAGGACTGACGATTGAGTATTGAGGTTTGAGGATTGAGGATTGTGGATTGAGTACTGAGGATTGAGGATTGAGGATTGAGCATTGAGGATTGAAGATTGAGTATTGATGATTGAAGATTGAGGATTGAGAATTGAGCATTGAGGATTGAGGATTGAGTATTGAGGATTGAGGAAAGAAGATTGAGTATTGAGGATTGAAGATTGAGGATTGAGCATTGAGGATTGAGGATTGAGGATTGAGGATTGAGGATTGAATATTGAGTATTGAGGATTGAAGATTGTGGATTGAGGATTGAGGACTGAGGATTGAGGTTTGAAGATTGAGGTTTGGGGATTGATGATTGACGATTGAGGATTGAGTATTGAGGAGTGAGAATTGAGGATTGAGGATTGAAGATTGAGGAGTGAGAATTGAGGATTGAGGATTGAAGATTGAGGATTGAGGATTGAAGGTTGAGTATTGATGATTGAAGATAGAGGATTGAGGATTGGGAGTTGAGGACTGAACATTGAGGATTGAGGATTGAGGATTGAGGAATGAGGATTGAGGATTGAAGGTTGAATATTGATGAATGAAGATTGAGGATTGAGGATTGAGCGTTGTAGGTTGAGGACGAGGACTGAGGGTTGAGAAATTGATGCCTGAGATCTGAGGATTGAGGATTGTGGATTGCGAACTGAGGATTGAGGATGCAGGATTGAAGATTGCGTATTGAGGATTGAAGATTGACGATTGAGGATTGATAATTGAGGATTGAGGATTGAGGAATGAGCATTGAAGTTTGAGTATTGAGGATTGAAGGATGAGGGTTGCGGATTGAGTATTGAGGATTGAGGATTGAATATTGAGGATTGGGGACTGACTGTTGAGGGTTGAGTGATGAGAATTGATGTTTGTGGATAGAGATTTGAAGATTGCAGATTGAGTATTGAGTAATGAAAACTGTGAATTAATGATATTCTATTGAGGATTGAGGATAGACAGCCGATTGTAGAGGACTGAGGGCTGAAGATTGAGTATTCAGGATTGAGGTTTGAGGACTGAGGATTGAGGATTGAGGATTGAGGATTGAGGATTGAGGATTGAGGATTGAAGATTGAGGATTGAGGATTGAGGGTTGCGGATTTAGTACGTGGTCTGAGGGTTGAGTATTGATGTTTGAGGTCTGAGGGTTGATGAATGGGGATTGAGAATTGAGGATTGAGGATTGAGGATTGAAGACTGAGGATTGGGTATTGAGGATTGAAGAATGAGGATTGAGGATTGAGGATTGAGGATTGAGGATTGAGGATTGAGTATTGAGGATCGAGAATTGAGGATTGAGGATTGAAGATTGAGTATTGGGTATTGAAGATTGAGGATTGAGGATTGAGGATTGAAGATTGAGGACTGAGTGTTGAGGGTTGAGTGATGAGAATTGATGTTTGTGGATTGAGATTTGAGAATTGCAGATTGAGTATTGAGTATTGAAAACTGTGAATTGATGATATTCTATTGAGGATTGAGGATTGACGTCTGATTGTTGACGTCTGACGTCTGAAGATTGATGATTCAGGATTGAGGATTCAGGATTGAGGATTCAGGATTGAGGTTTGAGGACTGAGGATTGAGGATTTAGGATTGAGGCTTGAGGATTGAGGATTGAGGATTGAAGATTGAGGATTGAGGATTTAGGATGAGGGCTGAGGGTTGAGGATAGTTATTTGAGGACTGAGGACTGAGGATTGAGGATTGAGAGTTGAGGATTGAGGATTGAAGATTGAAGTATGAGTGTTGGGTATTGAGGATAGAAGAATGAGGATTGAGGAATGAGGGTTGAGGATTGAGGATTGAATATTGAGTATTGAGGATTGAAGCCTGACGATTGAGGATTGAGTATTGAGGATGGAGGATTGAAGATTGTGTATTGAGGATTGAAGATTGAGGATCGAGGATTGAGGATTGAGGATTGAGGATTGAAGATTGAGGATTGAGGACTGAGTGTTGAAGGTTGAATGATGAGTATTGATGTTTGTGGATAGAGATTTGAAGATTGCAGATTGAGTATTGAGTATTGAAAACTGTGAATTGATGATATTCTATTGAGGATTAAGAATTGACAACTGATTGTTGATGACTGAGGTCTGAAGATTGAGGATTCAGTATTGAGGATTCAGGTTTGATGTTTAAGGACTGAGGATTGAGGATTGAGGATTGAGGATTGAGGATTGAGGATTGCAGATTGAGTATTGAGGATTGAAGGTTGAGGGTTGAGGATTGAGTATTGAGGATTGAGCATTGAGGATTGATGATTGAGGATTAAAGACTGAAGATTGAGTATTGAGCATTGAAGATTGAGGATTGAGGATTGAGGATTGACGATTGAGGATTGAGTATTGGAGAGTGAGAATTGAGGATTGAGGATTGAAGATTGATGTTTGAGTATTGAAGACAGAGTATTGATGATTGAAGATTGAGGATTGAGGATTGAGTATTGAGTATTGAGGAGTGAGGATTGAGGATTGAGGATTGAGCATTGAGGATTGAGGATTGAGGATTGAGGATTGAGGATTGAAGATTGAGTATTGAGGATTGAAGATTGAGGATTGAGCATTGAGGATTGAGGATTAAGGATTGAGGATTGAGGATTGAAGATTGAGTATTGAGGATTGAAGATTGAGGATTGAGGATTGAGGATTGAGGATTGAGGTTTGAAGATTGAGGTTTGGGGATTGATGATTGACGATTGAGGATTGAGTATTGAGGAGTGAGAATTGAGGATTGAGGATTGAAGATTGAGGAGTGAGAATTGAGGATTGAGGGTTGAAGATTGAGGATTGAGGATTGAAGGTTGAGTATTGATGATCGGAGATAGAGGATTGAGGATTGGGAGTTGAGGATTGAACATTGAGGAATGAGGATTGAGGTTTGAGGAATGAGGATTGAGGATTGAAGGTTGAATATTGATGAATGAAGATTGAGGATTGAGGATTGAGGGTTGTAGGTTGAGGACGAGGACTGAGGGTTGAGTATTAATGCCTGAGATCTGAGGATTGAGGATTGTGGATTGCGAACTGAGGATTGAGGATGCAGGATTGAAGATTGAGGATTGGGCATTGAGGATTGAAAAATGAGGATTGAAGAATGTGGATTGAGGATTGAGTATTGAGTATTGAGGATTGAAGATTGAGTATTGAGGATTGAAGATTGAGGATTGAGGATTGAGGACTGAGTATTGAGGATTGAAGATTGATTATTGAGGATTAAAGACTGAGGATTAAGGACTGAGGATTGAGGATTGAGGATTGAGGATTGAGGATTGAGGATTGAGCATTGAGGATTGAGGATTGAGGATTGAGGACTGATGATTGAGTATTGAGGATTGAAGATTGCGTATTGAGGATTGAAAATTGAGGATTGGGGATTCAGGATTGAGGATTGAGGATTGAAGATTCAGGATTGAGGATTGAGGTTTGAGGATTGAGGATTGAGGATTGAGGTTTGAAGATTGAGGTTTGGGGATTGATGATTGACGATTGAGGATTGAGTATTGAGGAGTGAGAACTGAGAATTGAGAATTGAGGATGAGGACTGAGGGTTGAGGATTGAGGTTTGAGGAATGAGGATTGAGGGTTGAAGATTGAGTATTTATGACTGAGGATTGAGGATTGAGGATTGAGGATTGAGGATTGTAGATTGAGTATTGAGGTTTGATGATTGGGGATTGAGGATTGAGGATTGATGATGGAGGATGAGGGCTGAGGGTTGAGGATTGAGGTTTGATTATAGAATCCTGAGAATTCAGGATATTCTATTGAGAATTGAGAATTGAGGATTGATGGTTGAGTATTGAGGACTGAGGATTGAGGATTGAAGATTGAGTATTGAGGATTCAGAATTGAGGTTTGAGGACTGAGGACTGAGGATTGCACATTGAGTATTGAGGACTCAAGATTGAGGATTGAGGATTGAGAATTGAGGATTGACGATGAGGTCTGAGGGTTGAGGATTGAGGATTGAGGATTGAAGGTTGAGTATTGATGATTGAAGGTTGAGGATTGAGAATTGAGCATTGAGGATTGAGGACTGAACATGGAGGATTGAGGATTGAGGACGAGGATTGACGATTGAGTATTGAGGTTGGATTATTGAGGATTGAGGATTGAGGACTGAGGATTGAGGATTGAGGATTGAGCATTGAGAATTGAAGATTGAGGATTAAGGATTGAAGGTTGGGGATTGACGATTTAGGATTGGAGATTGATTATTGAGGAGTGAAGATTGAGGATTGAGGATTAAGGATTCAGAATTGAGAATTGAGAATTGAGGATGAGGACTGAGGGTTGAGGATTGAGGTTAGAGGAATGAGGATTGAGGGTTGAAGATTGAGTATTTATGACTGGGGATTGAGGATTGAGGATTGAGGAATGAGGATTGAGGATTGAAGATTGAGTATTGAGGTTTGATGATTGGGGATTGAGGATTGAGGATTGATGATGGAGGATGAGGGCTGAGGGTTGAGGATTGAGGTTTGATTATAGAATCCAGAGAATTCAGGATATTCTATTGAGTATTGAGAATTGAGGATTGATGGTTGAGTATTGAGGACTGAGGATTGGGGATTGAAGATTGAGTATTGAGGATTCAGAATTGAGGTTTGAGGACTGAGGTCTGAGGATTGCACATTGAGTATTGAGGACTCAAGATTGAGGATTGAGGATTGAGAATTGAGGATTGACGATGAGGTCTGAGGGTTGTGGATTGAGGATTGAGGATTGAAGATTGAGTATTGATGATTGAAGATTGAGGATTGAGGATTGAGCATTGAGGATTGAGGATTGAGGATTGAGGATTGAGGATTGAAGATTGAGTATTGAGGATTGAAGATTGAGGATTGAGCATTAAGGATTGAGGATTAAGGATTGAGGATTGAGGATTGAAGATTGAGTATTGAGGATTGAAGATTGAGGATTGAGGATTGAGGATTGAGGATTGAGGATTGAAGATTGAGGATTGGGGACGGAGTGTTGAGGGTTGAGTGATGAGAATTGATGTTTGTGGATAGAGGTTTGAAGATTGCAGATTGAGTATTGAGTATTGAAAACTGTGAATTGATGATATTCTATTGAGGATTGAGGATTGACAACTGATTGTTGAGGACTGAGGGCTGAAGCTTGAGGATTCAGAATTGAGGATTCAGGATTGAGGTTTGAGGACAGAGGATTGAGGATTGAGGATTGAGGATTGAGGACTGAGGATTGAGGATTGAAGATTGAGGATTGGGTGTTGAGGATTGATCATTGAGGATTGAGGATTGAGGATTGAGGAATGAGGATTGAGGATTGAAGGTTGAATATTGATGAATGAAGATTGAGGATTGAGGATTGAGGGTTGTGGATTGAGGACGAGGACTGAGGGTTGAGTATTGATGCCTGAGATCTGAGGATTGAGGATTGAGGATTGCGAACTGTGGATTGAGGATTGAGGATTGAAGATTGAGGATTGGGTATTGAGGATTGAAGAATGAGGATTGAAGAGTGTGGATTGAGGATTGAGTATTGAGGATTGAGGATTGAAGATTGAGTATTGAGGATTGAAGATTGGGGATTGAGGATTGAGGACTGAGGATTGAGGATTGAAGATTGAGTGTTGAGGATTAAAGATTGAGGATCGAGGATTGAGGATTGAGGATTGTGGATTGAAGATTGAGGATTGAGGATTGAGGATTCAGGATTGAGGATTGAGGATTGCAGATTGAGTATTGAGGACTGAAGGTTGAGGGTTGAGGACTGAGGATTGAGGATTGAGCATGGAGGATTGAGGATTGAGGATTGAGGACTGATGATTGAGTATTGAGGATTGAAGATTGAGGATTGAGGATTGAGGATTGAGGATTGAGGATTGAATATTGAGGACTGAGGATTTAGGATTGAGGATTGAGGATTGAAGATTGAGGATTGAGGATTGAGGTTTGAGGATTGAGGATTGAGGATTGAGGTTTGAAGATTGAGGTTTGGGGATTGATGATTGACGATTGAGGATTGAGTGTTGAGGAGGGAGAATTGAGGATTGAGGATTGAAGATTGAGGAGTGAGAATTGAGGATTGAGGATTGAGGACTGAGGATTGAGGATCGAAGATTGAGTGTTGAGGATTAAAGATTGAGGATTGAGGATTGAGGATTGAGGATTGTGGATTGTGGATTAAAGATTGAGGATTGAGGATTGAGGATTGAGGATTGAGGATTGAGGATTGCAGATTGAGTATTGAGGATTGAAGGTTGAGGGTTGAGGATTGAGGATTGAGGATTGAGCATTGAGGATTGAGGATTGAGGATTGAGGACTGAAGATTGAGTATTGAGGATTGAAGATTGAGGAGTGAGGATTGAGGATTGACGATTGAGGATTGAGTATTGGAGAGTGAGAATTGAGGATTGAGGATTGAAGATTGATGATTGAGTATTGAAGACTGAGTATTGATGATTGAAGATTGAGGATTGAGGATTGAGTGTTGAGGATTGAGGGCGAGGACTGACGATTGAGGATTGAGGTTTGAGGATTGAGGATTGTGGATTGAGTACTGGGGATTGAGGATTGAGGATTGAGCATTGAGGATTGAAGATTGCGTATTGAGGATTGAAGATTGAGGATTAAGGATTGAAGGTTGGGGATTGACGATTTAGGATTGGAGATTGATTATTGAGGAGTGAAGATTGAGGATTGAGGATTGAGGGTTGAGAATTGAGAATTGAGAATTGAGGATGAGGACTGAGGGTTGAGGATTGAGGTTTGAGGAATGAGGATTGAGGGTTGAAGATTGAGTATTTATGACTGAGGATTGAGGATTGAGGATTGAGGAATGAGGATTGAGGATTGAAGATTGAGTATTGAGGTTTGATGATTGGGGATTGAGGATTGAGGATTGATGATGGAGGATGAGGGCTGAGGGTTGAGGGTTGAGGTTTGATTATAGAATCCTGAGAATTCAGGATATTCTATTGAGTATTGAGAATTGAGGATTGATGGTTGAATATTGAGGACTGAGGATTGAGGATTGAAGATTGAGTATTGAGGATTCAGAATTGAGGTTTGAGGACTGAGGACTGAGGATTGCACATTGAGTATTGAGGACTCAAGATTGAGGATTGAGGATTGAGAATTGAGGATTGACGATGAGGTCTGAGGGTTGAGGATTGAGGATTGAGGATTGAAGATTGAGTATTGATGATTGAAGATTGAGGATTGAGGATTGAGCATTGAGGATTGAGGATTGAGGATTGAGGATTGAGGATTGAAGGTTGAGTATTGAGGATTGAAGATTGAGGATTGAGCATTGAGGATTGAGGATTGAGGATTGAGGATTGAGGATTGGAGATTGAGTATTGAGGAATGACGATTGAGGATTTAGGATTGAGGATTGAGGATTGAGGTTTGAAGATTGAGGTTTGGGGATTGATGATTGACGATTGAGGATTGAGTATTGAGGAGTGAGAATTGAGGATTGAGGATTGAAGATTGAGGAGTGAGAATTGAGGATTGAGGATTGAGGACTGAGGATTGAGGATTGAAGATTGAGTGTTGAGGATTAAAGATTGAGGATTGAAGATTGAGGATTGAGGATTGTGGATTGTGGATTAAAGATTGAGGATTGAGGATTCAGGATTGAGGATTGAGGATTGCAGATTGAGTATTGAGGACTGAAGGTTGAGGGTTGAGGATTGAGGATTGAGGATTGAGCATTGAGGATTGAGGATTGAGGATTGAGGATAGAGGACTGATGATTGAGTATTGAGGATTGAAGATTGAGGATTGAGTATTGAGGATTGAGGATTGAAGATTGAGTATTGAGGATTGAAGATTGGGGATAGAGGATTGAGGCCTGAGGATTGAGGATTGAAGATTGAGTGTTGAGGATTAAAGATTGAGGATCGAGGATTGAGGATTGAGGATTGTGGATTGAAGATTGAGGATTGAGGATTGAGGATTCAGGATTGAGGATTGAGGATTGCAGATTGAGTATTGAGGACTGAAGGTTGAGGGTTGAGGATTGAGGATTGAGGATTGAGCATTGAGGATTGAGGATTGAGGATTGAGGACTGATGATTGAGTATTGAGGATTGAAGATTGAGGATTGAGGATTGAGGATTGAGGATTGAGGATTGAAGATTGAGGACTGAGGATTGAGGATTGAGGATTGAGGATTGAGGATTGCAGATTGAGTATTGAGGATTGAAGGTTGAGGGTTGAGGATTGAGGATTGACGATTGAGGATTGAGTATTGGAGAGTGAGAATTGAGGATTGAGGATTGAAGATTGATGATTGAGGATTGAAGACTGAGTATTGATGATTGAAGATTGAGGATTGAGGATTGAGTGTTGAGGATTGAGGACGAGGACTGACGACTGAGGATTGAGGTTTGAGGATTGAGGATTGTGGATTGAGGACTGAGGATTGAGGATTGAGGATTGAGCATTGAGGATTGAAGATTGCGTATTGAGGATTGAAAATTGAGGATTGGGGATTCAGGATTGAGGATTGAGGATTGAAGATTCAGGATTGAGGATTGAGGTTTGAGGATTGAGCATTGAGGATTGAGGTTTCAAGATTGAGGTTTGGGGATTGATGATTGACGATTGAGGATTGAGTATTGAGGAGTGAGAATTGAGGATTGAGGATTGAAGGTTGAGGGTTGAGGATTGAGGATTGAGGATTGAGCATTGAGGATTGAGGATTGAGGATTGAGGACTGAAGATTGAGTATTGAGGATTGAAGATTGAGGATTGAGGATTGAGGATTGACGATTGAGGATTAAGTATTGGAGAGTGAGAATTGAGGATTGAGGATTGAAGATTGATGATTGAGTATTGAAGACTGAGTATTGATGATTGAAGATTGAGGATTGAGGATTGAGTGTTGAGGATTGAGGACGAGGACTGACGATTGAGGATTGAGGTTTGAGGATTGAGGATTGTGGATTGAGTACTGAGGATTGAGGATTGAGGATTGAGCATTGAGGATTGAAGATTGCGTATGGAGGATTGAAGATTGAGGATTAAGGTTTGAAGGTTGGGGATTGACGATTTAGGATTGGAGATTGATTATTGAGGAGTGAAGATTGAGGATTGAGGATTGAGGGTTGAGAATTGAGAATTGAGAATTGAGGATGAGGACTGAGGGTTGAGGATTGAGGTTTGAGGAATGAGGATTGAGGGTTGAAGATTGAGTATTTATGACTGAGGATTGAGGATTGAGGATTGAAGAATGAGGATTGAGGATTGAAGATTGAGTATTGAGGTTTGATGATTGGGGATTGAGGATTGAGGATTGATGATGGAGGATGAGGGTGAGGGTTGAGGATTGAGGTTTGATTATAGAATCCTGAGAATTCAGGATATTCTATTGAGTATTGACAATTGAGGATTGATGGTTGAATATTGAGGACTGAGGATTGAGGATTGAAGATTGAGTATTGAGTATTCAGAATTGAGGTTTGAGGACTGAGGACTGAGGATTGCACATTGAGTATTGAGGACTCAAGATTGAGAGTTGAGGATTGAGAATTGAGGATTGACGATGAGGTCTGAGGGTTGAGGATTGAGGATTGAGGATTGAAGATTGAGTATTGATTATTGAAGATTGAGGATTGAGGATTGAGCATTGAGGATTGAGGATTGAGGATTGAGGATTGAGGATTGAGGATTGAAGGTTGAGTATTGAGGATTGAAGATTGAGGATTGAGCATTGAGGATTGAGGATTGAGGATTGAGGATTGAGGATTGGAGATTGAGTATTGAGGAATGACGATTGAGGATTGAGGATTGAGGATTGAGGATTGAGGTTTGAAGATTGAGGTTTGGGGATTGATGATTGACGATTGAGGATTGAGTATTGAGGAGTGAGAATTGAGGATTGAGGATTGAAGATTGAGGAGTGAGAATTGAGGATTGAGGATTGAGGACTGAGGATTGAGGATTGAAGATTGAGTGTTGAGGATTAAAGATTGAGGATTGAGGATTGAGGATTGAGGATTGTGGATTGTGGATTAAAGATTGAGGATTGAGGATTGAGGATTGAGGATTGAGGATTGAGGATTGCAGATCGAGTATTGAGGATTGAAGGTTGAGGGTTGAGGATTGAGGATTGAGGATTGAGCATTGAGGATTGAGGATTGAGGATTGAGGACTGAAGATTGAGTATTGAGGATTGAAGATTGAGGATTGAGGATTGAGGATTGACGATTGAGGATTGAGTATTGGAGAGTGAGAATTGAGGATTGAGGATTGAAGATTGATGATTGAGTATTGAAGACTGAGTATTGATGATTGAAGATTGAGGATTGAGGATTGAGGATTGAGGATTGAGGATTGAGGATTGCAGATTGAGTATTGAGGATTGAAGGTTGAGGGTTGAGGATTGAGGATTGAGGATTGAGCATTGAGGATTGAGGATTGAGGATTGAGGACTGAAGATTGAGTATTGAGGATTGAAGATTGAGGATTGAGGATTGAGGATTGACGATTGAGGA
This sequence comes from Calliopsis andreniformis, assembly GCF_051401765.1. NCBI lineage: Eukaryota > Metazoa > Arthropoda > Insecta > Hymenoptera > Andrenidae > Calliopsis > Calliopsis andreniformis. The sequence continues at coordinate 1,857,392 of NW_027480463.1, read as the reverse complement.
TTGAGTATTGGAGAGTGAGAATTGAGGATTGAGGATTGAAGATTGATGATTGAGTATTGAAGACTGAGTATTGATGATTGAAGATTGAGGATTGAGGATTGAGTGTTGAGGATTGAGGACGAGGACTGACGATTGAGTATTGAGGTTTGAGGATTGAGGATTGTGGATTGAGTACTGAGGATTGAGGATTGAGGATTGAGCATTGAGGATTGAAGATTGAGTATTGATGATTGAAGATTGAGGATTGAGAATTGAGCATTGAGGATTGAGGATTGAGGATTGAGGATTGAGGAATGAAGATTGAGTATTGAGGATTGAAGATTGAGGATTGAGCATTGAGGATTGAGGATTGAGGATTGAGGATTGAGGATTGAATATTGAGTATTGAGGATTGAAGATTGTGGATTGAGGATTGAGGACTGAGGATTGAGGTTTGAAGATTGAGGTTTGGGGATTGATGATTGACGATTGAGGATTGAGTATTGAGGAGTGAGAATTGAGGATTGAGGATTGAAGATTGAGGAGTGAGAATTGAGGATTGAGGATTGAGGATTGAGGATTGAGGATTGAGGATTGAAGATTGAGGATTGAGGATTGAGGGTTGCGGATTTAGTACGTGGTCTGAGGGTTGAGTATTGATGTTTGAGGTCTGAGGGTTGATGAATGGGGATTGAGAATTGAGGATTGAGGATTGAGGATTGAAGACTGAGGATTGGGTATTGAGGATTGAAGAATGAGGATTGAGGATTGAGGATTGAGGATTGAGGATTGAGGATTGAGTATTGAGGATCGAGAATTGAGGATTGAGGATTGAAGATTGAGTATTGGGTATTGAAGATTGAGGATTGAGGATTGAGGATTGAAGATTGAGGACTGAGTGTTGAGGGTTGAGTGATGAGAATTGATGTTTGTGGATTGAGATTTGAGAATTGCAGATTGAGTATTGAGTATTGAAAACTGTGAATTGATGATATTCTATTGAGGATTGAGGATTGACGTCTGATTGTTGACGTCTGACGTCTGAAGATTGATGATTCAGGATTGAGGATTCAGGATTGAGGATTCAGGATTGAGGTTTGAGGACTGAGGATTGAGGATTTAGGATTGAGGCTTGAGGATTGAGGATTGAGGATTGAAGATTGAGGATTGAGGATTTAGGATGAGGGCTGAGGGTTGAGGATAGTTATTTGAGGACTGAGGACTGAGGATTGAGGATTGAGAGTTGAGGATTGAGGATTGAAGATTGAAGTATGAGTGTTGGGTATTGAGGATAGAAGAATGAGGATTGAGGAATGAGGGTTGAGGATTGAGGATTGAATATTGAGTATTGAGGATTGAAGCCTGACGATTGAGGATTGAGTATTGAGGATGGAGGATTGAAGATTGTGTATTGAGGATTGAAGATTGAGGATCGAGGATTGAGGATTGAGGATTGAGGATTGAAGATTGAGGATTGAGGACTGAGTGTTGAAGGTTGAATGATGAGTATTGATGTTTGTGGATAGAGATTTGAAGATTGCAGATTGAGTATTGAGTATTGAAAACTGTGAATTGATGATATTCTATTGAGGATTAAGAATTGACAACTGATTGTTGATGACTGAGGTCTGAAGATTGAGGATTCAGTATTGAGGATTCAGGTTTGATGTTTAAGGACTGAGGATTGAGGATTGAGGATTGAGGATTGAGGATTGAGGATTGCAGATTGAGTATTGAGGATTGAAGGTTGAGGGTTGAGGATTGAGTATTGAGGATTGAGCATTGAGGATTGATGATTGAGGATTAAAGACTGAAGATTGAGTATTGAGCATTGAAGATTGAGGATTGAGGATTGAGGATTGACGATTGAGGATTGAGTATTGGAGAGTGAGAATTGAGGATTGAGGATTGAAGATTGATGTTTGAGTATTGAAGACAGAGTATTGATGATTGAAGATTGAGGATTGAGGATTGAGTATTGAGTATTGAGGAGTGAGGATTGAGGATTGAGGATTGAGCATTGAGGATTGAGGATTGAGGATTGAGGATTGAGGATTGAAGATTGAGTATTGAGGATTGAAGATTGAGGATTGAGCATTGAGGATTGAGGATTAAGGATTGAGGATTGAGGATTGAAGATTGAGTATTGAGGATTGAAGATTGAGGATTGAGGATTGAGGATTGAGGATTGAGGTTTGAAGATTGAGGTTTGGGGATTGATGATTGACGATTGAGGATTGAGTATTGAGGAGTGAGAATTGAGGATTGAGGATTGAAGATTGAGGAGTGAGAATTGAGGATTGAGGGTTGAAGATTGAGGATTGAGGATTGAAGGTTGAGTATTGATGATCGGAGATAGAGGATTGAGGATTGGGAGTTGAGGATTGAACATTGAGGAATGAGGATTGAGGTTTGAGGAATGAGGATTGAGGATTGAAGGTTGAATATTGATGAATGAAGATTGAGGATTGAGGATTGAGGGTTGTAGGTTGAGGACGAGGACTGAGGGTTGAGTATTAATGCCTGAGATCTGAGGATTGAGGATTGTGGATTGCGAACTGAGGATTGAGGATGCAGGATTGAAGATTGAGGATTGGGCATTGAGGATTGAAAAATGAGGATTGAAGAATGTGGATTGAGGATTGAGTATTGAGTATTGAGGATTGAAGATTGAGTATTGAGGATTGAAGATTGAGGATTGAGGATTGAGGACTGAGTATTGAGGATTGAAGATTGATTATTGAGGATTAAAGACTGAGGATTAAGGATTGAGGATTGAGGATTGAGGACTGAAGATTGAGGATTGAGGATTGAGGATTGAGGATTGAGGATTGAGGATTGCAGATTGAGTATTGAGGATTGAAAGTTGAGGGTTGAGGATTGAGAATTGAGGATTGAGCATTGAGGATTGAGGATTGAGAATTGAGGATTGAGGATTGAATATCGAGGACTGAGTGCTGAGGGTTGAGTGATGAAAATTGATGTTTGTGGATACAGGTTGGACGATTGCAGATTGGGTATTGAGTATTGAAAGCTGTGAACTGAGGATATTCTATCGAGGACTGAGGAATGACAACTGATTGCTGAGGACTGAGGGCTTAAGATTGAGGATTCAGGATTGAGGATTCAGAATTGAGGTTTGAGGACTGAGGATTGAGGATTGAAGATTGAGGATTGAGGGTTGACGCTTGAGGATTGAGGATTGAGGATGGAGGATTGAAGAGAGAGGACTGAGTAATGAGGATTGAGTGTTTAGAATTGATATTTGAGGTTTGAGATTTGATTATTGAATTTTGTGGATTGAGTATTGAACCATGAGAATTCAGGATATTCTATTGAGCATTGAGAATTGAGGATTGATGGTTGAGTATTGAGGATTGATGGTTGACGGTTGTGTGTTGAATATTGAGGATTGAGGATTGAGGATTGAGGATTGAGGATTGAGAATTGAAGATTGAGTATTGATGATTGAAGACTGAGGATTGAGGATTGAGGTTTGTGGATTGTGGACGAGGACTGAGGGTTGAATATTGATGTTTGACGTCTGAGGATTGAGGATTGAGGATTGAGGATTGAGGATTGAGGATTGAGGATTGAGGATTGAAGATTCAGGATTGGGTATTGAGGTTTGAAGAATGAGGAGTGAGGATTGAGGATTGAGGATTGAGGATTGAGAATTGAAGATTCAGTATTGTGGATCGAAGATTGAGAATTGAGGATTGAGGATTGAACATTGAGGACTGAGTGTTGAGGGTTGAGTGATGAGAATTGATGTTTGTGAATAGAGATTTGAAGATTGCGGACTGAGTAATGTGTATGGAAAACTGTGAATTGATGATATTCTATTGAGGATTGAGGATTGACAATTGATTGTTGAGGACCGTCGGCTGAAGATTGAGGATTGAGGGTGGAGGATTGATGAGAGTGGACTGAGTATTGAGGATTGAGTGTTGAGAATTGATGTTTGAGGATTGAGATTTGTATATTGAATTTTGTGGGTTGAGTATTGAACCGTGAGAATTCAGGATATTCTGTTGAGTATTGAGAATTGAGTATTGATGGTTGAGTATTGAGGATTGATGGTTGAGGGTTGCGTGTTGAATATTGAGGATTGAGGATTGAGGCTTGAGGATTGAGGATTGAAGATTGAGGATTGGGGATTGAGGATTGACGATTGAGAATTGAGTACTGAGGATTGAGAATTGAGGATTGAGTATTGAGTATTGAGTATTGAGGATTGAACATTGAGGATTGAGGATTGAGGATTGAAGATTGAGGACTGAGTGTTGATGATTGAGTGATGTGAATTGATGTTTGTGAATTGAGATTTGCAGATTGAAGAATGGGGATTTAGTATTGAAAACTGTGAATTGAGGATATTCTATTGATGATTGAGGATTGACAATTAATTTCTGAGGACTGAGGGCTGAAGATTGAGGATTCAGGATTGAGGATTCGGGATTGAGGATTGAGTACTGAGGATTGAGAATTGAGGTTTGAGGATTGAGTATTGAGTATTGAGGACTGAGGATTGAGGATTGATGATTGAGGATTGAGAATTGAGGATTGAGGATTGAGGATTGAAGATTGAGGATTGGGTATTGAGGATTGAAGAATGAGGATTGAGGATTGAGGATTGAGGATTCAGGATTGAAGATTGCGTATTGAGGATTGAAGATTGGCGATTGAGGATTGATAATTGAGGATTGAGGATTGAGGAATGAGCATTGAAGTTTGAGTATTGAGGATTGAAGGATGAGGGTTGCGGATTGAGTATTGAGGATTGAGGATTGAATATTGAGGATTGGGGACTGACTGTTGAGGGTTGAGTGATGAGAATTGATGTTTGTGGATAGAGATTTGAAGATTGCAGATTGAGTATTGAGTAATGAAAACTGTGAATTAATGATATTCTATTGAGGATTGAGGATAGACAGCCGATTGTAGAGGACTGAGGGCTGAAGATTGAGGATTCAGGATTGAGGTTTGAGGACTGAGGATTGAGGATTGAGGATTGAGGATTGAGGATTGAGGATTGAGGATTGAAGATTGAGGATTGAGGATTGAGGGTTGTGGATTTAGGACGAGGTCTGAGGGTTGAGTATTGATGTTTGAGGTCTGAGGGTTGATGATTGGGGTTGAGAATTGAGGATTGAGGATTGAGGATTGAAGACTGAGGATTGGGTATTGAGGATTGAAGAATGAGGATTGAGGATTGAGGATTGAGGATTGAGTATTGAGGATTGAGGATTGAAGATTGTGTATTGATGATTGAAGATTGAGGATTGAGGATTGAGTGTTGAGGATTGAGGACGAGGACTGACGATTGAGGATTGAGGTTTGAGGATTGAGGATTGTGGATTGAGTACTGAGGATTGAGGATTGAGGATTGAGCATTGAGGATTGAAGATTGCGTATTGAGGATTGAAAATTGAGGATTGGGGATTCAGGATTGAAGATTGAGGATTGAAGATTGAGGATTGAGGATTGAGGTTTGAGGATTGAGGACGAGGACTGACGGTTGAGGATTGAGGTTGGATTATTGAGGATTGAGGATTGAGGACTGAGGATTGAGGATTGAGGATTGATTATAGAATCCAGAGAATTCAGGATATTCTATTGAGTATTGAGAATTGAGGATTGATGGTTGAGTATTGAGGACTGAGGATTGGGGATTGAAGATTGAGTATTGAGGATTCAGAATTGAGGTTTGAGGACTGAGGACTGAGGATTGCACATTGAGTATTGAGTACTCAAGATTGAGGATTGAGGATTGACGATGAGGTCTGAGGGTTGAGGATTGAGGATTGAGGATTGAAGGTTGAGGATTGAGGATTGAGGATTGAAGGTTGAGTATTGATGATTGAAGATTGAGGATTGAGGATTGAGCATTGAGGATTGAGGATTGAGGATTGAGGATTGAGGATTGAGGATTGAAGATTGAGTATTGAGGATTGAAGATTGAGGATTGAGCATTGAGGATTGAGGATTAAGGATTGAGGATTGATGATTGAAGATTGAGTATTGAGGATTGATGATTGACGATTGAGGATTGAGTATTGAGGAGTGAGAATTGAGGATTGAGGATTGAAGATTGAGGAGTGAGAATTGAGGATTGAGGACTGAAGATTGAGGATTGAGGATTGAAGGTTGAGTATTGATGATTGAAGATAGAGGATTGAGGATTGGGAGTTGAGGATTGAACATTGAGGATTGAGGATTGAGGATTGAGGAATGAGGATTGAGGATTGAAGGTTGAATATTGATGAATGAAGATTGAGGATTGAGGATTGAGGGTTGTAGGTTGAGGACGAGGACTGAGGGTTGAGAAATTGATGCCTGAGATCTGAGGGTTGAGGATTGTGGATTGCGAACTGAGGATTGAGGATGCAGGATTGAAGATTGAGGATTGGGCATTGAGGATTGAAGAATGAGGATTGAAGAATGTGGATAGAGGATTGAGTATTGAGGATTGAGGATTGAAGATTGAGTATTGAGGATTGAAGATTGAGGATTGAGGATTGAGGACTGAGGATTGAGGATTGAAGATTGATTATTGAGGATTAAAGACTGAGGATTGAGGATTGAGGATTGAGGATTGAGGATTGAAGATTGAGGATTGAGGATTGAGGATTGAGGATTGAGGATTGAGGATTGCAGATTGAGTATTGAGGATTGAAGGTTGAGGGTTGAGGATTGAGGATTGAGGATTGAGCATTGAGGATTGAGGATTGAGAATTGAGGATTGAGGATTGAATATCGAGGACTGAGTGCTGAGGGTTGAGTGATGAAAATTGATGTTTGTGGATACAGTTTGGACGATTGCAGATTGAGTATTGAGTATTGAAAGCTGTGAACTGAGGATATTCTTTCGAGGACTAAGGAATGACAACTGATTGTTGAGGACGAGGACTGACGATTGAGGATTGAGGTTTGAGGATTGAGGATTGTGGATTGAGGAATGAGGATTGAGGATTGAGGATTGAGCATTGAGGATTGAAGATTGCGTATTGAGGATTGAAAATTGAGGATTGGGGATTTAGGATTGAGGATTGAGGATTGAAGATTGAGGATTGGGGACGGAGTGTTGAGGGTTGAGTGATGAGAATTGATGTTTGTAGATAGAGGTTTGAAGATTGCAGATTGAGTATTGAGTATTGAAAACTGTGAATTGATGATATTCTATTGAGGATTGAGGATTGACAACTGATTGTTGAGGATTGAGGATTGACAACTGATTGTTGTGGACTGAGGGCAGAAGCTTGAGGATTCAGAATTGAGGATTCAGGATTGAGGTTTGAGGACAGAGGATTGAGGATTGAGGATTGAGGATTGAGGACTGAGGATTGAGGATTGAATATTGAGGATTGGGTGTTGAGGATTGATCGTTGAGGATTGAGGATTGAGGATTGAGGAATGAGGATTGAGGATTGAAGGTTGAATATTGATGAATGAAGATTGAGGATTGAGGATTGAGGGTTGTGGATTGAGGACGAGGACTGAGGGTTGAGTATTGATGCCTGAGATCTGAGGATTGAGGATTGAGGATTACGAACTGTGGATTGAGGATTGAGGATTGAAGATTGAGGATTGGGTATTGAGGATTGAAGAATGAGGATTGAAGAGTGTGGATTGAGGATTGAGTATTGAGGATTGAGGATTGAAGATTGAGTATTGAGGATTGAAGATTGGGGATTGAGGATTGAGGACTGATGATTGAGGATTGAAGATTGAGTGTTGAGGATTAAAGATTGAGGATCGAGGATTGAGGATTGAGGATTGTGGATTGAAGATTGAGGATTGAGGATTGAGGATTGAGGATTGAGGATTGAGGATTGCAGATTGAGTATTGAGGACTGAAGGTTGAGGGTTGAGGATTGAGGATTGAGGATTGAGCATTGAGGATTGAGGATTGAGGATTGAGGACTGATGATTGAGTATTGAGGATTGAAGATTGAGGATTGAGGATTGAGGATTGAGGATTGAGGATTGAAGATTGAGGACTGAGGATTGAGGATTGAGGATTGAGGATTGAGGATTGCAGATTAAGTATTGACGATTGAAGGTTGAGGGTTGAGGATTGAGGATTGACGATTGAGGATTGAGTATTGGAGAGTGAGGATTGAGGATTGAGGATTGAAGATTGATGATTGAGGATTGAAGACTGAGTATTGATGATTGAAGATTGAGGATTGAGGATTGAGTGTTGAGGATTGAGGACGAGGACTGACGACTGAGGATTGAGGTTTGAGGATTGAGGATTGTGGATTGTGGATTGAGGACTGAGGATTGAGGATTGAGGATTGAGCATTGAGGATTGAAGATTGCGTATTGAGGATTGAAAATTGAGGATTTGGGATTCAGGATTGAGGATTGAGGATTGAAGATTGGGGATTGAGGATTGAGGTTTGAGGATTGAGGATTGAGGATTGAGCATTGAGGATTGAAGATTGAGGATTAAGGATTGAAGGTTGGGGATTGACGATTTAGGATTGGAGATTGATTATTGAGGAGTGAAGATTGAGGATTGAGGATTGAGGATTGAGTATTGAGAATTGAGAATTGAGGATGAGTACTGAGGGTTGAGGATTGAGGTTTGAGGAATGAGGATTGAGGGTTGAAGATTGAGTATTTATGACTGAGGATTGAGGATTGAGGATTGAGGAATGAGGATTGAGGATTGAAGATTCAGTATTGAGGTTTGATGATTGGGGATTGAGGATTGAGGATTGATGACGGAGGATGAGGGCTGAGGGTTGAGGATTGAGGTTTGATTACAGAATCCTGAGAATTCAGGATATTCTGTTGAGTATTGAGAATTGAGGATTGATGGTTGAATATTGAGGACTGAGGATTGAGGATTGAAGATTGAGTATTGAGGATTCAGAATTGAGGTTTGAGGACTGAGGACTGAGGATTGCACATTGAGTATTGAGGACTCAAGATTGAGGATTGAGGATTGAGAATTGAGGATTGACGATGAGGTCTGAGGGTTGAGGATTGAGGATTGAGGATTGAAGATTGAGTATTGATGATTGAAGGTTGAGGATTGAGAATTGAGCATTGAGGATTGAGGATTGAGGATTGAGGATTGAGGATTGAAGAGTGAGGATTGAGGATTGAGGTTTGAGGATTGAGGATTGAGGATTGAAGGTTGAATATTGATGAATGAAGATTGAGGATTGAGGATTGAGGGTTGTGGATTGAGGACGAGGACTGAGGGTTGAGTATTGATGCCTGAGATCTGAGGATTGAGGATTGAGGATTGCGAACTGTGGATTGAGGATTGAGGATTGAAGATTGAGGATTGGGTATTGAGGATTGAAGAATGAGGATTGAAGAGTGTGGATTGAGGATTGAGTATTGAGGATTGAGGATTGAAGATTGAGTATTGAGGATTGAAGATTGGGGATTGAGGATTGAGGACTGAGGATTGAGGATTGAAGATTGAGTGTTGAGGATTAAAGATTGAGGATCGAGGATTGAGGATTGAGGATTGTGGATTGAAGATTGAGGATTGAGGATTGAGGATTGAGGATTGAGGATTGAGGATTGCAGATTGAGTATTGAGGACTGAAGGTTGAGGGTTGAGGATTGAGGATTGAGGATTGAGCATTGAGGATTGAGGATTGAGGATTGAGGACTGATGATTGAGTATTGAGGATTGAAGATTGAGGATTGAGGATTGAGGATTGAGGATTGAGGATTGAAGATTGAGGACTGAGGATTGAGGATTGAGGATTGAGGATTGAGGATTGCAGATTAAGTATTGAGGATTGAAGGTTGAGGGTTGAGGATTGAGGATTGACGATTGAGGATTGAGTATTGGAGAGTGAGGATTGAGGATTGAGGATTGAAGATTGATGATTGAGGATTGAAGACTGAGTATTGATGATTGAAGATTGAGGATTGAGGATTGAGTGTTGAGGATTGAGGACGAGGACTGACGACTGAGGATTGAGGTTTGAGGATTGAGGATTGTGGATTGTGGATTGAGGACTGAGGATTGAGGATTGAGGATTGAGCATTGAGGATTGAAGATTGCGTATTGAGGATTGAAAATTGAGGATTGGGGATTCAGGATTGAGGATTGAGGATTGAAGATTGGGGATTGAGGATTGAGGTTTGAGGATTGAGGATTGAGGATTGAGCATTGAGGATTGAAGATTGAGGATTAAGGATTGAAGGTTGGGGATTGACGATTTAGGATTGGAGATTGATTATTGAGGAGTGAAGATTGAGGATTGAGGATTGAGGATTGAGTATTGAGAATTGAGAATTGAGGATGAGTACTGCGGGTTGAGGATTGAGGTTTGAGGAATGAGGATTGAGGGTTGAAGATTGAGTATTTATGACTGAGGATTGAGGATTGAGGATTGAGGAATGAGGATTGAGGATTGAAGATTGAGTATTGAGGTTTGATGATTGGGGATTGAGGATTGAGGATTGATGATGGAGGATTGAGGATTGCAGATTGAGTATTGAGGATTGAAGGTTGAGGGTTGAGGATTGAGGATTGAGGATTGAGCATTGAGGATTGAGGATTGAGGATTGAGGACTGAAGATTGAGTATTGAGGATTGAAGATTGAGGATTGAGGATTGAGGATTGACGATTGAGGATTGAGTATTGGAGAGTGAGAATTGAGGATTGAGGATTGAAGATTGATGATTGAGTATTGAAGACTGAGTATTGATGATTGAAGATTGAGGATTGAGGATTGAGTGTTGAGGATTGAGGACGAGGACTGACGATTGAGTATTGAGGTTTGAGGATTGAGGATTGTGGATTGAGTACTGAGGATTGAGGATTGAGGATTGAGCATTGAGGATTGAAGATTGAGTATTGATGATTGAAGATTGAGGATTGAGAATTGAGCATTGAGGATTGAGGATTGAGGATTGAGGATTGAGGAATGAAGATTGAGTATTGAGGATTGAAGATTGAGGATTGAGCATTGAGGATTGAGGATTGAGGATTGAGGATTGAGGATTGAATATTGAGTATTGAGGATTGAAGATTGTGGATTGAGGATTGAGGACTGAGGATTGAGGTTTGAAGATTGAGGTTTGGGGATTGATGATTGACGATTGAGGATTGAGTATTGAGGAGTGAGAATTGAGGATTGAGGATTGAAGATTGAGGAGTGAGAATTGAGGATTGAGGATTGAAGATTGAGGATTGAGGATTGAAGGTTGAGTATTGATGATTGAAGATAGAGGATTGAGGATTGGGAGTTGAGGACTGAACATTGAGGATTGAGGATTGAGGATTGAGGAATGAGGATTGAGGATTGAAGGTTGAATATTGATGAATGAAGATTGAGGATTGAGGATTGAGCGTTGTAGGTTGAGGACGAGGACTGAGGGTTGAGAAATTGATGCCTGAGATCTGAGGATTGAGGATTGTGGATTGCGAACTGAGGATTGAGGATGCAGGATTGAAGATTGCGTATTGAGGATTGAAGATTGACGATTGAGGATTGATAATTGAGGATTGAGGATTGAGGAATGAGCATTGAAGTTTGAGTATTGAGGATTGAAGGATGAGGGTTGCGGATTGAGTATTGAGGATTGAGGATTGAATATTGAGGATTGGGGACTGACTGTTGAGGGTTGAGTGATGAGAATTGATGTTTGTGGATAGAGATTTGAAGATTGCAGATTGAGTATTGAGTAATGAAAACTGTGAATTAATGATATTCTATTGAGGATTGAGGATAGACAGCCGATTGTAGAGGACTGAGGGCTGAAGATTGAGTATTCAGGATTGAGGTTTGAGGACTGAGGATTGAGGATTGAGGATTGAGGATTGAGGATTGAGGATTGAGGATTGAAGATTGAGGATTGAGGATTGAGGGTTGCGGATTTAGTACGTGGTCTGAGGGTTGAGTATTGATGTTTGAGGTCTGAGGGTTGATGAATGGGGATTGAGAATTGAGGATTGAGGATTGAGGATTGAAGACTGAGGATTGGGTATTGAGGATTGAAGAATGAGGATTGAGGATTGAGGATTGAGGATTGAGGATTGAGGATTGAGTATTGAGGATCGAGAATTGAGGATTGAGGATTGAAGATTGAGTATTGGGTATTGAAGATTGAGGATTGAGGATTGAGGATTGAAGATTGAGGACTGAGTGTTGAGGGTTGAGTGATGAGAATTGATGTTTGTGGATTGAGATTTGAGAATTGCAGATTGAGTATTGAGTATTGAAAACTGTGAATTGATGATATTCTATTGAGGATTGAGGATTGACGTCTGATTGTTGACGTCTGACGTCTGAAGATTGATGATTCAGGATTGAGGATTCAGGATTGAGGATTCAGGATTGAGGTTTGAGGACTGAGGATTGAGGATTTAGGATTGAGGCTTGAGGATTGAGGATTGAGGATTGAAGATTGAGGATTGAGGATTTAGGATGAGGGCTGAGGGTTGAGGATAGTTATTTGAGGACTGAGGACTGAGGATTGAGGATTGAGAGTTGAGGATTGAGGATTGAAGATTGAAGTATGAGTGTTGGGTATTGAGGATAGAAGAATGAGGATTGAGGAATGAGGGTTGAGGATTGAGGATTGAATATTGAGTATTGAGGATTGAAGCCTGACGATTGAGGATTGAGTATTGAGGATGGAGGATTGAAGATTGTGTATTGAGGATTGAAGATTGAGGATCGAGGATTGAGGATTGAGGATTGAGGATTGAAGATTGAGGATTGAGGACTGAGTGTTGAAGGTTGAATGATGAGTATTGATGTTTGTGGATAGAGATTTGAAGATTGCAGATTGAGTATTGAGTATTGAAAACTGTGAATTGATGATATTCTATTGAGGATTAAGAATTGACAACTGATTGTTGATGACTGAGGTCTGAAGATTGAGGATTCAGTATTGAGGATTCAGGTTTGATGTTTAAGGACTGAGGATTGAGGATTGAGGATTGAGGATTGAGGATTGAGGATTGCAGATTGAGTATTGAGGATTGAAGGTTGAGGGTTGAGGATTGAGTATTGAGGATTGAGCATTGAGGATTGATGATTGAGGATTAAAGACTGAAGATTGAGTATTGAGCATTGAAGATTGAGGATTGAGGATTGAGGATTGACGATTGAGGATTGAGTATTGGAGAGTGAGAATTGAGGATTGAGGATTGAAGATTGATGTTTGAGTATTGAAGACAGAGTATTGATGATTGAAGATTGAGGATTGAGGATTGAGTATTGAGTATTGAGGAGTGAGGATTGAGGATTGAGGATTGAGCATTGAGGATTGAGGATTGAGGATTGAGGATTGAGGATTGAAGATTGAGTATTGAGGATTGAAGATTGAGGATTGAGCATTGAGGATTGAGGATTAAGGATTGAGGATTGAGGATTGAAGATTGAGTATTGAGGATTGAAGATTGAGGATTGAGGATTGAGGATTGAGGATTGAGGTTTGAAGATTGAGGTTTGGGGATTGATGATTGACGATTGAGGATTGAGTATTGAGGAGTGAGAATTGAGGATTGAGGATTGAAGATTGAGGAGTGAGAATTGAGGATTGAGGGTTGAAGATTGAGGATTGAGGATTGAAGGTTGAGTATTGATGATCGGAGATAGAGGATTGAGGATTGGGAGTTGAGGATTGAACATTGAGGAATGAGGATTGAGGTTTGAGGAATGAGGATTGAGGATTGAAGGTTGAATATTGATGAATGAAGATTGAGGATTGAGGATTGAGGGTTGTAGGTTGAGGACGAGGACTGAGGGTTGAGTATTAATGCCTGAGATCTGAGGATTGAGGATTGTGGATTGCGAACTGAGGATTGAGGATGCAGGATTGAAGATTGAGGATTGGGCATTGAGGATTGAAAAATGAGGATTGAAGAATGTGGATTGAGGATTGAGTATTGAGTATTGAGGATTGAAGATTGAGTATTGAGGATTGAAGATTGAGGATTGAGGATTGAGGACTGAGTATTGAGGATTGAAGATTGATTATTGAGGATTAAAGACTGAGGATTAAGGACTGAGGATTGAGGATTGAGGATTGAGGATTGAGGATTGAGGATTGAGCATTGAGGATTGAGGATTGAGGATTGAGGACTGATGATTGAGTATTGAGGATTGAAGATTGCGTATTGAGGATTGAAAATTGAGGATTGGGGATTCAGGATTGAGGATTGAGGATTGAAGATTCAGGATTGAGGATTGAGGTTTGAGGATTGAGGATTGAGGATTGAGGTTTGAAGATTGAGGTTTGGGGATTGATGATTGACGATTGAGGATTGAGTATTGAGGAGTGAGAACTGAGAATTGAGAATTGAGGATGAGGACTGAGGGTTGAGGATTGAGGTTTGAGGAATGAGGATTGAGGGTTGAAGATTGAGTATTTATGACTGAGGATTGAGGATTGAGGATTGAGGATTGAGGATTGTAGATTGAGTATTGAGGTTTGATGATTGGGGATTGAGGATTGAGGATTGATGATGGAGGATGAGGGCTGAGGGTTGAGGATTGAGGTTTGATTATAGAATCCTGAGAATTCAGGATATTCTATTGAGAATTGAGAATTGAGGATTGATGGTTGAGTATTGAGGACTGAGGATTGAGGATTGAAGATTGAGTATTGAGGATTCAGAATTGAGGTTTGAGGACTGAGGACTGAGGATTGCACATTGAGTATTGAGGACTCAAGATTGAGGATTGAGGATTGAGAATTGAGGATTGACGATGAGGTCTGAGGGTTGAGGATTGAGGATTGAGGATTGAAGGTTGAGTATTGATGATTGAAGGTTGAGGATTGAGAATTGAGCATTGAGGATTGAGGACTGAACATGGAGGATTGAGGATTGAGGACGAGGATTGACGATTGAGTATTGAGGTTGGATTATTGAGGATTGAGGATTGAGGACTGAGGATTGAGGATTGAGGATTGAGCATTGAGAATTGAAGATTGAGGATTAAGGATTGAAGGTTGGGGATTGACGATTTAGGATTGGAGATTGATTATTGAGGAGTGAAGATTGAGGATTGAGGATTAAGGATTCAGAATTGAGAATTGAGAATTGAGGATGAGGACTGAGGGTTGAGGATTGAGGTTAGAGGAATGAGGATTGAGGGTTGAAGATTGAGTATTTATGACTGGGGATTGAGGATTGAGGATTGAGGAATGAGGATTGAGGATTGAAGATTGAGTATTGAGGTTTGATGATTGGGGATTGAGGATTGAGGATTGATGATGGAGGATGAGGGCTGAGGGTTGAGGATTGAGGTTTGATTATAGAATCCAGAGAATTCAGGATATTCTATTGAGTATTGAGAATTGAGGATTGATGGTTGAGTATTGAGGACTGAGGATTGGGGATTGAAGATTGAGTATTGAGGATTCAGAATTGAGGTTTGAGGACTGAGGTCTGAGGATTGCACATTGAGTATTGAGGACTCAAGATTGAGGATTGAGGATTGAGAATTGAGGATTGACGATGAGGTCTGAGGGTTGTGGATTGAGGATTGAGGATTGAAGATTGAGTATTGATGATTGAAGATTGAGGATTGAGGATTGAGCATTGAGGATTGAGGATTGAGGATTGAGGATTGAGGATTGAAGATTGAGTATTGAGGATTGAAGATTGAGGATTGAGCATTAAGGATTGAGGATTAAGGATTGAGGATTGAGGATTGAAGATTGAGTATTGAGGATTGAAGATTGAGGATTGAGGATTGAGGATTGAGGATTGAGGATTGAAGATTGAGGATTGGGGACGGAGTGTTGAGGGTTGAGTGATGAGAATTGATGTTTGTGGATAGAGGTTTGAAGATTGCAGATTGAGTATTGAGTATTGAAAACTGTGAATTGATGATATTCTATTGAGGATTGAGGATTGACAACTGATTGTTGAGGACTGAGGGCTGAAGCTTGAGGATTCAGAATTGAGGATTCAGGATTGAGGTTTGAGGACAGAGGATTGAGGATTGAGGATTGAGGATTGAGGACTGAGGATTGAGGATTGAAGATTGAGGATTGGGTGTTGAGGATTGATCATTGAGGATTGAGGATTGAGGATTGAGGAATGAGGATTGAGGATTGAAGGTTGAATATTGATGAATGAAGATTGAGGATTGAGGATTGAGGGTTGTGGATTGAGGACGAGGACTGAGGGTTGAGTATTGATGCCTGAGATCTGAGGATTGAGGATTGAGGATTGCGAACTGTGGATTGAGGATTGAGGATTGAAGATTGAGGATTGGGTATTGAGGATTGAAGAATGAGGATTGAAGAGTGTGGATTGAGGATTGAGTATTGAGGATTGAGGATTGAAGATTGAGTATTGAGGATTGAAGATTGGGGATTGAGGATTGAGGACTGAGGATTGAGGATTGAAGATTGAGTGTTGAGGATTAAAGATTGAGGATCGAGGATTGAGGATTGAGGATTGTGGATTGAAGATTGAGGATTGAGGATTGAGGATTCAGGATTGAGGATTGAGGATTGCAGATTGAGTATTGAGGACTGAAGGTTGAGGGTTGAGGACTGAGGATTGAGGATTGAGCATGGAGGATTGAGGATTGAGGATTGAGGACTGATGATTGAGTATTGAGGATTGAAGATTGAGGATTGAGGATTGAGGATTGAGGATTGAGGATTGAATATTGAGGACTGAGGATTTAGGATTGAGGATTGAGGATTGAAGATTGAGGATTGAGGATTGAGGTTTGAGGATTGAGGATTGAGGATTGAGGTTTGAAGATTGAGGTTTGGGGATTGATGATTGACGATTGAGGATTGAGTGTTGAGGAGGGAGAATTGAGGATTGAGGATTGAAGATTGAGGAGTGAGAATTGAGGATTGAGGATTGAGGACTGAGGATTGAGGATTGAAGATTGAGTGTTGAGGATTAAAGATTGAGGATTGAGGATTGAGGATTGAGGATTGTGGATTGTGGATTAAAGATTGAGGATTGAGGATTGAGGATTGAGGATTGAGGATTGAGGATTGCAGATTGAGTATTGAGGATTGAAGGTTGAGGGTTGAGGATTGAGGATTGAGGATTGAGCATTGAGGATTGAGGATTGAGGATTGAGGACTGAAGATTGAGTATTGAGGATTGAAGATTGAGGAGTGAGGATTGAGGATTGACGATTGAGGATTGAGTATTGGAGAGTGAGAATTGAGGATTGAGGATTGAAGATTGATGATTGAGTATTGAAGACTGAGTATTGATGATTGAAGATTGAGGATTGAGGATTGAGTGTTGAGGATTGAGGGCGAGGACTGACGATTGAGGATTGAGGTTTGAGGATTGAGGATTGTGGATTGAGTACTGGGGATTGAGGATTGAGGATTGAGCATTGAGGATTGAAGATTGCGTATTGAGGATTGAAGATTGAGGATTAAGGATTGAAGGTTGGGGATTGACGATTTAGGATTGGAGATTGATTATTGAGGAGTGAAGATTGAGGATTGAGGATTGAGGGTTGAGAATTGAGAATTGAGAATTGAGGATGAGGACTGAGGGTTGAGGATTGAGGTTTGAGGAATGAGGATTGAGGGTTGAAGATTGAGTATTTATGACTGAGGATTGAGGATTGAGGATTGAGGAATGAGGATTGAGGATTGAAGATTGAGTATTGAGGTTTGATGATTGGGGATTGAGGATTGAGGATTGATGATGGAGGATGAGGGCTGAGGGTTGAGGGTTGAGGTTTGATTATAGAATCCTGAGAATTCAGGATATTCTATTGAGTATTGAGAATTGAGGATTGATGGTTGAATATTGAGGACTGAGGATTGAGGATTGAAGATTGAGTATTGAGGATTCAGAATTGAGGTTTGAGGACTGAGGACTGAGGATTGCACATTGAGTATTGAGGACTCAAGATTGAGGATTGAGGATTGAGAATTGAGGATTGACGATGAGGTCTGAGGGTTGAGGATTGAGGATTGAGGATTGAAGATTGAGTATTGATGATTGAAGATTGAGGATTGAGGATTGAGCATTGAGGATTGAGGATTGAGGATTGAGGATTGAGGATTGAAGGTTGAGTATTGAGGATTGAAGATTGAGGATTGAGCATTGAGGATTGAGGATTGAGGATTGAGGATTGAGGATTGGAGATTGAGTATTGAGGAATGACGATTGAGGATTTAGGATTGAGGATTGAGGATTGAGGTTTGAAGATTGAGGTTTGGGGATTGATGATTGACGATTGAGGATTGAGTATTGAGGAGTGAGAATTGAGGATTGAGGATTGAAGATTGAGGAGTGAGAATTGAGGATTGAGGATTGAGGACTGAGGATTGAGGATTGAAGATTGAGTGTTGAGGATTAAAGATTGAGGATTGAAGATTGAGGATTGAGGATTGTGGATTGTGGATTAAAGATTGAGGATTGAGGATTCAGGATTGAGGATTGAGGATTGCAGATTGAGTATTGAGGACTGAAGGTTGAGGGTTGAGGATTGAGGATTGAGGATTGAGCATTGAGGATTGAGGATTGAGGATTGAGGATAGAGGACTGATGATTGAGTATTGAGGATTGAAGATTGAGGATTGAGTATTGAGGATTGAGGATTGAAGATTGAGTATTGAGGATTGAAGATTGGGGATAGAGGATTGAGGCCTGAGGATTGAGGATTGAAGATTGAGTGTTGAGGATTAAAGATTGAGGATCGAGGATTGAGGATTGAGGATTGTGGATTGAAGATTGAGGATTGAGGATTGAGGATTCAGGATTGAGGATTGAGGATTGCAGATTGAGTATTGAGGACTGAAGGTTGAGGGTTGAGGATTGAGGATTGAGGATTGAGCATTGAGGATTGAGGATTGAGGATTGAGGACTGATGATTGAGTATTGAGGATTGAAGATTGAGGATTGAGGATTGAGGATTGAGGATTGAGGATTGAAGATTGAGGACTGAGGATTGAGGATTGAGGATTGAGGATTGAGGATTGCAGATTGAGTATTGAGGATTGAAGGTTGAGGGTTGAGGATTGAGGATTGACGATTGAGGATTGAGTATTGGAGAGTGAGAATTGAGGATTGAGGATTGAAGATTGATGATTGAGGATTGAAGACTGAGTATTGATGATTGAAGATTGAGGATTGAGGATTGAGTGTTGAGGATTGAGGACGAGGACTGACGACTGAGGATTGAGGTTTGAGGATTGAGGATTGTGGATTGAGGACTGAGGATTGAGGATTGAGGATTGAGCATTGAGGATTGAAGATTGCGTATTGAGGATTGAAAATTGAGGATTGGGGATTCAGGATTGAGGATTGAGGATTGAAGATTCAGGATTGAGGATTGAGGTTTGAGGATTGAGCATTGAGGATTGAGGTTTCAAGATTGAGGTTTGGGGATTGATGATTGACGATTGAGGATTGAGTATTGAGGAGTGAGAATTGAGGATTGAGGATTGAAGGTTGAGGGTTGAGGATTGAGGATTGAGGATTGAGCATTGAGGATTGAGGATTGAGGATTGAGGACTGAAGATTGAGTATTGAGGATTGAAGATTGAGGATTGAGGATTGAGGATTGACGATTGAGGATTAAGTATTGGAGAGTGAGAATTGAGGATTGAGGATTGAAGATTGATGATTGAGTATTGAAGACTGAGTATTGATGATTGAAGATTGAGGATTGAGGATTGAGTGTTGAGGATTGAGGACGAGGACTGACGATTGAGGATTGAGGTTTGAGGATTGAGGATTGTGGATTGAGTACTGAGGATTGAGGATTGAGGATTGAGCATTGAGGATTGAAGATTGCGTATGGAGGATTGAAGATTGAGGATTAAGGTTTGAAGGTTGGGGATTGACGATTTAGGATTGGAGATTGATTATTGAGGAGTGAAGATTGAGGATTGAGGATTGAGGGTTGAGAATTGAGAATTGAGAATTGAGGATGAGGACTGAGGGTTGAGGATTGAGGTTTGAGGAATGAGGATTGAGGGTTGAAGATTGAGTATTTATGACTGAGGATTGAGGATTGAGGATTGAAGAATGAGGATTGAGGATTGAAGATTGAGTATTGAGGTTTGATGATTGGGGATTGAGGATTGAGGATTGATGATGGAGGATGAGGGTGAGGGTTGAGGATTGAGGTTTGATTATAGAATCCTGAGAATTCAGGATATTCTATTGAGTATTGACAATTGAGGATTGATGGTTGAATATTGAGGACTGAGGATTGAGGATTGAAGATTGAGTATTGAGTATTCAGAATTGAGGTTTGAGGACTGAGGACTGAGGATTGCACATTGAGTATTGAGGACTCAAGATTGAGAGTTGAGGATTGAGAATTGAGGATTGACGATGAGGTCTGAGGGTTGAGGATTGAGGATTGAGGATTGAAGATTGAGTATTGATTATTGAAGATTGAGGATTGAGGATTGAGCATTGAGGATTGAGGATTGAGGATTGAGGATTGAGGATTGAGGATTGAAGGTTGAGTATTGAGGATTGAAGATTGAGGATTGAGCATTGAGGATTGAGGATTGAGGATTGAGGATTGAGGATTGGAGATTGAGTATTGAGGAATGACGATTGAGGATTGAGGATTGAGGATTGAGGATTGAGGTTTGAAGATTGAGGTTTGGGGATTGATGATTGACGATTGAGGATTGAGTATTGAGGAGTGAGAATTGAGGATTGAGGATTGAAGATTGAGGAGTGAGAATTGAGGATTGAGGATTGAGGACTGAGGATTGAGGATTGAAGATTGAGTGTTGAGGATTAAAGATTGAGGATTGAGGATTGAGGATTGAGGATTGTGGATTGTGGATTAAAGATTGAGGATTGAGGATTGAGGATTGAGGATTGAGGATTGAGGATTGCAGATCGAGTATTGAGGATTGAAGGTTGAGGGTTGAGGATTGAGGATTGAGGATTGAGCATTGAGGATTGAGGATTGAGGATTGAGGACTGAAGATTGAGTATTGAGGATTGAAGATTGAGGATTGAGGATTGAGGATTGACGATTGAGGATTGAGTATTGGAGAGTGAGAATTGAGGATTGAGGATTGAAGATTGATGATTGAGTATTGAAGACTGAGTATTGATGATTGAAGATTGAGGATTGAGGATTGAGGATTGAGGATTGAGGATTGAGGATTGCAGATTGAGTATTGAGGATTGAAGGTTGAGGGTTGAGGATTGAGGATTGAGGATTGAGCATTGAGGATTGAGGATTGAGGATTGAGGACTGAAGATTGAGTATTGAGGATTGAAGATTGAGGATTGAGGATTGAGGATTGACGATTGAGGATTGAGTATTGGAGAGTGAGAATTGAGGATTGAGGATTGAAGATTGATGATTGAGTATTGAAGACTGAGTATTGATGATTGAAGATTGAGGATTGAGGATTGAGTGTTGAGGATTGAGGACGAGGACTGACGATTGAGTATTGAGGTTTGAGGATTGAGGATTGTGGATTGAGTACTGAGGATTGAGGATTGAGGATTGAGCATTGAGGATTGAAGATTGAGTATTGATGATTGAAGATTGAGGATTGAGAATTGAGCATTGAGGATTGAGGATTGAGGATTGAGGATTGAGGAATGAAGATTGAGTATTGAGGATTGAAGATTGAGGATTGAGCATTGAGGATTGAGGATTGAGGATTGAGGATTGAGGATTGAATATTGAGTATTGAGGATTGAAGATTGTGGATTGAGGATTGAGGACTGAGGATTGAGGTTTGAAGATTGAGGTTTGGGGATTGATGATTGACGATTGAGGATTGAGTATTGAGGAGTGAGAATTGAGGATTGAGGATTGAAGATTGAGGAGTGAGAATTGAGGATTGAGGATTGAAGATTGAGGATTGAGGATTGAAGGTTGAGTATTGATGATTGAAGATAGAGGATTGAGGATTGGGAGTTGAGGACTGAACATTGAGGATTGAGGATTGAGGATTGAGGAATGAGGATTGAGGATTGAAGGTTGAATATTGATGAATGAAGATTGAGGATTGAGGATTGAGCGTTGTAGGTTGAGGACGAGGACTGAGGGTTGAGAAATTGATGCCTGAGATCTGAGGATTGAGGATTGTGGATTGCGAACTGAGGATTGAGGATGCAGGATTGAAGATTGCGTATTGAGGATTGAAGATTGACGATTGAGGATTGATAATTGAGGATTGAGGATTGAGGAATGAGCATTGAAGTTTGAGTATTGAGGATTGAAGGATGAGGGTTGCGGATTGAGTATTGAGGATTGAGGATTGAATATTGAGGATTGGGGACTGACTGTTGAGGGTTGAGTGATGAGAATTGATGTTTGTGGATAGAGATTTGAAGATTGCAGATTGAGTATTGAGTAATGAAAACTGTGAATTAATGATATTCTATTGAGGATTGAGGATAGACAGCCGATTGTAGAGGACTGAGGGCTGAAGATTGAGTATTCAGGATTGAGGTTTGAGGACTGAGGATTGAGGATTGAGGATTGAGGATTGAGGATTGAGGATTGAGGATTGAAGATTGAGGATTGAGGATTGAGGGTTGCGGATTTAGTACGTGGTCTGAGGGTTGAGTATTGATGTTTGAGGTCTGAGGGTTGATGAATGGGGATTGAGAATTGAGGATTGAGGATTGAGGATTGAAGACTGAGGATTGGGTATTGAGGATTGAAGAATGAGGATTGAGGATTGAGGATTGAGGATTGAGGATTGAGGATTGAGTATTGAGGATCGAGAATTGAGGATTGAGGATTGAAGATTGAGTATTGGGTATTGAAGATTGAGGATTGAGGATTGAGGATTGAAGATTGAGGACTGAGTGTTGAGGGTTGAGTGATGAGAATTGATGTTTGTGGATTGAGATTTGAGAATTGCAGATTGAGTATTGAGTATTGAAAACTGTGAATTGATGATATTCTATTGAGGATTGAGGATTGACGTCTGATTGTTGACGTCTGACGTCTGAAGATTGATGATTCAGGATTGAGGATTCAGGATTGAGGATTCAGGATTGAGGTTTGAGGACTGAGGATTGAGGATTTAGGATTGAGGCTTGAGGATTGAGGATTGAGGATTGAAGATTGAGGATTGAGGATTTAGGATGAGGGCTGAGGGTTGAGGATAGTTATTTGAGGACTGAGGACTGAGGATTGAGGATTGAGAGTTGAGGATTGAGGATTGAAGATTGAAGTATGAGTGTTGGGTATTGAGGATAGAAGAATGAGGATTGAGGAATGAGGGTTGAGGATTGAGGATTGAATATTGAGTATTGAGGATTGAAGCCTGACGATTGAGGATTGAGTATTGAGGATGGAGGATTGAAGATTGTGTATTGAGGATTGAAGATTGAGGATCGAGGATTGAGGATTGAGGATTGAGGATTGAAGATTGAGGATTGAGGACTGAGTGTTGAAGGTTGAATGATGAGTATTGATGTTTGTGGATAGAGATTTGAAGATTGCAGATTGAGTATTGAGTATTGAAAACTGTGAATTGATGATATTCTATTGAGGATTAAGAATTGACAACTGATTGTTGATGACTGAGGTCTGAAGATTGAGGATTCAGTATTGAGGATTCAGGTTTGATGTTTAAGGACTGAGGATTGAGGATTGAGGATTGAGGATTGAGGATTGAGGATTGCAGATTGAGTATTGAGGATTGAAGGTTGAGGGTTGAGGATTGAGTATTGAGGATTGAGCATTGAGGATTGATGATTGAGGATTAAAGACTGAAGATTGAGTATTGAGCATTGAAGATTGAGGATTGAGGATTGAGGATTGACGATTGAGGATTGAGTATTGGAGAGTGAGAATTGAGGATTGAGGATTGAAGATTGATGTTTGAGTATTGAAGACAGAGTATTGATGATTGAAGATTGAGGATTGAGGATTGAGTATTGAGTATTGAGGAGTGAGGATTGAGGATTGAGGATTGAGCATTGAGGATTGAGGATTGAGGATTGAGGATTGAGGATTGAAGATTGAGTATTGAGGATTGAAGATTGAGGATTGAGCATTGAGGATTGAGGATTAAGGATTGAGGATTGAGGATTGAAGATTGAGTATTGAGGATTGAAGATTGAGGATTGAGGATTGAGGATTGAGGATTGAGGTTTGAAGATTGAGGTTTGGGGATTGATGATTGACGATTGAGGATTGAGTATTGAGGAGTGAGAATTGAGGATTGAGGATTGAAGATTGAGGAGTGAGAATTGAGGATTGAGGGTTGAAGATTGAGGATTGAGGATTGAAGGTTGAGTATTGATGATCGGAGATAGAGGATTGAGGATTGGGAGTTGAGGATTGAACATTGAGGAATGAGGATTGAGGTTTGAGGAATGAGGATTGAGGATTGAAGGTTGAATATTGATGAATGAAGATTGAGGATTGAGGATTGAGGGTTGTAGGTTGAGGACGAGGACTGAGGGTTGAGTATTAATGCCTGAGATCTGAGGATTGAGGATTGTGGATTGCGAACTGAGGATTGAGGATGCAGGATTGAAGATTGAGGATTGGGCATTGAGGATTGAAAAATGAGGATTGAAGAATGTGGATTGAGGATTGAGTATTGAGTATTGAGGATTGAAGATTGAGTATTGAGGATTGAAGATTGAGGATTGAGGATTGAGGACTGAGTATTGAGGATTGAAGATTGATTATTGAGGATTAAAGACTGAGGATTAAGGATTGAGGATTGAGGATTGAGGACTGAAGATTGAGGATTGAGGATTGAGGATTGAGGATTGAGGATTGAGGATTGCAGATTGAGTATTGAGGATTGAAAGTTGAGGGTTGAGGATTGAGAATTGAGGATTGAGCATTGAGGATTGAGGATTGAGAATTGAGGATTGAGGATTGAATATCGAGGACTGAGTGCTGAGGGTTGAGTGATGAAAATTGATGTTTGTGGATACAGGTTGGACGATTGCAGATTGGGTATTGAGTATTGAAAGCTGTGAACTGAGGATATTCTATCGAGGACTGAGGAATGACAACTGATTGCTGAGGACTGAGGGCTTAAGATTGAGGATTCAGGATTGAGGATTCAGAATTGAGGTTTGAGGACTGAGGATTGAGGATTGAAGATTGAGGATTGAGGGTTGACGCTTGAGGATTGAGGATTGAGGATGGAGGATTGAAGAGAGAGGACTGAGTAATGAGGATTGAGTGTTTAGAATTGATATTTGAGGTTTGAGATTTGATTATTGAATTTTGTGGATTGAGTATTGAACCATGAGAATTCAGGATATTCTATTGAGCATTGAGAATTGAGGATTGATGGTTGAGTATTGAGGATTGATGGTTGACGGTTGTGTGTTGAATATTGAGGATTGAGGATTGAGGATTGAGGATTGAGGATTGAGAATTGAAGATTGAGTATTGATGATTGAAGACTGAGGATTGAGGATTGAGGTTTGTGGATTGTGGACGAGGACTGAGGGTTGAATATTGATGTTTGACGTCTGAGGATTGAGGATTGAGGATTGAGGATTGAGGATTGAGGATTGAGGATTGAGGATTGAAGATTCAGGATTGGGTATTGAGGTTTGAAGAATGAGGAGTGAGGATTGAGGATTGAGGATTGAGGATTGAGAATTGAAGATTCAGTATTGTGGATCGAAGATTGAGAATTGAGGATTGAGGATTGAACATTGAGGACTGAGTGTTGAGGGTTGAGTGATGAGAATTGATGTTTGTGAATAGAGATTTGAAGATTGCGGACTGAGTAATGTGTATGGAAAACTGTGAATTGATGATATTCTATTGAGGATTGAGGATTGACAATTGATTGTTGAGGACCGTCGGCTGAAGATTGAGGATTGAGGGTGGAGGATTGATGAGAGTGGACTGAGTATTGAGGATTGAGTGTTGAGAATTGATGTTTGAGGATTGAGATTTGTATATTGAATTTTGTGGGTTGAGTATTGAACCGTGAGAATTCAGGATATTCTGTTGAGTATTGAGAATTGAGTATTGATGGTTGAGTATTGAGGATTGATGGTTGAGGGTTGCGTGTTGAATATTGAGGATTGAGGATTGAGGCTTGAGGATTGAGGATTGAAGATTGAGGATTGGGGATTGAGGATTGACGATTGAGAATTGAGTACTGAGGATTGAGAATTGAGGATTGAGTATTGAGTATTGAGTATTGAGGATTGAACATTGAGGATTGAGGATTGAGGATTGAAGATTGAGGACTGAGTGTTGATGATTGAGTGATGTGAATTGATGTTTGTGAATTGAGATTTGCAGATTGAAGAATGGGGATTTAGTATTGAAAACTGTGAATTGAGGATATTCTATTGATGATTGAGGATTGACAATTAATTTCTGAGGACTGAGGGCTGAAGATTGAGGATTCAGGATTGAGGATTCGGGATTGAGGATTGAGTACTGAGGATTGAGAATTGAGGTTTGAGGATTGAGTATTGAGTATTGAGGACTGAGGATTGAGGATTGATGATTGAGGATTGAGAATTGAGGATTGAGGATTGAGGATTGAAGATTGAGGATTGGGTATTGAGGATTGAAGAATGAGGATTGAGGATTGAGGATTGAGGATTCAGGATTGAAGATTGCGTATTGAGGATTGAAGATTGGCGATTGAGGATTGATAATTGAGGATTGAGGATTGAGGAATGAGCATTGAAGTTTGAGTATTGAGGATTGAAGGATGAGGGTTGCGGATTGAGTATTGAGGATTGAGGATTGAATATTGAGGATTGGGGACTGACTGTTGAGGGTTGAGTGATGAGAATTGATGTTTGTGGATAGAGATTTGAAGATTGCAGATTGAGTATTGAGTAATGAAAACTGTGAATTAATGATATTCTATTGAGGATTGAGGATAGACAGCCGATTGTAGAGGACTGAGGGCTGAAGATTGAGGATTCAGGATTGAGGTTTGAGGACTGAGGATTGAGGATTGAGGATTGAGGATTGAGGATTGAGGATTGAGGATTGAAGATTGAGGATTGAGGATTGAGGGTTGTGGATTTAGGACGAGGTCTGAGGGTTGAGTATTGATGTTTGAGGTCTGAGGGTTGATGATTGGGGATTGAGAATTGAGGATTGAGGATTGAGGATTGAAGACTGAGGATTGGGTATTGAGGATTGAAGAACGAGGATTGAGGATTGAGGATTGAGGATTGAGTATTGAGGATTGAGGATTGAAGATTGTGTATTGATGATTGAAGATTGAGGATTGAGGATTGAGTGTTGAGGATTGAGGACGAGGACTGACGATTGAGGATTGAGGTTTGAGGATTGAGGATTGTGGATTGAGTACTGAGGATTGAGGATTGAGGATTGAGCATTGAGGATTGAAGATTGCGTATTGAGGATTGAAAATTGAGGATTGGGGATTCAGGATTGAAGATTGAGGATTGAAGATTGAGGATTGAGGATTGAGGTTTGAGGATTGAGGACGAGGACTGACGGTTGAGGATTGAGGTTGGATTATTGAGGATTGAGGATTGAGGACTGAGGATTGAGGATTGAGGATTGATTATAGAATCCAGAGAATTCAGGATATTCTATTGAGTATTGAGAATTGAGGATTGATGGTTGAGTATTGAGGACTGAGGATTGGGGATTGAAGATTGAGTATTGAGGATTCAGAATTGAGGTTTGAGGACTGAGGACTGAGGATTGCACATTGAGTATTGAGTACTCAAGATTGAGGATTGAGGATTGACGATGAGGTCTGAGGGTTGAGGATTGAGGATTGAGGATTGAAGGTTGAGTATTGATGATTGAAGATTGAGGATTGAGGATTGAGCATTGAGGATTGAGGATTGAGGATTGAGGATTGAGGATTGAGGATTGAAGATTGAGTATTGAGGATTGAAGATTGAGGATTGAGCATTGAGGATTGAGGATTAAGGATTGAGGATTGATGATTGAAGATTGAGTATTGAGGATTGATGATTGACGATTGAGGATTGAGTATTGAGGAGTGAGAATTGAGGATTGAGGATTGAAGATTGAGGAGTGAGAATTGAGGATTGAGGACTGAAGATTGAGGATTGAGGATTGAAGGTTGAGTATTGATGATTGAAGATAGAGGATTGAGGATTGGGAGTTGAGGATTGAACATTGAGGATTGAGGATTGAGGATTGAGGAATGAGGATTGAGGATTGAAGGTTGAATATTGATGAATGAAGATTGAGGATTGAGGATTGAGGGTTGTAGGTTGAGGACGAGGACTGAGGGTTGAGAAATTGATGCCTGAGATCTGAGGGTTGAGGATTGTGGATTGCGAACTGAGGATTGAGGATGCAGGATTGAAGATTGAGGATTGGGCATTGAGGATTGAAGAATGAGGATTGAAGAATGTGGATAGAGGATTGAGTATTGAGGATTGAGGATTGAAGATTGAGTATTGAGGATTGAAGATTGAGGATTGAGGATTGAGGACTGAGGATTGAGGATTGAAGATTGATTATTGAGGATTAAAGACTGAGGATTGAGGATTGAGGATTGAGGATTGAGGATTGAAGATTGAGGATTGAGGATTGAGGATTGAGGATTGAGGATTGAGGATTGCAGATTGAGTATTGAGGATTGAAGGTTGAGGGTTGAGGATTGAGGATTGAGGATTGAGCATTGAGGATTGAGGATTGAGAATTGAGGATTGAGGATTGAATATCGAGGACTGAGTGCTGAGGGTTGAGTGATGAAAATTGATGTTTGTGGATACAGTTTGGACGATTGCAGATTGAGTATTGAGTATTGAAAGCTGTGAACTGAGGATATTCTTTCGAGGACTGAGGAATGACAACTGATTGTTGAGGACGAGGACTGACGATTGAGGATTGAGGTTTGAGGATTGAGGATTGTGGATTGAGGACTGAGGATTGAGGATTGAGGATTGAGCATTGAGGATTGAAGATTGCGTATTGAGGATTGAAAATTGAGGATTGGGGATTTAGGATTGAGGATTGAGGATTGAAGATTGAGGATTGGGGACGGAGTGTTGAGGGTTGAGTGATGAGAATTGATGTTTGTAGATAGAGGTTTGAAGATTGCAGATTGAGTATTGAGTATTGAAAACTGTGAATTGATGATATTCTATTGAGGATTGAGGATTGACAACTGATTGTTGAGGATTGAGGATTGACAACTGATTGTTGTGGACTGAGGGCAGAAGCTTGAGGATTCAGAATTGAGGATTCAGGATTGAGGTTTGAGGACAGAGGATTGAGGATTGAGGATTGAGGATTGAGGACTGAGGATTGAGGATTGAATATTGAGGATTGGGTGTTGAGGATTGATCGTTGAGGATTGAGGATTGAGGATTGAGGAATGAGGATTGAGGATTGAAGGTTGAATATTGATGAATGAAGATTGAGGATTGAGGATTGAGGGTTGTGGATTGAGGACGAGGACTGAGGGTTGAGTATTGATGCCTGAGATCTGAGGATTGAGGATTGAGGATTACGAACTGTGGATTGAGGATTGAGGATTGAAGATTGAGGATTGGGTATTGAGGATTGAAGAATGAGGATTGAAGAGTGTGGATTGAGGATTGAGTATTGAGGATTGAGGATTGAAGATTGAGTATTGAGGATTGAAGATTGGGGATTGAGGATTGAGGACTGATGATTGAGGATTGAAGATTGAGTGTTGAGGATTAAAGATTGAGGATCGAGGATTGAGGATTGAGGATTGTGGATTGAAGATTGAGGATTGAGGATTGAGGATTGAGGATTGAGGATTGAGGATTGCAGATTGAGTATTGAGGACTGAAGGTTGAGGGTTGAGGATTGAGGATTGAGGATTGAGCATTGAGGATTGAGGATTGAGGATTGAGGACTGATGATTGAGTATTGAGGATTGAAGATTGAGGATTGAGGATTGAGGATTGAGGATTGAGGATTGAAGATTGAGGACTGAGGATTGAGGATTGAGGATTGAGGATTGAGGATTGCAGATTAAGTATTGACGATTGAAGGTTGAGGGTTGAGGATTGAGGATTGACGATTGAGGATTGAGTATTGGAGAGTGAGGATTGAGGATTGAGGATTGAAGATTGATGATTGAGGATTGAAGACTGAGTATTGATGATTGAAGATTGAGGATTGAGGATTGAGTGTTGAGGATTGAGGACGAGGACTGACGACTGAGGATTGAGGTTTGAGGATTGAGGATTGTGGATTGTGGATTGAGGACTGAGGATTGAGGATTGAGGATTGAGCATTGAGGATTGAAGATTGCGTATTGAGGATTGAAAATTGAGGATTTGGGATTCAGGATTGAGGATTGAGGATTGAAGATTGGGGATTGAGGATTGAGGTTTGAGGATTGAGGATTGAGGATTGAGGATTGAGGATTGAAGATTGAGGATTAAGGATTGAAGGTTGGGGATTGACGATTTAGGATTGGAGATTGATTATTGAGGAGTGAAGATTGAGGATTGAGGATTGAGGATTGAGTATTGAGAATTGAGAATTGAGGATGAGTACTGAGGGTTGAGGATTGAGGTTTGAGGAATGAGGATTGAGGGTTGAAGATTGAGTATTTATGACTGAGGATTGAGGATTGAGGATTGAGGAATGAGGATTGAGGATTGAAGATTGAGTATTGAGGTTTGATGATTGGGGATTGAGGATTGAGGATTGATGACGGAGGATGAGGGCTGAGGGTTGAGGATTGAGGTTTGATTACAGAATCCTGAGAATTCAGGATATTCTGTTGAGTATTGAGAATTGAGGATTGATGGTTGAATATTGAGGACTGAGGATTGAGGATTGAAGATTGAGTATTGAGGATTCAGAATTGAGGTTTGAGGACTGAGGACTGAGGATTGCACATTGAGTATTGAGGACTCAAGATTGAGGATTGAGGATTGAGAATTGAGGATTGACGATGAGGTCTGAGGGTTGAGGATTGAGGATTGAGGATTGAAGATTGAGTATTGATGATTGAAGGTTGAGGATTGAGAATTGAGCATTGAGGATTGAGGATTGAGGATTGAGGATTGAGGATTGAAGAGTGAGGATTGAGGATTGAGGTTTGAGGATTGAGGATTGAGGATTGAAGGTTGAATATTGATGAATGAAGATTGAGGATTGAGGATTGAGGGTTGTGGATTGAGGACGAGGACTGAGGGTTGAGTATTGATGCCTGAGATCTGAGGATTGAGGATTGAGGATTGCGAACTGTGGATTGAGGATTGAGGATTGAAGATTGAGGATTGGGTATTGAGGATTGAAGAATGAGGATTGAAGAGTGTGGATTGAGGATTGAGTATTGAGGATTGAGGATTGAAGATTGAGTATTGAGGATTGAAGATTGGGGATTGAGGATTGAGGACTGAGGATTGAGGATTGAAGATTGAGTGTTGAGGATTAAAGATTGAGGATCGAGGATTGAGGATTGAGGATTGTGGATTGAAGATTGAGGATTGAGGATTGAGGATTGAGGATTGAGGATTGAGGATTGCAGATTGAGTATTGAGGACTGAAGGTTGAGGGTTGAGGATTGAGGATTGAGGATTGAGCATTGAGGATTGAGGATTGAGGATTGAGGACTGATGATTGAGTATTGAGGATTGAAGATTGAGGATTGAGGATTGAGGATTGAGGATTGAGGATTGAAGATTGAGGACTGAGGATTGAGGATTGAGGATTGAGGATTGAGGATTGCAGATTAAGTATTGAGGATTGAAGGTTGAGGGTTGAGGATTGAGGATTGACGATTGAGGATTGAGTATTGGAGAGTGAGGATTGAGGATTGAGGATTGAAGATTGATGATTGAGGATTGAAGACTGAGTATTGATGATTGAAGATTGAGGATTGAGGATTGAGTGTTGAGGATTGAGGACGAGGACTGACGACTGAGGATTGAGGTTTGAGGATTGAGGATTGTGGATTGTGGATTGAGGACTGAGGATTGAGGATTGAGGATTGAGCATTGAGGATTGAAGATTGCGTATTGAGGATTGAAAATTGAGGATTGGGGATTCAGGATTGAGGATTGAGGATTGAAGATTGGGGATTGAGGATTGAGGTTTGAGGATTGAGGATTGAGGATTGAGCATTGAGGATTGAAGATTGAGGATTAAGGATTGAAGGTTGGGGATTGACGATTTAGGATTGGAGATTGATTATTGAGGAGTGAAGATTGAGGATTGAGGATTGAGGATTGAGTATTGAGAATTGAGAATTGAGGATGAGTACTGAGGGTTGAGGATTGAGGTTTGAGGAATGAGGATTGAGGGTTGAAGATTGAGTATTTATGACTGAGGATTGAGGATTGAGGATTGAGGAATGAGGATTGAGGATTGAAGATTGAGTATTGAGGTTTGATGATTGGGGATTGAGGATTGAGGATTGATGATGGAGGATGAGGGCTGAGGGTTGAGGATTGAGGTTTGATTATAGAATCCTGAGAATTCAGGATATTCTGTTGAGTATTGAGAATTGAGGATTGATGGTTGAATATTGAGGACTGAGGATTGAGGATTGAAGATTGAGTATTGAGGATTCAGAATTGAGGTTTGAGGACTGAGGACTGAGGATTGCACATTGAGTATTGAGGACTCAAGATTGAGGATTGAGGATTGAGAATTGAGGATTGACGATGAGGTCTGAGGGTTGAGGATTGAGGATTGAGGATTGAAGATTGAGTATTGATGATTGAAGGTTGAGGATTGAGAATTGAGCATTGAGGATTGAGGATTGAGGATTGAGGATTGAGGATTGAAGAGTGAGGATTGAGGATTGAGGTTTGAGGATTGAGGATTGAGGATTGAAGATTGAATATTGATGATTGAAGATTGAGGATTGAGGATTGAGGTTTGTGGATTGTGGACGAGGACTGGGGGTTGAATATTGATGTTTGTGGTCTCAGGATTGAGGATTGGGTATTGAGGATTGAGAAATGAGGATTGAGGATTGAGGATTGAAGATTGAGGATTGGGTATTGAGGTTTGAAGAATGAGGATTGAGGATTGAGGATTGAGGATTGAGGATTGAGGATTGAAGATTGAGTATTAAGGATTGAACATTGAGGATTGAGGATTGAGGATTGAAGATTGAGGACTGAGTGTCGAGAGTTGAGTGATGAGAATTGATGTTAGTGGATTGAGATTTGAAGATTGAAGAATGGGGATTGTGTATTGAAAACTGTGAATTGAGGATATTCTATTGAGGATTGAGGATTGACAATTGATTGTTGAGGACCGTCGGCTGAAGATTGAGGATTGAGTGTGGAGGATTGATGAGAGTGGACTCAGTATTGAGGATTGAGTGTTGAGAATTGATGTTTGAGGATTGAGATTTGTATATTGAATTTTGTGGATTGAGTATTGAACCGTGAGAATTCAGGATATTCTGTTGAGTATTGAGAATTGAGGATTGATGGTTGAGTATTGAGGATTGATGGTTGAGGGTTGCGTGTTGAATATTGATGATTGAGGATTGAGGCTTGAGGATTGAGGATTGAAGATTGAGGATTGGGGTTGAGGATTGACGATTGAGAATTGAGTACTGAGGATTGAGAATTGAGGATTGAGGATTGAGTATTGAGTATTGAGGATTGAAGATTGAGGATTGAGGATTGAGGATTGAAGATTGAGGACTGAGTGTTGATGATTGAGTGATGAGAATTGATGTTTGTGAATTGAGATTTGCAGATTGAAGAATGGGGATTTAGTATTGAAAACTGTGAATTGAGGATATTCTATTGATGATTGAGGATTGACAATTAATTTTTGAGAACTGAGGGCTGAAGATTGAGGATTCAGGAATGAGGATTGGGGATTGAGGATTGAGTACTGAGGATTGAGAATTGAGGTTTGAGGATTGAGTATTGAGGATTGAGGATTGAGGACTGATGATTGAGTATTGAGGATTGAAGATTGAGAATTGAGGATTGAGGATTGAGCATTGAGGATTGAAGATTGAGGACTGAGGATTGAGGATTGAGGATTGAGGATTGAGGATTGCAGATTGAGTATTGAGGATTGAAGGTTGAGTATTGAGGACTGAGGATTGGGGATTGAAGATTGAGTATTGAGGATTGAAGATTGAGGATTGAGCATTGAGGATTGAGGATTGAGGATTGAGGATTGAGGATTGAAGATTGAGTATTGAGGAATGACGATTGAGGATTGAGGATTGAGGATTGAGGATTGAGGTTTGAAGATTGAGGTTTGGGGATTGATGATTGACGGTTGAGGATTGAGTATTGAGGAGTGAGAATTGAGGATTGAGGATTGAAGATTGAGGAGTGAGAATTGAGGATTGAGGATTGAGGACTGAGGATTGAGGATTGAAGATTGAGTGTTGAGAATTAAAGATTGAGGATTGAGGATTGAGGATTGAGGATTGTGGATTGTGGATTAAAGATTGAGGATTGAGGATTGAGGATTGAGGATTGAGGATTGAGTATTGCAGATTGAGTATTGACGATTGAAGGTTGAGGGTTGAGGATTGAGGATTGAGGATTGAGCATTGAGGATTGAGGATTGAGGATTGAGGACTGAAGATTGAGTATTGAGGATTGAAGATTGAGGATTGAGGATTGAGGATTGACGATTGAGGATTGAGTATTGGAGAGTGAGAATTGAGGATTGAGGATTGAAGATTGATGATTGAGTATTGAAGACTGAGTATTGATGATTGAAGATTGAGGATTGAGGATTGAGTGTTGAGGATTGAGGACGAGGACTGACGACTGAGGATTGAGGTTTGAGGATTGAGGATTGTGGATTGAGGACTGAGGATTGAGGATTGAGGATTGTGCATTGAGGATTGAAGATTGCGTATTGAGGATTGAAAATTGAGGATTGGGGATTCAGGATTGAGGATTGAGGATTGAAGATTGAGGATTGAGGATTGAGGTTTGAGGATTGAGGAATGAGGATTGAGCATTGAGGATTGAAGATTGAGGATTAAGGATTGAAGGTTGGGGATTGACGATTTAGGATTGGAGATTGATTATTGAGGAGTGAAGATTGAGGATTGAGGATTGAGGATTGAGTATTGAGAATTGAGAATTGAGGATGAGTACTGAGGGTTGAGGATTGAGGTTTGAGGAATGAGGATTGAGGGTTGAAGATTGAGTATTTATGACTGAGGATTGAGGATTGAGGATTGAGGAATGAGGATTGAGGATTGAAGATTGAGTATTGAGGTTTGATGATTGGGGATTGAGGATTGAGGATTGATGATGGAGGATGAGGGCTGAGGGTTGAGGATTGAGGTTTGATTATAGAATCCTGAGAATTCAGGATATTCTGTTGAGTATTGAGAATTGAGGATTGATGGTTGAATATTGAGGACTGAGGATTGAGGATTGAAGATTGAGTATTGAGGATTCAGAATTGAGGTTTGAGGACTGAGGACTGAGGATTGCACATTGAGTATTGAGGACTCAAGATTGAGGATTGAGGATTGAGAATTGAGGATTGACGATGAGGTCTGAGGGTTGAGGATTGAGGATTGAGGATTGAAGATTGAGTATTGATGATTGAAGGTTGAGGATTGAGAATTGAGCATTGAGGATTGAGGATTGAGGATTGAGGATTGAGGATTGAAGAGTGAGGATTGAGGATTGAGGTTTGAGGATTGAGGATTGAGGATTGAAGATTGAATATTGATGATTGAAGATTGAGGATTGAGGATTGAGGTTTGTGGATTGTGGACGAGGACTGGGGGTTGAATATTGATGTTTGTGGTCTCAGGATTGAGGATTGGGGATTGAGGATTGAGAAATGAGCATTGAGGATTGAGGATTGAAGATTGAGGATTGGGTATTGAGGTTTGAAGAATGAGGATTGAGGATTGAGGATTGAGGATTGAGGATTGAGGATTGAAGATTGAGTGTTAAGGATTGAACATTGAGGATTGAGGATTGAGGATTGAAGATTGAGGACTGAGTGTTGAGAGTTGAGTGATGAGAATTGATGTTAGTGGATTGAGATTTGAAGATTGAAGAATGGGGATTGTGTATTGAAAACTGTGAATTGAGGATATTCTATTGAGGATTGAGGATTGACAATTGATTGTTGAGGACCGTCGGCTGAAGATTGAGGATTGAGTGTGGAGGATTGATGAGAGTGGACTGAGTATTGAGGATTGAGTGTTGAGAATTGATGTTTGAGGATTGAGATTTGTATATTGAATTTTGTGGATTGAGTATTGAACCGTGAGAATTCAGGATATTCTGTTGAGTATTGAGAATTGAGGATTGATGGTTGAGTATTGAGGATTGATGGTTGAGGGTTGCGTGTTGAATATTGATGATTGAGGATTGAGGCTTGAGGATTGATGATTGAAGATTGAGGATTGGGGTTGAGGATTGACGATTGAGAATTGAGTACTGAGGATTGAGAATTGAGGATTGAGGATTGAGTATTGAGTATTGAGGATTGAAGATTGAGGATTGAGGATTGAGGATTGAAGATTGAGGACTGAGTGTTGATGATTGAGTGATGAGAATTGATGTTTGTGAATTGAGATTTGCAGATTGAAGAATGGGGATTTAGTATTGAAAACTGTGAATTGAGGATATTCTATTGATGATTGAGGATTGACAATTAATTTTTGAGAACTGAGGGCTGAAGATTGAGGATTCAGGAATGAGGATTGGGGATTGAGGATTGAGTACTGAGGATTGAGAATTGAGGTTTGAGGATTGAGTATTGAGGATTGAGGATTGAGGACTGATGATTGAGTATTGAGGATTGAAGATTGAGAATTGACGATTGAGGATTGAGGATTGAGGATTGAAGATTGAGGACTGAGGATTGAGGATTGAGGATTGAGGATTGAGGATTGCAGATTGAGTATTGAGGATTGAAGGTTGAGTATTGAGGACTGAGGATTGGGGATTGAAGATTGAGTATTGAGGATTGAAGATTGAGGATTGAGCATTGAGGATTGAGGATTGAGGATTGAGGATTGAGGATTGAAGATTGAGTATTGAGGAATGACGATTGAGGATTGAGGATTGAGGATTGAGGATTGAGGTTTGAAGATTGAGGTTTGGGGATTGATGATTGACGGTTGAGGATTGAGTATTGAGGAGTGAGAATTGAGGATTGAGGATTGAAGATTGAGGAGTGAGAATTGAGGATTGAGGA
Organism: Calliopsis andreniformis; assembly: GCF_051401765.1. Taxonomy (NCBI): domain Eukaryota; kingdom Metazoa; phylum Arthropoda; class Insecta; order Hymenoptera; family Andrenidae; genus Calliopsis; species Calliopsis andreniformis. The sequence continues at coordinate 1,820,375 of NW_027480463.1, read as the reverse complement.
TTGAGGACTGAGGATTGAGGATTGAAGATTGAGTGTTGAGAATTAAAGATTGAGGATTGAGGATTGAGGATTGAGGATTGTGGATTGTGGATTAAAGATTGAGGATTGAGGATTGAGGATTGAGGATTGAGGATTGAGTATTGCAGATTGAGTATTGACGATTGAAGGTTGAGGGTTGAGGATTGAGGATTGAGGATTGAGCATTGAGGATTGAGGATTGAGGATTGAGGTCTGAAGATTGAGTATTGAGGATTGAAGATTGAGGATTGAGGATTGAGGATTGACGATTGAGGATTGAGTATTGGAGAGTGAGAATTGAGGATTGAGGATTGAAGATTGATGATTGAGTATTGAAGACTGAGTATTGATGATTGAAGATTGAGGATTGAGGATTGAGTGTTGAGGATTGAGGACGAGGACTGACGATTGAGGATTGAGGTTTGAGGATTGAGGTTTGTGGATTGAGTACTGAGGATTGAGGATTGAGGATTGAGCATTGAGGATTGAAGATTGCGTATTGAGGATTGAAGATTGAGGATTAAGGATTGAAGGTTGGGGATTGACGATTTAGGATTGGAGATTGATTATTGAGGAGTGAAGATTGAGGATTGAGGATTGAGGGTTGAGAATTGAGAATTGAGAATTGAGGATGAGGACTGAGGGTTGAGGATTGAGGTTTGAGGAATGAGGATTGAGGGTTGAAGATTGAGTATTTATGACTGAGGATTGAGGATTGAGGATTGAGGATTGAGGATTGTAGATTGAGTATTGAGGTTTGATGATTGGGGATTGAGGATTGAGGATTGATGATGGAGGATGAGGGCTGAGGGTTGAGGATTGAGGTTTGATTATAGAATCCTGAGAATTCAGGATATTCTATTGAGTATTGAGAATTGAGGATTGATGGTTGAGTATTGAGGACTGAGGATTGAGGATTGAAGTTTGAGTATTGAGGATTCAGAATTGAGGTTTGAGGACTGAGGACTGAGGATTGCACATTGAGTATTGAGGACTCAAGATTGAGGATTGAGGATTGAGAATTGAGGATTGACGATGAGGTCTGAGGGTTGAGGATTGAGGATTCAGGATTGAAGATTGAGTATTGATGATTGAAGATTGAGGATTGAGAATTGAGCATTGAGGATTGAGGATTGAGGATTGAGGATTGAGGATTGAAGATTGAGTATTGAGGATTGAATATTGAGGATTGAGCATTGAGGATTGAGGATTGAGGATTGAGGATTGAGGATTGAAGATTGGGTATTGAGGATTGAAGATTGAGGATTGAGGATTGAGGATTGATAATTGAGGTTTGAAGATTGAGGATTGGGCATTGAGGATTGAAGAATGAGGATTGAAGAATGTGGATTGAGGATTGAGTATTGAGGATTGAGGATTGAAGATTGTGTATTGATGATTGAAGATTGAGGATTGAGGATTGAGTGTTGAGGATTGAGGACGAGGACTGACGATTGAGGATTGAGGTTGGTTTATTGAGGATTGTGGATTGAGGACTGAGGATTGAGGATTGAGGATTGAGCATTGAGAATTGAAGATTGAGGATTAAGGATTGAAGGTTGGGGATTGACGATTTAGGATTGGATATTGATTATTGAGGAGTGAAGATTGAGGATTGAGGATTGAGGATTCAGAATTGAGAATTGAGAATTGAGGATGAGGACTGAGGGTTGAGGATTGAGGTTAGAGGAATGAGGATTGAGGGTTGAAGATTGAGTATTTATGACTGAGGATTGAGGATTGAGGATTGAGGAATGAGGATTGAGGATTGAAGATTGAGGATTGAGGATTGAGGTTTGAGGATTGAGGACAAGGACTGACGGTTGAGGATTGAGGTTGGATTATTGAGGATTGAGGATTGAGGACTGAGGATTGAGGATTGAGGATTGAGGATTGAGGATTGAGGATTGAGGATTGAAGATTGAGTATTGAGGAATGCCGATTGAGGATTGAGGATTGAGGATTGAGGATTGAGGTTTGAAGATTGAGGTTTGGGGATTGATGATTGACGATTGAGGATAGAGTATTGAGGAGTGAGAATTGAGGATTGAGGATTGAAGGTTGAGGAGTGAGAATTGAGGATTGAGGATTGAGGACTGAGGATTGAGGATTGAAGATTGAGTGTTGAGGATTAAAGATTGAGGATTGAGGATTGAGGATTGAGGATTGTGGATTGTGGATTAAAGATTGAGGATTGAGGATTGAGGATTGAGGATTGAGGATTGAGGATTGCAGATTGAGTATTGAGGATTGAAGGTTGAGGGTTGAGGATTGAGGATTGAGGATTGAGCATTGAGGATTGAGGATTGAGGATTGAGGACTGAAGATTGAGTATTGAGGATTGAAGATTGAGGATTGAGGATTGAGGATTGACGATTGAGGATTGAGTATTGGAGAGTGAGAATTGAGGATTGAGGATTGAAGATTGATGATTGAGTATTGAAGACTGAGTATTGATGATTGAAGATTGAGGATTGAAGGTTGAGTATTGATGATCGAAGATAGAGGATTGAGGATTGGGAGTTGAGGATTGAACATTGAGGAATGAGGATTGAGGTTTGAGGAATGAGGATTGAGGATTGAAGGTTGAATATTGATGAATGAAGATTGAGGATTGAGGATTGAGGGTTGTAGGTTGAGGACGAGGACTGAGGGTTGAGTATTAATGCCTGAGATCTGAGGATTGAGGATTGTGGATTGCGAACTGAGGATTGAGGATGCAGGATTGAAGATTGAGGATTGGGCATTGAGGATTGAAAAATGAGGATTGAAGAATGTGGATTGAGGATTGAGTATTGAGTATTGAGGATTGAAGATTGAGTATTGAGGATTGAAGATTGAGGATTGAGGATTGAGGACTGAGTATTGAGGATTGAAGATTGATTATTGAGGATTAAAGACTGAGGATTGAGGATTGAGGATTGAGGATTGAGGACTGAAGATTGAGGATTGAGGATTGAGGATTGAGGATTGAGGATTGAGGATTGCAGATTGAGTATTGAGGATTGAAAGTTGAGGGTTGAGGATTGAGAATTGAGGATTGAGCATTGAGGATTGAGGATTGAGAATTGAGGATTGAGGATTGAATATCGAGGACTGAGTGCTGAGGGTTGAGTGATGAAAATTGATGTTTGTGGATACAGGTTGGACGATTGCAGATTGGGTATTGAGTATTGAAAGCTGTGAACTGAGGATATTCTATCGAGGACTGAGGAATGACAACTGATTGCTGAGGACTGAGGGCTGAAGATTGAGGATTCAGGATTGAGGATTCAGAATTGAGGTTTGAGGACTGAGGATTGAGGATTGAAGATTGAGGATTGAGGGTTGACGCTTGAGGATTGAGGATTGAGGATGGAGGATTGAAGAGAGAGGACTGAGTAATGAGGATTGAGTGTTTAGAATTGATATTTGAGGTTTGAGATTTGATTATTGAATTTTGTGGATTGAGTAGTGAACCATGAGAATTCAGGATATTCTATTGAGCATTGAGAATTGAGGATTGATGGTTGAGTATTGAGGATTGATGGTTGACGGTTGTGTGTTGAATATTGAGGATTGAGGATTGAGGATTGAGGATTGAGGATTGAGAATTGAAGATTGAGTATTGATGATTGAAGACTGAGGATTGAGGATTGAGGTTTGTGGATTGTGGACGAGGACTGAGGGTTGAATATTGATGTTTGACGTCTGAGGATTGAGGATTGAGGATTGATGGTTGAGGGTTGCGTGTTGAATATTGAGGATTGAGGATTGAGGCTTGAGGATTGAGGATTGAAGATTGAGGATTGGGGATTGAGGATTGACGATTGAGAATTGAGTACTGAGGATTGAGAATTGAGGATTGAGTATTGAGTATTGAGTATTGAGGATTGAACATTGAGGATTGAGGATTGAGGATTGAAGATTGAGGACTGAGTGTTGATGATTGAGTGATGAGAATTGATGTTTGTGAATTGAGATTTGCAGATTGAAGAATGGGGATTTAGTATTGAAAACTGTGAATTGAGGATATTCTATTGATGATTGAGGATTGACAATTAATTTCTGAGGACTGAGGGCTGAAGATTGAGGATTCAGGATTGAGGATTCGGGATTGAGGATTGAGTACTGAGGATTGAGAATTGAGGTTTGAGGATTGAGTATTGAGTATTGAGGACTGAGGATTGAGGATTGATGATTGAGGATTGAGAATTGAGGATTGAGGATTGAGGATTGAAGATTGAGGATTGGGTATTGAGGATTGAAGAATGAGGATTGAGGATTGAGGATTGAGGATTCAGGATTGAAGATTGCGTATTGAGGATTGAAGATTGGCGATTGAGGATTGATAATTGAGGATTGAGGATTGAGGAATGAGCATTGAAGTTTGAGTAGTGAGGATTGAAGGATGAGGGTTGCGGATTGAGTATTGAGGATTAGAGGATTGAATATTGAGGATTGGGGACTGACTGTTGAGGGTTGAGTGATGAGAATTGATGTTTGTGGATAGAGATTTGAAGATTGCAGATTGAGTATTGAGTAATGAAAACTGTGAATTAATGATATTCTATTGAGGATTGAGGATAGACAGCCGATTGTAGAGGACTGAGGGCTGAAGATTGAGGATTCAGGATTGAGGTTTGAGGACTGAGGATTGAGGATTGAGGATTGAGGATTGAGGATTGAGGATTGAGGATTGAAGATTGAGGATTGAGGATTGAGGGTTGTGGATTTAGGACGAGGTCTGAGGGTTGAGTATTGATGTTTGAGGTCTGAGGGTTGATGATTGGGGATTGAGAATTGAGGATTGAGGATTGAGGATTGAAGACTGAGGATTGGGTATTGAGGATTGAAGAATGAGGATTGAGGATTGAGGATTGAGGATTGAGTATTGAGGATTGAGGATTGAAGATTGTGTATTGATGATTGAAGATTGAGGATTGAGGATTGAGTGTTGAGGATTGAGGACGAGGACTGACGATTGAGGATTGAGGTTTGAGGATTGAGGATTGTGGATTGAGTACTGAGGATTGAGGATTGAGGATTGAGCATTGAGGATTGAAGATTGCGTATTGAGGATTGAAAATTGAGGATTGGGGATTCAGGATTGAAGATTGAGGATTGAAGATTGAGGATTGAGGATTGAGGTTTGAGGATTGAGGACGAGGACTGACGGTTGAGGATTGAGGTTGGATTATTGAGGATTGAGGATTGAGGACTGAGGATTGAGGATTGAGGATTGATTATAGAATCCAGAGAATTCAGGATATTCTATTGAGTATTGAGAATTGAGGATTGATGGTTGAGTATTGAGGACTGAGGATTGGGGATTGAAGATTGAGTATTGAGGATTCAGAATTGAGGTTTGAGGACTGAGGACTGAGGATTGCACATTGAGTATTGAGTACTCAAGATTGAGGATTGAGGATTGACGATGAGGTCTGAGGGTTGAGGATTGAGGATTGAGGATTGAAGGTTGAGTATTGATGATTGAAGATTGAGGATTGAGGATTGAGCATTGAGGATTGAGGATTGAGGATTGAGGATTGAGGATTGAAGATTGAGTATTGAGGATTGAAGATTGAGGATTGAGCATTGAGGATTGAGGATTAAGGATTGAGGATTGATGATTGAAGATTGAGTATTGAGGATTGAAGATTGAGGATTGAGGATTGAGGATTGAGGATTGAGGTTTGAAGATTGAGGTTTGGGGATTGATGATTGACGATTGAGGATTGAGTATTGAGGAGTGAGAATTGAGGATTGAGGATTGAAGATTGAGGAGTGAGAATTGAGGATTGAGGACTGAAGATTGAGGATTGAGGATTGAAGGTTGAGTATTGATGATTGAAGATAGAGGATTGAGGATTGGGAGTTGAGGATTGAACATTGAGGATTGAGGATTGAGGATTGAGGAATGAGGATTGAGGATTGAAGGTTGAATATTGATGAATGAAGATTGAGGATTGAGGATTGAGGGTTGTAGGTTGAGGACGAGGACTGAGGGTTGAGAAATTGATGCCTGAGATCTGAGGGTTGAGGATTGTGGATTGCGAACTGAGGATTGAGGATGCAGGATTGAAGATTGAGGATTGGGCATTGAGGATTGAAGAATGAGGATTGAAGAATGTGGATAGAGGATTGAGTATTGAGGATTGAGGATTGAAGATTGAGTATTGAGGATTGAAGATTGAGGATTGAGGATTGAGGACTGAGGATTGAGGATTGAAGATTGATTATTGAGGATTAAAGACTGAGGATTGAGGATTGAGGATTGAGGATTGAGGATTGAAGATTGAGGATTGAGGATTGAGGATTGAGGATTGAGGATTGAGGATTGCAGATTGAGTATTGAGGATTGAAGGTTGAGGGTTGAGGATTGAGGATTGAGGATTGAGCATTGAGGATTGAGGATTGAGAATTGAGGATTGAGGATTGAATATCGAGGACTGAGTGCTGAGGGTTGAGTGATGAAAATTGATGTTTGTGGATACAGTTTGGACGATTGCAGATTGAGTATTGAGTATTGAAAGCTGTGAACTGAGGATATTCTTTCGAGGACTGAGGAATGACAACTGATTGTTGAGGACGAGGACTGACGATTGAGGATTGAGGTTTGAGGATTGAGGATTGTGGATTGAGGACTGAGGATTGAGGATTGAGGATTGAGCATTGAGGATTGAAGATTGCGTATTGAGGATTGAAAATTGAGGATTGGGGATTTAGGATTGAGGATTGAGGATTGAAGATTGAGGATTGGGGACGGAGTGTTGAGGGTTGAGTGATGAGAATTGATGTTTGTAGATAGAGGTTTGAAGATTGCAGATTGAGTATTGAGTATTGAAAACTGTGAATTGATGATATTCTATTGAGGATTGAGGATTGACAACTGATTGTTGAGGATTGAGGATTGACAACTGATTGTTGAGGACTGAGGGCAGAAGCTTGAGGATTCAGAATTGAGGATTCAGGATTGAGGTTTGAGGACAGAGGATTGAGGATTGAGGATTGAGGATTGAGGACTGAGGATTGAGGATTGAATATTGAGGATTGGGTGTTGAGGATTGATCATTGAGGATTGAGGATTGAGGATTGAGGAATGAGGATTGAGGATTGAAGGTTGAATATTGATGAATGAAGATTGAGGATTGAGGATTGAGGGTTGTGGATTGAGGACGAGGACTGAGGGTTGAGTATTGATGCCTGAGATCTGAGGATTGAGGATTGAGGATTGCGAACTGTGGATTGAGGATTGAGGATTGAAGATTGAGGATTGGGTATTGAGGATTGAAGAATGAGGATTGAAGAGTGTGGATTGAGGGTTGAGTATTGAGGATTGAGGATTGAAGATTGAGTATTGAGGATTGAAGATTGGGGATTGAGGATTGAGGACTGAGGATTGAGGATTGAAGATTGAGTGTTGAGGATTAAAGATTGAGGATCGAGAATTGAGGATTGAGGATTGTGGATTGAAGATTGAGGATTGAGGATTGAGGATTGAGGATTGAGGATTGAGGATTGCAGATTGAGTATTGAGGACTGAAGGTTGAGGGTTGAGGATTGAGGATTGAGGATTGAGCATTGAGGATTGAGGATTGAGGATTGAGGACTGATGATTGAGTATTGAGGATTGAAGATTGAGGATTGAGGATTGAGGATTGAAGATTGAGGACTGAGTGTTGATGATTGAGTGATGAGAATTGATGTTTGTGAATTGAGATTTGCAGATTGAAGAATGGGGATTTAGTATTGAAAACTGTGAATTGAGGATATTCTATTGATGATTGAGGATTGACAATTAATTTTTGAGAACTGAGGGCTGAAGATTGAGGATTCAGGAATGAGGATTGGGGATTGAGGATTGAGTACTGAGGATTGAGAATTGAGGTTTGAGGATTGAGTATTGAGGATTGAGGATTGAGGACTGATGATTGAGTATTGAGGATTGAAGATTGAGAATTGAGGATTGAGGATTGAGGATTGAGGATTGAAGATTGAGGACTGAGGATTGAGGATTGAGGATTGAGGATTGAGGATTGCAGATTGAGTATTGAGGATTGAAGGTTGAGTATTGAGGACTGAGGATTGGGGATTGAAGATTGAGTATTGAGGATTGAAGATTGAGGATTGAGCATTGAGGATTGAGGATTGAGGATTGAGGATTGAGGATTGAAGATTGAGTATTGAGGAATGACGATTGAGGATTGAGGATTGAGGATTGAGGATTGAGGTTTGAAGATTGAGGTTTGGGGATTGATGATTGACGGTTGAGGATTGAGTATTGAGGAGTGAGAATTGAGGATTGAGGATTGAAGATTGAGGAGTGAGAATTGAGGATTGAGGATTGAGGACTGAGGATTGAGGATTGAAGATTGAGTGTTGAGAATTAAAGATTGAGGATTGAGGATTGAGGATTGAGGATTGTGGATTGTGGATTAAAGATTGAGGATTGAGGATTGAGGATTGAGGATTGAGGATTGAGTATTGCAGATTGAGTATTGACGATTGAAGGTTGAGGGTTGAGGATTGAGTATTGAGGATTGAGGATTGAAGATTGTGTATTGATGATTGAAGATTGAGGATTGAGGATTGAGTGTTGAGGATTGAGGACGAGGACTGACGATTGAGGATTGAGGTTTGAGGATTGAGGATTGTGGATTGAGTACTGAGGATTGAGGATTGAGGATTGAGCATTGAGGATTGAAGATTGCGTATTGAGGATTGAAAATTGAGGATTGGGGATTCAGGATTGAAGATTGAGGATTGAAGATTGAGGATTGAGGATTGAGGTTTGAGGATTGAGGACGAGGACTGACGGTTGAGGATTGAGGTTGGATTATTGAGGATTGAGGATTGAGGACTGAGGATTGAGGATTGAGGATTGATTATAGAATCCAGAGAATTCAGGATATTCTATTGAGTATTGAGAATTGAGGATTGATGGTTGAGTATTGAGGACTGAGGATTGGGGATTGAAGATTGAGTATTGAGGATTCAGAATTGAGGTTTGAGGACTGAGGACTGAGGATTGCACATTGAGTATTGAGTACTCAAGATTGAGGATTGAGGATTGACGATGAGGTCTGAGGGTTGAGGATTGAGGATTGAGGATTGAAGGTTGAGTATTGATGATTGAAGATTGAGGATTGAGGATTGAGCATTGAGGATTGAGGATTGAGGATTGAGGATTGAGGATTGAAGATTGAGTATTGAGGATTGAAGATTGAGGATTGAGCATTGAGGATTGAGGATTAAGGATTGAAGATTGCGTATTGAGGATTGAAGATTGGCGATTGAGGATTGATAATTGAGGATTGAGGATTGAGGAATGAGCATTGAAGTTTGAGTATTGAGGATTGAAGGATGAGGGTTGCGGATTGAGTATTGAGGATTGAGGATTGAATATTGAGGATTGGGGACTGACTGTTGAGGGTTGAGTGATGAGAATTGATGTTTGTGGATAGAGATTTGAAGATTGCAGATTGAGTATTGAGTAATGAAAACTGTGAATTAATGATATTCTATTGAGGATTGAGGATAGACAGCCGATTGTAGAGGACTGAGGGCTGAAGATTGAGGATTCAGGATTGAGGTTTGAGGACTGAGGATTGAGGATTGAGGATTGAGGATTGAGGATTGAGGTTTGAAGATTGAGGTTTGGGGATTGATGATTGACGATTGAGGATTGAGTATTGAGGAGTGAGAATTGAGGATTGAGGATTGAAGATTGAGGAGTGAGAATTGAGGATTGAGGATTGAAGATTGAGGATTGAGGATTGAAGGTTGAGTATTGATGATTGAATATAGAGGATTGAGGATAGGGCGTTGAGGACTGAACATTGAGGATTGAGGATTGAGGATTGAGGAATGAGGATTGAGGATTGAAGGTTGAATATTGATGAATGAAGATTGAGGATTGAGGATTGACGGTTGTAGGTTGAGGACGAGGACTGAGGGTTGAGTATTGATGCCTGAGATCTGAGGATTGAGGATTGTGGATTGCGAACTGAGGATTGAGGATGCAGGATTGAAGATTGAGGATTGGGCATTGAGGATTGAAGAATGAGGATTGAAGAATGTGGATTGAGGATTGAGTATTGAGGATTGTGGATTGAAGATTGTGTATTGATGATTGACGATTGAGGATTGAGGATTGAGTGTTGAGGATTGAGGACGAGGACTGACGATTGAGTATTGAGGTTGGATTATTGAGGATTGAGGATTGAGGACTGAGGATTGAGGATTGAGGATTGAGCATTGAGAATTGAAGATTGAGGATTAAGGATTGAAGGTTGGGGATTGACGATTTAGGATTGGAGATTGATTATTGAGGAGTGAAGATTGAGGATTGAGGATTGAGGATTCAGAATTGAGAATTGAGAATTGAGGATGAGGACTGAGGGTTGAGGATTGAGGTTAGAGGAATGAGGATTGAGGGTTGAAGATTGAGTATTTATGACTGAGGATTGAGGATTGAGGATTGAGGAATGAGGATTGAGGATTGAAGATTGAGTATTGAGGTTTGATGATTGGGGATTGAGGATTGAGGATTGATGATGGAGGATGAGGGCTGAGGGTTGAGGATTGATGTTTGATTATAGAATCCAGAGAATTCAGGATATTCTATTGAGTATTGAGAATTGAGGATTGATGGTTGAGTATTGAGGACTGAGGATTGGGGATTGAAGATTGAGTATTGAGGATTCAGAATTGAGGTTTGAGGACTGAGGGCTGAGGATTGCACATTGAGTATTGAGTACTCAAGATTGAGGATTGAGGATTGAGGATTGAGAATTGAGGATTGACGATGAGGTCTGAGGGTTGAGGATTGAGGATTGAGGATTGAAGATTGAGTATTGATGACTGAAGATTGAGGATTGAGGATTGAGCATTGAGGATTGAGGATTGAGGATTGAGGATTGAGGATTGAAGATTGAGTATTGAGGATTGAAGATTGAGGATTGAGCATTGAGGATTGAGGATTAAGGATTGAGGATTGAGGATTGAAGATTGAGTATTGAGGATTGAAGATTGAGGATTGAGGATTGAGGATTGAGGATTGAGGATTGACGTTTGAAGATTGAGGTTTGGGGATTGATGATTGACGATTGAGGATTGAGTATTGAGGAGTGAGAATTGAGGATTGAGGATTGAAGATTGAGGAATGCGAATTGAGGATTGAGGACTGAAGATTGAGGATTGAGGATTGAAGGTTGAGTATTGATGATTGAAGATAGAGGATTGAGGATTGGGAGTTGAGGATTGAACATTGAGGATTGAGGATTGAGGATTGAGGAATGAGGATTGAGGATTGAAGGTTGAATATTGATGAATGAAGATTGAGGATTGAGGATTGAGGGTTGTAGGTTGAGGACGAGGACTGAGGGTTGAGAAATTGATGCCTGAGATGTGAGGATTGAGGATTGTGGATTGCGAACTGAGGATTGAGGATGCAGGATTGAAGATTGACGATTGGGCATTGAGGATTGAAGAATGAGGATTGAAGAATGTGGATTGGGGATTGAGTATTGAGGATTGAGGATTGAAGATTGAGTATTGAGGATTGAAGATTGAGGATTGAGGATTGAGGACTGAGGATTGAGGATTGAAGATTGATTATTGAGGATTAAAGACTGAGGATTGAGGATTGAGGATTGAGGATTGAGGATTGAAGATTGAGGATTGAGGATTGAGGATTGAGGATTGAGGATTGAGGATTGCAGATTGAGTATTGAGGATTGAAGGTTGAGGGTTGAGGATTGAGGATTGAGGATTGAGCATTGAGGATTGAGGATTGAGAATTGAGGATTGAGGATTGAATATCGAGGACTGAGTGCTGAGGGTTGAGTGATGAAAATTGATGTTTGTGGATACAGTTTGGACGATTGCAGATTGAGTATTGAGTATTGAAAGCTGTGAACTGAGGATATTCTATCGAGGACTGAGGAATGACAACTGATTGTTGAGGACGAGGACTGACGATTGAGGATTGAGGTTTGAGGATTGAGGATTGTGGATTGAGGACTGAGGATTGAGGATTGAGGATTGAGCATTCAGGATTGAAGATTGCGTATTGAGGATTGAAAATTGAGGATTGGGGATTGAGGATTGAGGATTGAGGATTGAAGATTGAGGATTGGGGACGGAGTGTTGAGGGTTGAGTCATGAGAATTGATGTTTGTGGATAGAGGTTTGAAGATTGCAGATTGAGTATTGAGTATTGAAAACTGTGAATTGATGATATTCTATTGAGGATTGAGGATTGACAACTGATTGTTGAGGACTGAGGGGTGAAGCTTGAGGATTCAGAATTGAGGATTCAGGATTAAGGTTTGAGGACAGAGGATTGAGGATTGAGGATTGAGGATTGAGGGCTGAGGATTGAGGATTGAAGATTGAGGATTGGGTGTTGAGGATTGATCATTGAGGATTGAGGATTGAGGATTGAGGAATGAGGATTGAGGATTGAAGGTTGAATATTGATTAATGAAGATTGAGGATTGAGTGTTGAGGGTTGTGGATTGAGGACGAGGACTGAGGGTTGAGTATTGATGCCTGAGATCTGAGGATTGAGGATTGCGAACTGTGGATTGAGGATTGAGGATTGAAGATTGAGGATTGGGTATTGAGGATTGAAGAATGAGGATTGATGAGTGTGGATTGAGGATTGAGTATTGAGGATTGAGGATTGAGGATTGCAGATTGAGTATTGAGGATTGAAGGCTGAGGGTTGAGGATTGAGGATTGACGATTGAGGATTGGGTATTGGTGAGTGAGAATTGAGGATTGATGATTGAAGATTGATGATTGAGGATTGAAGACTGAGTATTGATGATTGAAGATTGAGGATTGAGGATTGAGTGTTGAGGATTGAGGACGAGGACTGACGATTGAGGATTGAGGTTTGAGGATTGAGGATTGTGCATTGAGGACTGAGGATTGAGGATTGAGGATTGAGCATTGAGGATTGAAGATTGCGTATTGAGGATTGAAAATTGAGGATTGGGGATTCAGGATTGAGGATTGAGGATTGAAGATTGAGGATTGAGGATTGAGGTTTGAGGATTGAGGATTGAGGATTGAGCATTGAGAATTGAAGATTGAGGATTGGGGATTGAGGATTGACGATTGAGAATTGAGTACTGAGGATTGAGAATTGAGGATTGAGTATTGAGTATTGAGTATTGAGGATTGAACATTGAGGATTGAGGATTGAGGATTGAAGATTGAGGACTGAGTGTTGATGATTGAGTGATGAGAATTGATGTTTGTGAATTGAGATTTGCAGATTGAAGAATGGGGATTTAGTATTGAAAACTGTGAATTGAGGATATTCTATTGATGATTGAGGATTGACAATTAATTTCTGAGGACTGAGGGCTGAAGATTGAGGATTCAGGATTGAGGATTCGGGATTGAGGATTGAGTACTGAGGATTGAGAATTGAGGTTTGAGGATTGAGTATTGAGTATTGAGGACTGAGGATTGAGGATTGATGATTGAGGATTGAGAATTGAGGATTGAGGATTGAGGATTGAAGATTGAGGATTGGGTATTGAGGATTGAAGAATGAGGATTGAGGATTGAGGATTGAGGATTCAGGATTGAAGATTGCGTATTGAGGATTGAAGATTGGCGATTGAGGATTGATAATTGAGGATTGAGGATTGAGGAATGAGCATTGAAGTTTGAGTATTGAGGATTGAAGGATGAGGGTTGCGGATTGAGTATTGAGGATTAGAGGATTGAATATTGAGGATTGGGGACTGACTGTTGAGGGTTGAGTGATGAGAATTGATGTTTGTGGATAGAGATTTGAAGATTGCAGATTGAGTATTGAGTAATGAAAACTGTGAATTAATGATATTCTATTGAGGATTGAGGATAGACAGCCGATTGTAGAGGACTGAGGGCTGAAGATTGAGGATTCAGGATTGAGGTTTGAGGACTGAGGATTGAGGATTGAGGATTGAGGATTGAGGATTGAGGATTGAGGATTGAAGATTGAGGATTGAGGATTGAGGGTTGTGGATTTAGGACGAGGTCTGAGGGTTGAGTATTGATGTTTGAGGTCTGAGGGTTGATGATTGGGGATTGAGAATTGAGGATTGAGGATTGAGGATTGAAGACTGAGGATTGGGTATTGAGGATTGAAGAATGAGGATTGAGGATTGAGGATTGAGGATTGAGTATTGAGGATTGAGGATTGAAGATTGTGTATTGATGATTGAAGATTGAGGATTGAGGATTGAGTGTTGAGGATTGAGGACGAGGACTGACGATTGAGGATTGAGGTTTGAGGATTGAGGATTGTGGATTGAGTACTGAGGATTGAGGATTGAGGATTGAGCATTGAGGATTGAAGATTGCGTATTGAGGATTGAAAATTGAGGATTGGGGATTCAGGATTGAAGATTGAGGATTGAAGATTGAGGATTGAGGATTGAGGTTTGAGGATTGAGGACGAGGACTGACGGTTGAGGATTGAGGTTGGATTATTGAGGATTGAGGATTGAGGACTGAGGATTGAGGATTGAGGATTGATTATAGAATCCAGAGAATTCAGGATATTCTATTGAGTATTGAGAATTGAGGATTGATGGTTGAGTATTGAGGACTGAGGATTGGGGATTGAAGATTGAGTATTGAGGATTCAGAATTGAGGTTTGAGGACTGAGGACTGAGGATTGCACATTGAGTATTGAGTACTCAAGATTGAGGATTGAGGATTGACGATGAGGTCTGAGGGTTGAGGATTGAGGATTGAGGATTGAAGGTTGAGTATTGATGATTGAAGATTGAGGATTGAGGATTGAGCATTGAGGATTGAGGATTGAGGATTGAGGATTGAGGATTGAAGATTGAGTATTGAGGATTGAAGATTGAGGATTGAGCATTGAGGATTGAGGATTAAGGATTGAGGATTGATGATTGAAGATTGAGTATTGAGGATTGAAGATTGAGGATTGAGGATTGAGGATTGAGGAATGAGGATTGAGGATTGAAGGTTGAATATTGATGAATGAAGATTGAGGATTGAGGATTGAGGGTTGTGGATTGAGGACGAGGACTGAGGGTTGAGTATTGATGCCTGAGATCTGAGGATTGAGGATTGAGGATTGCGAACTGTGGATTGAGGATTGAGGATTGAAGATTGAGGATTGGGTATTGAGGATTGAAGAATGAGGATTGAAGAGTGTGGATTGAGGATTGAGTATTGAGGATTGAGGATTGAAGATTGAGTATTGAGGATTGAAGATTGGGGATTGAGGATTGAGGACTGAGGATTGAGGATTGAAGATTGAGTGTTGAGGATTAAAGATTGAGGATCGAGAATTGAGGATTGAGGATTGTGGATTGAAGATTGAGGATTGATGATTGAGGATTGAGGATTGAGGATTGAGGATTGCAGATTGAGTATTGAGGACTGAAGGTTGAGGGTTGAGGATTGAGGATTGAGGATTGAGCATTGAGGATTGAGGATTGAGGATTGAGGACTGATGATTGAGTATTGAGGATTGAAGATTGAGGATTGAGGATTGAGGATTGAAGATTGAGGACTGAGTGTTGATGATTGAGTGATGAGAATTGATGTTTGTGAATTGAGATTTGCAGATTGAAGAATGGGGATTTAGTATTGAAAACTGTGAATTGAGGATATTCTATTGATGATTGAGGATTGACAATTAATTTTTGAGAACTGAGGGCTGAAGATTGAGGATTCAGGAATGAGGATTGGGGATTGAGGATTGAGTACTGAGGATTGAGAATTGAGGTTTGAGGATTGAGTATTGAGGATTGAGGATTGAGGACTGATGATTGAGTATTGAGGATTGAAGATTGAGAATTGAGGATTGAGGATTGAGGATTGAGGATTGAAGATTGAGGACTGAGGATTGAGGATTGAGGATTGAGGATTGAGGATTGCAGATTGAGTATTGAGGATTGAAGGTTGAGTATTGAGGACTGAGGATTGGGGATTGAAGATTGAGTATTGAGGATTGAAGATTGAGGATTGAGCATTGAGGATTGAGGATTGAGGATTGAGGATTGAGGATTGAAGATTGAGTATTGAGGAATGACGATTGAGGATTGAGGATTGAGGATTGAGGATTGAGGTTTGAAGATTGAGGTTTGGGGATTGATGATTGACGGTTGAGGATTGAGTATTGAGGAGTGAGAATTGAGGATTGAGGATTGAAGATTGAGGAGTGAGAATTGAGGATTGAGGATTGAGGACTGAGGATTGAGGATTGAAGATTGAGTGTTGAGAATTAAAGATTGAGGATTGAGGATTGAGGATTGAGGATTGTGGATTGTGGATTAAAGATTGAGGATTGAGGATTGAGGATTGAGGATTGAGGATTGAGTATTGCAGATTGAGTATTGACGATTGAAGGTTGAGGGTTGAGGATTGAGTATTGAGGATTGAGGATTGAAGATTGTGTATTGATGATTGAAGATTGAGGATTGAGGATTGAGTGTTGAGGATTGAGGACGAGGACTGACGATTGAGGATTGAGGTTTGAGGATTGAGGATTGTGGATTGAGTACTGAGGATTGAGGATTGAGGATTGAGCATTGAGGATTGAAGATTGCGTATTGAGGATTGAAAATTGAGGATTGGGGATTCAGGATTGAAGATTGAGGATTGAAGATTGAGGATTGAGGATTGAGGTTTGAGGATTGAGGACGAGGACTGACGGTTGAGGATTGAGGTTGGATTATTGAGGATTGAGGATTGAGGACTGAGGATTGAGGATTGAGGATTGATTATAGAATCCAGAGAATTCAGGATATTCTATTGAGTATTGAGGATTGAGGATTGATGGTTGAGTATTGAGGACTGAGGATTGGGGATTGAAGATTGAGTATTGAGGATTCAGAATTGAGGTTTGAGGACTGAGGACTGAGGATTGCACATTGAGTATTGAGTACTCAAGATTGAGGATTGAGGATTGACGATGAGGTCTGAGGGTTGAGGATTGAGGATTGAGGATTGAAGGTTGAGTATTGATGATTGAAGATTGAGGATTGAGGATTGAGCATTGAGGATTGAGGATTGAGGATTGAGGATTGAGGATTGAAGATTGAGTATTGAGGATTGAAGATTGAGGATTGAGCATTGAGGATTGAGGATTAAGGATTGAAGATTGCGTATTGAGGATTGAAGATTGGCGATTGAGGATTGATAATTGAGGATTGAGGATTGAGGAATGAGCATTGAAGTTTGAGTATTGAGGATTGAAGGATGAGGGTTGCGGATTGAGTATTGAGGATTGAGGATTGAATATTGAGGATTGGGGACTGACTGTTGAGGGTTGAGTGATGAGAATTGATGTTTGTGGATAGAGATTTGAAGATTGCAGATTGAGTATTGAGTAATGAAAACTGTGAATTAATGATATTCTATTGAGGATTGAGGATAGACAGCCGATTGTAGAGGACTGAGGGCTGAAGATTGAGGATTCAGGATTGAGGTTTGAGGACTGAGGATTGAGGATTGAGGATTGAGGATTGAGGATTGAGGTTTGAAGATTGAGGTTTGGGGATTGATGATTGACGATTGAGGATTGAGTATTGAGGAGTGAGAATTGAGGATTGAGGATTGAAGATTGAGGAGTGAGAATTGAGGATTGAGGATTGAAGATTGAGGATTGAGGATTGAAGGTTGAGTATTGATGATTGAATATAGAGGATTGAGGATAGGGCGTTGAGGACTGAACATTGAGGATTGAGGATTGAGGATTGAGGAATGAGGATTGAGGATTGAAGGTTGAATATTGATGAATGAAGATTGAGGATTGAGGATTGACGGTTGTAGGTTGAGGACGAGGACTGAGGGTTGAGTATTGATGCCTGAGATCTGAGGATTGAGGATTGTGGATTGCGAACTGAGGATTGAGGATGCAGGATTGAAGATTGAGGATTGGGCATTGAGGATTGAAGAATGAGGATTGAAGAATGTGGATTGAGGATTGAGTATTGAGGATTGAGGATTGAAGATTGTGTATTGATGATTGACGATTGAGGATTGAGGATTGAGTGTTGAGGATTGAGGACGAGGACTGACGATTGAGTATTGAGGTTGGATTATTGAGGATTGAGGATTGAGGACTGAGGATTGAGGATTGAGGATTGAGCATTGAGAATTGAAGATTGAGGATTAAGGATTGAAGGTTGGGGATTGACGATTTAGGATTGGAGATTGATTATTGAGGAGTGAAGATTGAGGATTGAGGATTGAGGATTCAGAATTGAGAATTGAGAATTGAGGATGAGGACTGAGGGTTGAGGATTGAGGTTAGAGGAATGAGGATTGAGGGTTGAAGATTGAGTATTTATGACTGAGGATTGAGGATTGAGGATTGAGGAATGAGGATTGAGGATTGAAGATTGAGTATTGAGGTTTGATGATTGGGGATTGAGGATTGAGGATTGATGATGGAGGATGAGGGCTGAGGGTTGAGGATTGATGTTTGATTATAGAATCCAGAGAATTCAGGATATTCTATTGAGTATTGAGAATTGAGGATTGATGGTTGAGTATTGAGGACTGAGGATTGGGGATTGAAGATTGAGTATTGAGGATTCAGAATTGAGGTTTGAGGACTGAGGGCTGAGGATTGCACATTGAGTATTGAGTACTCAAGATTGAGGATTGAGGATTGAGGATTGAGAATTGAGGATTGACGATGAGGTCTGAGGGTTGAGGATTGAGGATTGAGGATTGAAGATTGAGTATTGATGACTGAAGATTGAGGATTGAGGATTGAGCATTGAGGATTGAGGATTGAGGATTGAGGATTGAGGATTGAAGATTGAGTATTGAGGATTGAAGATTGAGGATTGAGCATTGAGGATTGAGGATTAAGGATTGAGGATTGAGGATTGAAGATTGAGTATTGAGGATTGAAGATTGAGGATTGAGGATTGAGGATTGAGGATTGAGGATTGACGTTTGAAGATTGAGGTTTGGGGATTGATGATTGACGATTGAGGATTGAGTATTGAGGAGTGAGAATTGAGGATTGAGGATTGAAGATTGAGGAGTGCGAATTGAGGATTGAGGACTGAAGATTGAGGATTGAGGATTGAAGGTTGAGTATTGATGATTGAAGATAGAGGATTGAGGATTGGGAGTTGAGGATTGAACATTGAGGATTGAGGATTGAGGATTGAGGAATGAGGATTGAGGATTGAAGGTTGAATATTGATGAATGAAGATTGAGGATTGAGGATTGAGGGTTGTAGGTAGAGGACGAGGACTGAGGGTTGAGAAATTGATGCCTGAGATGTGAGGATTGAGGATTGTGGATTGCGAACTGAGGATTGAGGATGCAGGATTGAAGATTGACGATTGGGCATTGAGGATTGAAGAATGAGGATTGAAGAATGTGGATTGGGGATTGAGTATTGAGGATTGAGGATTGAAGATTGAGTATTGAGGATTGAAGATTGAGGATTGAGGATTGAGGACTGAGGATTGAGGATTGAAGATTGATTATTGAGGATTAAAGACTGAGGATTGAGGATTGAGGATTGAGGATTGAGGATTGAAGATTGAGGATTGAGGATTGAGGATTGAGGATTGAGGATTGAGGATTGCAGATTGAGTATTGAGGATTGAAGGTTGAGGGTTGAGGATTGAGGATTGAGGATTGAGCATTGAGGATTGAGGATTGAGAATTGAGGATTGAGGATTGAATATCGAGGACTGAGTGCTGAGGGTTGAGTGATGAAAATTGATGTTTGTGGATACAGTTTGGACGATTGCAGATTGAGTATTGAGTATTGAAAGCTGTGAACTGAGGATATT
Organism: Calliopsis andreniformis; assembly: GCF_051401765.1. Classification (NCBI taxonomy): domain Eukaryota; kingdom Metazoa; phylum Arthropoda; class Insecta; order Hymenoptera; family Andrenidae; genus Calliopsis; species Calliopsis andreniformis. The sequence goes on along the minus strand of NW_027480463.1, from coordinate 1,800,556 downwards.
CTATCGAGGACTGAGGAATGACAACTGATTGTTGAGGACGAGGACTGACGATTGAGGATTGAGGTTTGAGGATTGAGGATTGTGGATTGAGGACTGAGGATTGAGGATTGAGGATTGAGCATTCAGGATTGAAGATTGCGTATTGAGGATTGAAAATTGAGGATTGGGGATTGAGGATTGAGGATTGAGGATTGAAGATTGAGGATTGGGGACGGAGTGTTGAGGGTTGAGTCATGAGAATTGATGTTTGTGGATAGAGGTTTGAAGATTGCAGATTGAGTATTGAGTATTGAAAACTGTGAATTGATGATATTCTATTGAGGATTGAGGATTGACAACTGATTGTTGAGGACTGAGGGGTGAAGCTTGAGGATTCAGAATTGAGGATTCAGGATTAAGGTTTGAGGACAGAGGATTGAGGATTGAGGATTGAGGATTGAGGGCTGAGGATTGAGGATTGAAGATTGAGGATTGGGTGTTGAGGATTGATCATTGAGGATTGAGGATTGAGGATTGAGGAATGAGGATTGAGGATTGAAGGTTGAATATTGATTAATGAAGATTGAGGATTGAGTGTTGAGGGTTGTGGATTGAGGACGAGGACTGAGGGTTGAGTATTGATGCCTGAGATCTGAGGATTGAGGATTGCGAACTGTGGATTGAGGATTGAGGATTGAAGATTGAGGATTGGGTATTGAGGATTGAAGAATGAGGATTGATGAGTGTGGATTGAGGATTGAGTATTGAGGATTGAGGATTGAGGATTGCAGATTGAGTATTGAGGATTGAAGGCTGAGGGTTGAGGATTGAGGATTGACGATTGAGGATTGGGTATTGGTGAGTGAGAATTGAGGATTGATGATTGAAGATTGATGATTGAGGATTGAAGACTGAGTATTGATGATTGAAGATTGAGGATTGAGGATTGAGTGTTGAGGATTGAGGACGAGGACTGACGATTGAGGATTGAGGTTTGAGGATTGAGGATTGTGCATTGAGGACTGAGGATTGAGGATTGAGGATTGAGCATTGAGGATTGAAGATTGCGTATTGAGGATTGAAAATTGAGGATTGGGGATTCAGGATTGAGGATTGAGGATTGAAGATTGAGGATTGAGGATTGAGGTTTGAGGATTGAGGATTGAGGATTGAGCATTGAGAATTGAAGATTGAGGATTAAGGATTGAAGGTTGGGGATTGACGATTTAGGATTGGAGATTGATTATTGAGGAGTGAAGATTGAGGATTGAGGATTGAGTGTTGAGGATTGAGGACGAGGACTGACGATTCAGGATTGAGGTTTGAGGATTGAGGATTGTGGATTGAGTATTGAGGATTGAGGATTGAGGATTGAGCATTGAGGATTGATGATTGCGTATTGTGGATTGAAAATTGAGGATTGGGGATTCAGGATTGAGGATTGAGGATTGAAGATTGAGGATTGAGGATTGAGGTTTGAGGATTGAGGACGAGGACTGACGGTTGAGGATTGAGGTTGGATTATTGAGGATTGAGGATTGAGGACTGAGGATTGAGGATTGAGGATTGAGCATTGAGAATAGAAGATTGAGGATTAAGGATTGAAGGTTGGGGATTGACGATTTAGGATTGGAGATTGATTATTGAGGAGTGAAGATTGAGGATTGAGTATTGAGAATTGAGAATTGAGAATTGAGGATGAGGACTGAGCGTTGAGGATTGAGGTTTGAGGAATGAGGATTGAGGGTTGAAGATTGAGTATTTATGACTGGGGATTGAGGATTGAGGATTGAGGAATGAGGATTGAGGATTGAAGATTGAGTATTGAGGTTTGATGATTGGGGATTGAGGATTGAGGATTGCAGATTGAGTATTGAGGATTGAAGGTTGACGATTGAGGATTGAGGACCGAGGATTGAGGATTGAGGATTGAGGATAGAGAATTGAGGATTGAAGATTGAGGATCGAGGATTGAGGATTGAGGATTGAGTATTGAAGATTGAATATTGATGATTGAAGATTGAGGATCGGGGATTGAGGGTTGTGGATTGAGGACGAGGACTGAGCGTTGAGTACTGATGTTTGAGGTCTGTGGATTAAGGATTGAGGATTGAGAATTGAGGATTGAGGATTGAGGATGGAAGATTGAGGTTTGGGTGATGAGGATTGAAGAATGAGGATTGAGAATTGAGGATTGAGGATTGAGGATTGAAGATTGAGTATTGAGGATTGAAGCTTGAGGATTGAGGATTGAGGATTGAGGATTGAGAATTGAGGATTGAAGATTGAGGATTGGGTATTGCGTATTGAACATTGAGGATTGAGGATTGAGGATTGAGGATTGAGGATTGAAGATTGAAGATTGGGTATTGAGGATTGAAGAATGAGGATTGAGGATTGAGGATTGAAAACTGTGAGTTGAGGATATTCTATTGGGGATTGAGGATTGACAACTGATTGTTGAGGACTGAGGGCTGAAGATTGAGGATGCAGGATTGAGGATTCAGAATTGAGGTTTGAGGACTGAGGAATGAGGATTGAGGTTTGAAGATTGTGGATGGAGGATTGAGAATGAGGGCTGAGGGTTGAGGATTTAGGTTTGACTATAGAATCCTGAGAATTCAGGATATTCTATTCAGTACTGAGAATTGAGGATTGATGGTTGAGGATTGAGGATTGACGATTGAGCGTTGAGGATTGAGTATTGAAGATTGAGGATTGATGATTGAGGATTGATGATTGAGGATTGAGGATTGAGAATTGTGGATAGAAGATTGAGTATTGAGGATTGAAGATTGAGGATTGAGGATTGAGAATTGAGGATTGAGTATTGAGGATTGAGGATTGAGTATTGAAGATTGAGGATTGGGTATTGAGGATTGAAGAATGAGGATTGAGGATTGAGGATTGAGGATTGAGGATTGAGAATTGAAGATTGAGTATTCAGGATTGGAGACTGGCGATTGAGTATTGAGGACCGAGTATTGAGGATTGAGGATTGAAGATTGAGTATTGAGGATTGAAGATTGAGGTTTGAGGATTGAGGATTGAGGATCGAGGATTGAGGATCGAGGATTGAAGATTGAGTATTGAGGATTCATGCCTGGCGATTGAGGATTGTGGATGGAGGATTGAAGATTGAGTATTGAGGATTGAAGATTGAGGATTGAGGATTGAGGATTGAGGATCGAGGATTGAATATTGAGGATTGAAGATTGAGTATTGAGGATTGAAGATTGAGGTTTGAGGATTGAGGATTGAGGATCGAGGATTGAGGATTGAGGATTGAAGATTGAGTATTGAGGATTGAAGGTTGAGGATTGAGCATTGAGTATTGAGTATTGAGGATTGAGGATTGAAGATTGAGGTTTGAGGATTGAGGATTGAGGATTGAAGATTGAGGATTGAGGATTGAATATTGAAGATCGAGGACTGAGTGTTGAGGGTTGAGTGATGAGAATTGATGTTTGTGGATTGAGATTTGAAGATTGAAGAATGGGGATTGAGTATTGAAAACTGTGAATTGAGGATATTCTATTGAGGATTGAGGATTGACTACTGATTGTTGTGGACTGAGGGCTGAAGATTGAGGACTCAGTATTGAGGATTCAGAATTGAGGTTTCAGGACTGAGGATTGAGGATTGAAGATTGAGTATTGAGGATTGAAGGTTAAGGATTGCGGATTGTCGATTGAGGATTGAGTCTGAGGGCTGAGGGCTGAGGATTGAGGTTTGAGGACTGAGGACTGAGGATTGAGGATTGAGAATTGAAGATTGAGGACTGTGGATTGAGGATTGAGAGTTGAGGATTGAGGATTGAGGATTGAAGATTGAGGATTGGGTATTGAGGGTTGAAGAATGAGGGTTGAGGGATGAGGATTGAGGATTGAGGATTGAAGATTGAGGACTGAGGATTGAGGATTGAGGATTGAGGATTGAGGATTGTCGATTGAGGATTGAGGATTGAAGATTGAGGATTGGGGACTGAGTGTTGAGGGTTGAGTGATGATAATTGATGTTTGTGGATAGAGATTTGAAGATTGCAGATTGAGTATTGAGTATTGAAAACTGTGAATTGATGATATTCTATTGAGCATTGAGAATTGACAACTGATTGTTGAGGACTGTGGTCTGAAGATTGAGTATTCAGGATTGAGGATTCAGGTTTGAGGTTTGTGGACTGAGGATTGAGGACTGTGGATTGAGGATTGAGAGTTGAGGATTGAGGATTGAGGATTGAAGAATGAGGATTGAGGATTGAGGATTGAGGATTGAGGATTGAAGATTGAGGATTGAGGATTGAGGATTGAAGACTGAGTATTGAGGATTGGAGGTTGAGGATTGAGGATTGAGGATTGAGGATTGAGGATTGAGGATTGAAGATTGAGTATTGAGGGTTGAGGGTTGAGGATTGAGGATTGAAGATTGAGGATTGGGGATTGAGGATTGACGATTGAGGATTGAGTATTGAGGATTGAGAATTGAGGATTGATTACTGAAGATTAAGTATTGAGGATTGAAGATTGAGGATTGAGCATTGAGGATTGAGGATTGAGGATGAGGGCTGAGGGTTGAAGATTGAGGTTTGAGGACTGAGGACTGAGGACTGAGGATTGAGGGTTGACAATTGAGGATTGAGGATTGAGGATTGAAGATTGAGGATTGGGTATTGAGGATTGAAGAATGAGGATTGAGGATTGAGTATTGAGGATTGAGGATTGAAGATTGAGGATTGAGGATTGAGAATTGAGGATTGAATATTGAGTATTGAGGATTGAAGATTGAGGATTGAGGATTGAGGGTTGAGGATTGAGGACGAGGACTGACGGTTGAGGATTGAGGGTTGAGGTTTGAGGATTGAGGATTGAGGATTGAGGATTGAGGACTGTGGATTGAGGATTGAGGACTGAGCATTGAGGATTGGAGATTGAGGACAGGGGATTGAGGATTGAGCATTGAGGATGAGGGCTGAGGTTTGAGGATTGACGATTGAGGACTGAGGACTGAGGATTGAGGGTTGAGAATTGAGGATTGAGGATTGAGGATTGAAGATTGAGGATTGGGTATTGAGGATTGAAGAATGAGGATTGAGGATTGAGGATTGAGGGTTGAAGAATGAGGGTTGAGGAATGAGGATTGAGGATTGAGGATTGAAGATTGAGTATTGAGGATTCAAGCCTGGCGATTGAGGATTGAGGGTTGAGGATTGAGGATTGAGGATGGAGGATTCAAGATTGAGTATTGAGGATTGAAGGTTTAGGATCGAGGATTGAGGATTGAGGATTGAGGATTGAAGATTGAGGATTGGGGACTGAGTGTTGAGGGTTGAATGATGAGAATTGATGTCTGTGGATAGAGATTTGAAGATTGCAGATTGAGTATTGAGTATTGAAAACTGTGAATTGATGATATTCTATTGAGCATTGAGAATTGACAACTGATTGTTGAGGACTGTGGTCTGAAGATTGAGTATTCAGGATTGAGGATTCAGGTTTGAGGTTTGTGGACTGAGGATTGAGGATTGAGGATTGAGGATTGAGGATTGAGGATTGAGGATTGAGGATTGAAGATTGAGGATTGGGTATTGCGGGATTGAACATTGAGGATTGAGGATTGAGGATTGAGGATTGAGGATTGAGGACTGAAGATTGAATATTGATGATAGAAGATTGAGGATTGAGTGTTGATGGTTGTGGATTGAGGACGAGGACTGAGGGTTGAGTATTGCTGTTTGAGATCTGAGGATTGAGGATTGAGGATTGAGAATTGAGGATTGAGGATTGAGGATTCAAGATTGAGGATTGGGTATTGAGGATTGAAGAATGAGGATTGAGGATTGAGGATTGAGGATTGAGGATTGAAGACTGAGTATTGAGTATTGAAGATTGAGGATTGGGTATTGAGGATTGAGCATTGAGGATGAGGGCTGAGGTTTGAGGATTGAGGTTTGAGGACTGAGGACTGAGGATTGAGGGTTGAGAATTGAGAATTGAGGATTGAGGATTGAAGATTGAGTATTGAGGATTGAAGATTGAGGATTGAGGATTGAGGATTGAGGATTGAGGATTGTGGATTGAGGATTGAAGATTGAGGGTTGGGTATTGAGGATTGAAGAATGAGGATTGAGGATTGATGATAGAGGATTGAGGATTGAGGATTGAGTATTGAGGATTGAGGATTGAGGATTGAGTATTGAAGATTGAGGATTGATGATTGAGAATTGATGATTGAGGTCTGACGATTGAAGATTGACGATTGAGTATTGATAATTGAGGATTGAGTATTGAGGAATGAGCATTGAAGTTTGAGTATTGAGGATTGAAGATTGAGGATTGTGGATTGAGTATTGAGTATTGAGGATTGAATATTGAGGATTGGGGACTGAGTGTTGAGGGTTGAGTGATGAGAATTGATGTTTGTGGATAGAGATTTGAAGATTACAGATTGAGTATTCAGTAATGAAAACTGTGAATTGATGATATTCTATTGAGGATTGAGGATAGACAGCCGATTGTAGAGGACTGAGGGCTGAAGATTGAGGATTCAGGTTTGAGGTCTGAGGCCTGAGGATTGAGGACTGAGGATTGAGCATTGAGTATTGAGTATTGAGGATTGAGGATTGAAGATTGAGGATTGAGGATTGAGGATTGAGGATTGAGGATTGAGGATTGAAGATTGAGGATTGGGTATTGAGGGTTGAGGATTGAGGATTGAAGATTGAATATTGATGATTGAAGATTGAGGATCGAGGATTGAGGGTTGTGGATTGAGGACGAGTACTGTGTGTTGAGTATTGATGTTTGAGGTCTGTGGATTGAGGATTGAGGATTGAGAATTGACGATTGAGAATTGAGGATTGCAGGTTGAGGTTTGGGTGTTGAGGATTGAAGATTGAGGATTGAGGATTGAGGATTGAGGATTGAGGATGGAGGATTGAAGATTGATTATTGAGGATTGAAGATTGAGGATCGAGGATTGAGGATTGAGGATTGAGGATTGAAGATTAAGGATTGGGGACTGAGTGTTGAGTGTTGAATGATGAGAATTGATGTTTGTGGATAGAGATTTGAAGATTGCAGATTGAGTATTGAGTATTGAAAACTGTGAATTGATGATATTCTATTGAGTATTGAGGATTGACAATTGATTTTTGAGGACTGAGGGCTGAAGATTGAGGATTCAGGATTGTGGATTCGGGATTGAGGTTTGAGGACTGAGGATTGAGGGTTGAGGATTGAGGATTGAGCATTGGCGCTTGAGGATTGAGGGTTGAGGATGGAGGATTGAGGAGAGAGGTCTGAGTGTTGAGGATTGAGTGTTGAGATTTCATGTTTGTGGATTGAGGTTTGATTATTGAGTAATGTGGATTGAGTACTGGACCATGAGAATTCAGGATATTCTATTGAGTATTGAGAATTGAGGATTGATGATTGAGTATTGAGGATTGATGGTTGAGGGATGAGTGTTGAATATTGAGGATTGAGGATTGAGCATTGAGGATTGAGGATTGAGGATTGAAGATTCAGTATTGATGATTGAAGATGGGAGGAATGAGCATTGAGTATTGAGTATTGAAAACTGTGAATTGATGATATTCTGTTGAGCATTGTGAATTTACAACTGAATGTTGAGGACTGTGGTCTGAACATTGAGTATTCAGTATTGAGGATTCAGGTTTGTGGTTTGTGGACTGAGGATTGAGGCTTGAGGATTGAGGATTGAGGATTGAGGATTGAGGATTGAGGATTGAAGATTGAGGATTGAGGATTGCGGATTGAGGATTGAGGATTGCGGATTGAAGATTGAGGATTGGGTATTGCGGATTGAACATTGAGGATTGAGGATTGAGGATTGAGGATTGAGGATTGAGGATTGGGTATTGAGGATTGAACATTGAGGATTGAGGATTGAGGATTGAGGATTGAGAGTTGAGGATTGAGGATTGAGGATTGAAGATTGAGGATTGGGTATTGAGTGTTGAAGAATTAGGGTTGAGGAATGAGGATTGATGATCGAGGATTGAAGATTGAGTATTGAGGATTCAAGCCTGGCGATTGAGGATTGAGGGTTGAGGATTGAGGATTGAGGATTGATGATTGAAGATTGATGATTGGGTGTTGAGGATTGAAGAATGAGGATTGAGGATTGAGGATTGAGGATTGAGGATTGAGGATTGGGTGTTGAGGATTGAAGAATGAGGATTGAGGATTGAGGATAGAAGATTGAATATTGATGATTGAAGAATGAGGATCGAGGATTGAGCATTGAGGATTGAGGATTCGGTATTGAGGATTGAAGAATGAGGATTGAGAATTGAGGATTGAGGATTGAGGATTGAAGACTGAGTGTTGAGGTTTGAGTGATGAGAATTGATGTTTGTGGATAGAGATTTGAAGATTGCAGATTGAGTATTGAGTATTGAAAACTGTGAGTTGATGATATTCTATTGAGGACTGAGGATTGACAACTGATTGATGAGGACTGAAGGCTGAAGATTGAGGATTCAGGATTGAGGATTCAGGATTGAGGTTTGAGGACTGAGGATTGAGGATTGAGGATTGAGGATTGATGATTGAGAAATGAAGATTGAGGATTGAGGATTGAGGGTTGTGGATTGAGGACGAGGACTGAGGGTTGAGTATTGATGTTTGAGGTCTGAGGATTGAGGATTGAGGGTTGATAATTGAGGATTGAGGATTGAGGATTGAAGACTGAGGATTGGGTGTTGAGGATTGAAGAATGAGGATTGAGGATTGAGGATTGAGTATTGAGGATTGTAGATTGAGTATTGAGGATTGAAGGTTGAGGATTGAGGATTGAGGATTCAGGATTGAGGATTGAGGATTGAAGATTGAGTATTGAGGATTGAAGATTGAGGATTGCGGATTGAGGACTGACGATTGAGGATTGAAGATTGAGGATTGGGGATTGAGGATTGACGATTGAGGATTGAGCATTGAGGATTGAGAATTGAGGATTGAGAATTGAAGATTGAGTATTGAGGATTGAAGATTGAGGATTGAGGATTGAATATTGAAGATCGAGGACTGAGTGTTGAGGGTTGAGTGATGAGAATTGATGTTTGTGGATTGAGATTTGAAGATTGAAGAATGGGGATTGAGTATTGAAAACTGTGAATTGAGGATATTCTATTGAGGATTGAGGATTGACTACTGATTGTTGTGGACTGAGGGCTGAAGATTGAGGACTCAGTATTGAGGATTCAGAATTGAGGTTTCAGGACTGAGGATTGAGGATTGAAGATTGAGTATTGAGGATTGAAGGTTAAGGATTGCGGATTGTCGATTGAGGATTGAGTCTGAGGGCTGAGGGCTGAGGATTGAGGTTTGAGGACTGAGGACTGAGGATTGAGGATTGAGAATTGAAGATTGAGGACTGTGGATTGAGGATTGAGAGTTGAGGATTGAGGATTGAGGATTGAAGATTGAGGATTGGGTATTGAGGGTTGAAGAATGAGGGTTGAGGGATGAGGATTGAGGATTGAGGATTGAAGATTGAGGACTGAGGATTGAGGATTGAGGATTGAGGATTGAGGATTGTCGATTGAGGATTGAGGATTGAAGATTGAGGATTGGGGACTGAGTGTTGAGGGTTGAGTGATGATAATTGATGTTTGTGGATAGAGATTTGAAGATTGCAGATTGAGTATTGAGTATTGAAAACTGTGAATTGATGATATTCTATTGAGCATTGAGAATTGACAACTGATTGTTGAGGACTGTGGTCTGAAGATTGAGTATTCAGGATTGAGGATTCAGGTTTGAGGTTTGTGGACTGAGGATTGAGGACTGTGGATTGAGGATTGAGAGTTGAGGATTGAGGATTGAGGATTGAAGAATGAGGATTGAGGATTGAGGATTGAGGATTGAGGATTGAAGATTGAGGATTGAGGATTGAGGATTGAAGACTGAGTATTGAGGATTGGAGGTTGAGGATTGAGGATGAGGGCTGAGGTTTGAGGATTGAGGTTTGAGGACTGAGGACTGAGGATTGAGGGTTGAGAATTGAGAATTGAGGATTGAGGATTGAAGATTGAGTATTGAGGATTGAAGATTGAGGATTGAGGGTTGAGGATTGAAGATTGAGGACTGAGTGTTGATGGTTGAGTGATGAGAATTGATGTTTGTGGATTGAGGTTTGAAGATTGAAGAATGGGGATTGAGTATTGAACCATGAGAATTCAGGATATTCTATTGAGTATTGAGAATTGAGGATTGATGGTTGAGTATTGGGGATTGAGTATTGAGGATTGAGGATTGAGGATTAAGGATTGAAGATTGAATATTGAGGATTGAAGCGTGACGATTGAGGATTGGGGATTGAGGATTGAGGATTGAGGATGGACGATTGAAGATTGAGTATTGAGTATAGAAGATTGAGGATCGACGATTGAGGATTGAGGATTGAAGATTCAGGATTGGGGACTGAGTGTTGAGGGTTGAATGATGGGAACTGATGTTTGTGTATAGAGATTTGAAGATTGCAGATTGAGTATTGAGTATTGAAATCTGTGAATTGATGATATTCTATTGAGGATTGAGGATTGACAACTGATTGTTGAGGACTGAAGGCTGAAGATTGAGGCTTCAGGATTGAGGATTCAGGATTGAGGTTTGAGGACTGAGGATTGAGGTTGAGGATTGAGGATTGAGGATTGAGAATTGAAGATTGAGGATTGAGGATTGAGGGTTGTGGATTGAGGACGAGGACTGAGGGTTGAGTATTGACGTTTGAGGTCTGAGGATTGAGGATTGAGGGTTGAGAATTGAGGATTGAGGATTGAGGATTGAACATTGAGGATTGGGTGTTGAGGATTGAAGTATGAGGATTGAGGATCGAGGATTGAGGATTGAGGATTGAAGATTGAGTATTGAAGATTGAGGATTGGGTATTGAGGATTGAAGAATGAGGATAGAGGATTGAGGATTGAGGATTGAAGATTGAGTATTGAGGATTGAGGGTTGAGGATTGAGGATTGAGGATTGAGGATTGAGGATTGAAGATTGGGTATTGAGGATTGAGGATTGAAGATTGAGGATTTGGGACTGAGGATTGATGATTGAGGATTGAGGATTGAGGATTGAGGATTGAGGGTTGAGGATTGAGGATTGAAGATTGAGGATTGGGTATTGAGGATTGAAGAATGAGGATAGAGGATTGAGGATTGAGGATTGAAGATTGAGTATTGAGGATTGAGGGTTGAGGATTGAGGATTGAGGATTGAGGATTGAGGATTGAAGATTGGGTATTGAGGATTGAGGATTGAAGATTGAGGATTTGGGACAGAGGATTGATGATTGAGGGTTGAGGATTGAGGACGAGGACTGACAGTTGAGGATTGAGGATTGAGGTTTGAGGATTGAGGATTGAGGATTGAGGACTGTGGATTGAGGATTGAGGACTGAGCATTGAGGATTGGAGATTGAGGACTGGGGATTGAGGATTGAAGATTGAGGATTAAGGATTGAGGATTGGGGATTGAGGATCTAGGACTGGAGATTGATTATTGAGGATTGAAGATTGAGGATTGAGGATTGAGGATTGAGAATTGAGGATGAGGACTGCGGGTTGAGGATTGAGATTTGAGGAACGAGGATTGAGGATTGAGGATTGAGGACTGAGGATTGACGATTGAGTATTGAAGATTGAGGATTGATTACTGAGGGTTGAGGATTGAGGATTGAGGATTGAGTATTGAAAACTGTGGGGTGAGGATATTCTATTGGGGATTTAGGATTGACAACTGATTGTTGAGGACTGAGGGCTGAACATTGAGGTTGCAGGATTGAGGATTCAGAATTGAGGTTTGAGGACTGAGGATTGAGGATTGAAGATTGAGTATTGAGGATTGAAGATTGAGGATTGGGTATTGAGGATTGAGCATTGAGGATGAGGGCTGAGGTTTGAGGATCGAGGTTTGAGGACTGAGGACTGAGGATTGAGGGTTGAGAATTGAGGATTGAGGATTGAGGATTGAGGTTTGAGGATTGAGGATTGAGGATTGAGGGTTGAGAATTGAGGTTTGAGGACTGAGGACTGAGGATTGAGGGTTGAGAATTGAGGATTGAGGATTGAGGATTGAAGATTGAGGATTGGGTATTGCGGATTGAACATTGAGGATTGAGGATTGAGGATTGAGGATTGAGGATTGAAGATTGAGGATTGGGTATTGAGGATTGAAGAAAGAGGATTGAGGATTGAGGATTGAGGATTGAGGATTGAAGAATGAGGATTGTGTATTGAGGATAGAACATTGAGGATTGAGGATTGAGTATTGAGGATTGAGGATTGAGGATTGAAGATTGAATATTGATGATTGAAGATTGAGGATCGAGGACTGAGTGTTGTGGATTGAGGACGCGTTCTGAGGGTTGAGTATTGATGTTTGAGGGCTGAGCATTGAGGATTGAGGATTGAGAATTGAGGATTGAGGATTGAGGATTGAAGATTGAGTATTGAGGATTGAAGATTGAGGATTGAGGATTGAGGATTGAGGATTGAGGATTGAGTATTGCGGATTGAAGATTGAGGATTGGGTATTGCGTATTGAACATTGAGGATTGAGGATTGAGGATTGAGGATTGAGGATTGAGGATTGAGGACTGAAGATTGAATATTGATGATTGAAGATTGAGGATTGAGGATTGATGGTTGTGGATTGAGGACGAGGACTGAGGGTTGAGTATTGCTGTTTGAGGTCTGAGGATTGAGGATTGAGGATTGAGGATTGAGGATTGCAGATAGAGTATTGAGGATTGAAGATTGAGGATTGAGGATTGAGGATTGAGGATGGAGGATTGAAGAGAGAGGACTGGGTGTTGAGTATTGAGTGTTGAGAATTGATGTTTGAGGATTGAGGTTTGATTATTGGATATTGTGGATTGAGTATTGAACCATGAGAGTTCAGGATAATCTATTGAGTATTGAGAATTGAGGATTGATGGTTGAGTATTGAGGATTGATGAATGAGGGTTGTGCGTTGAATATTGAGGATTGAGGATTGAGGATTGAGGATTGAGGATTGAGGATTGAAGATTGAGTATTGATGATTGAAGATTGGGGATTGAGGATTGAGGGTTGAGGTTTGAGGACGAGGACTGACGGCTGAGGATTGAGGATTGAGCATTGAGGATTGAGAATTGAGGACTGAGGACTGAGGATTGAAGACTGAGCATTGAGGATTGAAGATTGAGGACTGAGGATTGAAGATTGAAGATTGAGTATTGAGGATTGAAGATTGAGGATTGAGGATTGAGCATTGAGGATTGTGGATGAGGGCTGAGGGTTGAGGATTGAGTTTTGAGGACTGAGGACTGAGGATTTTGGATTGAGAATTGTGGATTGAGGATTGAGGATTGAAGATTAAGGATTGTGTATTGAGGATTGAGGATTGAGGATTGAGGATTGAGGATTGAAGATTGAGGATTGGTGACTGAGTGTTGAGTGTTGAATGATGAGAATCGATGTTTGTGGATAGAGATTTGAAGATTGCAGATTGAGTATTGAGTATTGAAAACTGTGAATTGATGTTATTCTATTGAGGATTGAGGCTTGACAACTGATTGTTGAGGACTGAGGGCAGAAGATTGAGGATTCAGGATTCAGGATTCAGGATTCAGGTTTGAGGACTGAGGATTGAGGATTGAGGATTGAGGATTGAGAATTGATGATTGAAGATTGAGGATTGAGGATTGAGGGTTGTGGATTGATGACGTCGACTGAGGGTTGAGTATTGATGTATGAGGTCTGAGGATTGAGGTTTGAGGATTGAGGATTGATGATTGAGGATTGAGGATTGTGTATTGAGGATTGAGAATTGAGGATTGAGGATTGAAGATTGAGTATTGAGGATTGAAGATTGAGGATTGAGGGCTGAGGATTGAAGATTGAGGACTGACTGTTGAGGGTTGAGTGATGAGAATTGATGTTTGTGGATTGAGATTTGAAGATTGAAGAATGGGTTTGAGTATTGAAAAGTGTGAATTGAGGATATTCTATTGAGGATTGAGGATTGACAATTGATTGTTGAGGACCGACGGCTGAAGATTGAAGATTCAGGATTGAGGATTCCGGATTGAGGTTTGAGAACTGAGGATTGAGGGTTGAGGAATGAGGACTGAGGATTGACGCTTGAGGATTGAGGATTGAGGATGCAGTATTGAAGAGAGAGGACTGAGTATTGAGGATTGAGTGTTGAGAATTGATGTTTGAGGATTGAGGTTTGATTATTGACTTTTGTGGATTGAGTATTGAACCATGAGAATTCAGGATATTCTATTGAGTATTGAGAATTGAGGATTGATGGTTGAGTATTGAGGATTGATGTTTGAGGGTTTTGTGTTGAATATTGAGGATTGAGGATTGAGGATTGAGGATTGAGGATTGAAGATTGAGGATTGGGGATTGAGGGTTGACGATTGAGGATTGAGTATTGAGGATTAAGAATTGAGGATTGAAGATTGAGGATTGACTATTGAATATTGAAGGTTGAGGATTGAGGATTGAGGTTTGAAGATTGAAGAATGGGGATTGAGTATTGAACCATGAGAATTCAGGATACTCTATTGAGTATTGAGAACTGAGGATTGATGATTGAGCATTGAGGACTGATGGTTGAGGGTTGAGTGTTGAATACTGAGGATTGAGGATTGAGCATTGAGGATTGAGGTTTGAGGATTGTGGACTGAGTATTGAGAATGAGGGCTGAGGGTTGAGGATTGAGGGTTGAGTACAGAATCCTGAGAATTCAGGATATTCTATTGAGTATTGAGAATTGAGGATTGAGGGTTGAGTATTGAGGATTGAGTATTGAGGATTGAGGATTGAGGATTAAGGATTGAAGATTGAGTATTGAGGATTGAAGCCTGACGATTGAGGATTGAGGATTCAGGATTGAGGATTGAAGATTGAGTATTGATGATTGAAGATTGAGGATTGAGGATTGAGGGTTGAAGTTTGAGGACGAGGACTGACGGTTGAGGATTGAGGTTTGAGGATTGAGGATTGAGGATTGAGGACTGAGGATTGAGGATTGAGGACTGAGCATTGAGGATTGAAGATTGAGGACTCTGGATTGAGGGTTGAAGATTGAGTATTGAGGATTGAAGATTGAGGATTGAGGATTGAGGATTGAGGATTGAGGATTGAGGATTGAGGATGAGGGCTGAGTGTTGAGGATTGAGGTTTGAGGACTGAGGACTGAGGATTGAGGGTTGAGAATTGTGGATTGAGAATAGAGGATTGAAGATTGACGATTGAGGATTGAGAATTGAGGATTGAGGATTGAGGAATGAGCATTGAAGATTGAGTATTGAGGATTGAATGTCGAGGATCGTGGATTGAGGATTGAGGATTGAGGATTGAATATTGAGGATTGGGGACTGAGTGTTGAGGGTTGAGTGATGAGAATTGATGTTTGTGGATAGAGATTTGAAGATTGCAGAATGAGTATTGAGTAATGAAAGCTGTGAATTGATGATATTCTATTGGGGATTGAGGATTCACAACTGATTGTTGAGGACTCAGTGCTGAAGATTGAGGATTCATAATTGAGGATTCAGGATTGAGGTTTGAGGACTGAGGATTGAGGATTGGTGATTGAGGATTGAGGATTGAGGATTGAAGACTGAGGATTGGGTATTGAGGATAGAACATTGAGGATTGAGGGTTGAGGATTGAGGATTGAGGATTTAGGATTGAAGATTGAATATTAATGATTGAAGATTGAGTATTGAGGATTGAGGGTTGTGGACTGTGGACGAGGACTGAGGGTTGAGTATTGATGTTTGAAGTCTGAGGATAGAGGATTGAGGATTGAGAATTGATGATTGAGGATTGTTGATTGAAGATTGTGGATTCGGTATTGAGGATTGAATAACGAGGATTGAGGAGTGAGGATGGAGGATTGAGGATTGCAGATTGAGTACTGAGGATTGAAGATTGAGGATTGGGGACTGAGGATTGACGATTGAGGATTGATGATTGAGGATTGAGGATTGAAGATTGAGTATTGAGGATTGAAGATTGAGGATTGAGGATTGAGGATTGAGGATTGGGGATTGAATATTGAGGATTGGGTATTGAGAATTGACGATTGAGGGTTGAGCATTGAGGATTGAGAATTGAGGACCGAGGTTTGAAGATTGATTATTGAGGATTGAAGTTTGAGGATTGAGGATTGAGGATTGAAGATTGAGGACTGAGTGTTGAGGGCTGAGTGATGGGAATTGATGTTTGTGGATTGAGATTTGAAGATTGAAGAATGGGGATTCAGTATTGAAAAATGTGAATTGAGGATATTCTATTGAGGATTGAGGATTGAGGATTGAGGATTGAGGGTTGAGGATTGAGGATTGAAGATTGAGGATTTAAGCCTGAAGATTGAGGATTGAGGACTGAGGATTGAGGATTGAGGATGGACGATTGAAGATTGAGTATTGAGTATTGAAGATTGAGGATCGACGATTGAGGATTGAGGATTGAAGATTGAGGATTGGGGACTGAGTGTTGAGGGTTGAATGATGAGAATTGATGTTTGTGGATAGAGATTTGAAGATTGCAGATTGAGCATTGAGTATTGAAAACTGTGAATTGATGATATTCTATTGAGGATTGAGGATTGACAACTGATTGTTGAGTACTGAAGGCTGAAGATAGAGGTTTCAGGATTGAGGATTCAGGATTGAGGTTTGAGGACTGAGGATTGAGGCTGAGGATTGAGGATTGAGGATTGAGAATTGAAGATTGATGATTGAGGATTGAGGGTTGTGGATTGTGGACGAGGACTGAGGGTTGAGTATTGACGTTTGAGGTCTGAGGATTGAGATTTGAGGAACGAGGGTTGAGGATTGAGGATTGAGGACTGAGGATTGACGATTGAGTATTGAAGATTGAGGATTTATTACTGAGGGTTGAGGATTGAGGATTGAGGATTGAGGATTGAAAACTGTGAGTTGAGGATATTCTATTGGGGATTGAGGATTGACAACTGATTGTTGAGGACTGAGGGCTGAAGATTGAGGATGCAGGATTGATGATTCAGAATTGATGTTTGAGGACTGGGGATTGAGGATTGAAGATTGCGTATTGAGGATTGAAGATTGAGGATTGGGGATTGAGGATTGAGAATTGAGGATGAGGGCTGAGGTTTGAGGATTGATGTTTGAGAATTGAGGATTGAGGATTGAGGATTGAAGATTGAGGATTGGGTATTGGGTATTGAAGAATGAGGATTGAGGATTGAGGATTGAGGATTGAGGTTTGAGGATTGAAGATTGAGTATTGGGTATTGAGGATTGAACATTGAGGATTGAGGATTGAGTATTGATGATTGAGGATTGAGAATTGAAGATTGAATATTGATGATTGAAGATTGAGGGTCGAGGATTGAGGGTTGTGGATTGAGGACGAGGACTGAGGGTTGAGTATTGATGTTTGAGGTCTGTGGATTGAGGATTGAGGATTGAGAATTGACGATAGAGAATTGAGGATTGAAGATTGAGGATTGGGTGTTGAGGATTGAAGAATGAGGATTGAGGATTGAGGATTGAGGATTGAGGATTGAAGATTGAGTATTGAGGATTGAAGATTGAGGATTGAGGATTGAGGAATCAGGATTGAGGATTGAGGATTGAAGATTGAGGATTGAGTATTGCGGATTGAACATTGAGGATTGAGGATTGAGGATTGAGGATTGAGGATTGAAGATTGAGGATTGGGTATTGAGGATTGAAGAATGAGGATTGAGGATTGAGGATTGAGGATTGAGGATTGAAGATTGAGTATTGAGGATTGAAGATTGAGGATTGAGGATTGAGGAATCAGGATTGAGGATTGAGGATTGAAGATTGAGGATTGAGTATTGCGGATTGAACATTGAGGATTGAGGATTGAGGATTGAGGATTGAGGATTGAAGATTGAGGATTGGGTATTGAGGATTGAAGAAAGAGGATTGAGGATTGAGGATTGAGGATTGAGGATTGAAGAATGAGGATTGTGTATTGAGGATAGAACATTGAGGATTGAGGATTGAGTATTGAGGATTGAGGATTGAGGATTGAGGTTTGAATATTGAGGATTGTGGACTGAGTGTTGAGGGTTGAGTGATGAGAATTGATGTTTGTGGATAGAGATTTGAAGATTGCAGGTTGTGTATTGAGAATTGAAACCTGTGATTTGAGGATATTCTATTGAGGATTGAGGATTCACAACTGATTGCTGAGGACTAAGGGCTGAAGATTGAGGATTCAGGATTGAGGATGCAGGATTGAGGTTTGAGGACTGAGGATTGAGGATTGAGGATTGAGGGTTGAGAATTGAGGTTTGAGGACTGAGGACTGAGGATTGAGGGTTGAGAATTGAGGGTTGAGGATTGAGGATTGAAGATTGAGGATTGGGTATTGAGGATTGAAGAATGAGGATTGAGGACTGAGGATTGAGAATTGAGGATTGAGGATTGAAGATTGAGCATTGGGTATTGAGGATTGAACATTGAGGATTGAGGATTGAGTATTGATGATTGAGGATTGAGAATTGAAGATTGAATATTGATGATTGAAGACTGAGGATCGAGGATTGAGGGTTGTGGATTGAGGACGAGGACTGAGGGTTGAGTATTGATGTTTGAGTACTGTGGATTGAGGATTGAGGATTGAGAATTGACGATTGAGAATTGAGGATTGAAGGTTGAGGATTGGGTGTTGAGGATTGAAGAATGAGGATTGAGGATTGAGGATTGAGGATTGAGGATTGAAGATTGAGTATTGAGGATTGAAGATTGAGGATTGAGGATTGAGGATTGAGGATTGAGGATTGAGGATTGAGGATTGAAGATTGAGGATTGGGTATTGCGGATTGAACATTGAGGATTGAGGATTGAGGATTGAGGATTGAGGATTGAAGATTGAGGATTGGGTATTGAGGATTGAAGAAAGAGGATTGAGGATTGAGGATTGAGGATTGAGGATTGAAGAATGAGGATTGTGTATTGAGGATAGAACATTGAGGATTGAGGATTGAGTATTGAGGATTGAGGATTGAGGATTGAAGATTGAATATTGATGATTGAAGATTGAGGATCGAGGACTGAGTGTTGTGGATTGAGGACGCGTTCTGAGGGTTGAGTATTGATGTTTGAGGGCTGAGCATTGAGGATTGAGGATTGAGAATTGAGGATTGAGGATTGAGGATTGAAGATTGAGTATTGAGGATTGAAGATTGAGGATTGAGGATTGAGGATTGAGGATTGAGGATTGAGTATTGCGGATTGAAGATTGAGGATTGGGTATTGCGTATTGAACATTGAGGATTGAGGATTGAGGATTGAGGATTGAGGATTGAGGATTGAGGACTGAAGATTGAATATTGATGATTGAAGATTGAGGATTGAGGATTGATGGTTGTGGATTGAGGACGAGGACTGAGGGTTGAGTATTGCTGTTTGAGGTCTGAGGATTGAGGATTGAGGATTGAGGATTGAGGATTGCAGATAGAGTATTGAGGATTGAAGATTGAGGATTGAGGATTGAGGATTGAGGATGGAGGATTGAAGAGAGAGGACTGGGTGTTGAGTATTGAGTGTTGAGAATTGATGTTTGAGGATTGAGGTGTGATTATTGGATATTGTGGATTGAGTATTGAACCATGAGAATTCAGGATAATCTATTGAGTATTGAGAATTGAGGATTGATGGTTGAGTATTGAGGATTGATGAATGAGGGTTGTGCGTTGAATATTGAGGATTGAGGATTGAGGATTGAGGATTGAGGATTGAGGATTGAAGATTGAGTATTGATGATTGAAGATTGGGGATTGAGGATTGAGGGTTGAGGTTTGAGGACGAGGACTGACGGCTGAGGATTGAGGATTGAGCATTGAGGATTGAGAATTGAGGACTGAGGACTGAGGATTGAGGACTGAGCATTGAGGATTGAAGATTGAGGACTGAGGATTGAAGATTGAAGATTGAGTATTGAGGATTGAAGATTGAAGATTGAGGATTGAGCATTGAGGATTGTGGATGAGGGCTGAGGGTTGAGGATTGAGTTTTGAGGACTGAGGACTGAGGATTTTGGATTGAGAATTGTGGATTGAGGATTGAGGATTGAAGATTAAGGATTGTGTATTGAGGATTGAGGATTGAGGATTGAGGATTGTGGATTGAGGATTGAGGATTGAGGATTGAAGATTGAGTATAGATGATTGAAGATGGGAGGATTGAGGATTGAGGTTTGAAGATTGAGGACGAGTACTGACGGTTGAGTATTGAGGTTTGAGGATTGTGGATTGAGGATTGAGAATGAGGGCTGAGGGTTGAGGATTGAGGTTTGAATATAGAATCCTGAGAATTCAGGATATTCTATTGAGTATTGAGAATTGAGGATTGATGGTTGAGTATTGAGGATTGAGTATTGAGGATTGAGAATTGAGGATTGAGGATTGCGGAATGAATATTGAGCATTGGGGACTGAGTGCTGAGGGTTGAGTGATGAGAATTGATGTTTGTGGATAGAGATTTGAAGATTGCAGGTTGAGTATTGAGTAATGAAAACTGTGAATTGATGATATTCTATTGAGGATTGAGGCTTGACAACTGATTGTTGAGGACTGAGGGCAGAAGATTGAGGATTCAGGATTCAGGATTCAGGATTGAGGTTTGAGGACTGAGGATTGAGGATTGAGGATTGAGGATTGAGAATTGATGATTGAAGATTGAGGATTGAGGATTGAGGGTTGTGGATTGATGACGTCGACTGAGGGTTGAGTATTGATGTATGAGGTCTGAGGATTGAGGTTTGAGGATTGAGGATTGATGATTGAGGATTGAGGATTGAGTATTGAGGATTGAGAATTGAGGATTGAGGATTGAAGATTGAGTATTGAGGATTGAAGATTGAGGATTGAGGGCTGAGGATTGAAGATTGAGGACTGACTGTTGAGGGTTGAGTGATGAGAATTGATGTTTGTGGATTGAGATTTGAAGATTGAAGAATGGGTTTGAGTATTGAAAAGTGTGAATTGAGGATATTCTATTGAGGATTGAGGATTGACAATTGATTGTTGAGGACCGACGGCTGAAGATTGAAGATTCAGGATTGAGGATTCCGGATTGAGGTTTGAGAACTGAGGATTGAGGGTTGAGGAATGAGGACTGAGGATTGACGCTTGAGGATTGAGGATTGAGGATGCAGTATTGAAGAGAGAGGACTGAGTATTGAGGATTGAGTGTTGAGAATTGATGTTTGAGGATTGAGGTTTGATTATTGACTTTTGTGGATTGAGTATTGAACCATGAGAATTCAGGATATTCTATTGAGTATTGAGAATTGAGGATTGATGGTTGAGTATTGAGGATTGATGTTTGAGGGTTTTGTGTTGAATATTGAGGATTGAGGATTGAGGATTGAGGATTGAGGATTGAAGATTGAGGATTGGGGATTGAGGGTTGACGATTGAGGATTGAGTATTGAGGATTAAGAATTGAGGATTGAGGATTGAGGATTGACTATTGAATATTGAAGGTTGAGGATTGAGGATTGAGGTTTGAAGATTGAAGAATGGGGATTGAGTATTGAACCATGAGAATTCAGGATACTCTATTGAGTATTGAGAACTGAGGATTGATGATTGAGTATTGAGGACTGATGGTTGAGGGTTGAGTGTTGAATACTGAGGATTGAGGATTGAGCATTGAGGATTGAGGTTTGAGGATTGTGGACTGAGTATTGAGAATGAGGGCTGAGGGTTGAGGATTGAGGGTTGAGTACAGAATCCTGAGAATTCAGGATATTCTATTGAGTATTGAGAATTGAGGATTGATGGTTGAGTATTGAGGATTGAGTATTGAGGATTGAGGATTGAGGATTAAGGATTGAAGATTGAGTATTGAGGATTGAAGCCTGACGATTGAGGATTGAGGATTCAGGATTGAGGATTGAAGATTGAGTATTGATGATTGAAGATTGAGGATTGAGGATTGAGGGTTGAAGTTTGAGGACGAGGACTGACGGTTGAGGATTGAGGTTTGAGGATTGAGGATTGAGGATTGAGGACTGAGGATTGAGGATTGAGGACTGAGCATTGAGGATTGAAGATTGAGGACTCTGGATTGAGGGTTGAAGATTGAGTATTGAGGATTGAAGATTGAGGATTGAGGATTGAGGATTGAGGATTGAGGATTGAGGATGAGGGCTGAGTGTTGAGGATTGAGGTTTGAGGACTGAGGACTGAGGATTGAGGGTTGAGAATTGTGGATTGAGGATAGAGGATTGAAGATTGACGATTGAGGATTGAGAATTGAGGATTGAGGATTGAGGAATGAGCATTGAAGATTGAGTATTGAGGATTGAATGTCGAGGATCGTGGATTGAGGATTGAGGATTGAGGATTGAATATTGAGGATTGGGGACTGAGTGTTGAGGGTTGAGTGATGAGAATTGATGTTTGTGGATAGAGATTTGAAGATTGCAGAATGAGTATTGAGTAATGAAAGCTGTGAATTGATGATATTCTATTGGGGATTGAGGATTCACAACTGATTGTTGAGGACTCAGTGCTGAAGATTGAGGATTCATAATTGAGGATTCAGGATTGAGGTTTGAGGACTGAGGATTGAGGATTGATGATTGAGGATTGAGGGTTGAGGATTGAAGACTGAGGATTGGGTATTGAGGATAGAACATTGAGGATTGAGGGTTGAGGATTGAGGATTGAGGATTTAGGATTGAAGATTGAATATTAATGATTGAAGATTGAGTATTGAGGATTGAGGGTTGTGGACTGTGGACGAGGACTGAGGGTTGAGTATTGATGTTTGAAGTCTGAGGATAGAGGATTGAGGATTGAGAATTGATGATTGAGGATTGTTGATTGAAGATTGTGGATTCGGTATTGAGGATTGAAGAACGAGGATTGAGGAGTGAGGATGGAGGATTGAGGATTGCAGATTGAGTACTGAGGATTGAAGATTGAGGATTGGGGACTGAGGATTGACGATTGAGGATTGATGATTGAGGATTGAGGATTGAAGATTGAGTATTGAGGATTGAAGATTGAGGATTGAGGATTGAGGATTGAGGATTGGGGATTGAATATTGAGGATTGGGTATTGAGAATTGACGATTGAGGGTTGAGCATTGAGGATTGAGAATTGAGGACCGAGGTTTGAAGATTGATTATTGAGGATTGAAGTTTGAGGATTGAGGATTGAGGATTGAAGATTGAGGACTGAGTGTTGAGGGCTGAGTGATGGGAATTGATGTTTGTGGATTGAGATTTGAAGATTGAAGGATGGGGATTCAGTATTGAAAAATGTGAATTGAGGATATTCTATTGAGGATTGAGGACTGAGGATTGAGGCTGAGGATTGAGGATTGAGGATTGAGAATTGAAGATTGATGATTGAGGATTGAGGGTTGTGGATTGTGGACGAGGACTGAGGGTTGAGTATTGACGTTTGAGGTCTGAGGATTGAGATTTGAGGAACGAGGGTTGAGGATTGAGGATTGAGGACTGAGGATTGACGATTGAGTATTGAAGATTGAGGATTTATTACTGAGGGTTGAGGATTGAGGATTGAGGATTGAGGATTGAAAACTGTGAGTTGAGGATATTCTATTGGGGATTGAGGATTGACAACTGATTGTTGAGGACTGAGGGCTGAAGATTGAGGATGCAGGATTAAGGATTCAGAATTGATGTTTGAGGACTGGGGATTGAGGATTGAAGATTGCGTATTGAGGATTGAAGATTGAGGATTGGGGATTGAGGATTGAGAATTGAGGATGAGGGCTGAGGTTTGAGGATTGATGTTTGAGAATTGAGGATTGAGGATTGAGGATTGAAGATTGAGGATTGGGTATTGGGTATTGAAGAATGAGGATTGAGGATTGAGGATTGAGGATTGAGGTTTGAGGATTGAAGATTGAGTATTGGGTATTGAGGATTGAACATTGAGGATTGAGGATTGAGTATTGATGATTGAGGATTGAGAATTGAAGATTGAATATTGATGATTGAAGATTGAGGGTCGAGGATTGAGGGTTGTGGATTGAGGACGAGGACTGAGGGTTGAGTATTGATGTTCGAGGTCTGTGGATTGAGGATTGAGGATTGAGAATTGACGATAGAGAATTGAGGATTGAAGATTGAGGATTGGGTGTTGAGGATTGAAGAATGAGGATTGAGGATTGAGGATTGAGGATTGAGGATTGAAGGTTGAGTATTGAGGATTGAAGATTGAGGATTGAGGATTGAGGAATCAGGATTGAGGATTGAGGATTGAAGATTGAGGATTGAGTATTGCGGATTGAACATTGAGGATTGAGGATTGAGAATTGAGGATTGAGGATTGAAGATTGAGGATTGGGTATTGAGGATTGAAGAAAGAGGATTGAGGATTGAGGATTGAGGATTGAGGATTGAAGAATGAGGATTGTGTATTGAGGACAGAACATTGAGGATTGAGGGTTGAGTATTGAGGATTGAGGATTGAGGATTGAAGATTGAATATTGATGATTGAAGATTGAGGATCGAGGATTGAGGGTTGTGGATTGAGGACGCGTACTGAGGGTTGAGTATTGATGTTTGAGGGCTGAGCATTGAGGATTGAGGATTGAGAATTGAGGATTGAGGATTGAGGATTGAAGATTGGGGATTGGGTTTTGAGGATTGAAGAATGAGGATTGAGGATTGAGGATTGAGGATTGAGGATTGTGGATTGAAGATTGAGTATTGAGGATTGAAGATTGAGGATTGAGGATTGAGGATTGAGGGTTGTTGATTGAAGATTGAGTATTGTGGATTGAAGATTGACGATTGAGGATTGAGAATTGAGGATTGAGGATTGAGGAATGAGCATTGAAGATTGAGTATTGAGGATTGAAATTTGAGGATTGTGGATTGAGGATTGAGGATTGCGGAATGAATATTGAGGATTGGGGACTGAGTGCTGAGGGTTGAGTAATGAGAATTGATGTTTGTGGATAGAGATTTGAAGATTGCAGGTTGAGTATTGAGTAATGAAAACTGTGAATTGATGATATTCTATTGAGGATTGAGGCTTGACAACTGATTGTTGAGGACTGAGGGCAGAAGATTGAGGATTCAGGATTCAGGATTCAGGATTGAGGTTTGAGGACTGAGGATTGAGGATTGAGGATTGAGGATAGAGAATTGATGATTGAAGATTGAGGATTGAGGACTGAGGGTTGTGGATTGATGACGTCGACTGAGGGTTGAGTATTGATGTATGAGGTCTGAGGATTGAGGTTTGAGGATTGAGGATTGATGATTGAGGATTGAGGATTGAGTATTGAGGATTGAGAATTGAGGATTGAGGATTGAAGATTGAGTATTGAGGATTGAAGATTGAGGATTGAGGGCTGAGGATTGAAGATTGAGGACTGAGTGTTGAGGGTTGAGTGATGAGAATTGATGTTTGTGGATTGAGATTTGAAGATTGAAGAATGGGTTTGAGTATTGAAAAGTGTGAATTGAGGATATTCTATTGAGGATTGAGGATTGACAATTGATTGTTGAGGACCGACGGTTGAAGATTGAAGATTCAGGATTGAGGATTCCGGATTGAGGTTTGAGAACTGAGGATTGAGGGTTGAGGAATGAGGACTGAGGATTGACGCTTGAGGATTGAGGATTGAGGATGCAGTATTGAAGAGAGAGGACTGAGTATTTAGGATTGAGTGTTGAGAATTGATGTTTGAGGATTGAGATTTGATTATTGACTTTTGTGGATTGAGTATTGAACCATGAGAATTCAGGATATTCTATTGAGTATTGAGAATTGAGGATTGATGGTTGAGTATTGAGGATTGATGTTTGAGGGTTTTGTGTTGAATATTGAGGATTGAGGATTGAGGATTGAGGATTGAGGATTGAAGATTGAGGATTGGGGATTGAGGGTTGACGATTGAGGATTGAGTATTGAGGATTAAGAATTGAGGATTGAGGATTGAGGATTGACTATTGAATATTGAAGGTTGAGGATTGAGGATTGAGGTTTGAAGATTGAAGAATGGGGATTGAGTATTGAACCATGAGAATTCAGGATACTCTGTTGAGTATTGAGAACTGAGGATTGATGATTGAGTATTGAGGACTGATGGTTGAGGGTTGAGTGTTGAATACTGAGGATTGAGGATTGAGCATTGAGGATTGAGGTTTGAGGATTGTGGACTGAGGATTGAGAATGAGGGCTGAGGGTTGAGGATTGATGGTTGAGTACAGAATCCTGAGAGTTCAGGATATTCTATTGAGTATTGAGAATTGAGGATTGATGGTTGAGTATTGAGGATTGAGTATTGAGGATTGAGGATTGAGGATTAAGGATTGAAGATTGAGTATTGAGGATTGAAGCCTGACGATTGAGGATTGAGGATTCAGGATTGAGGATTGAAGATTGAGTATTGATGATTGAAGATTGAGGATTGAGGATTGAGGGTTGAAGTTTGAGGACGAGGACTGACGGTTGAGGATTGAGGTTTGAGGATTGAGGATTGAGTATTGAGGACTGAGGATTGAGGATTGAGGACTGAGCATTGAGGATTGAAGATTGAGGACTCTGGATTGAGGATTGAAGATTGAGTATTGAGGATTGAAGATTGAGGATTGAGGATTGAGGATTGAGGATTGAGGATTGAGGATGAGGGCTGAGTGTTGAGGATTGAGGTTTGAGGATTGAGGATTGCAGATTGAGTACTGAGGATTGAAGATTGAGGATTGGGGACTGAGGATTGACGATTGAGGATTGATGATTGAGGATTGAGGATTGAAGATTGAGTATTGAGGATTGAAGATTGAGGATTGAGGATTGAGGATTGAGGATTGGGGATTGAATATTGAGGATTGGGTATTGAGAATTGACGATTGAGGGTTGAGCATTGAGGATTGAGAATTGAGGACCGAGGTTTGAAGATTGATTATTGAGGATTGAAGTTTGAGGATTGAGGATTGAGGATTGAAGATTGAGGACTGAGTGTTGAGGGCTGAGTGATGGGAATTGATGTTTGTGGATTGAGATTTGAAGATTGAAGAATGGGGATTCAGTATTGAAAAATGTGAATTGAGGATATTCTATTGAGGATTGAGGATTGAGGATTGAGGATTGAGGGTTGAGGATTGAGGATTGAAGATTGAGGATTTAAGCCTGAAGATTGAGGATTGAGGACTGAGGATTGAGGATTGAGGATGGACGATTGAAGATTGAGTATTGAGTATTGAAGATTGAGGATCGACGATTGAGGATTGAGGATTGAAGATTGAGGATTGGGGACTGAGTGTTGAGGGTTGAATGATGAGAATTGATGTTTGTGGATAGAGATTTGAAGATTGCAGATTGAGCATTGAGTATTGAAAACTGTGAATTGATGATATTCTATTGAGGATTGAGGATTGACAACTGATTGTTGAGTACTGAAGGCTGAAGATAGAGGTTTCAGGATTGAGGATTCAGGATTGAGGTTTGAGGACTGAGGATTGAGGCTGAGGATTGAGGATTGAGGATTGAGAATTGAAGATTGATGATTGAGGATTGAGGGTTGTGGATTGTGGACGAGGACTGAGGGTTGAGTATTGACGTTTGAGGTCTGAGGATTGAGATTTGAGGAACGAGGGTTGAGGATTGAGGATTGAGGACTGAGGATTGACGATTGAGTATTGAAGATTGAGGATTTATTACTGAGGGTTGAGGATTGAGGATTGAGGATTGAGGATTGAAAACTGTGAGTTGAGGATATTCTATTGGGGATTGAGGATTGACAACTGATTGTTGAGGACTGAGGGCTGAAGATTGAGGATGCAGGATTGATGATTCAGAATTGATGTTTGAGGACTGGGGATTGAGGATTGAAGATTGCGTATTGAGGATTGAAGATTGAGGATTGGGGATTGAGGATTGAGAATTGAGGATGAGGGCTGAGGTTTGAGGATTGATGTTTGAGAATTGAGGATTGAGGATTGAGGATTGAAGATTGAGGATTGGGTATTGGGTATTGAAGAATGAGGATTGAGGATTGAGGATTGAGGATTGAGGTTTGAGGATTGAAGATTGAGTATTGGGTATTGAGGATTGAACATTGAGGATTGAGGATTGAGTATTGATGATTGAGGATTGAGAATTGAAGATTGAATATTGATGATTGAAGATTGAGGGTCGAGGATTGAGGGTTGTGGATTGAGGACGAGGACTGAGGGTTGAGTATTGATGTTTGAGGTCTGTGGATTGAGGATTGAGGATTGAGAATTGACGATAGAGAATTGAGGATTGAAGATTGAGGATTGGGTGTTGAGGATTGAAGAATGAGGATTGAGGATTGAGGATTGAGGATTGAGGATTGAAGATTGAGTATTGAGGATTGAAGATTGAGGATTGAGGATTGAGGAATCAGGATTGAGGATTGAGGATTGAAGATTGAGGATTGAGTATTGCGGATTGAACATTGAGGATTGAGGATTGAGGATTGAGGATTGAGGATTGAAGATTGAGGATTGGGTATTGAGGATTGAAGAAAGAGGATTGAGGATTGAGGATTGAGGATTGAGGATTGAAGAATGAGGATTGTGTATTGAGGATAGAACATTGAGGATTGAGGATTGAGTATTGAGGATTGAGGATTGAGGATTGAGGTTTGAATATTGAGGATTGTGGACTGAGTGTTGAGGGTTGAGTGATGAGAATTGATGTTTGTGGATAGAGATTTGAAGATTGCAGGTTGTGTATTGAGAATTGAAACCTGTGATTTGAGGATATTCTATTGAGGATTGAGGATTCACAACTGATTGCTGAGGACTAAGGGCTGAAGATTGAGGATTCAGGATTGAGGATGCAGGATTGAGGTTTGAGGACTGAGGATTGAGGATTGAGGATTGAGGGTTGAGAATTGAGGTTTGAGGACTGAGGACTGAGGATTGAGGGTTGAGAATTGAGGGTTGAGGATTGAGGATTGAAGATTGAGGATTGGATATTGAGGATTGAAGAATGAGGATTGAGGACTGAGGATTGAGAATTGAGGATTGAGGATTGAAGATTGAGCATTGGGTATTGAGGATTGAACATTGAGGATTGAGGATTGAGTATTGATGATTGAGGATTGAGAATTGAAGATTGAATATTGATGATTGAAGACTGAGGATCGAGGATTGAGGGTTGTGGATTGAGGACGAGGACTGAGGGTTGAGTATTGATGTTTGAGTACTGTGGATTGAGGATTGAGGATTGAGAATTGACGATTGAGAATTGAGGATTGAAGGTTGAGGATTGGGTGTTGAGGATTGAAGAATGAGGATTGAGGATTGAGGATTGAGGATTGAGGATTGAAGATTGAGTATTGAGGATTGAAGATTGAGGATTGAGGATTGAGGATTGAGGATTGAGGATTGAGGATTGAGGATTGAAGATTGAGGATTGGGTATTGCGGATTGAACATTGAGGATTGAGGATTGAGGATTGAGGATTGAGGATTGAAGATTGAGGATTGGGTATTGAGGATTGAAGAAAGAGGATTGAGGATTGAGGATTGAGGATTGAGGATTGAAGAATGAGGATTGTGTATTGAGGATAGAACATTGAGGATTGAGGATTGAGTATTGAGGATTGAGGATTGAGGATTGAAGATTGAATATTGATGATTGAAGATTGAGGATCGAGGACTGAGTGTTGTGGATTGAGGACGCGTTCTGAGGGTTGAGTATTGATGTTTGAGGGCTGAGCATTGAGGATTGAGGATTGAGAATTGAGGATTGAGGACTGAGGATTGAAGATTGAGTATTGAGGATTGAAGATTGAGGATTGAGGATTGAGGATTGAGGATTGAGGATTGAGTATTGCGGATTGAAGATTGAGGATTGGGTATTGCGTATTGAACATTGAGGATTGAGGATTGAGGATTGAGGATTGAGGATTGAGGATTGAGGACTGAAGATTGAATATTGATGATTGAAGATTGAGGATTGAGGATTGATGGTTGTGGATTGAGGACGAGGACTGAGGGTTGAGTATTGCTGTTTGAGGTCTGAGGATTGAGGATTGAGGATTGAGGATTGAGGATTGCAGATAGAGTATTGAGGATTGAAGATTGAGGATTGAGGATTGAGGATTGAGGATGGAGGATTGAAGAGAGAGGACTGGGTGTTGAGTATTGAGTGTTGAGAATTGATGTTTGAGGATTGAGGTTTGATTATTGGATATTGTGGATTGAGTATTGAACCACGAGAATTCAGGATAATCTATTGAGTATTGAGAATTGAGGATTGATGGTTGAGTATTGAGGATTGATGAATGAGGGTTGTGCGTTGAATATTGAGGATTGAGGATTGAGGATTGAGGATTGAGGATTGAGGATTGAAGATTGAGTATTGATGATTGAAGATTGGGGATTGAGGATTGAGGGTTGAGGTTTGAGGACGAGGACTGACGGCTGAGGATTGAGGATTGAGCATTGAGGATTGAGAATTGAGGACTGAGGACTGAGGATTGAGGACTGAGCATTGAGGATTGAAGATTGAGGACTGAGGATTGAAGATTGAAGATTGAGTATTGAGGATTGAAGATTGAAGATTGAGGATTGAGCATTGAGGATTGTGGATGAGGGCTGAGGGTTGAGGATTGAGTTTTGAGGACTGAGGACTGAGGATTTTGGATTGAGAATTGTGGATTGAGGATTGAGGATTGAAGATTAAGGATTGTGTATTGAGGATTGAGGATTGAGGATTGAGGATTGAGGATTGAAGATTGAGGATTGGTGACTGAGTGTTGAGTGTTGAATGATGAGAATCGATGTTTGTGGATAGAGATTTGAAGATTGCAGATTGAGTATTGAGTATTGAAAACTGTGAATTGATGTTATTCTATTGAGGATTGAGGCTTGACAACTGATTGTTGAGGACTGAGGGCAGAAGATTGAGGATTCAGCATTCAGGATTCAGGATTGAGGTTTGAGGACTGAGGATTGAGGATTGAGGATTGAGGATTGAGAATTGATGATTGAAGATTGAGGATTGAGGATTGAGGGTTGTGGATTAATGACGTCGACTGAGGGTTGAGTATTGATGTATGAGGTCTGAGGATTGAGGATTGAGGATTGAGGATTGAGGATTGAGGATTGATGATTGAGTATTGAGGACTGATGGTTGAGGGTTGAGTGTTGAATACTGAGGATTGAGGTTTGAGCATTGAGGATTGAGGATTGAGGATTGAAGATTGAGTATAGATGATTGAAGATGGGAGGATTGAGGATTGAGGTTTGAAGATTGAGGACGAGTACTGACGGTTGAGTATTGAGGTTTGAGGATTGTGGATTGAGGATTGAGAATGAGGGCTGAGGGTTGAGGATTGAGGTTTGAGTATAGAATCCTGAGAATTCAGGATATTCTATTGAGTATTGAGAATTGAGGATTGATGGTTGAGTATTGAGGATTGAGTATTGAGGATTGAGAATTGAGGATTGAGGATTGCGGAATGAATATTGAGCATTGGGGACTGAGTGCTGAGGGTTGAGTGATGAGAATTGATTTTTGTGGATAGAGATTTGAAGATTGCAGGTTGAGTATTGAGTAATGAAAACTGTGAATTGATGATATTCTATTGAGGATTGAGGCTTGACAACTGATTGTTGAGGACTGAGGGCAGAAGATTGAGGATTCAGGATTCAGGATTCAGGATTGAGGTTTGAGGACTGAGGATTGAGGATTGAGGATTGAGGATTGAGAATTGATGATTGAAGATTGAGGATTGAGGATTGAGGGTTGTGGATTGATGACGTCGACTGAGGGTTGAGTATTGATGTATGAGGTCTGAGGATTGAGGTTTGAGGATTGAGGATTGATGATTGAGGATTGAGGATTGAGTATTGAGGATTGAGAGTTGAGGATTGAGGATTGAAGATTGAGTATTGAGGATTGAAGATTGAGGATTGAGGGCTGAGGATTGAAGATTGAGGACTGACTGTTGAGGGTTGAGTGATGAGAATTGATGTTTGTGGATTGAGATTTGAAGATTGAAGAATGGGTTTGAGTATTGAAAAGTGTGAATTGAGGATATTCTATTGAGGATTGAGGATTGACAATTGATTGTTGAGGACCGACGGCTGAAGATTGAAGATTCAGGATTGAGGATTCCGGATTGAGGTTTGAGAACTGAGGATTGAGGGTTGAGGAATGAGGACTGAGGATTGACGCTTGAGGATTGAGGATTGAGGATGCAGTATTGAAGAGAGAGGACTGAGTATTGAGGATTGAGTGTTGAGAATTGATGTTTGAGGATTGAGGTTTGATTATTGACTTTTGTGGATTGAGTATTGAACCATGAGAATTCAGGATATTCTATTGAGTATTGAGAATTGAGGATTGATGGTTGAGTATTGAGGATTGATGTTTGAGGGTTTTGTGTTGAATATTGAGGATTGAGGATTGAGGATTGAGGATTGAGGATTGAAGATTGAGGATTGGGGATTGAGGGTTGACGATTGAGGATTGAGTATTGAGGATTAAGAATTGAGGATTGAGGATTGAGGATTGACTATTGAATATTGAAGGTTGAGGATTGAGGATTGAGGTTTGAAGATTGAAGAATGGGGATTGAGTATTGAACCATGAGAATTCAGGATACTCTATTGAGTATTGAGAACTGAGGATTGATGATTGAGTATTGAGGACTGATGGTTGAGGGTTGAGTGTTGAATACTGAGGATTGAGGATTGAGCATTGAGGATTGAGGTTTGAGGATTGTGGACTGAGTATTGAGAATGAGGGCTGAGGGTTGAGGATTGAGGGTTGAGTACAGAATCCTGAGAATTCAGGATATTCTATTGAGTATTGAGAATTGAGGATTGATGGTTGAGTATTGAGGATTGAGTATTGAGGATTGAGGATTGAGGATTAAGGATTGAAGATTGAGTATTGAGGATTGAAGCCTGACGATTGAGGATTGAGGATTCAGGATTGAGGATTGAAGATTGAGTATTGATGATTGAAGATTGAGGATTGAGGATTGAGGGTTGAAGTTTGAGGACGAGGACTGACGGTTGAGGATTGAGGTTTGAGGATTGAGGATTGAGGATTGAGGACTGAGGATTGAGGATTGAGGACTGAGCATTGAGGATTGAAGATTGAGGACTCTGGATTGAGGGTTGAAGATTGAGTATTGAGGATTGAAGATTGAGGATTGAGGATTGAGGATTGAGGATTGAGGATTGAGGATGAGGGCTGAGTGTTGAGGATTGAGGTTTGAGGACTGAGGACTGAGGATTGAGGGTTGAGAATTGTGGATTGAGGATAGAGGATTGAAGATTGACGATTGAGGATTGAGAATTGAGGATTGAGGATTGAGGAATGAGCATTGAAGATTGAGTATTGAGGATTGAATGTCGAGGATCGTGGATTGAGGATTGAGGATTGAGGATTGAATATTGAGGATTGGGGACTGAGTGTTGAGGGTTGAGTGATGAGAATTGATGTTTGTGGATAGAGATTTGAAGATTGCAGAATGAGTATTGAGTAATGAAAGCTGTGAATTGATGATATTCTATTGGGGATTGAGGATTCACAACTGATTGTTGAGGACTCAGTGCTGAAGATTGAGGATTCATAATTGAGGATTCAGGATTGAGGTTTGAGGACTGAGGATTGAGGATTGATGATTGAGGATTGAGGGTTGAGGATTGAAGACTGAGGATTGGGTATTGAGGATAGAACATTGAGGATTGAGGGTTGAGGATTGAGGATTGAGGATTTAGGATTGAAGATTGAATATTAATGATTGAAGATTGAGTATTGAGGATTGAGGGTTGTGGACTGTGGACGAGGACTGAGGGTTGAGTATTGATGTTTGAAGTCTGAGGATAGAGGATTGAGGATTGAGAATTGATGATTGAGGATTGTTGATTGAAGATTGTGGATTCGGTATTGAGGATTGAAGAACGAGGATTGAGGAGTGAGGATGGAGGATTGAGGATTGCAGATTGAGTACTGAGGATTGAAGATTGAGGATTGGGGACTGAGGATAGACGATTGAGGATTGATGATTGAGGATTGAGGATTGAAGATTGAGTATTGAGGATTGAAGATTGAGGATTGAGGATTGAGGATTGAGGATTGGGGATTGAATATTGAGGATTGGGTATTGAGAATTGACGATTGAGGGTTGAGCATTGAGGATTGAGAATTGAGGACCGAGGTTTGAAGATTGATTATTGAGGATTGAAGTTTGAGGATTGAGGATTGAGGATTGAAGATTGAGGACTGAGTGTTGAGGGCTGAGTGATGGGAATTGATGTTTGTGGATTGAGATTTGAAGATTGAAGGATGGGGATTCAGTATTGAAAAATGTGAATTGAGGATATTCTATTGAGGATTGAGGACTGAGGATTGAGGCTGAGGATTGAGGATTGAGGATTGAGAATTGAAGATTGATGATTGAGGATTGAGGGTTGTGGATTGTGGACGAGGACTGAGGGTTGAGTATTGACGTTTGAGGTCTGAGGATTGAGATTTGAGGAACGAGGGTTGAGGATTGAGGATTGAGGACTGAGGATTGACGATTGAGTATTGAAGATTGAGGATTTATTACTGAGGGTTGAGGATTGAGGATTGAGGATTGAGGATTGAAAACTGTGAGTTGAGGATATTCTATTGGGGATTGAGGATTGACAACTGATTGTTGAGGACTGAGGGCTGAAGATTGAGGATGCAGGATTAAGGATTCAGAATTGATGTTTGAGGACTGGGGATTGAGGATTGAAGATTGCGTATTGAGGATTGAAGATTGAGGATTGGGGATTGAGGATTGAGAATTGAGGATGAGGGCTGAGGTTTGAGGATTGATGTTTGAGAATTGAGGATTGAGGATTGAGGATTGAAGATTGAGGATTGGGTATTGGGTATTGAAGAATGAGGATTGAGGATTGAGGATTGAGGATTGAGGTTTGAGGATTGAAGATTGAGTATTGGGTATTGAGGATTGAACATTGAGGATTGAGGATTGAGTATTGATGATTGAGGATTGAGAATTGAAGATTGAATATTGATGATTGAAGATTGAGGGTCGAGGATTGAGGGTTGTGGATTGAGGACGAGGACTGAGGGTTGAGTATTGATGTTCGAGGTCTGTGGATTGAGGATTGAGGATTGAGAATTGACGATAGAGAATTGAGGATTGAAGATTGAGGATTGGGTGTTGAGGATTGAAGAATGAGGATTGAGGATTGAGGATTGAGGATTGAGGATTGAAGATTGAGTATTGAGGATTGAAGATTGAGGATTGAGGATTGAGGAATCAGGATTGAGGATTGAGGATTGAAGATTGAGGATTGAGTATTGCGGATTGAACATTGAGGATTGAGGATTGAGAATTGAGGATTGAGGATTGAAGATTGAGGATTGGGTATTGAGGATTGAAGAAAGAGGATTGAGGATTGAGGATTGAGGATTGAGGATTGAAGAATGAGGATTGTGTATTGAGGATAGAACATTGAGGATTGAGGGTTGAGTATTGAGGATTGAGGATTGAGGATTGAAGATTGAATATTGATGATTGAAGATTGAGGATCGAGGATTGAGGGTTGTGGATTGAGGACGCGTACTGAGGGTTGAGTATTGATGTTTGAGGGCTGAGCATTGAGGATTGAGGATTGAGAATTGAGGATTGAGGATTGAGGATTGAAGATTGGGGATTGGGTTTTGAGGATTGAAGAATGAGGATTGAGGATTGAGGATTGAGGATTGAGGATTGTGGATTGAAGATTGAGTATTGAGGATTGAAGATTGAGGATTGAGGATTGAGGATTGAGGGTTGTTGATTGAAGATTGAGTATTGTGGATTGAAGATTGACGATTGAGGATTGAGAATTGAGGATTGAGGATTGAGGAATGAGCATTGAAGATTGAGTATTGAGGATTGAAATTTGAGGATTGTGGATTGAGGATTGAGGATTGCGGAATGAATATTGAGGATTGGGGACTGAGTGCTGAGGGTTGAGTAATGAGAATTGATGTTTGTGGATAGAGATTTGAAGATTGCAGGTTGAGTATTGAGTAATGAAAACTGTGAATTGATGATATTCTATTGAGGATTGAGGCTTGACAACTGATTGTTGAGGACTGAGGGCAGAAGATTGAGGATTCAGGATTCAGGATTCAGGATTGAGGTTTGAGGACTGAGGATTGAGGATTGAGGATTGAGGATAGAGAATTGATGATTGAAGATTGAGGATTGAGGACTGAGGGTTGTGGATTGATGACGTCGACTGAGGGTTGAGTATTGATGTATGAGGTCTGAGGATTGAGGTTTGAGGATTGAGGATTGATGATTGAGGATTGAGGATTGAGTATTGAGGATTGAGAATTGAGGATTGAGGATTGAAGATTGAGTATTGAGGATTGAAGATTGAGGATTGAGGGCTGAGGATTGAAGATTGAGGACTGAGTGTTGAGGGTTGAGTGATGAGAATTGATGTTTGTGGATTGAGATTTGAAGATTGAAGAATGGGTTTGAGTATTGAAAAGTGTGAATTGAGGATATTCTATTGAGGATTGAGGATTGACAATTGATTGTTGAGGACCGACGGTTGAAGATTGAAGATTCAGGATTGAGGATTCCGGATTGAGGTTTGAGAACTGAGGATTGAGGGTTGAGGAATGAGGACTGAGGATTGACGCTTGAGGATTGAGGATTGAGGATGCAGTATTGAAGAGAGAGGACTGAGTATTGAGGATTGAGTGTTGAGAATTGATGTTTGAGGATTGAGATTTGATTATTGACTTTTGTGGATTGAGTATTGAACCATGAGAATTCAGGATATTCTATTGAGTATTGAGAATTGAGGATTGATGGTTGAGTATTGAGGATTGATGTTTGAGGGTTTTGTGTTGAATATTGAGGATTGAGGATTGAGGATTGAGGATTGAGGATTGAAGATTGAGGATTGGGGATTGAGGGTTGACGATTGAGGATTGAGTATTGAGGATTAAGAATTGAGGATTGAGGATTGAGGATTGACTATTGAATATTGAAGGTTGAGGATTGAGGATTGAGGTTTGAAGATTGAAGAATGGGGATTGAGTATTGAACCATGAGAATTCAGGATACTCTATTGAGTATTGAGAACTGAGGATTGATGATTGAGTATTGAGGACTGATGGTTGAGGGTTGAGTGTTGAATACTGAGGATTGAGGATTGAGCATTGAGGATTGAGGTTTG
Source organism: Calliopsis andreniformis (assembly GCF_051401765.1). NCBI lineage: Eukaryota > Metazoa > Arthropoda > Insecta > Hymenoptera > Andrenidae > Calliopsis > Calliopsis andreniformis. Next base: position 1,763,349 of record NW_027480463.1, on the reverse strand, counting down.
AGGATTGTGGACTGAGGATTGAGAATGAGGGCTGAGGGTTGAGGATTGATGGTTGAGTACAGAATCCTGAGAGTTCAGGATATTCTATTGAGTATTGAGAATTGAGGATTGATGGTTGAGTATTGAGGATTGAGTATTGAGGATTGAGGATTGAGGATTAAGGATTGAAGATTGAGTATTGAGGATTGAAGCCTGACGATTGAGGATTGAGGATTCAGGATTGAGGATTGAAGATTGAGTATTGAGGATTGAAGCCTGACGATTGAGGATTGAGGATTCAGGATTGAGGATTGAAGATTGAGTATTGATGATTGAAGATTGAGGATTGAGGATTGAGGGTTGAAGTTTGAGGACGAGGACTGACGGTTGAGGATTGAGGTTTGAGGATTGAGGATTGAGGATTGAGGACTGAGGATTGAGGATTGAGGACTGAGCATTGAGGATTGAAGATTGAGGACTCTGGATTGAGGGTTGAAGATTGAGTATTGAGGATTGAAGATTGAGGATTGAGGATTGAGGATTGAGGATTGAGGATTGAGGATGAGGGCTGAGTGTTGAGGATTGAGGTTTGAGGACTGAGGACTGAGGATTGAGGGTTGAGAATTGTGGATTGAGGATAGAGGATTGAAGATTGACGATTGAGGATTGAGAATTGAGGATTGAGGATTGAGGAATGAGCATTGAAGATTGAGTATTGAGGATTGAATGTCGAGGATCGTGGATTGAGGATTGAGGATTGAGGATTGAATATTGAGGATTGGGGACTGAGTGTTGAGGGTTGAGTGATGAGAATTGATGTTTGTGGATAGAGATTTGAAGATTGCAGAATGAGTATTGAGTAATGAAAGCTGTGAATTGATGATATTCTATTGGGGATTGAGGATTCACAACTGATTGTTGAGGACTCAGTGCTGAAGATTGAGGATTCATAATTGAGGATTCAGGATTGAGGTTTGAGGACTGAGGATTGAGGATTGATGATTGAGGATTGAGGGTTGAGGATTGAAGACTGAGGATTGGGTATTGAGGATAGAACATTGAGGATTGAGGGTTGAGGATTGAGGATTGAGGATTTAGGATTGAAGATTGAATATTAATGATTGAAGATTGAGTATTGAGGATTGAGGGTTGTGGACTGTGGACGAGGACTGAGGGTTGAGTATTGATGTTTGAAGTCTGAGGATAGAGGATTGAGGATTGAGAATTGATGATTGAGGATTGTTGATTGAAGATTGTGGATTCGGTATTGAGGATTGAAGAACGAGGATTGAGGAGTGAGGATGGAGGATTGAGGATTGCAGATTGAGTACTGAGGATTGAAGATTGAGGATTGGGGACTGAGGATTGACGATTGAGGATTGATGATTGAGGATTGAGGATTGAAGATTGAGTATTGAGGATTGAAGATTGAGGATTGAGGATTGAGGATTGAGGATTGGGGATTGAATATTGAGGATTGGGTATTGAGAATTGACGATTGAGGGTTGAGCATTGAGGATTGAGAATTGAGGACCGAGGTTTGAAGATTGATTATTGAGGATTGAAGTTTGAGGATTGAGGATTGAGGATTGAAGATTGAGGACTGAGTGTTGAGGGCTGAGTGATGGGAATTGATGTTTGTGGATTGAGATTTGAAGATTGAAGGATGGGGATTCAGTATTGAAAAATGTGAATTGAGGATATTCTATTGAGGATTGAGGACTGAGGATTGAGGCTGAGGATTGAGGATTGAGGATTGAGAATTGAAGATTGATGATTGAGGATTGAGGGTTGTGGATTGTGGACGAGGACTGAGGGTTGAGTATTGACGTTTGAGGTCTGAGGATTGAGATTTGAGGAACGAGGGTTGAGGATTGAGGATTGAGGACTGAGGATTGACGATTGAGTATTGAAGATTGAGGATTTATTACTGAGGGTTGAGGATTGAGGATTGAGGATTGAGGATTGAAAACTGTGAGTTGAGGATATTCTATTGGGGATTGAGGATTGACAACTGATTGTTGAGGACTGAGGGCTGAAGATTGAGGATGCAGGATTGATGATTCAGAATTGATGTTTGAGGACTGGGGATTGAGGATTGAAGATTGCGTATTGAGGATTGAAGATTGAGGATTGGGGATTGAGGATTGAGAATTGAGGATGAGGGCTGAGGTTTGAGGATTGATGTTTGAGAATTGAGGATTGAGGATTGAGGATTGAAGATTGAGGATTGGGTATTGGGTATTGAAGAATGAGGATTGAGGATTGAGGATTGAGGATTGAGGTTTGAGGATTGAAGATTGAGTATTGGGTATTGAGGATTGAACATTGAGGATTGAGGATTGAGTATTGATGATTGAGGATTGAGAATTGAAGATTGAATATTGATGATTGAAGATTGAGGGTCGAGGATTGAGGGTTGTGGATTGAGGACGAGGACTGAGGGTTGAGTATTGATGTTCGAGGTCTGTGGATTGAGGATTGAGGATTGAGAATTGACGATAGAGAATTGAGGATTGAAGATTGAGGATTGGGTGTTGAGGATTGAAGAATGAGGATTGAGGATTGAGGATTGAGGATTGAGGATTGAAGATTGAGTATTGAGGATTGAAGATTGAGGATTGAGGATTGAGGAATCAGGATTGAGGATTGAGGATTGAAGATTGAGGATTGAGTATTGCGGATTGAACATTGAGGATTGAGGATTGAGAATTGAGGATTGAGGATTGAAGATTGAGGATTGGTTATTGAGGATTGAAGAAAGAGGATTGAGGATTGAGGATTGAGGATTGAGGATTGAAGAATGAGGATTGTGTATTGAGGATAGAACATTGAGGATTGAGGGTTGAGTATTGAGGATTGAGGATTGAGGATTGAAGATTGAATATTGATGATTGAAGATTGAGGATCGAGGATTGAGGGTTGTGGATTGAGGACGCGTACTGAGGGTTGAGTATTGATGTTTGAGGGCTGAGCATTGAGGATTGAGGATTGAGAATTGAGGATTGAGGATTGAGGATTGAAGATTGGGGATTGGGTTTTGAGGATTGAAGAATGAGGATTGAGGATTGAGGATTGAGGATTGAGGATTGTGGATTGAAGATTGAGTATTGAGGATTGAAGATTGAGGATTGAGGATTGAGGATTGAGGGTTGTTGATTGAAGATTGAGTATTGTGGATTGAAGATTGACGATTGAGGATTGAGAATTGAGGATTGAGGATTGAGGAATGAGCATTGAAGATTGAGTATTGAGGATTGAAATTTGAGGATTGTGGATTGAGGATTGAGGATTGCGGAATGAATATTGAGGATTGGGGACTGAGTGCTGAGGGTTGAGTAATGAGAATTGATGTTTGTGGATAGAGATTTGAAGATTGCAGTTTGAGTATTGAGTAATGAAAACTGTGAATTGATGATATTCTATTGAGGATTGAGGCTTGACAACTGATTGTTGAGGACTGAGGGCAGAAGATTGAGGATTCAGGATTCAGGATTCAGGATTGAGGTTTGAGGACTGAGGATTGAGGATTGAGGATTGAGGATAGAGAATTGATGATTGAAGATTGAGGATTGAGGACTGAGGGTTGTGGATTGATGACGTCGACTGAGGGTTGAGTATTGATGTATGAGGTCTGAGGATTGAGGTTTGAGGATTGAGGATTGATGATTGAGGATTGAGGATTGAGTATTGAGGATTGAGAATTGAGGATTGAGGATTGAAGATTGAGTATTGAGGATTGAAGATTGAGGATTGAGGGCTGAGGATTGAAGATTGAGGACTGAGTGTTGAGGGTTGAGTGATGAGAATTGATGTTTGTGGATTGAGATTTGAAGATTGAAGAATGGGTTTGAGTATTGAAAAGTGTGAATTGAGGATATTCTATTGAGGATTGAGGATTGACAATTGATTGTTGAGGACCGACGGTTGAAGATTGAAGATTCAGGATTGAGGATTCCGGATTGAGGTTTGAGAACTGAGGATTGAGGGTTGAGGAATGAGGACTGAGGATTGACGCTTGAGGATTGAGGATTGAGGATGCAGTATTGAAGAGAGAGGACTGAGTATTGAGGATTGAGTGTTGAGAATTGATGTTTGAGGATTGAGATTTGATTATTGACTTTTGTGGATTGAGTATTGAACCATGAGAATTCAGGATATTCTATTGAGTATTGAGAATTGAGGATTGATGGTTGAGTATTGAGGATTGATGTTTGAGGGTTTTGTGTTGAATATTGAGGATTGAGGATTGAGGATTGAGGATTGAGGATTGAAGATTGAGGATTGGGGATTGAGGGTTGACGATTGAGGATTGAGTATTGAGGATTAAGAATTGAGGATTGAGGATTGAGGATTGACTATTGAATATTGAAGGTTGAGGATTGAGGATTGAGGTTTGAAGATTGAAGAATGGGGATTGAGTATTGAACCATGAGAATTCAGGATACTCTATTGAGTATTGAGAACTGAGGATTGATGATTGAGTATTGAGGACTGATGGTTGAGGGTTGAGTGTTGAATACTGAGGATTGAGGATTGAGCATTGAGGATTGAGGTTTGAGGATTGTGGACTGAGGATTGAGAATGAGGGCTGAGGGTTGAGGATTGATGGTTGAGTACAGAATCCTGAGAGTTCAGGATATTCTATTGAGTATTGAGAATTGAGGATTGATGGTTGAGTATTGAGGATTGAGTATTGAGGATTGAGGATTGAGGATTAAGGATTGAAGATTGAGTATTGAGGATTGAAGCCTGACGATTGAGGATTGAGGATTCAGGATTGAGGATTGAAGATTGAGTATTGATGATTGAAGATTGAGGATTGAGGATTGAGGGTTGAAGTTTGAGGACGAGGACTGACGGTTGAGGATTGAGGTTTGAGGATTGAGGATTGAGGATTGAGGACTGAGGATTGAGGATTGAGGACTGAGCATTGAGGATTGAAGATTGAGGACTCTGGATTGAGGATTGAAGATTGAGTATTGAGGATTGAAGATTGAGGATTGAGGATTGAGGATTGAGGATTGAGGATTGAGGATGAGGGCTGAGTGTTGAGGATTGAGGTTTGAGGACTGAGGACTGAGGATTGAGGATTGAGAATTGTGGATTGAGGATTGAGGATTGAAGATTGACGATTGAGGATTGAGAATTGAGGATTGAGGATTGAGGAATGAGCATTGAAGATTGAGTATTGAGGATTGAATGTCGAGGATCGTGGATTGAGGATTGAGGATTGAGGATTGAATATTGAGGATTGGGGACTGAGTGTTGAGGGTTGAGTGATGAGAATTGATGTTTGTGGATAGAGATTTGAAGATTGCAGAATGAGTATTGAGTAATGAAAGCTGTGAATTGATGATATTCTATTGGGGATTGAGGATTCACAACTGATTGTTGAGGACTCAGTGCTGAAGATTGAGGATTCATAATTGAGGATTCAGGATTGAGGTTTGAGGACTGAGGATTGAGGATTGATGATTGAGGATTGAGGATTGAGGATTGAAGACTGAGGATTGGGTATTGAGGATAGAACATTGAGGATTGAGGGTTGAGGATTGAGGATTGAGGATTTAGGATTGAAGATTGAATATTAATGATTGAAAATTGGGTATTGAGGATTGAGGGTTGTGGACTGTGGACGAGGACTGAGGGTTGAGTATTGATGTTTGAAGTCTGAGGATAGAGGATTGAGGATTGAGAATTGATGATTGAGGATTGTTGATTGAAGATTGTGGATTCGGTATTGAGGATTGAAGAACGAGGATTGAGGAGTGAGGATGGAGGATTGAGGATTGCAGATTGAGTACTGAGGATTGAAGATTGAGGATTGGGGACTGAGGATTGACGATTGAGGATTGATGATTGAGGATTGAGGATTGAAGATTGTGTATTGAGGATTGAAGATTGAGGATTGAGGATTGAGGATTGAGGATTGGGGATTGAATATTGAGGATTGGGTATTGAGAATTGACGATTGAGGGTTGAGCATTGAGGATTGAGAATTGAGGACCGAGGTTTGAAGATTGATTATTGAGGATTGAAGTTTGAGGATTCAGGATTGAGGATTGAAGATTGAGGACTGAGTGTTGAGGGCTGAGTGATGGGAATTGATGTTTGTGGATTGAGATTTGAAGATTGAAGAATGGGGATTCAGTATTGAAAAATGTGAATTGAGGATATTCTATTGAGGATTGAGGATTGAGGATTGAGGATTGAGGGTTGAGGATTGAGGATTGAAGATTGAGGATTTAAGCCTGAAGATTGAGAATTGAGGACTGAGGATTGAGGATTGAGGATGGACGATTGAAGATTGAGTATTGAGTATTGAAGATTGAGGATCGACGATTGAGGATTGAGGATTGAAGATTGAGGATTGGGGACTGAGTGTTGAGGGTTGAATGATGAGAATTGATGTTTGTGGATAGAGATTTGAAGATTGCAGATTGAGCATTGAGTATTGAAAACTGTGAATTGATGATATTCTATTGAGGATTGAGGCTTGACAACTGATTGTTGAGGACTGAGGGCAGAAGATTGAGGATTCAGGATTCAGGATTCAGGATTGAGGTTTGAGGACTGAGGATTGAGGCTGAGGATTGAGGATTGAGGATTGAGAATTGAAGATTGATGATTGAGGATTGAGGGTTGTGGATTGAGGACGAGGACTGAGGGTTGAGTATTGATGTTTGAAGTCTGAGGATAGAGGATTGAGGATTGAGAATTGATGATTGAGGATTGTTGATTGAAGATTGTGGATTCGGTATTGAGGATTGAAGAACGAGGATTGAGGAGTGAGGATGGAGGATTGAGGATTGCAGATTGAGTACTGAGGATTGAAGATTGAGGATTGGGGACTGAGGATTGACGATTGAGGATTGATGATTGAGGATTGAGGATTGAAGATTGTGTATTGAGGATTGAAGATTGAGGATTGAGGATTGAGGATTGAGGATTGGGGATTGAATATTGAGGATTGGGTATTGAGAATTGACGATTGAGGGTTGAGCATTGAGGATTGAGAATTGAGGACCGAGGTTTGAAGATTGATTATTGAGGATTGAAGTTTGAGGATTGAGGATTGAGGATTGAAGATTGAGGACTGAGTGTTGAGGGCTGAGTGATGGGAATTGATGTTTGTGGATTGAGATTTGAAGATTGAAGAATGGGGATTCAGTATTGAAAAATGTGAATTGAGGATATTCTATTGAGGATTGAGGATTGAGGATTGAGGATTGAGGATTTAGGATTGAGGATTGAGGATTGAGGATTGAGGACTGAAGATTGAATATTGATGATTGAAGATTGAGGATTGAGGATTGATGGTTGTGGATTGAGGACGAGGCCTGAGGGTTGAGTATTGCTGTTTGAGGTCTGAGGATTGAGGATTGAGGATTGAGGATTGAGGATTGCAGATAGAGTATTGAGGATTGAAGATTGAGGATTGTGGATTGAGGATTGAGGGTGGAGGATTGAACAGAGAGGACTGGGTGTTGAGGATTGAGTGTTGAGAATTGATGTTTGAGGATTGAGGTTTGATTATTGGATATTGTGGATTGAGTATTGAACCATGAGAATTCAGGATAATCTATTGAGTATTGAGAATTGAGGATTGATGGTTGAGTATTGAGGATTGATGAATGAGGGTTGTGCGTTGAATATTGAGGATTGAGGATTGACGATTGAGGATTGAGGATTGAGGATTGAAGATTGAGTATTGATGATTGAAGATTGGGGATTGAGGATTGAGGGTTGAGGTTTGAGGAGGAGGACTGACGGCTGAGGATTGAGGATTGAGCACTGAGGATTGAGAATTGAGGACTGAGGATTGAGGATTGAGGACTGAGCATTGAGGATTGAAGATTGAGGATTGAGGATTGAGGATTGAGGATTGAAGACTGAGGATTGGGTATTGAGGATTGAACATTGAGGATTGAGTGTTGAGGATTGAGGATTGAGGATTGAGGGTTGTGAATTGAGGACGAGGACTGAGGGTTGAGTATTAATGTTTGAAGTCTGAGGATTGAGGATTGAGGATTGAGAGTTGAGGATTGAGGATTGAGGATTGAAGATTGAGGATTCGGTATTGAGGATTGAAGAATGAGGATTGAGGAGTGAGGACTGAGGATTGAGGATTGCAGATTGAGTATTGAGGATTGAAGGTTGAGGATTGAGGATTGAGGATTGAGGATTGAGGATTGAGGATTGAGGATTGAAGATTGAGTATTGAGGATTCAGTATTGAAGATTGAGGATTTGGGACTGAGGATTGATGATTGAGGATTGAGGATTGAGGATTGAAGATTGAGGGTTGAGGATTGAGGATTGAAGGTTAAGATTGAGGATTGAGGATTGGGGATTGAGGATTGAAGATTGAGGACTGGGGACTGAGTATTGAGGGTTGAGTGATGAGAATTGATGTTTGTGGATAGAGATCTGAAGATTGCAGATTGAGAATTGAGTATGGAAAACTGTGAATTGAGGATATTCTATTGAGGATTGTCGCTTGAGGATTGAGGATTGAGGATGGAGGATTGAAGAGAGAGGACTGAGTGTTGAGGATTGAGTGTCGAGAATTGATGTTTGAGGATTGAGATTTGATTATTGAGTATTGTGTATTGAGTATTGAACCATGAGAATTCAGGATATTCTATTGAGTATTGAGAATTGAGGATTGATGGTTGAGTATTGAGGATTGATGGTTGAGGGTTGTGCGTTGAATATTGAGGATTGAGGATTGAGGATTGAGGATTGAGGATTGAGCATTGACGATTGAGTATTGATGATTGAAGATTGAGGATTGAGGATTGAGGATTGAGGATTGAGGACGAGTACTGACAGTTGAGGATTGAGGTTTGAGGATTGTGGATTGAGGATTGAGAATGAGGGCTGAGGGTTGAGGATTGAGGATTGACGCTTGAGGATTGAGGGTTGAGGATGGAGGATTGAAGAGAGAGGACTGCGTGTTGAGGATTGAGTTTTGAGGACTGATGTTTGAGGATTGAGATTTGATTATTGAATATTGTCGATTGAGTATTGAACCATGGGAATTCAGGATATTCTATTGAGTATTGAGAACTGAGGATTGATGATTGAGTATTGAGGAATGATGGTTGAGGGTTGAGTGTTGAATACTGAGGATTGAGGATTGAGCATTGAGGATTGAGGATTGAGGATTGAAGATTGAGTATTGATGATTGAAGAAGGGACGATTGAGGATTGAGGTTTGAGGATTGAGGACGAGTACTGACGGTTGAGGATTGAGTTTTGAGGATTGTGGATTGAGGATTGAGAATGAGGGCTGAGGGTTGAGGATTGAGGTTTGAGTATAGAACCCTGAGAATTCAGGATATTCTATTGAGTATTGAGAATTGAGGATTGATGGTTGAGTATTGAGGATTGAGTATTGAGGATTGTGGATTGAGGATTGAGGATTGAGGATTGAATATTGAGGATTGGGGACTGAGTGTTGAGGGTTGAGTGATGAGAATTGATGTTTGTGGATAGAGATTTGAAGATTGCAGAATGAGTATTGAGTAATGAAAGCTGTGAATTGATGATATTCTATTGAGGATTGAGGGTTCACAACTGATTGCTGAGGACTAAGGGCTGAAGATTGAGGATTCAGGATTGAGGATTCAGGATTGAAGTTTGAGGACTGAGGATTGAGGATTGAGGATTGAGGATTGAGGATTGAGGATTGAAGATTGGGGATTGGTTATTGAGGATTGAGGGTTGAGGATTGAAGATTGAATATTGATGATTGAAGGTTGAGGATCGAGGATTGAGGGTTGTGGATTGAGGACGAGGACTGAGGGATGAGTATTGATGTTTGAGGTCTGTGGATTAAGGATTGAGGATTGAGATTTGAGGTTTGAGGATTGAGGATTGAAGATTGGGGATTGGGTGTTGAAGACTGAAGAATGAGGATTGAGGATTGAGGATTGAGGATTGAGGATTGAACATTGAGTATTGAGGATTGAAGATTCAGGATTGAGGATTGAGGATTGAGGATAGAGGATTGAAGACTGAGTATTGAGTATTGAAGATTGAGGATTGGGTATTGAGGATTGAGCATTGAGGATGAGGGCTGAGGTTTGAGGATTGAGGTTTGAGGACTGAGGACTGAGGATTGAGGGTTGAGAATTGAGAATTGAGGATTGAGGATTGAAGATTGAGTATTGAGGATTGAAGATTGAGGATTGAGGGTTGAGGATTGAAGATTGAGGACTGAGTGTTGATGGTTGAGTGATGAGAATTGATGTTTGTGGATTGAGGTTTGAAGATTGAAGAATGGGGATTGAGTATTGAACCATGAGAATTCAGGATATTCTATTGAGTATTGAGAATTGAGGATTGATGGTTGAGTATTGGGGATCGACGATTGAGGATTGAGGATTGAAGATTCAGGATTGGGGACTGAGTGTTGAGGGTTGAATGATGGGAATTGATGTTTGTGTATAGAGATTTGAAGATTGCAGATTGAGTATTGAGTATTGAAATCTGTGAATTGATGATATTCTATTGAGGATTGAGGATTGACAACTGATTGTTGAGGACTGAAGGCTGAAGATTGAGGCTTCAGGATTGAGGATTCAGGATTGAGGTTTGAGGACTGAGGATTGAGGTTGAGGATTGAGGATTGAGGATTGAGAATTGAAGATTGAGGATTGAGGATTGAGGGTTGTGGATTGAGGACGAGGACTGAGGGTTGAGTATTGACGTTTGAGGTCTGAGGATTGAGGATTGAGGGTTGAGAATTGAGGATTGAGGATTGAGGATTGAACATTGAGGATTGGGTGTTGAGGATTGAAGTATGAGGATTGAGGATCGAGGATTGAGGATTGAGGATTGAAGATTGAGTATTGAGGATTGAGTATTGAAGATTGAGGATTTGGGACTGAGGATTGATGATTGAGGATTGAGGATTGAGGATTGAGGATTGAGGGTTGAGGATTGAGGATTGAAGATTGAGGATTGGGTATTGAGGATTGAAGAATGAGGATTGAGGATTGAGGATTGAGGATTGAGGATTGAGGATTGAAGATTGAGTATTGAGGATTGAAGGTTGACGATTGAGGATTGAGGATAGAGGATTGAGGAATGAGGATTGAGGATTGAGGATTGAAGATTGAGTATTGAGGATTGAGGGTTGAGGATTGAGGATTGAGGATTGAGGATTGAGGATTGAAGATTGGGTATTGAGGATTGAGGATTGAAGAATGAGGATTTGGGACTGAGGATTGATGATTGAGGGTTGAGGATTGAGGACGAGGACTGACAGTTGAGGATTGAGGATTGAGGTTTGAGGATTGAGGATTGAGGATTGAGGACTGTGGATTGAGGATTGAGGACTGAGCATTGAGGATTGGAGATTGAGGACTGGGGATTGAGGATTGAAGATTGAGGATTAAGGATTGAGGATTGGGGATTGAGGATCTAGGACTGGAGATTGATTATTGAGGATTGAAGATTGAGGATTGAGGATTGAGGATTGAGGATTGAGAATTGAGGATGAGGACTGCGGGTTGAGGATTGAGATTTGAGGAACGAGGATTGAGGATTGAGGATTGAGGACTGAGGATTGACGATTGAGTATTGAAGATTGAGGATTGATTACTGAGGGTTGAGGATTGAGGATTGAGGATTGAGTATTGAAAACTGTGAGGTGAGGATATTCTATTGGGGATTTAGTATTGACAACTGATTGTTGAGGACTGAGGGCTGAACATTGAGGTTGCAGGATTGAGGATTCAGAATTGAGGTTTGAGGACTGAGGATTGAGGATTGAAGATTGAGTATTGAGGATTGAAGATTAAGGATTGGGTATTGAGGATTGAGCATTGAGGATGAGGGCTGAGGTTTGAGGATCGAGGTTTGAGGACTGAGGACTGAGGATTGAGGGTTGAAGATTGAGTATTGAGGATTGAAGATTGAGGATTGAGGATTGAGGATTGAGGATTGAGGATTGAGTATTGCGTTTTGAAGATTGAGGATTGGGTATTGCGTATTGAACATTGAGGATTGAGGATTGAGGATTGAGGATTGAGGATTGAGGATTGAGGACTGAAGATTGAATATTGATGATTGAAGATTGAGGATTGAGGATTGATGGTTGTGGATTGAGGACGAGGACTGAGGGTAGAGTATTGCTGTTTGAGGTCTGAGGATTGAGGATTGAGGATTGAGGATTGAGGATTGTAGATAGAGTATTGAGGATTGAAGATTGAGGATTGAGGATTGAGGATTGAGGATGGAGGATTGAAGAGAGAGGACTGGGTGTTGAGTATTGAGTGTTGAGAATTGATGTTTGAGGATTGAGGTTTGATTATTGGATATTGTGGATTGAGTATTGAACCATGAGAATTCAGGATAATCTATTGAGTATTGAGAATTGAGGATTGATGGTTGAGTATTGAGGATTGATGAATGAGGGTTGTGCGTTGAATATTGAGGATTGAGGATTGAGGATTGAGGATTGAGGATTGAGGATTGAAGATTGAGTATTGATGATTGAAGATTGGGGATTGAGGATTGAGGGTTGAGGTTTGAGGACGAGGACTGACGGCTGAGGATTGAGGATTGAGCATTGAGGATTGAGAATTGAGGACTGAGGACTGAGGATTGAGGACTGAGCATTGAGGATTGAAGATTGAGGACTGAGGATTGAAGATTGAAGATTGAGTATTGAGGATTGAAGATTGAGGATTGAGGATTGAACATTGAGGATTGTGGATGAGGGCTGAGGGTTGAGGATTGAGTTTTGAGGACTGAGGACTGAGGATTGTGGATTGAGAATTGTGGATTGAGGATTGAGGATTGAAGATTAAGGATTGTGTATTGAGGATTGAAGAATGAGGATTGAGGATTGAGGATTGAGGGTTGTTGATTGAAGGTTGAGTATTGTGGATTGAAGATTGACGATTGAGGATTGAGAATTGAGGATTGAGGATTGAGGAATGAGCATTGAAGATTGAGTATTGAGGATTGAAGTTTGAGGATTGTGGATTGAGGATTGAGGATTGCGGAATGAATATTGAGGATTGGGGACTGAGTGTTGAGTGTTGAATGATGAGAATCGATGTTTGTGGATAGAGATTTGAAGATTGCAGATTGAGTATTGAGTATTGAAAACTGTGGATTGATGTTATTCTATTGAGGATTGAGGCTTGACAACTGATTGTTGAGGACTGAGGGCAGAAGATTGAGGATTCAGCATTCAGGATTCAGGATTGAGGTTTGAGGACTGAGGATTGAGGATTGAGGATTGAGGATTGAGAATTGATGATTGAAGATTGAGGATTGAGGATTGAGGGTTGTGGATTAATGACGTCGACTGAGGGTTGAGTATTGATGTATGAGGTCTGAGGATTGAGGATTGAGGATTGAGGATTGAGGATTGAGGATTGATGATTGAGTATTGAGGACTGATGGTTGAGGGTTGAGTGTTGAATACTGAGGATTGAGGTTTGAGCATTGAGGATTGAGGATTGAGGATTGAAGATTGAGTATAGATGATTGAAGATGGGAGGATTGAGGATTGAGGTTTGAAGATTGAGGACGAGTACTGACGGTTGAGTATTGAGGTTTGAGGATTGTGGATTGAGGATTGAGAATGAGGGCTGAGGGTTGAGGATTGAGGTTTGAGTATAGAATCCTGAGAATTCAGGATATTCTATTGAGTATTGAGAATTGAGGATTGATGGTTGAGTATTGAGGATTGAGTATTGAGGATTGAGAATTGAGGATTGAGGATTGCGGAATGAATATTGAGCATTGGGGACTGAGTGCTGAGGGTTGAGTGATGAGAATTGATGTTTGTGGATAGAGATTTGAACATTGCAGGTTGAGTATTGAGTAATGAAAACTGTGAATTGATGATATTCTATTGAGGATTGAGGCTTGACAACTGATTGTTGAGGACTGAGGGCAGAAGATTGAGGATTCAGGATTCAGGATTCAGGATTGAGGTTTGAGGACTGAGGATTGAGGATTGAGGATTGAGGATTGAGAATTGATGATTGAAGATTGAGGATTGAGGATTGAGGGTTGTGGATTGATGACGTCGACTGAGGGTTGAGTATTGATGTATGAGGTCTGAGGATTGAGGTTTGAGGATTGAGGATTGATGATTGACGATTGAGGATTGAGTATTGAGGATTGAGAATTGAGGATTGAGGATTGAAGATTGAGTATTGAGGATTGAAGATTGAGGATTGAGGGCTGAGGATTGAAGATTGAGGACTGACTGTTGAGGGTTGAGTGATGAGAATTGATGTTTGTGGATTGAGATTTGAAGATTGAAGAATGGGTTTGAGTATTGAAAAGTGTGAATTGAGGATATTCTATTGAGGATTGAGGATTGACAATTGATTGTTGAGGACCGACGGCTGAAGATTGAAGATTCAGGATTGAGGATTCCGGATTGAGGTTTGAGAACTGAGGATTGAGGGTTGAGGAATGAGGACTGAGGATTGACGCTTGAGGATTGAGGATTGAGGATGCAGTATTGAAGAGAGAGGACTGAGTATTGAGGATTGAGTGTTGAGAATTGATGTTTGAGGATTGAGGTTTGATTATTGACTTTTGTGGATTGAGTATTGAACCATGAGAATTCAGGATATTCTATTGAGTATTGAGAATTGAGGATTGATGGTTGAGTATTGAGGATTGATGTTTGAGGGTTTTGTGTTGAATATTGAGGATTGAGGATTGAGGATTGAGGATTGAGGATTGAAGATTGAGGATTGGGGATTGAGGGTTGACGATTGAGGATTGAGTATTGAGGATTAAGAATTGAGGATTGAGGATTGAGGATTGACTATTGAATATTGAAGGTTGAGGATTGAGGATTGAGGTTTGAAGATTGAAGAATGGGGATTGAGTATTGAACCATGAGAATTCAGGATACTCTATTGAGTATTGAGAACTGAGGATTGATGATTGAGTATTGAGGACTGATGGTTGAGGGTTGAGTGTTGAATACTGAGGATTGAGGATTGAGCATTGAGGATTGAGGTTTGAGGATTGTGGACTGAGTATTGAGAATGAGGGCTGAGGGTTGAGGATTGAGGGTTGAGTACAGAATCCTGACAATTCAGGATATTCTATTGAGTATTGAGAATTGAGGATTGATGGTTGAGTATTGAGGATTGAGTATTGAGGATTGAGGATTGAGGATTAAGGATTGAAGATTGAGTATTGAGGATTGAAGCCTGACGATTGAGGATTGAGGATTCAGGATTGAGGATTGAAGATTGAGTTTTGATGATTGAAGATTGAGGATTGAGGATTGAGGGTTGAAGTTTGAGGACGAGGACTGACGGTTGAGGATTGAGGTTTGAGGATTGAGGATTGAGGATAGAGGACTGAGGATTGAGGATTGAGGACTGAGCATTGAGGATTGAAGATTGAGGACTCTGGATTGAGGATTGAAGATTGAGTATTGAGGATTGAAGATTGAGGATTGAGGATTGAGGATTGAGGATTGAGGATTGAGGATGAGGGCTGAGTGTTGAGGATTGAGGTTTGAGGACTGAGGACTGAGGATTGAGGGTTGAGAATTGTGGATTGAGGATAGAGGATTGAAGATTGACGATTGAGGATTGAGAATTGAGGATTGAGGATTGAGGAATGAGCATTGAAGATTGAGTATTGAGGATTGAATGTCGAGGATCGTGGATTGAGGATTGAGGATTGAGGATTGAATATTGAGGATTGGGGACTGAGTGTTGAGGGTTGAGTGAAGAGAATTGATGTTTGTGGATAGAGATTTGAAGATTGCAGAATGAGTATTGAGTAATGAAAGCTGTGAATTGATGATATTCTATTGGGGATTGAGGATTCACAACTGATTGTTGAGGACTCAGTGCTGAAGATTGAGGATTCATAATTGAGGATTCAGGATTGAGGTTTGAGGACTGAGGATTGAGGATTGATGATTGAGGATTGAGGATTGAGGATTGAAGACTGAGGATTGGGTATTGAGGATAGAACATTGAGGATTGAGGGTTGAGGATTGAGGATTGAGGATTTAGGATTGAAGATTGAATATTAATGATTGAAGGTTGAGTATTGAGGATTGAGGGTTGTGGACTGTGGACGAGGACTGAGGGTTGAGTATTGATGTTTGAAGTCTGAGGATAGAGGATTGAGGATTGAGAATTGATGATTGAGGATTGTTGAGTGAAGATTGTGGATTCGGTATTGAGGATTGAAGAACGAGGATTGAGGAGTGAGGATGGAGGATTGAGGATTGCAGATTGAGTACTGAGGATTGAAGATTGAGGATTGGGGACTGAGGATTGACGATTGAGGATTGATGATTGAGGATTGAGGATTGAAGATTGAGTATTGAGGATTGAAGATTGAGGATTGAGGATTGAGGATTGAGGATTGGGGATTGAATATTGAGGATTGGGTATTGAGAATTGACGATTGAGGGTTGAGCATTGAGGATTGAGAATTGAGGACCGAGGTTTGAAGATTGATTATTGAGGATTGAAGTTTGAGGATTGAGGATTGAGGATTGAAGATTGAGGACTGAGTGTTGAGGGCTGAGTGATGGGAATTGATGTTTGTGGATTGAGATTTGAAGATTGAAGAATGGGGATTCAGTATTGAAAAATGTGAATTGAGGATATTCTATTGAGGATTGAGGATTGAGGATTGAGGATTGAGGGTTGAGGATTGAGGTTTGAAGATTGAGGATTTAAGCCTGAAGATTGAGGATTGAGGGCTGCGGATTGAGGATTGAGGATGGACGATTGAAGATTGAGTATTGAGTATTGAAGATTGAGGATCGACGATTGAGGATTGAGGATTGAAGATTGAGGATTGGGGACTGAGTGTTGAGGGTTGAATGATGAGAATTGATGTTTGTGGATAGAGATTTGAAGATTGCAGATTGAGCATTGAGTATTGAAAACTGTGAATTGATGATATTCTATTGAGGATTGAGGATTGACAACTGATTGTTGAGTACTGAAGGCTGAAGATCGAGGTTTCAGGATTGAGGATTCAGGATTGAGGTTTGAGGACTGAGGATTGAGGCTGAGGATTGAGGATTGAGGATTGAGAATTGAAGATTGATGATTGAGGATTGAGGGTTGTGGATTGAGGACGAGGACTGAGGGTTGAGTATTGACGTTTGAGGTCTGAGGATTGAGATTTGAGGAACGAGGGTTGAGGATTGAGGATTGAGGACTGAGGATTGACGATTGAGTATTGAAGATTGAGGATTTATTACTGAGGGTTGAGGATTGAGGATTGAGGATTGAGGATTGAAAACTGTGAGTTGAGGATATTCTATTGGGGATTGAGGATTGACAACTGATTGTTGAGGACTGAGGGCTGAAGATTGAGGATGCAGGATTGAGGATTCAGAATTGATGTTTGAGGACTGGGGATTGAGGATTGAAGATTGCGTATTGAGGATTGAAGATTGAGGATTGGGGATTGAGGATTGAGAATTGAGGATGAGGGCTGAGGTTTGAGGATTGATGTTTGAGAATTGAGGATTGAGGATTGAGGATTGAAGATTGAGGATTGGGTATTGGGTATTGAAGAATGAGGATTGAGGATTGAGGATTGAGGATTGAGGATTGCAGATTGAGTACTGAGGATTGAAGATTGAGGATTGGGGACTGAGGATTGACGATTGAGGATTGATGATTGAGGATTGAGGATTGAAGATTGTGTATTGAGGATTGAGGATTGAAGAACGAGGATTAAGGAGTGAGGATGGAGGATTGAGGATTGCAGATTGAGTACTGAGGATTGAAGATTGAGGATTGGGGACTGAGGATTGACGATTGAGGATTGATGATTGAGGATTGAGGATTGAGGATTGAGGATTGAGGATTGAGCATTGACGATTGAGTATTGATGATTGAAGATTGAGGATTGAGGATTGAGGATTGAGGATTGAGGACGAGTACTGACAGTTGAGGATTGAGGTTTGAGGATTGTGGATTGAGGATTGAGAATGAGGGCTGAGGGTTGAGGATTGAGGATTGACGCTTGAGGATTGAGGGTTGATGATGGAGGATTTTAGAGAGAGGACTGCGTGTTGAGGATTGAGTTTTGAGGACTGATGTTTGAGGATTGAGATTTGATTATTGAATATTGTCGATTGAGTATTGAACCATGGGAATTCAGGATATTCTATTGAGTATTGAGAACTGAGGATTGATGATTGAGTATTGAGGAATGATGGTTGAGGGTTGAGTGTTGAATACTGAGGATTGAGGATTGAGCATTGAGGATTGAGGATTGAGGATTGAAGATTGAGTATTGATGATTGAAGAAGGGACGATTGAGGATTGAGGTTTGAGGATTGAGGACGAGTACTGACAGTTGAGGATTGAGCTTTGAGGATTGTGGATTGAGGATTGAGAATGAGGGCTGAGGGATGAGGATTGAGGTTTGAGTATAGAATCCTGAGAATTCAGGATATTCTATTGAGTATTGAGAATTGAGGATTGATGGTTGAGTATTCAGGATTGAGTATTGTGGATTGAGGATTGAGGATTGAGGATTGAAGAATGAGTATTGAGGATTGAAGCCTGACGATTGTGGATTGAGCATTGAGGATTGAGGATGGAGGATGGAGGATTGAAGGTTGAGTATTGAGTATTGAAGATTGAGGACCGACGATTGAGGATTGAGGATTGAAGATTGAGGATTGGGGACTGAGTGTTGAGGGTTGAATGATGAGAATTGATGTTTGTGGATAGAGATTTGAAGATTGCAGGTTGAGTACTGAGTATTGAAAACTGTGAATTGATGATATTCTATTGAAGATTGAGGATTGACAACTGATTGTTAAGGACTGAAGGCTGAAGATCGAGGTTTCAGGATTGAGGATTCAGGATTGAGGTTTGAGAACTGACGATTGACGATTGAGGATTGAGGATTGAGTATTGAGAATTGAAGATTGAGGATTGAGGATTGAGGGTTGTGGATTGAGGATGAGGACTGAGGGTTGAGTATTGACGTTTGAGGTCTGAGGATTGAGGATTGGGGGTTGAGAATTGAGGATTGAGGATTGAGGATTGAACATTGAGGATTGGGTGTTGAGGATTGAAGAATGAGGATTGAGGATTGAGGATTGAAGATTGAGGATTGGGTACTGAGGATTGAAGAATGAGGATTGAGGATTGAGGATTGAGGATTGAGGATTGAAGATTGAGTATTGAGGATTGAAGGTTGACGATTGAGGATTGAGGATTGAGGATTGAGGATTGAGGATTGAGGATTGAGGATTGAAGATTGAGTATTGAGGATTGAAGATTAAGATTGAGGATTCAGGATTGAGGATTGAGGATTGAAGTTTGAGTATTGATGATTGAAGATTAAGATTGAGGATTCAGGATTGAGGATTGAGGATTGAAGATTGAGGATTGGGGACTGAGTATTGAGGGTTGAGTGATGAGAATTGATGTTTGTGGATAGAGATCTGAAGATTGCAGATTGAGAATTGAGTATTGAAAACTGTGAATTGAGGATATTCTATTGAGGATTGAGGATTGACAACTGATTGTTGCGGACTCAGGGCTGAAGTTTGAGGATTCAGGATTGAGGATTCAGGATTGAGGTTTGAGGACTGAGGATTGAGGATTGAGGATTGAGGATTGAGGATTGAGGATTGAAGACTGAGGATTGGGTATTGAGGATTGAACATTGAGGATTGAGGGTTGAGGACTGAGGATTGAGGATTGAGGGTTGTGCATTGAGGACGAGGACTGAGGGTTGAGTATTAATGTTTGAAGTCTGAGGATTGAGGATTGAGGATTGAGAGTTGAGGATTGAGGATTGAGGATTGAAGATTGAGGATTCGGTATTGAGGATTGAAGAATGAGGATTGAGGAGTGAGGACTGAGGATTGAGGATTGCAGGTTGAGTATTGAGGATTGAAGGTTGAGGATTGAGGATTGAGGATTGAGGATTGAGGATTGAGGATTGAGGATTGAAGATTCAGTATTGAGGATTCAGTATTGAAGATTGAGGATTTGGGACTGAGGATTGATGATTGAGGATTGAGGATTGAGGATTGATGATTGAGGGTTGAGGATTGAGGATTGAAGGTTAAGATTGAGGATTGAGGATTGGGGATTGAGGATTGAAGATTGAGGACTGGGGACTGAGTATTGAGGGTTGAGTGATGAGAATTGATGTTTGTGGATAGAGATCTGAAGATTGCAGATTGAGAATTGAGTATTGAAAACTGTGAATTGAGGATATTCGATTGCGGATTGTCGCTTGAGGATTGAGGATTGAGGATGGAGGATTGAAGAGAGAGGACTGAGTGTTGAGGATTGAGTGCCGAGAATTGATGTTTGAGGATTGAGATTTGATTATTGAATATTGTGTATTGAGTATTGAACCATGAGAATTCAGGATATTCTATTGAGTATTGAGAATTGAGGATTGATGGTTGAGTATTGAGGATTGATGGTTGAGGGTTGTGCGTTGAATATTGAGGATTGAGGATTGAGAATTGAGGATTGAGGATTGAGCATTGACGATTGAGTATTGATGATTGAAGATTGAGGATTGAGGATTGAGGATTGAGGATTGAGGACGAGTACTGACAGTTGAGGATTGAGGTTTGTGGATTGTGGATTGAGGATTGAGAATGAGGGCTGAGGGTTGAGGATTGAGGATTGACGCTTGAGGATTGAGGGTTGAGGATGGAGGATTGAAGAGAGAGGACTGCGTGTTGAGGATTGAGTTTTGAGGACTGATGTTTTAGGATTGAGATTTGATTATTGAATATTGTCGATTGAGTATTGAACCATGGGAATTCAGGATATTCTATTGAGTATTGAGAACTGAGGATAGATGATTGAGTATTGTGGAATGATGGTTGAGGGTTGAGTGTTGAATACTGAGGATTGAGGATTGAGCATTGAGGATTGAGGATTGAGGATTGAAGATTGAGTACTGATGATTGAAGAAGGGACGATTGAGGATTGAGGTTTGAGGATTGAGGACGAGTACTGACGGTTGACGATTGAGTTTTGAGGATTGTGGATTGAGGATTGAGAATGAGGGCTAAGGGTTGAGGATTGAGGTTTCAGTATAGAATCCTGAGAATTCAGGATATTCTATTGAGTATTGAGAATTGAGGATTGATGGTTGAGTATTGAGGATTGAGTATTGAGGATTGTGGGTTGAGGATTGAGGATTGAGGATTGAATATTGAGGATTGCGGACTGAGTGTTGAGGGTTGAGTGATGAGAATTGATGTTTGTGGATAGAGATTTGAAGATTGCAGAATGAGTATTGAGTAATGAAAGCTGTGAATTGATGATATTCTATTGAGGATTGAGGGTTCACAACTGATTGCTGAGGACTAAGGGCTGAAGATTGAGGATTCAGGATTGAGGATTCAGGATTGAGGTTTGAGGACTGAGGATTGAGGATTGAGGATTGAGGATTGAGGATTGAGGATTGAAGATTGAGGATTGGTTATTGAGGATTGAGGGTTGAGGATTGAAGATTGAATATTGATGATTGAAGGTTGAGGATCGAGGATTGAGGGTTGTGGATTGAGGACGAGGACTGAGGGTTGAGTATTGATGTTTGAGGTCTGTGGATTAAGGATTGAGGATTGAGAATTGAGGATTGAGGATTGAGGATTGAAGATTGGGGATTGGGTGTTGAAGATTGAAGAATGAGGATTGAGGATTGAGGATTGAGGATTGAGGATTGAACATTGAGTATTGAGGATTGAAGATTCAGGATTGAGGATTGAGGATTGAGGATTGAGGATTGAGGACTGAAGATTGAGGATTGGGTATTGCGTATTGAACATTGAGGATTGAGGATTGAGGATTGAGGATTGAGGATTGAAGATTGAGGATTGAGGATCGAAGATTGAGTATTGAGGATTGAAGATTGAGGATTGAGGATTGAGGATTGAGGATTGAGGATTGAGGATTGAGGATTGAAGATTGAGGATCGAGGATTGAGGATTGATGATTGAGGATTGAAGATTGAGGATTGGGGACTGAGTGTTTAGTGTTGAATGATGTGAACTGATGTTTGAAGATAGAGATTTGAAGATTGCAGATTGAGTATTGAGCATTGAAAACTGTGAATTGATGACATTCTATTGAGGATTGAGAATTGACAACTGATTGTTGAGGACTGAGGTCTGAAGATAGAGGACTCAGGATTGAGGATTCAGGTTTGAGGTTTGTGGACTGACAATTGAGGATTGAGGATTGAGGATTGAAGATTGAGGATTGAGGATTGAGGATTGATGATTGAGGATTGAAGATTGAGGATTGGGTATTGAGGATTGAAGATTGAGGATTAAGGATTGAGGATTGAGGATTGAGTATTGATGGTTGAGTACTGGGGATTGAAGATTGACGATTGAGGATTGAGGATTGAGGATTGAGGATTGAGGATTGAGGATTGAAGAATGAGGATTGAGGATTGAGGATTGAGGATTGAGCATTGAAGATTGAGGATTGAGGATTGAGGATTGAGGATGGAGGATTGAAGATTGAGTATTGAGTATTGAGGATTGAAGATTGAGGATTGAGGATTGAGGATTGAGGATTGAGGATGATGGCTGAGGTTTGAGGATTGAGGTTTGAGGACTGAGGACTGAGGATTGAGCGTTGAGAATTGAGGATTGAGGATTGAGGATTTAAGATTGAGGATTGGGTATTGAGGATTGGAGAATGAGGATTGAGGATTGACGATTGAGGATTGAGGATTGAGGATTGAAGATTGAGTATTCAGGATTGCAGATTGACGATTGAGTATTGAGGACCGAGGATTGAGGATTGAGTATTGAAGAATGAGTATTGAGGATTGAAGATAGAGGATTGAGGATTGAGGATTGAGGATTGAGGTTTGAAGATTGAGGCTCGAGGATTGAGTGTTGTGGATTGAGGATTGAAGATTCAGGATTGGGTGTTGAGGATTGAAGAATGAGGATTGAGGATTGAGGATTGAGGATTGAGGATTGAAGATTAAGTATAGAGGATTGAGTATTGAAGATTGAGGATTTGGGACTGAGGATTGATGATTGAGGATTGAGGATTGAGGATTGAGGATTGAGGGTTGATGATTGATGATTGAAGATTGAGGATTGGGAATTGAGGATTGAAGATTGAGGATTGAGGATTGAGGATTGAGGATTGAGGATTGAAGATTGAGTATTGAGGATTGAAGATTAAGATTGAGGATTCAGGATTGAGGATTGAGGATTGAAGTTTGAGTATTGATGATTGAAGATTAAGATTGCTGATTCAGGATTGAGGATTGAGGATTGAAGGTTGAGGATTGGGGACTGAGTATTGAGGTTTGAGTGATGACAATTGATGTTTGTGGATAGAGATCTGAAGATTGCAGATTGAGAATTGAGTATTGAAAACTGTGAATTGAGGTTATTCTATTGAGGATTGAGGATTGACAACTGATTGTTGCGGACTCAGGGCTGAAGATTGAGGATTCAGGATTGAGGATTCAGGATTGAGGTTTGAGGACTGAGGATTGAGGATTGAGGATTCAGGATTGAGGATTGAGGATTGAAGACTGAGGATTGGGTATTGAGGATTGAACATTGAGGATTGAGGGTTGAGGATTGAGGATTGAGGATTGAGGATTGAGGATTGAAGATTGAATATTAATGATTGAAGATTGAGGATTGAGGATTGAGGGTTGTGAATTGA
Source organism: Calliopsis andreniformis (assembly GCF_051401765.1). Lineage (NCBI taxonomy): Eukaryota > Metazoa > Arthropoda > Insecta > Hymenoptera > Andrenidae > Calliopsis > Calliopsis andreniformis. Next base: position 1,739,678 of record NW_027480463.1, on the reverse strand, counting down.
GGACGAGGACTGAGGGTTGAGTATTAATGTTTGAAGTCTGAGGATTGAGGATTGAGGATTGAGAGTTGAGGATTGAGGATTGAGGATTGAAGATTGAGGATTCGGTATTGAGGATTGAAGAATGAGGATTGAGGAGTGAGGACTGAGGATTGAGGATTGCAGATTGAGTATTGAGGATTGAAGGTTGAGGATTGAGGATTGAGGATTGAGGATTGAGGATTGAGGATCGATTATTGAAGATTGAGTATTGAGGATTCAGTATTGAAGATTGAGGATTTGGGACTGAGGATTGATGATTGAGGATTGAGGATTGAGGATTGAGGATTGAGGGTTGAGGACTGAGGATTGAAGGTTAAGATTGAGGATTGAGGATTGGGGATTGAGGATTGAAGATTGAGGACTGGGGACTGAGTATTGAGGGTTGAGTGATGAGAATTGATGTTTGTGGATAGAGATCTGAAGATTGCAGATTGAGAATTGAGTATTGAAAACTGTGAATTGAGGATATTCTCTTGAGGATTGTCGCTTGAGGATTGAGGATTGAGGATGGAGGATTGAAGAGAGAGGACTGAGTGTTGAGGATTGAGTGTCGAGAATTGATGTTTGAGGATTGAGATTTGATTATTGAATATTGTGTATTGAGTATTGAACCATGAGAATTCAGGATATTCTATTGAGTATTGAGAATTGAGGATTGATGGTTGAGGGTTGTGCGTTGAATATTGAGGATTGAGGATTGAGGATTGAGGATTGAGGATTGAGCATTGACGATTGAGTATTGATGATTGAAGATTGAGGATTGAGGATTGAGGATTGCGGATTGAGGACGAGTACTGACAGTTGAGGATTGAGGTTTGAGGATTGTGGATTGAGGATTGAGAATGAGGGCTGAGGGTTGAGGATTGAGGATTGACGCTTGAGGATTGAGGGTTGATGATGGAGGATTGAAGAGAGAGGACTGCGTGTTGAGGATTGAGTTTTGAGGACTGATGTTTGAGGATTGAGATTTGATTATTGAATATTGTCGATTGAGTATTGAACCATGGGAAGTCAGGATATTCTATTGAGTATTGAGAACTGAGGATTGATTATTGAGTATTGAGGAATGATGGTTGAGGGTTGAGTGTTGAATACTGAGGATTGAGGATTGAGCATTGAGGATTGAGGATTGAGGATTGAAGATTGAGTATTGATGATTGAAGAAGGGACGATTGAGGATTGAGGTTTGAGGATTGAAGATTGAGGACTGAGAGTTGAGGGTTGATTATTGAGGAGTGGGTATTGAAAACTGAGAATTGAGGATATTCTATTGCGGTTTGAGAATTGAGGATAGAGGACTGAGGATTGAGGATTGAGAAATGAGGATTGAGGATTGAGGATTGAAGATTGAGGATTGGGTATTGAGGATTGAAGGATGAGGATTGAGGATTGAGGATTGAGTATTGAGGATTAAAGGTTGAGCACTGAGGATTGAAGACTGACGATTGAGGATAGAGGATTGAGGATTGAGGATTGAAGATTGAGTATTGAGGATTGAAGATTGAGGATTGGGTATTGAGGATTGAAGGATGAGGATTGAGGATTGAGGATTGAGTGTTGAGGATTGAAGACTGAGTATTGAGGATTGAAGATTGAGGATTGAGGACTGAGGATTGTGGACTGAAGAATGATTATTGAGGATTGAGGAGTGAGGGTTAAAGATTGAGTATTGAGGATTGAAGATTGAGGACTGTGGATTGAAGATTGAGTATTGAGGATTGAAGATTGAGGATTGAGGATTGAGGATTGAGAATTGACGATGAGGGCTGAGGGTTGAGGATTGAGGTTTGAGGACTCAGGACTGAGAATTGAGGATTGAGGAATGAGGATTGAGGATTGAACATTGAGGATTGAGTATTGAGGGTTGAGGAATGAGGATTGAAGATTGAGTATTGAGGTTGAAGATTGAGGATTGAGGACTGAGGATTGAGGATTGAGTATTGAGGATTGATGATTGAGGATTGATGATTGAGGATTGAGGATTGAGGTTTCAGGATTGAGGATTGAGGATCTATGGTTGAGGATTGAGGGCTGCATGTTGAGGATTCAGGATTGAGGATTGAGGACTGAGCGTTGAGGGTTGAGCTCTGAAGATTGAGGACTGAGTATTGATGATTGATGATTGAGGACAGAGGTTTGCGGACTGAGGATTGAGGATTGAAGGTTGAGGATTGAGGATTGATGATTCATGATTGAGGACTGAGTGTTGAGGACTGAGGTTTGAGAATTGAGGATTGACAATTGAATATTGACGATTGATGGTTGACGACTGAAGATTGAGGATTAAGGATTGAGGATTGAGTATTGAGGATTGAGGATTGAGGATTGATGGTTGAGGATTGAGGATTGACGATTAAGGATTGACGATTGAGGATTGATGATTGAGGACTGTGGTTTCAGGACTGAGGATTGAGGATTGAGGATTGAGGATTGAGGATTGAGGATTGAAGATTGAGTACTGTGGATTGAAGATTGACGATTGAGGATTGAGAATTGAGGATTGAGGATTGAGGAATGAGCATTGAAGATTGAGTATTGAGGATTGAAGGTTGAGGATTGTGGATTGAGGATTGGTGATTGAGGATTGAATATTGAGGATTGGGGACAGAGTGTTGAGGGTTGAGTGATGAGAAATGATGTTTGTGGATAGAGATTTGAAGATTGCAGATTGAGTATTGAGAAATGAAATCTGTGAGTGGATGATATTCTATTGAGGATTGAGGATTGACTACTGATTGTTGCGGACTGAGGGCTGAAGATTGAGGACTCAGGATTGAGGATTCAGAATTGAGGTTTGAGGACTGAGGATTGAGGATTGAAGATTGAGTATTGAGGATTGAAGATTGAGGATTGCGGATTGTCGATTGAGGATTGAGGATGAGGGCTGAGTGCTGAGGATTGAGGTTTGAGGTCTGAGGACTGAGGATTGAGGATTGAGAATTGAGGATTGAGGATTGAGGATTGAGGATTGAAGATTGAGGATTGGGTATTGTGGATTGAAGAATGAGGATTGAGGATTGAGGATTGAGGATTGAGGACTGAAGATTGAATATTGATGATTGAAGATTGAGGATTGAGGATTGATGGTTGTGGATTGAGGACGAGGACTGAGGGTTGAGTATTGCTGTTTGATGTCTGAGGATTGAGGATTGAGGATTGAGGATTGAGGATTGATGGTTGAGGGTTTTGTGTTGAATATTGAGGATTGAGGATTGAGGATTGAGGATTGAGGATTGAAGATTGAGGATTGGGGATTGAGGATAGACGATTGAGTATTGAGTATTGAGGATTGAGAATTGAGGATTGAGGATTGAGGATTGAGGATTGAGTATTGAGTAATGAAGATTGAGGATTGAGGATTGAGGATTGAGTACTGAGGATTAAAGGTTGAGTATTGAGGATTGAAGACTGACGATTGAGGATAGAGGATTGAGGATTGAGGATTGAGGATTGAGGATTGAAGATTGAGTATTGAGGATTGATGATTGAGGATTGAGGATTGAGGACTGGGGATTGAGGATTGAAGATTGAGGATTGGGGACTGAGTGTTGATGATTGAGTTGTGAGAATTGATGTTTGTGGATAGAGATTTGAAGATTGCAGATTGAGTATTGAGTATTGAAAACTGTGAATTGATGATATTCTATTGAGAATTGAGAATTGACGTCTGATTGTTGAGGTCTGAGGTCTGAAGATTGAGGATTCAGGATTGAGGATTCAGGATTGAGGTTTGAGGGCTGAGGATTGAGGATTGAGGATTGAGGCTTGAGGATTGAGGATTGAGGATTGAAGATTCAGGGTTTAGGATTGAGGATGAGGGCTGAGGGTTGAGGATTGAGGTTTGAGGACTGAAGATTGAATATCGATGATTGAAGATTGAGTATTGAGGATTGATGATTGAGGATTGAGGATTGAGGACTGAGGATTGAGGATTGAAGATTGAGGATTGGGGACTGAGTGTTTATGATTGAGTTGTGAGAATTGATGTTTGTGGATAGAGATTTGAAGATTGCAGATTGAGTATTGAGTATTGAAAACTGTGAATTGATGATATTCTATTGAGAATTGAGGATTGACGTCTGATTGTTGAGGTCTGAGGTCTGAAGATTGAGGATTCAGGATTGAGGATTCAGGATTGAGGTTTGAGGGCTGAGGATTGAGGATTGAGGATTGAGGCTTGAGGATTAAGGATTGAGGATTGAAGCTTCAGGGTTTAGGATTGAGGATGAGGGCTGAGGGTTGAGGATTGAGGTTTGAGGACTGAAGATTGAATATCGATGATTGAAGATTGAGGATTCAGGATTGATGGCTGTGGATTGAGGGCGAGGACTGAGGCTTGAGTATTGATGTTTGAGGTCTGAGGATTGAGGATTGAGGATTGAGAATTGAGGATTGAGTATTGAGGATTGAAGATTGAGGATTGATTACTGAGGATTGAGGATTGAGGATTGAGGATTGAGGGTTCAGGATTGAGGATTGAAGAATGAGGATTGAGGAGTGAAGATTGAGGATTGAGGATTGATTATTGTGGATTGAGGACGAGGACTGAGGGTTGAGTATTGCTGTTTGATGTCTGAGGATTGAGGATTCAGGATTGAGGATTGATGGTTGAGGGTTTTGTGTTGAATATTGAGGATTGAGAATTGAGGATTGAGTATTGAGGATTGAAGATTGAGGATTTGGTATTGAGGATTGAAGAATGAGGATGAGGATTGAGGATTGAGGATTGAGGATTGAAGATTGAGTATTGAGGATTGAAAATTGACGATTGAGGATTGTCGATTGAAGATTGAGTATTGAACATTGAGGACTGAGTGTTGAGGGTTCAGTGATGAGTATTGATGTTAGTGGATAGAGGTTTGAAGATTGCAGATTGAGTATTGAGTATTGAAAACTGTGAATTGAGGATATTCTATTGAGGATTGAGGATTGTCAAATGATTGTTGATGACTGAGGGCTGAAGATTGAGGATTCAGGATTGAGGATACGGGATTGAGGTTTAAGGACTGAGGACTGAGGTTTGAGGATTGAGGATCGAGGATTGACGCTTGAGGATTGGGGGTTGAGGATTGAGGATTGAAGATTGAGGATTGGGCATTGAGGATTGAAGAATGAGGATTGAGGATTGAGGATAGAGGATTGAGGGTTGAGGATTGAAGATTGAGTATTGAGGTTGAAGATTGAGGATTGAGGACTGAGGATTGAGGAATGAGGATTGAGGATTGAGGATTGAAGATTGAGTATTGAGGTTGAAGATTGAGGATTGAGGACTGAGGATTGAGGATTGAGTATTGAGGATTGAGGATTGAGGATTGAAGATTGAGTATTGAGGATTGAAGATTGAGGATTGTGGATTGAAGATTGAGTATTGAGGATAGAAGATTGAGGATTGAGGATTGAGGATTGAGAATTGACGATGAGGGCTGAGGGTTGAGGGTTGAGGTTTGAGGACTGAGGACTGAGGATTGAGGAATGAGAATTGAGGGTTGAGGATTGAGTATTGAGGATTGACGATTGAGGATTGGGTATTGAGGATTGAACATTGAGGGTTGAGGATTGAGGATCGAGGATTGAGGGTTGAGGATTGAAGATTGATTATTGATGATTGAAGATTGAGGATTGAGGATTGAGGGTTGTGGATTGAGGACGAGGACTGACGGTTGAGTATTGATGTTTGAGGTCTGAAGATTGAGGATTGAGGATTGAGAATTGAGGATTGAGGATTGAGGATTGAAGATTGAGGATTGGGTATTGAGGATTGAAGAATGAGGACTGAGGATGTAGGATTGAGGATCGAGGATTGAAGATTGGGTATTGAGGATTGAAAGTTGAGGATTGAGGATAGCGGATTGAGGATTGAGGATTGAGGATTCAGGATTGAGGATTGAGGATTGAAGATTGAGGTTTGAGGATTTATGATTAAAGATTGAGTGTTGAGGATTGAAGAATGAGGACTGAGGATTTAGGATTGAGGAATGAGGATTGAAGATTGAGTATTGAGGATTGAAGATTGAGGATTGAGGATTGAGGATTGAGGATTGAGGATTGAGGATTGAGGATTGAGGACTGAGGATTGAGGATTGAGGCTTGAGGATTGAGGATTGAGGATTGAAGATTGAGGATTGAGGATCGAGGATGAGGGCTGAAGGTTGAGGATTGAAGTTTGAGGACTGAGGACTGAGGATTGAGGATTGAGAATTGAGGATTGAATATTGAGTATTGAGGATTGAAGGTTGAGTATTGAGGGTTGAGGATTGAAGATTGAGGACTTAGTGTTGAGGGTTGAGTGATGGGAATCGATGTTCGTGGATTGTGATTTGAAGATTGAAGAATTGGGATTGAGTATTGAAAACTGTGAATTGAGAATATTCTATTGAGGATTGAGGATTGACAATTGATTGTTGAGGACTGAGGGCTAAAGATTGAGGATTCAGGATTGAGGATTCGGGATTGAGGTTTAAGGACTGAGGATTGAGGGTTGAGGATTGAGGATTGAGGATTGACGCTTGAGGATTGAGGGTTGAGGATGGAGGATTGAAAAGAGTGGACTGAGTGTTGCGGATTGAGTGTTGAGAATTGATGTTTGAGGATTGAGATTTGATTATTGAATATTGTGGATTGAGTATTGAACCATGAGAATTCAGTATACTGTATTGAGTATTAGGAATTGAGGATTGATGGTTGAGTATTGAGGATTGGTGGTTGAGGGTTGTGTGTTGAATATTGAGGATTGAGGATTGAGGATTGAGGATTGATGGTTGAGGGTTTTGTGTTGAATATTGAGGATTGAGGATTGAGGATTGAGGATTGAGGATTGAAGATTGAGGATTGGGGATTGAGGATAGACGATTGAGTATTGAGTATTGAGGATTGAGAATTGAGGATTGAGGATTGAGGATTGAGTATTGAGTAATGAAGATTGAGGATTGAGGATTGAGGATTGAGTACTGAGGATTAAAGGTTGAGTTTTGAGGATTGAAGACTGACGATTGAGGATAGAGGATTGAGGATTGAGGATTGAGGATTGAGGATTGTAGATTGAGTATTGAGGATTGATGATTGAGGATTGAGGATTGAGGACTGGGGATTGAGGATTGAAGATTGAGGATTGGGGACTGAGTGTTGATGATTGAGTTGTGAGAATTGATGTTTGTGGATAGAGATTTGAAGATTGCAGATTGAGTATTGAGTATTGAAAACTGTGAATTGATGATATTCTATTGAGAATTGAGGATTGACGTCTGATTGTTGAGGTCTGAGGTCTGAAGATTGAGGATTCAGGATTGAGGATTCAGGATTGAGGTTTGAGGGCTGAGGATTGAGGATTGAGGATTGAGGCTTGAGGATTGAGGATTGAGGATTGAGGATTGAGGATTGAGGGTTGAGGATGAGGGCTGTGGGTTGAGGATTGAGGTTTAAGGACTGAGGACTGAGGATTGAGAATTGAGAATTGAGGATTGAGGATTGAGGATTGAAGATTGAGGATTGGGTATTGACGATTGAAGAATGAGGATTGAGGATTGAGGATTGAGGATAGAGGATAGAGGATTGAAGATTGAGTATTGAGGATTGAAGATTGACGATTGAGGATTGTGGATTGAAGATTGAATATTGAACATTGAGGACTGAGTGTTGAGGGTTCAGTGATGAGAATTGATGTTTGTGGATAGAGGTTTGAAGATTGCAGATTCAGTATTGAGTATTGAAAACTGTGAATTGAGGATATTCTATTGAGGATTGAGGATTGTCAACTGATTGTTGAGGACTGAGGGATGAAGTTTGAGGATTCAGGATTGAGGATTCAGAATTGAGATTTGAGGACTGAGGATTGAGGATTGAAGAATGATTATTGAGGATTGAGGGTTGAGAATTGAGGATTGAGGATTGAGGAATGAGGATTGAGGATTGAGGATTGAGGATTGATGATTGAAGATTGCGGATTGAGGATTGAGTGTTGAGGATTGAGGAAGAGGACTGACGGTTGAGGATTGATGTTTGAGGTCTGAGGATTGATGATTGAAGATTGATTATTGATGATTGAAGATTGAGGATTGAGGATTGAGGGTTGTGGATTGAGGACGAGGACTGACGGTTGAGTATTGATGTTTGAGGTCTGAAGATTGAGGATTGAGGATTGAGAATTGAGGATTGAGGATTGAGGATTGAAGATTGAGGATTGGGTATTGAGGATTGAAGAATGAGGACTGAGGATGTAGGATTGAGGATCGAGGATTGAAGATTGAGTATTGAGGATTGAAAGTTGAGGATTGAGGATAGCGGATTGAGGATTGAGGATTGAGGATTCAGGATTGAGGATTGAGGATTGAAGATTGAGGTTTGAGGATTTATGATTAAAGATTGAGTGTTGAGGATTGAAGAATGAGGACTGAGGATTTAGGATTGAGGAATGAGGATTGAAGATTGAGTATTGAGGATTGAAGATTGAGGATTGAGGATTGAGGATTGAGGATTGAGGATTGAGGATTGAGGATTGAGGACTGAGGATTGAGGATTGAGGCTTGAGGATTGAGGATTGAGGATTGAAGATTGAGGGTTGAGGATCGAGGATGAGGGCTGAAGGTTGAGGATTGAAGTTTGAGGACTGAGGACTGAGGATTGAGGGTTGAGAATTAAGGATTGAGGATTGAGGATGGAAGATTGAGGATTGGGTATTGAGGATTGAAGAATGAGGATTGAGGATTGAGTATTGAGGATTGAGGATTGAAGATTGAGTATTGAGGATTGAAGACTGACGATTGAGGATTGAGGATTGAGCGTTGAGGATTTAGGAATGAGAATTGAGGATTGAGGATTGAAGATAGAGGATTGAGGATTGAGGGTTGTGGATTGAGGACGAGGACTGAGGGTTGAGTATTGATGTTTGAGGTCTGAGGATTGAGGATTGAGGATTGAGAATTGAGGATTGAATATTGAGTATTGAGGATTGAAGGTTGAGTATTGAGGGTTGAGGATTGAAGATTGAGGACTTAGTGTTGAGGGTTGAGTGATGGGAATCGATGTTCGTGGATTGTGATTTGAAGATTGAAGAATTGGGATTGAGTATTGAAAACTGTGAATTGAGAATATTCTATTGAGGATTGAGGATTGACAATTGATTGTTGAGGACTGAGGGCTAAAGATTGAGGATTCAGGATTGAGGATTCGGGATTGAGGTTTAAGGACTGAGGATTGAGGGTTGAGGATTGAGGATTGAGGATTGACGCTTGAGGATTGAGGGTTGAGGATGGAGGATTGAAAAGAGTGGACTGAGTGTTGCGGATTGAGTGTTGAGAATTGATGTTTGAGGATTGAGATTTGATTATTGAATATTGTGGATTGAGTATTGAACCATGAGATTTCAGTATACTGTATTGAGTATTAGGAATTGAGGATTGATGGTTGAGTATTGAGGATTGGTGGTTGAGGGTTGTGTGTTGAATATTGAGGATTGAGGATTGAGGATTGAGGATTGATGGTTGAGGGTTTTGTGTTGAATATTGAGGATTGAGGATTGAGGATTGAGGATTGAGGATTGAAGATTGAGGATTGGGGATTGAGGATAGACGATTGAGTATTGAGTATTGAGGATTGAGAATTGAGGATTGAGGATTGAGGATTGAGTATTGAGTAATGAAGATTGAGGATTGAGGATTGAGGATTGAGTACTGAGGATTAAAGGTTGAGTTTTGAGGATTGAAGACTGACGATTGAGGATAGAGGATTGAGGATTGAGGATTGAGGATTGAGGATTGAAGATTGAGTATTGAGGATTGATGATTGAGGATTGAGGATTGAGGACTGGGGATTGAGGATTGAAGATTGAGGATTGGGGACTGAGTGTTGATGATTGAGTTGTGAGAATTGATGTTTGTGGATAGAGATTTGAAGATTGCAGATTGAGTATTGAGTATTGAAAACTGTGAATTGATGATATTCTATTGAGAATTGAGGATTGACGTCTGATTGTTGAGGTCTGAGGTCTGAAGATTGAGGATTCAGGATTGAGGATTCAGGATTGAGGTTTGAGGGCTGAGGATTGAGGATTGAGGATTGAGGCTTGAGGATTGAGGATTGAGGATTGAAGATTCAGGGTTTAGGATTGAGGATGAGGGCTGAGGGTTGAGGATTGAGGTTTGAGGACTGAAGATTGAATATCGATGATTGAAGATTGAGTATTGAGGATTGATGATTGAGGATTGAGGATTGAGGACTGAGGATTGAGGATTGAAGATTGAGGATTGGGGACTGAGTGTTGATGATTAAGTTGTGAGAATTGATGTTTGTGGATAGAGATTTGAAGATTGCAGATTGAGTATTGAGTATTGAAAACTGTGAATTGATGATATTCTATTGAGAATTGAGGATTGACGTCTGATTGTTGAGGTCTGAGGTCTGAAGATTGAGGATTCAGGATTGAGGATTCAGGATTGAGGTTTGAGGGCTGAGGATTGAGGATTGAGGATTGAGGCTTGAGGATTGAGGATTGAGGATTGAAGATTCAGGGTTTAGGATTGAGGATGAGGGCTGAGGGTTGAGGATTGAGGTTTGAGGACTGAAGATTGAATATCGATGATTGAAGATTGAGGATTCAGGATTGATGGTTGTGGATTGAGGGCGAGGACTGAGGCTTGAGTATTGATGTTTGAGGTCTGAGGATTGAGGATTGAGGATTGAGAATTGAGGATTGAGTATTGAGGATTGAAGATTGAGGATTGATTACTGAGGATTGAGGATTGAGGATTGAGGATTGAGGGTTCAGGATTGAGGATTGAAGAATGAGGATTGAGGAGTGAAGATTGAGGATTGAGGATTGATTATTGTGGATTGAGGACGAGGACTGAGGGTTGAGTATTGCTGTTTGATGTCTGAGGATTGAGGATTGAGGATTGAGGATTGATGGTTGAGGGTTTTGTGTTGAATACTGAGGATTGAGAATTGAGGATTGAGTATTGAGGATTGAAGATTGAGGATTTGGTATTGAGGATTGAAGAATGAGGATTGTGGATTGAAGATTGAGTATTGAGGATAGAAGATTGAGGATTGAGGATTGAGGATTGAGAATTGACGATGAGGGCTGAGGGTTGAGGGTTGAGGTTTGATGACTGAGGACTGAGGATTGAGGAATGAGAATTGAGGGTTGAGGATTGAGGATTGAGGATTGACGATTGAGGATTGGGTATTGAGGATTGAACATTGAGGGTTGAGGATTGAGGATGGAGGATTGAGGGTTGAGGATTGAAGATTGATTATTGATGATTGAAGATTGAGGATTGAGGATTGAGGGTTGTGGATTGAGGACGAGGACTGACGGTTGAGTATTGATGTTTGAGGTCTGAAGATTGAGGATTGAGGATTGAGAATTGAGGATTGAGGATTGAGGATTGAAGATTGAGGATTGGGTATTGAGGATTGAAGAATGAGGACGGAGGATATAGGATTGAGGATCGAGGATTGAAGATTGAGTATTGAGGATTGAAAGTTGAGGATTGAGGATAGCGGATTGAGGATTGAGGATTGAGGATTCAGGATTGAGGATTGAGGATTGAAGATTGAGGATTGAGGATTGATGATTACAGATTGAGTGTTGAGGATTGAAGATTGAGGATTGATGATTGAGGATTGAGGATTGAAGATTGAGGATTGAGGATTGAGGATTAAAGATTTAGTATTGAGGATTGAAGATTGAGAATTGAGGATTGAGGATTGAACATTGAGGACTGTGTGTTGAGGGTTGAGTGATGAGAATTGATGTTTGTGGATAGAGATTTGAAGATTGCAGAATGAGTATTGTGTATTGAAATCTGTGAATTGAGGATATTCTATTGAGGATTGAGGATTGTCACCTGATTGTTGAGGACTGTGGGCTGAAGATTGAGGATTCAGGATTGAGGATTCAGAATTGAGGTTTGAGGACTGAGGATTGAGGATTGAGGATTGAAGATTGAGTATTGAGGATTGAAGATTGAGGATTGAGGATTGAGGATTGAGGATGAGGGCTGTGGGTTGAGGATTGAGGTTTAAGGACTGAGGACTGAGGATTGAGAATTGAGAATTGAGGATTGAGGATTGAGGATTGAAGATTGAGGATTGGGTATTGACGATTGAAGAATGAGGATTGAGGATTGAGGATTGAGGATAGAGGATAGAGGATTGAAGATTGAGTATTGAGGATTGAAGATTGACGATTGAGGATTGTGGATTGAAGATTGAGTATTGAACATTGAGGACTGAGTGTTGAGGGTTCAGTGATGAGAATTGATGTTTGTGGATAGAGGTTTGAAGATTGCAGATTCAGTATTGAGTATTGAAAACTGTGAATTGAGGATATTCTATTGAGGATTGAGGATTGTCAACTGATTGTTGAGGACTGAGGGATGAAGATTGAGGATTCAGTATTGAGGATTCAGAATTGAGACTTGAGGACTGAGGATTGAGGATTGAAGAATGATTATTGAGGATTGAGGGTTGAGAATTGAGGATTGAGGATTGAGGAATGAAGATTGAGGATTGGGTAATGAGGATTGAAGAATGAGGATTGAGGATTGAGGATTGAGGATTGAGGATTGAAGAATGAGGATTGAGGATTGAGGATTGAGGATTGATGATTGAAGATTGCGGATTGAGGATTGAGTGTTGAGGATTGAGGAAGAGGACTGACGGTTGAGGATTGATGTTTGAGGTCTGAGGATTGATGATTGACGATTGAGAATTGGGGATAGAGGATTGAGGATTGAAGATTGAGGATTGGGTATTGACGATTGAAGAATGAGGATTGAGGATTGAGGATTGAGGATTGAGGATTGAGGATTGAAGATTCAGTATTGAGGTTGAAGATTGAGGATTGAGGACTGAGGATTGAGGATTGAGTATTGAGGATTGAGGATTGAGGATTGAGGATTGAGGCTTGAGGATTGAGGATTGAGGATTGAAGATTGAGGATTGAGGATCGAGGATGAGGGCTGAAGGTTGAGGATTGAAGTTTGAGGTCTGAGGACTGAGGATTGAGGGTTGAGAATTAAGGATTGAGGATTGAGGATGGAAGATTGAGGATTGGGTATTGAGGATTGAAGAATGAGGATTGAGGATTGAGTATTGAGGATTGAGGATTGAAGATTGAGTATTGAGGATTGAAGACTGACGATTGAGGATTGAGGATTGAGCGTTGAGGATTTAGGAATGAGAATTGAGGATTGAGGATTGAAGATTGAGGATTGAGGATTGAGGGTTGTGGATTGAGGACGAGGACTGAGGGTTGAGTATTGATGTTTGAGGTCTGAGGATTGAGGATTGAGGATTGAGAATTGAGGATTGAATATTGAGTATTGAGGATTGAAGGTTGAGTATTGAGGGTTGAGGATTGAAGATTGAGGACTTAGTGTTGATGGTTGAGTGATGGGAATTGATGTTAGTGGATTGTGATTTGAAGATTGAAGAATTGGGATTGAGTATTGAAAACTGTGAATTGAGAATATTCTATTGAGGATTGAGGATTGACAATTGATTGTTGAGGACTGAGGGCTAAAGATTGAGGATTCAGGATTGAGGATTCGGGATTGAGGTTTAAGGACTGAGGATTGAGGGTTGAGGATTGAGGATTGAGGATTGACGCTTGAGGATTGAGGGTTGAGGATGGAGGATTGAAAAGAGTGGACTGAGTGTTGCGGATTGAGTGTTGAGAATTGATGTTTGAGGATTGAGATTTGATTATTGAATATTGTGGATTGAGTATTGAACCATGAGAATTCAGTATACTGTATTGAGTATTAGGAATTGAGGATTGATGGTTGAGTATTGAGGATTGGTGGTTGAGGGTTGTGTGTTGAATATTGAGGATTGAGGATTGAGGATTGAGGATTGAAGATTGAGGATTGAATATTGAGTATTGATGATTGAAGATTGAGGATTGGGGATTGAGTGTTGATGATTGAGGACGAGGACTGACGGTTGATGATTGAGGTTTGAGGTTTGAGGATTGAGGATTGAGGACTGAGGATTGAGGATTGAGGATTGAGCATTGAGGATTGAAGATTGAGGACTGGGGGTTGAGGATTGAAGATTGACGATTGAGGATTGTGGATTGAAGATTGAGGATTGAACGTTGAGGACTGAGTGTTGAAGGTTGAGTGATGAGAATTGATTTTGTGGATAGAGGTTTGAAGATTGCAGGTTGAGTATTGAGTATTGAAAACTGTGAATTGAGGATATTCTATTGAGGATTCAGGGTTGACAACTGATTGTTGAGGACTGAGGGCTGAGGATTGAGGATTCAGGATTGAGGATTCAGAATTGAGGTTTGAGGACTAAGGATTGAGTATTGAAGATTGAGGATTGATGATTGAGGATTGAGGATTGAGGATTGAGGATTGAGGATTGAGGATTGAAGATTGAGAATTGAGGATTGAAGGTTGAGGATTGAGAAATGAGGATTGAGGATTGAGGATTGAGAATTGAGGATTGAGGATTGAGTGTTGGAGATTGAGGATTGGGTATTGAGGATTGAGGATTGAGTATTGAAGGTTGAGGATTGATGACTGAGGATTGAGTATTGAGGATTGAGGATTGAGGATTGAGGATTGAAGATTGAGAATTGAGTATTGAAGGTTGAGGATTGAGAAATGAGGATTGAGGATTGAGGATGAGGTCTGATGGTTGAGGGTTGAGGTTTTAGGACAGAGGACTGAGGATTGAGTGTTGGAGATTGAGGATTGGGTATTGAGGATTGAGGATTGAGTATTGAAGGTTGAGGATTGATGACTGAGGATTGAGGATTGAGGATTGAGGATTGAGGATTGAACATTGAGGATTGAGGATTGAGGATCGAGGATTGAGGGTTGAAGATTGAAGATTGAATATTGATGATTGAAGATTGAGGATTGAGGATTGATGGTTGTGGATTGAGGACGAGGACTGAGGGTTGAGTATTGCTGTTTGATGTTTGAGGATTGAGGATTGAGGATTGAGGATTGAGGATTGATGGTTGAGGGTTTTGTGTTGAATATTGAGAATTGAGGATTGAGGATTGAGGATTGAGGATTGAAGATTGAGGATTGGGGATTGAGGATAGACGATTGAGTATTGAGTATTGAGGATTGAGAATTGAGGATTGAGGATTGAGGATTGAGTATTGAGTAATGAAGATTGAGGATTGAGGATTGAGGATTGAGTACTGAGGATTAAAGGTTGAGTATTGAGGATTGAAGACTGACGATTGAGGATTGAGGATTGAGCGTTGAGGATTTAGGAATGAGAATTGAGGATTGAGGATTGAAGATTGAGGATTGAGGATTGAGGGTTGTGGATTGAGGACGAGGACTGAGGGTTGAGTATTGATGTTTGAGGTCTGAGGATTGAGGATTGAGGATTGAGAATTGAGGATTGAATATTGAGTATTGAGGATTGAAGGTTGAGTATTGAGGGTTGAGGATTGAAGATTGAGGACTTAGTGTTGATGGTTGAGTGATGGGAATTGATGTTAGTGGATTGTGATTTGAAGATTGAAGAATTGGGATTGAGTATTGAAAACTGTGAATTGAGAATATTCTATTGAGGATTGAGGATTGACAATTGATTGTTGAGGACTGAGGGCTAAAGATTGAGGATTCAGGATTGAGGATTCGGGATTGAGGTTTAAGGACTGAGGATTGAGGGTTGAGGATTGAGGATTGAGGATTGACGCTTGAGGATTGAGGGTTGAGGATGGAGGATTGAAAAGAGTGGACTGAGTGTTGCGGATTGAGTGTTGAGAATTGATGTTTGAGGATTGAGATTTGATTATTGAATATTGTGGATTGAGTATTGAACCATGAGAATTCAGTATACTGTATTGAGTATTAGGAATTGAGGATTGATGGTTGAGTATTGAGGATTGGTGGTTGAGGGTTGTGTGTTGAATATTGAGGATTGAGGATTGAGGATTGAGGATTGAAGATTGAGGATTGAATATTGAGTATTGATGATTGAAGATTGAGGATTGGGGATTGAGTGTTGATGATTGAGGACGAGGACTGACGGTTGATGATTGAGGTTTGAGGTTTGAGGATTGAGGATTGAGGACTGAGGATTGAGGATTGAGGATTGAGCATTGAGGATTGAAGATTGAGGACTGGGGGTTGAGGATTGAAGATTGACGATTGAGGATTGTGGATTGAAGATTGAGGATTGAACGTTGAGGACTGAGTGTTGAAGGTTGAGTGATGAGAATTGATTTTGTGGATAGAGGTTTGAAGATTGCAGGTTGAGTATTGAGTATTGAAAACTGTGAATTGAGGATATTCTATTGAGGATTCAGGGTTGACAACTGATTGTTGAGGACTGAGGGCTGAGGATTGAGGATTCAGGATTGAGGATTCAGAATTGAGGTTTGAGGACTAAGGATTGAGTATTGAAGATTGAGGATTGATGATTGAGGATTGAGGATTGAGGATTGAGGATTGAGGATTGAGGATTGAAGATTGAGAATTGAGGATTGAAGGTTGAGGATTGAGAAATGAGGATTGAGGATTGAGGATTGAGAATTGAGGATTGAGGATTGAGTGTTGGAGATTGAGGATTGGGTATTGAGGATTGAGGATTGAGTATTGAAGGTTGAGGATTGATGACTGAGGATTGAGTATTGAGGATTGAGGATTGAGGATTGAGGATTGAAGATTGAGAATTGAGTATTGAAGGTTGAGGATTGAGAAATGAGGATTGAGGATTGAGGATGAGGTCTGATGGTTGAGGGTTGAGGTTTTAGGACAGAGGACTGAGGGTTGAGTGTTGGAGATTGAGGATTGGGTATTGAGGATTGAGGATTGAGTATTGAAGGTTGAGGATTGATGACTGAGGATTGAGGATTGAGGATTGAGGATTGAGGATTGAACATTGAGGATTGAGGATTGAGGATCGAGGATTGAGGGTTGAAGATTGAAGATTGAATATTGATGATTGAAGATTGAGGATTGAGGATTGATGGTTGTGGATTGAGGACGAGGACTGAGGGTTGAGTATTGCTGTTTGATGTTTGAGGATTGAGGATTGAGGATTGAGGATTGAGGATTGATGGTTGAGGGTCTTGTGTTGAATATTGAGAATTGAGGATTGAGGATTGAGGATTGAGGATTGAAGATTGAGGATTGGGGATTGAGGATAGACGATTGAGTATTGAGTATTGAGGATTGAGAATTGAGGATTGAGGATTGAGGATTGAGTATTGAGTAATGAAGATTGAGGATTGAGGATTGAGGATTGAGTACTGAGGATTAAAGGTTGAGTATTGAGGATTGAAGACTGACGGTTGAGGGTAGAGGATTTAGGATTGAGGATTGAGGATTGAGGATTGAAGATTGAGTATTGAGGATTGATGATTGAGGATTGAGGATTGAGGACTGGGGATTGAGGATTGAAGATTGAGGATTGGGGACTGAGTGTTGGTGATTGAGTTGTGAGAATTGATGTTTGTGGATAGAGATTTGAAGATTGCAGATTGAGTATTGAGCATTGAAAACTGTGAATTGATGATATTCTATTGAGAATTGAGGATTGACGTCTGATTGTTGAGGTCTGAGGTCTGAAGATTGAGGATTCAGGATTGAGGATTCAGGATTGAGGTTTGAGGGCTGAGGATTGAGGATTGAGGATTGAGGCTTGAGGATTGAGGATTGAGGATTGAAGATTCAGGGTTTAGGATTGAGGATGAGGGCTGAGGGTTGAGGATTGAGGTTTGAGGACTGAAGATTGAATATCGATGATTGAAGATTGAGTATTGAGGATTGATGATTGAGGATTGAGGATTGAGGACTGAGGATTGAGGATTGAAGATTGAGGATTGGGGACTGAGTGTTGATGATTGAGTTGTGAGAATTGATGTCTGTGGATAGAGATTTGAAGATTGCAGATTGAGTATTGAGTATTGAAAACTGTGAATTGATGATATTCTATTGAGAATTGAGGATTGACGTCTGATTGTTGAGGTCTGCGGTCTGAAGATTGAGGATTCAGGATTGAGGATTCAGGATTGAGGTTTGAGGGCTGAGGATTGAGGATTGAGGATTGAGGCTTGAGGATTGAGGATTGAGGATTGAAGATTCAGGGTTTAGGATTGAGGATGAGGGCTGAGGGTTGAGGATTGAGGTTTGAGGACTGAAGATTGTATATCGATGATTGAAGATTGAGGATTCAGGATTGATGGTTGTGGATTGACGGCGAGGACTGAGGCTTGAGTATTGATGTTTGAGGTCTGAGGATTGAGGATTGAGGATTGAGAATTGAGGATTGAGTATTGAGGATTGAAGATTGAGGATTGATTACTGAGGATTGAGGATTGAGGATTGAGGGTTCAGGGTTGAGGATTGAAGAATGAGGATTGAGGAGTGAAGATTGAGGATTGAGGATTGATTATTGTGGATTGAGGACGAGGAGTGAGGGTTGAGTATTGCTGTTTGATGTCTGAGGATTGAGGATTGAGGATTGAGGATTGATGGTTGAGGGTTTTGTGTTGAATATTGAGTATTGAGAATTGAGGATTGAGTATTGAGGATTGAAGATTGAGGATTTGGTATTGAGGATTGAAGAATGAGGATGAGGATTGAGGATTGAGGATTGAGGATTGAAGATTGAGTATTGAGGATTGAAAATTGACGATTGAGGATTGTCGATTGAAGATTGAGTATTGAACATTGAGGACTGAGCGTTGAGGGTTCAGTGATGAGAATTGATGTTAGTGGATAGAGGTTTGAAGATTGCAGATTGAGTATTGAGTATTGAAAACTGTGAATTGAGGATATTCTATTGAGGATTGAGGATTGTCAAATGATTGTTGATGACTGAGGGCTGAAGATTGAGGACTCAGGATTGAGGATTCGGGATTGAGGTTTAAGGACTGAGGACTGAGGTTTGAGGATTGAGGATCGAGGATTGACGCTTGAGGATTGGCGGTTGAGGATTGAGGATTGAAGATTGAGGATTGGGTATTGAGGATTGAAGAATGAGGATTGAGGATTGAGGATTGAGGATTGAGGATTGAGGATTGAAGATTGAGTATTGAGGTTGAAGATTGAGGATTGAGGACTGAGGATTGAGGATTGAGTATTGAGGATTGAGGATTGAGGATTGAAGATTGAGTATTGAGGATTGAAGATTGGGGATTGTGGATTGAAGGTTGAGTATTGAGGATTGAAGATTGAGGATTGAGGATTGAGGATTGAGAATTGACGATGAGGGCTGAGGGTTGAGGGTTGAGGTTTGAGGACTGAGGACTGAGGATTGAGAAATGAGAATTGAGGGTTGAGGATTGCGAATTGGGGATTGAGGATTGAGGATTGAAGATTGAGGATTGGGTATTGAGGATTGAAGAATGAGGATTGAGGATTGAGGATTGAGGATTGAGGATTGAGGATTGAAGGTTGAGTATTGAGGTTGAAGATTGAGGATTGAGGACTGAGGATTGAGGATTGAGTATTGAGGATTGAGGATTGAGGATTGAAGATTGAGTATTGAGGATTGAAGATTGAGGATTGTGGATTGAAGATTGAGTATTGAGGATAGAAGATTGAGGATTGAGGATTGAGGATTGAGAATTGACGATGAGGGCTGAGGGTTGAGGGTTGAGGTTTGAGGACTGAGGACTGAGGATTGAGGAATGAGAATTGAGGGTTGAGGATTGAGGATTGAGGATTGACGATTGAGGATTGGGTATTGAGGATTGAACATTGAGGGTTGAGGATTGAGGATCGAGGATTGAGGGTTGAGGATTGAAGACTGATTATTGATGATTGAAGATTGAGGATTGAGGATTGAGGGTTGTGGATTGAGGACGAGGACTGACGGTTGAGTATTGATGTTTGAGGTCTGAAGATTGAGGATTGAGGATTGAGAATTGAGGATTGAGGATTGAGGATTGAAGATTGAGGATTGGGTATTCAGGATTGAAGAATGAGGACGGAGGATGTAGGATTGAGGATCGAGGACTGAAGATTGAGTATTGAGGATTGAAAGTTGAGGATTGAGGATAGCGGATTGAGGATTGAGGATTGAGGATTGAGGATTCAGGATTGAGGATTGAGGATTGAAGATTGAGGATTGAGGATTGATGATTAAAGATTGAGTGTTGAGGATTGAAGATTGAGGATTGATGATTGAGGATTGAGGATTGAAGACTGAGGATTGAGGATTGAGGATTAAAGATTTAGTATTGAGGATTGAAGATTGAGAATTGAGGATTGAGGATTGAACATTGAGGACTGAGTGTTGAGGGTTGAGTGATGAGAATTGATGTTTGTGGATAGAGATTTGAAGATTGCAGAATGAGTATTGTTTATTGAAATCTGTGAATTGAGGATATTCTATTGAGGATTGAGGATTGTCACCTGATTGTTGAGGACTGTGGGCTGAAGATTGAGGATTCAGAATTGAGGTTTGAGGACTGAGGATTGAGGATTGAGGATTGAAGATTGAGTATTGAGGATTGAAGATTGAGGATTGAGGATTGAGGATTGAGGATGAGGGCTGTGGGTTCAGGATTGAGGTTTAAGGGCTGAGGACTGAGGATTGAGAATTGAGAATTGAGGATTGAGGATTGAGGATTGAAGATTGAGGATTGGGTATTGACGATTGAATAATGAGGATTGAGGATTGAGGATTGAGGATAGAGGATAGAGGATTGAAGATTGAGTATTGAGGATTGAAGATTGACGATTGAGGATTGTGGATTGAAGATTGAGTATTGAACATTGAGGACTGAGTGTTGAGGGTTCAGTGATGAGAATTGATGTTTGTGGATAGAGGTTTGAAGATTGCAGATTCAGTATTGAGTATTGAAAACTGTGAATTGAGGATATTCTATTGAGGATTAAGGATTGTCAACTGATTGTTGAGGACTGAGGGATGAAGATTGAGGATTCAGGATTGAGGATTCAGAATTGAGATTTGAGGACTGAGGATTGAGGATTGAAGAATGATTATTGAGGATTGAGGGTTGAGAATTGAGGATTGAGGATTGAGGAATGAAGATTGAGGATTGGGTAATGAGGATTGAAGAATGAGGATTGAGGATTGAGGATTGAGGATTGAGGATTGAAGAATGAGGATTGAGGATTGAGGATTGAGGATTGAAGATTGACGATTGAGGATTGTGGATTGAAGATTGAGTATTGAACATTGAGGACTGAGTGTTGAGGGTTCAGTGATGAGAATTGAAGTTTGTGGATAGAGGTTTGAAGATTGCAGATTCAGTATTGAGTATTGAAAACTGTGAATTGAGGATATTCTATTGAGGATTGAGGATTGTCAACTGATGGTTGAGGACTGAGGGCTGAAGATTGAGGATTCAGGATTGAGGATTCAGAATTGAGGTTTGAGGACTGAGGATTAAAGTTTGAAGAATGATTATTGAGGATTGAGGGTTGAGAATTGAGGATTGAGGATTGAGGAATGAAGATTGAGGATTGTGTAATGAGGATTGAAGAATTAGGATTGAGGATTGAGGTTTGAGTATTGAAGATTGAAGACTGAGTATTGAGGATTGAAGATTGAGGATTGAGGACTGAGGATTGAGGATTGAGTATTGAGGATTGAGGATTGAGGGTTAAAGGTTGAGTATTGAGGATTGATGATTGAGGATTGTGGATTGAAGATTGAGTATTGAGGATTGAAGATTGAGGATTGAGGATTGAGGATTGAGAATTGACGATGAGGGCTGAGGGTTGAGGATTGAGGTTTGAGGACTCAGGACTGAGAATTGAGGATTGAGGAACGAGGATTGAGGATTGAACATTGAGGATTGAGAATTGAGGGTTGAGGAATGAGGGTTGAGGATTGAAGATTGAGGATTGGGCATTGAGGATTGAACATTGAGGATTGAGGGTTTAGGATTGAAGATTGAGGATTGGGTATTGAGGATTGAAGAATGAGGACTGAGGGTTTAGGATTGAGGAATGAGGATTGAAGATTGAGTATTGAGGATTGAAGATTGAGGATTGAGGATTGAGGATTGAGGATTGAGGATTGAGGATTGAGGATTGAGGATTGAGGATTGAGGATTGAGGCTTGAGGATTGAGGATTGAGGATTGAAGATTGAGGACTGAGGATCGAGGATGAGGGCTGAAGGTTGAGGATTGTGGTTTGAGGACTGAGGACTGAGGATTGAGGGTTGAGAATTAAGGATTGAGGATTGAGGATGGAAGATTGAGGATTGGGTATTAAGGATTGAAGAATGAGGATTGAGGATCGAGTATTGAGGATTGAGGATTGAAGATAGAGTATTGAGGATTGAAGACTGACGATTGAGGATTGAGGATTGAGCGTTGAGTATTTAGGATTGAGAATTGAGGATTGAGGATTGAGGATTGAAGATTGAGGATTGGGTATTGAGGATTGAAGAATGAGGACTGAGGATGTAGGATTGAGGACCGAGGATTGATGATTGAGTATTGAGAATTGAAGACTGAGGATTGTGTGTTGAGGATTGAGTGCTGAGAATTGATGTTTGAGGATTGAGATTTGATTATTGAATTTTGTGGATTGAGTATTGAACCATGAGAATTCAGGATATTCTATTGAGTATTGAGAATTGAGGATTGATGGTTGAGTATTGAGGATTGAGGATTGAGGATTGAGTATAGAAGATTGAGGATTGATGTTTGAGGATTGATGATGGAGGATTGAGTATTGAGGATTGAGGATTGAAGATTGAGTATTGAGGATTGAAGATTGAGGATTGTGGATTGAGGATTGAGGATTGAGGATTGAGGATTGAGGATTGAGGATTGAGGATTGAGGATTGAAGATTGAGGATTGGGGACTGAGTGTAGAGGATTGAGTGATGAGAATTAATGTTTGTGGATAGAGATTTGAGGATTGCAGATTGAGTATCGAGTATTGAAAACTGTGAATTGAGGATATTCTATTGAGGATTAAGGATTGACAACTGATTGTCGAGGACTGAGTGCTGAAGATTGAGTATTCAGGATTGAGGATTCAGAATTGAGGTTTGAGGACTGAGTATTGAGGATTGAAGATTGAGTATTGAGGATTTAAGATTGACGATTGAGGATTGAGGATTGAGGATTGAAGATTGAGGATTGGGTATTGAGGATTGAAGAATGAGGATTGAGGATTGAGGATTGAGGATTGAGGATTGAAGATTGAGTATTGAGGATTGAAGATTGAGGATTGAGGACTGAGGATTGAGGATTGAGTATTGAGGATTGAGTATTGAGGATTGAGGATTGAGCATTGAGGATTGAGGATTGAAGATTGACTATTGATGAGTGGAGATTGCGGATTGATTATTGAGGGTTGAGGTTTGAGGACGAGGACTGAGGGTTGAGGATAGAGGTTTGAGGACAGAGGATTGAGGATTGAGGATTGAGAATTGATAATTGAGGATTGAGGGTTGAGGATTGAGGATTGAGTATTGAGGATTGAGGATGAGGGCTGAGGTTTGAGGTTTGAGGTTTAAGGACTGTGGACTGAGGTTTGAGGATTGAGAATTGAGGATTGAGGATTGAGGATTGAAGATTGAGGATTTGGTATTGACGATTGAAGAATGAGGATTGAAGATTGAGGATTGAGAATTGATAATTGAGGATTGAGGATCGAGGATTGACGCTTGAGGATTGGGGGTTGAGGATGGAGGATTGAAAAGGGTGGACTGAGTGTTGAGGATTGAGTGTTGAGAATTGATGTTTGAGGATTGAGATTTGATTATTGAATATTGTGCATTGAGTATTGAACCATGAGGATTCAGGATACTCCATTGAGTATTGAGAATTGAGGATTGATGGTTGAGTATTGATCATTGGTGGTTGAGGGTTGTGTGTTGAATATTGAGGATTGAGGATTGAGGATTGAGGATTGATGATTGAGGATTGAATATTGAGTATTGATGATTGAAGATTGCGGATTGAGGATCGAGTGTTGAGGATTGAGGAAGAGGGCTGACGGTTGATGATTGATGTTTGAGGTCTGAGGATTGATGTTTCAGGATTGAGAATTGGGGATTTAGGATTGAGGATTGAAGATTGAGGATTGGGTATTGAGGATTGAAGAATGAGGATTGAGGATTGAGGATTGAGGATTGAGGATTGAGGATTGAAGATTGAGTATTGAGGTTGAAGATTGAGGATTGAGGACTTAGGATTGAGGATTGAGTATTGAGGATTGAGGATTGAGGATTGAAGATTGAGTATTGAGGATTGAAGATTGAGGATTGTGGATTGAAGATTGAGTATTGAGGATTGAAGATTGAGGATTGAGGATTGAGGATTGAGAATTGACGATGAGGGCTGAGGGTTGAGGGTTGAGGTTTGAGGACTGAGGACTGAGGATTGAGGAATGAGAATTGAGGGTCGAGGATTGAGGATAGAGGATTGACGATTGAGGATAGGGTATTGAGGATTGAACATTGAGGGTTGAGGATTGAGGATCGAGGATTGAGGGTTGAGGATTGAAGACTGATTATTGATGATTGAAGGTTGAGGATTGAGGATTGAGGGTTGTGGATTGAGGACGAGGACTGACGGTTGGGTATTGATGTTTGAGGTCTGAAGATTGAGGATTGAGGTTTGAGAATTGAGGATTGAGGATTGAGGATTGAAGATTGAGGATTGGGTATTGAGGATTGATGAATGAGGACTGAGGATGTAGGATTGAGGATCGAGGATTGAAGATTGAGTATTGAGGATTGAAAGTTGAGGATTGAGGATAGCGGATTGAGGATTGAGGACTGACGATTCAGGATTGAGGATTGAGGATTGAAGATTGAGGATTGAGGATTGATTATTAAAGATTGAGTGTTGAGGATTGAAAATTGAGGATTGATGATTGAGGATTGAGGATTGAGGATTGAGGCTTGAGGATTGAGTATTGAAGGTTGAGGATTGATGTTTGAGGATTGAGGATTGAGGATTGAGGATTGAGTATAGAGGACTGAGGATTGAGGATTGAGGATTGAGGATTGAGGATTAAAGATTTAGTATTGAGGATTGAAGATTGAGAATTGAGGATTGAGGATTGAACATTGAGGACTGAGTGTTGAGGGTTGAGTGATGAGAATTGATGTTTGTGGATAGAGATTTGAAGATTGCAGAATGAGTATTGTGTATTGAAACCTGTGAATTGAGGATATTCTATTGAGGATTGAGGATTGTCACCTGACTGTTGAGGACTGTGGGCTGAAGATTGAGGATTCAGGATTGAGGATTCAGAATTGAGGTTTGAGGACTGAGGATTGAGGATTGAGGATTGAAGATTGAGTATTGAGGATTGAAGATTGAGGATTGAGGATTGAGGATTGAGGATTGAGAATTGACGATGAGGGCTGAGGGTTGAGGGTTGAGGTTTGAGGACTGAGGACTGAGGATTGAGGAATGAGAATTGAGGGTTGAGGATTGAGGATTGAGGATTGACGATTGAGGATTGGGTATTGAGGATTGAACATTGAGGGTTGAGGATTGAGGATCGAGGATTGAGGGTTGAGGATTGAAGATTGATTATTGATGATTGAAGATTGAGGATTGAGGATTGAGGGTTGTGGATTGAGGACGAGGACTGACGGTTGAGTATTGATGTTTGAGGTCTGAAGATTGAGGATTGAGGATTGAGAATTGAGGATTGAGGATTGAGGATTGAAGATTGAGGATTGGGTATTGAGGATTGAAGAATGAGGACTGAGGATGTAGGATTGAGGATCGAGGATTGAAGATTGAGTATTGAGGATTGAAAGTTGAGGATTGAGGATAGCCGATTGAGGATTGAGGATTGAGGATTCAGGATTGAGGATTGAGGATTGAAGATTGAGGATTGAGGACTGATGATTAAAGATTGAGTGTTGAGGATTGAAGATTGAGTATTGATGATTGAGGATTGAGGATTGAGGATTGAGGCTTGAGGATTGAGTATTGAAGGTTGAGGATTGATGATTGAAGATTGAGGATTGAGGACTGAGGATTGAGTATTGAGGACTGAGGATTGAAGATTGAGGATTGAGGATTGAGGATTAAAGATTTAGTATTGTGGATTGAAGATTGAGAATTGAGGATTGAGGATTGAACATTGAGGACTGAGTGTTGAGGGTTGAGTGATGAGAATTGATGTTTGTGGATAGAGATTTGAAGATTGCAGAATGAGTATTGTGTATTGAAATCTGTGAATTGAGGATATTCTATTGAGGATTGAGGATTGTCACCTGATTGTTGAGGACTGTGGGCTGAAGATTGAGGATTCAGGATTGAGGATTCAGAATTAAGGTTTGAGGACTGAGGATTGAGGATTGAGGATTCAAGATTGAGTATTGAGGATTGAAGATTGAGGATTGAGGATTGAGGATTGAGGATGAGGGCTGAGGGTTGAGGATTGAGGTTTAAGGACTGAGGACTGAGGATTGAGGATTGAGAATTGAGGATTGAGGATTGAGGATTGAAGATTGAGGATTGGGTATTGACGATTGAGGAATGAGGATTGAGGATTGAGGATTGAGGATAGAGGATAGAGGATTGAAGATTGAGTATTGAGGATTGAAGATTGACGATTGAGGATTGTGGATTGAATATTGAGTATTGAACATTGAGGACTGAGCGTTGAGGGTTCAGTGATGAGAATTGATGTTTGTGGATAGAGGTTTGAAGATTGCAGATTCAGTATTGAGTATTGAAAACTGTGAATTGAGGATATTCTATTGAGGATTGAGGATTGTCAACTGATTGTTGAGGACTGAGGGATGAAGATTGAGGATTCAGGATTGAGGATTCAGAATTGAGATTTGAGGACTGAGGATTGAGGATTGAAGAATGATTATTGAGGATTGAGGGTTGAGAATTGAGGATTGAGGATTGAGGAATGAAGATTGAGGATTGGGTAATGCGAATTGAAGAATGAGGATTGAGGATTGAGGATTGAGGATTGAGGATTGAAGAATGAGGATTGAGGATTGAGGATTGAGGATTGATGATTGAAGATTGCGGATTGAGGATTGAGTGTTGAGGATTGAGGAAGAGGACTGACGGTTGAGGATTGATGTTTGAGGTCTGAGGATTGATGATTGACGATTGAGAATTGGGGATTGAGGATTGAGGATTGCAGATTGAGGATTGGGTATTGACGATTGAAGAATGAGGATTGAGGATTGAGGATTGAGGATTGAGGATTGAGGATTGAAGATTGAGTATTGAGGTTGAAGATTTAGGATTGAGGACTGAGGATTGAGGATTGAGTATTGAGGATTGAGGATTGAGGATTGAAGATTGAGTATTGAGGATTGAAGATTGAGGATTGTGGATTGAAGATTGAGTATTGAGTATTGAAGATCGAGGATTGAGGATTGAGGATTGAGAATTGACGATGAGGGCTGAGGCTTGAG
The DNA here is from genome assembly GCF_051401765.1 of Calliopsis andreniformis. NCBI lineage: Eukaryota > Metazoa > Arthropoda > Insecta > Hymenoptera > Andrenidae > Calliopsis > Calliopsis andreniformis. Next base: position 1,712,304 of record NW_027480463.1, on the reverse strand, counting down.
GGTTGAGGTTTGAGGACTGAGGACTGAGGATTGAGGAATGAGAATTGAGGGTTGAGGATTGAGGATTGAGGATTGAGGATTGACGATTGAGGATTGGGTATTGAGGATTGAACATTGAGGATTGAGGATTGAGGATCGAGGATTGAATGTTGAGGATTGAAGATTGATTATTGATGATTGAAGATTGAGGATTGAGGATTGAGGGTTGTGGACTGAGGACGAGGACTGACGGTTGAGTGTTGATGTTTGAGGTCTGAAGATTGAGGATTGAGGATTGAGAATTGAGGATTGAGGATTGAGGATTGAAGATTGAGGATTGGGTATTGAGGATTGAAGAATGAGGACTGAGGATGTAGGATTGAGGATCGAGGATTGAAGATTGAGTATTGAGGATTGAAAGTTGAGGATTGAGGATAGCGGATTGAGGATTGAGGATTGAGGATTCAGGATTGAGGATTGAGGATTGAAGATTGAGGATTGAGGATTGATGATTAAAGATTGAGTGTTGAGGATTGAAGAATGAGGACTGAGGATTTAGGATTGAGGAATGAGGATTGAAGATTGAGTATTGAGGATTGAAGATTGAGGATTGAGGATTGAGGATTAAGGATTGAGGATTGAGGATTGAGGATTGAGGGTTGAGGATTGAGGATTGAGGCTTGAGGATTGAGGATTGAGGATTGAAGATTGAGGATTGAGGATCGAGGATGAGGGCTGAAGGTTGAGGATTGAGGTTTGAGGACTGAGGACTGAGGATTGAGGGTTGAGAATTAAGGATTCAGGATTGAGGATGGAAGATTGAGGATTGGGTATTGAGGATTGAGGAATGAGGATTGAATATTAGGTATTGAGGATTGAGGATTGAAGATTGAGTATTGAGGATTGAAGACTGACGATTGAGGATTGAGGATTGAGCGTTGAGGACTTAGGAATGAGAATTGAGGACTGAGGATTGAAGATTGAGGATTGAGGATTGAGGGTTGTGGATTGAGGACGAGGACTGAGGGTTGAGTATTGATGTTTGAGGTCTGAGGATTGAGGATTGAGGATTGAGAATTGAGGATTGAATATTGAGTATTGAGGATTGAAGGTTGAGGATTGATGGTTGAGTATTGAGGATTGGTGGTTGAGGGTTGTGTGTTGAATATTGAGGATTGAGGATTGAGGTTTGAGGATTGAAGATTGAGGATTGAATATTGAGTATTGATGATTGAAGATTGAGGATTGGGGATTGAGTGTTGATGATTGAGGACGAGGACTGACGGTTGAGGATTGAGGTTTGAGGTTTGAGGATTGAGGGTTGAGGACTGAGGATTGAGGATTGAGGATTGAGCATTGAGGATTGAAGATTGAGGACTGGGGGTTGAGGATTGAAGATTGACGATTGAGGATTGTGGATTGAAGATTGAGGATTGAACGTTGAGGACTGAGCGTTGAAGGTTGAGTGATGAGAATTGATGTTTGTGGATAGAGGTTTGAAGATTGCAGGTTGAGTATTGAGTATTGAAAACTGTGAATTGAGGATATTCTATTGAGGATTCAGGGTTGACAACTGATTGTTGAGGACTGAGGGCTGAGGATTGAGGATTCAGGATTGAGGATTCAGAATTGAGGTTTGAGGACAGAGGATTGAGTATTGAAGATTGAGGATTGATGATTGAGGATTGAGGATTGAGGATTGAGGATTGAGGATTGAGGATTGAAGATTGAGAATTGAGGATTGAAGGTTGAGGATTGAGAAATGAGGATTGAGGATTGAGGATTGAGAATTGAGGATTGAGGATTGAGTGTTGGAGATTGAGGATTGGGTATTGAGGATTGAGGATTGAGTATTGAAGGTTGAGGATTGATGACTGAGGATTGGGGATTGAGGATTGAGGATTGAGGATTGAGGATTGAAGATTGAGAATTGAGGATTGAAGGTTGAGGATTGAGAAATGAGGATTGACGATTGAGGATGAGGACTGATGGTTGAGGGTTGAGGTTTTAGGACTGAGGACTGAGGATTGAGTGTTGGAGATTGAGGATTGGGTATTGAGGATTGAGGATTGAGTATTGAATGTTGAGGATTGATGACTGAGGATTGAGGATTGAGGATCGAGGATTGAGGATTGAACATTGAGGATTGAGGATTGAGGATCGAGGATTGAGGGTTGAAGATTGAAGATTGAATATTGATGATTGAAGATTGAGGATTGAGGATTGAAGGTTGTGGATTGAGGACGAGGACTGACGGTTGAGTGTTGATGTTTGAGGTCTGAAGATTGAGGATTGAGGATTGAGAATTGAGAATTGAGGATTGAGGATTGAGGATTGAAGATTGAGGATTGGGTATTGAGGATTGAAGAATGAGGACTGAGGATTTAGGATTGAGGATTGAACATTGAGGATTGAGGGTTGAGGATTGAAGATTGAGAATTGGGTATTGAGGATTGAAGAATGAGGACTGAGGGTTTAGGATTGAGGAATGAGGATTGAAGATTGAGTATTGAGGATTGAAGATTGAGGATTGAGGATTGAGGATTGAGGATTGAGGATTGAGGATTGAGGATTGAGGATTGTGGATTGAGGATTGAGGATTGAGGCTTGAGGATTGAGGATTCAGGATTGAAGATTGAGGACTGAGGATCGAGGATGAGGGCTGAAGGTTGAGGATTGTGGTTTGAGGACTGAGGACTGAGGATTGAGGGTTGAGAATTAAGGATTGAGGATTGAGGATGGAAGATTGAGGATTGGGTATTGAGGATTGAAGAATGAGGATTGAGGATCGAGTATTGAGGATTGAGGATTGAAGATTGAGTATTGAGGATTGAAGACTGACGATTGAGGATTGAGGATTGAGCGTTGAGTATTTAGGATTGAGAATTGAGGATTGAGGATTGAGGATTGAAGATTGAGGATTGGGTATTGAGTATTGAAGAATCAGGATTGAGGATTGAGGATTGAGGATTGCGGATTGAAGATTGAGGATTGAGAATTGAGGATTGAGGATTGAAGATTGAGTATTGAGGATTGAAGATTGAGGATTGAGGATTGAGGATTGAGGATTGAAGATTGAGGATTGGGGACTGAGTGTTGAAGGTTGAGAGATGAGCATTGATGTTTGTGGATGGAGATTTGAAGATTGAAGATTGAGGATTGAGTGTTGGAAACTGAGAATTCAGGATATTCTATTGAGTATTGAGAATTTTGGATTGATGGTTGAGTATTGTGGATTGATGGTTGAGGGTTGTGTGTTGAATATTGGGGATTGGCGGATTGAGTATTGAAGATTGAGGACTGAGGACTGAGGATTGAGTATTGAGGATTGAGGATTGAGTATTGAGGATTGAGGATTGAAGATTGAGTATTGATGAGTGGAGATTGCGGATTGATTATTGGGGGTTCAGGTTTGAGGACGAGGACCGAGGGTTGAGGATTGAGGTTTGAGGACAGAGGATTGAGGATTGAGGATTGAGAATTGATAATTGAGGATTGAGGGTTGAGGATTGAGGATTGAGTATTGAGGATTGAGGATGAGGGCTGAGGTTTGAGGTTTGAGGTCTAAGGACTGACGACTGAGGATTGAGGATTGAGGATTGAGGATTGAGGATTGAGGATTGAAGATTGAGGATTTGGTATTGAGGATTGAAGAATGAGGATTGAGGATTGAGGATTGAGGATTGAGGATTGAAGATTGAGTATTGAGGATTGAAGATTGACGATTGAGGATTGTGGATTGAAGATTGAGTATTGAACATTGAGGACTGAGTGTTGAGGGTTCAGTGATGAGAATTGATGTTTGTGGATAGAGCTTTGAAGATTGCAGATTGAGTATTGAGTATTGAAAACTGTGACTTGGGGATATTCTATTGAGGATTGAGGATTGTCAACTGATTGTTGAGGACTGAGGGCTGAAGATTGAGGATTCAGGATTGAGGATTCAGAATTGATGTTTGAGGCCTGAGGATTGAGGATTGAAGATTGATTATTGAGGATTGAGGATTGAGAATTGAGAATTGAGGATTGAGGATTGAGGATTGAAGATTGAGGATTGGGTATTGAGGATTGAAGAATGAGGATTGAGGATTGAGGATTGAGGATTTAGGATTGAAGATTGAGTATTGAGGATTGAAGATTGAGGATTGAGGACTGCGGATTGAGGATTGAGTATTGAGGATTGAAGATTGAGGATTAAAGATTGAGTATTGAGGATTGAAGATTGAAGATTGTGGATTGAAGATTGAGTATTGAAGATTGAAGATTGAGGATTAAGGATTGAGGATTGAGAATTGACGATGAGGTCTGAGGGTTGAGGATTGAGGTTTGAGGACTGAGGACTGAGGATTGAGGATTGAGAATTGAGGACTGAGGATTGAGGATTGAGGATTGAAGATTGAGGATTGGGTATTGAGGATTGAACATTGAGGATTGAGGATTGAGGATCGAGGATTGAGGATTGAGGATTGAAGATTGAATATTGATGATTGAAGTTTGAGGATTGAGGATTGAGGGTTGTGGATTGAGGACGAGGACTGAGGGTTGAGGATTGAGGTTTGAGGACAGAGGATTGAGGATTGAGGATTGAGAATTGATAATTGAGGATTGAGGGTTGAGGATTGATGATTGAGTATTGAGGATTGAGGATGAGGGCTGAGGTTTGAGGTTTGAGGTCTAAGGACTGACGACTGAGGATTGAGGATTGAGGATTGAGGATTGAAGATTGAGGATTTGGTATTGAGGATTGAAGAATGAGGATTGAGGATTGAGGATTGTGGATTGAGGATTGACTATTGAAGATTGAGTATTGAGGATTTAAGATTGACGATTGAGGATTGTGGATTGAAGATTGAGTATTGAACATTGACGACTGAGTGTTGAGGGTTCAGTGATGAGAATTGATGTTTGTGTATAGAGGTTTGAAGATTCCAGATTGAGTATTGAATATTGAAATCTGTGAATTGAGGATATTCTATTGAGGATTGAGGATTGTCAACTGATTGTTGAGGACTGAGGGCTGAAGATTGAGGATTCAGGATTGAGGATTGGGTAATGAGGATTGAGGAATGAGGATTGAGGATTGAGGATTGAGGATTGAGGATTGAGGATTGAGGATTGAGGAATGAAGATTGAGGATTGGGTGTGAGGATTGAAGAATGAGGATTGAGGATTGAAGATTGAGGATTGAGGATTGAGGATTGAGAATTGACGATGAGGGCTGAGGGTTGAGGATTGAGGTTTGAGGACTCAGGACTGAGAATTGAGGATTGAGGAATGAGGATTGAGGATTGAGGATTGAGGCTTGAGGATTGAGGATTGAGGATTGAAGATTGAGGACTGAGGATCGAGGATGAGGGCTGAAGGTTGAGGATTGTGGTTTGAGGACTGAGGACTGAGGATTGAGGGTTGAGAATTAAGGATTGAGGATTGAGGATGGAAGATTGAGGTTTGGGTATTGAGGATTGAAGAATGAGGATTGAGGATCGAGTATTGAGGATTGAGGATTGAAGATTGAGTATTGAGGATTGAAGGCTAACGATTGAGGATTGAGGATTGAGCGTTGAGTATTTAGGATTGAGAATTGAGGATTGAGGACTGAGGATTGAGGATTGCAGATTGAGTATTGAGGATTGAAGATTGGGGATTGAGGATTGAGGATTGAGGATTGAGGATTGAGGATTGAAGATTGAGTATTGAGGATTGAAGATTGAGGATTGAGGTTTGAGGATTGAGGATTGAGGTTTGAGGATTGAGGATTGAGGATTGAGGATTGAAGATTGAGTATTGAGGATTGGAGATTAAGATTGAAGATTGAGGACTGAGGATTGAAGATTGAGGATTCGGTATTGGGGACTGAACATTGAGGATTGAGGGTTGAGGATTGAGGATTGAGGATTGAGGATTGAAGATTGAATATTAATGATCGAAGATTGAGGATTGAGGATTGAGGGTTGTCGATTGAGGACGAGGACTGAGGGTTGAGTATTGATGTTTGAAGTCTGAGGATTGAGGATTGAGAATTGAGGATTGAGGATTGAGGATTGAAGATTGAGGATTGCGGATTGTCGATTGAGGATTGAGGATGAGGGATGAGGGTAGAGGATTGAGGTTTGCGGACTGAGGACTGAGGATTGAGGATTGAGAAATGAGGATTGAGGATTGAGGATTGAAGATTGAGGATTGGGTATTGAGGATTGAAGGATGAGGATTGAGGATTGAGGATTGAGTATTGAGGATTAAAGGTTGAGCACTGAGGATTGAAGACTGACGATTGAGGAGAGAGGATTGAGGATTGAGGATTGAAGATTGAGTATTGAGGATTGAAGATTGAGGATTGAGGATTGAGGATTGAGGATTGAGGATTGAAGGTTGAGTATTGAGAATTGAAGACTGAGGATTGAGGGTTGAGGATTGAGGACTGAGGATTGACGCTTGAGGATTGAGGATTGAGGATGGAGGATTGAAGAGAGAGGACTGAGTGTTGAGTATTGAGTGCTGAGAATTGATGTTTGAGGATTGAGATTTGATTATTGAATTTTGTGGATTGAGTATTGAACCATGAGAATTCAGGATATTCTATTGAGTATTGAGAATTGAGGATTGATGGTTGAGTATTGAGGATTGAGGATTGAGGATTGAGTATAGAAGATTGAGGATTGATGTTTGAGGATTGATGATGGAGGATTGAGTATTGAGGATTGAGGATTGAATATTTAGTATTGAGGATTGAAGATTGAGGATTGTGGATTGAGGATTGAGGATTGAGGATTGAGGATTGAGGATTGAGGATTGAGGATTGAGGATTGAAGATTGAGGATTGGGGACTGAGTGTAGAGGATTGAGTGATGAGAATTAATGTTTTTGGATAGAGATTTGAGGATTGCAGATTGAGTATCGAGTATTGAAAGCTGTGAATTGAGGATATTCTATTGAGGATTGAGGATTGACAACTGATTGTCGAGGACTGAGGGCTGAAGATTGAGTATTCAGGATTGAGGATTCAGAATTGAGGTTTGAGGACTGAGGATTGAGGATTGAAGATTGAGTATTGAGGATTTAAGATTGACGATTGAGGATTGAGGATTGAGGATTGAAGATTGAGGATTGGGTATTGAGGATTGAAGAATGAGTATTGAGGATTGAGGATTGAGGATTGAGGATTGAAGATTGAGTATTGAGGATTGAAGATTGAGGATTGAGGACTGAGGATTGAGGATTGAGTATTGAGGATTGAGTATTGAGGATTGAGGATTGAGGATTGAGGATTGAGGATTGAGGATTGAGGATTGAGGATTGAGGATTGAGGATTGAGGATTGAGGATTGAGGATTGAAGATTGAGGATTGGGGACTGAGTGTAGAGGATTGAGTGATGAGAATTAATGTTTGTGGATAGAGATTTGAGGATTGCAGATTGAGTATCGAGTATTGAAAACTGTGAATTGAGGATATTCTATTGAGGATTGAGGATTGACAACTGATTGTCGAGGACTGAGGGCTGAAGATTGAGTATTCAGGATTGAGGATTCAGAATTGAGGTTTGAGGACTGAGGATTGAGGATTGAAGATTGAGTATTGAGGATTTAAGATTGACGATTGAGGATTGAGGATTGAGGATTGAAGATTGAGGATTGGGTATTGAGGATTGAAGAATGAGTATTGAGGATTGAGGATTGAGGATTGAGGATTGAAGATTGAGTATTGAGGATTGAAGATTGAGGATTGAGGACTGAGGATTGAGGATTGAGTATTGAGGATTGAGTATTGAGGATTGAGGATTGAGCATTGAGGATTGAGGATTGAAGATTGAGTATTGATGCGTGGAGGTTGCGGATTGATTATTGAGGGCTGAGGTGTGAGGACGAGGCCTGAGGGATTAGGATAGAGGTTTGAGGACAGAGGATTGAGGATTGAGGATTGAGAATTGATAATTGAGGATTGAGGGTTGAGGATTGAGGATTGAGTATTGAGGATTGAGGATGAGGGCTGAGGTTTGAGGTTTGAGGTTTAAGGACTGTGGACTGAGGTTTGAGGATTGAGAATTGAGGATTGAGGATTGAGGATTGAAGATTGAGGATTTGGTATTGAGGATTGAAGAATGAGGATTGAGGATTGAGGATTGAGGATTGAGGATTGAAGATTGAGTATTGAGGATTGAAAATTGACGATTGAGGATTGTCGATTGAAGATTGAGTATTGAACATTGAGGACTGAGTGTTGAGGGTTCAGTGATGAGCATTGATGTTAGTGGATAGAGGTTTGAAGATTGCAGATTGAGTATTGAGTATTGAAAACTGTGAATTGAGGATATTCTATTGAGGATTGAGGATTGTGAAATGATTGTTGATGACTGAGGGCTGAAGATTGAGGATTCAGGATTGAGGATTCGGGATTGAGGTTTAAGGACTGAGGACTGAGGTTTGAGGATTGAGGATCGAGGATTGACGCTTGAGGATTGGGGGTTGAGGATGGAGGATTGAAAAGGGTGGACTGAGTGTTGAGGATTGAGTGTTGAGAATTGATGTTTGAGGATTGAGATTTGATTATTGAATATTGTGCATTGAGTATTGAACCATGAGGATTCAGGATACTCCATTGAGTATTGAGAATTGAGGATTGATGGTTGAGTATTGATCATTGGTGGTTGAGGGTTGTGTGTTGAATATTGAGGATTGAGGATTGAGGATTGAGGATTGATGATTGAGGATTGAATATTGAGTATTGATGATTGAAGATTGCGGATTGAGGATTGAGTGTTGAGGATTGAGGAAGAGGGCTGACGGTTGATGATTGATGTTTGAGGTCTGAGGATTGATGTTTCAGGATTGAGAATTGAGGGTTGTGGATTGAGGACGAGGACTGAGGGTTGAGGATTGAGGTTTGAGGACAGAGGATTGAGGATTGAGGATTGAGAATTGATAATTGAGGATTGAGGGTTGAGGATTGAGGATTGAGTATTGAGGATTGAGGATGAGGGCTGAGGGTTGAGTATTGATGTTTGAAGTCTGAGGATTGAGGATTGAGGATTGTGAATTGAGGATTGGGGATTGAGGATTGAAGATTGAGGATCCGGTATTGAGGATTCAAGAATGAGGATAGAGGAGTGAGGACTGAGGATTGAGGATTGCAGATTGAGTATTGAGGATTGAAGATTGGGGATTGAGGATTGAGGATTGAGGATTGAGGATTGAGGATTGAGGATTGAAGATTGAGTATTGAGGATTGAAGATTGAGGATTGAGGTTTGAGGATTGAGGATTGAGGTCTGAGGATTGAGGATTGAGGATTGAGGATTGAAGATTGAGTATTGAGGATAGGAGATTAAGATTGAAGATTGAGGACTGAGGATTGAAGATTGAGGATTCGGTATTGGGGACTGAACATTGAGGATTGAGGGTTGAGGATTGAGGATTGAGGATTGAGGATTGAAGATTGAATATTAATGATCGAAGATTGAGGATTGAGGATTGAAGGTTGTCGACTGAGGACGAGGACTGAGGGTTGAGTATTGATGTTTGAAGTCTGAGCGTTGAGGATTGAGAATTGAGGATTGAGGATTGAGGATTGAAGATTGAGGATTGCGGATTGTCGATTGAGGATTGAGGATGAGGGATGAGGGTAGAGGATTGAGGTTTGCGGACTGAGGACTGAGGATTGAGGATTGAGAACTGAGGATTGAGGATTGAGGATTGAAGATTGAGGATTGGGTATTGAGGATTGAAGGATGAGGATTGAGGATTGAGGATTGAGTATTGAGGATTAAAGGTTGAGCACTGAGGATTGAAGACTGACGATTGAGGATAGAGGATTGAGGATTGAGGATTGAAGATTGAGTATTGAGGATTGAAGATTGAGGATTGAGGATTGAGGATTGAGGATTGAGGATTGAAGATTGTGTATTGAGAATTGAAGACTGAGGATTGAGGGTTGAGGATTGAGGACTGAGGATTGACGCTTGAGGATTGAGGATTGAGGATGGAGGATTGAAGAGAGAGGACTGAGTGTTGAGTATTGAGTGCTGAGAATTGATGTTTGAGGATTGAGATTTGATTATTGAATTTTGTGGATTGAGTATTGAACCATGAGAATTCAGGATATTCTATTGAGTATTGAGAATTGAGGATTGAGGATTGAGAATTGAGGATTGAGGATTGAGGATTGAAGATTGAGGATTGGGTATTCAGGATTGAAGAATGAGGACGGAGGATGTAGGATTGAGGATCGAGGACTGAAGATTGAGTATTGAGGATTGAAAGTTGAGGATTGAGGATAGCGGATTGAGGATTGAGGATTGAGGATTGAGGATTCAGGATTGAGGATTGAGGATTGAAGATTGAGGATTGAGGATTGATGATTAAAGATTGAGTGTTGAGGATTGAAGATTGAGGATTGATGATTGAGGATTGAGGATTGAAGACTGAGGATTGAGGATTGAGGATTAAAGATTTAGTATTGAGGATTGAAGATTGAGAATTGAGGATTGAGGATTGAACATTGAGGACTGAGTGTTGAGGGTTGAGTGATGAGAATTGATGTTTGTGGATAGAGATTTGAAGATTGCAGAATGAGTATTGTTTATTGAAATCTGTGAATTGAGGATATTCTATTGAGGATTGAGGATTGTCACCTGATTGTTGAGGACTGTGGGCTGAAGATTGAGGATTCAGGATTGAGGATTCAGAATTGAGGTTTGAGGACTGAGGATTGAGGATTGAGGATTGAAGATTGAGTATTGAGGATTGAAGATTGAGGATTGAGGATTGAGGATTGAGGATGAGGGCTGTGGGTTCAGGATTGAGGTTTAAGGACTGAGGACCGAGGATTGAGAATTGAGAATTGAGGATTGAGGATTGAGGATTGAAGATTGAGGATTGGGTATTGACGATTGAATAATGAGGATTGAGGATTGAGGATTGAGGATAGAGGATAGAGGATTGAAGATTGAGTATTGAGGATTGAAGATTGACGATTGAGGATTGTGGATTGAAGATTGAGTATTGAACATTGAGGACTGAGTGTTGAGGGTTCAGTGATGAGAATTGATGTTTGTGGATAGAGGTTTGAAGATTGCAGATTCAGTATTGAGTATTGAAAACTGTGAATTGAGGATATTCTATTGAGGATTAAGGATTGTCAACTGATTGTTGAGGACTGAGGGATGAAGATTGAGGATTCAGGATTGAGGATTCAGAATTGAGATTTGAGGACTGAGGATTGAGGATTGAAGAATGATTATTGAGGATTGAGGGTTGAGAATTGAGGATTGAGGATTGAGGAATGAAGATTGAGGATTGGGTAATGAGGATTGAAGAATGAGGATTGAGGATTGAGGATTGAGGATTGAGGATTGAAGAATGAGGATTGAGGATTGAGGATTGAGGATTGAAGATTGACGATTGAGGATTGTGGATTGAAGATTGAGTATTGAACATTGAGGACTGAGTGTTGAGGGTTCAGTGATGAGAATTGAAGTTTGTGGATAGAGGTTTGAAGATTGCAGATTCAGTATTGAGTATTGAAAACTGTGAATTGAGGATATTCTATTGAGGATTGAGGATTGTCAACTGATGGTTGAGGACTGAGGGCTGAAGATTGAGGATTCAGGATTGAGGATTCAGAATTGAGGTTTGAGGACTGAGGATTAAAGTTTGAAGAATGATTATTGAGGATTGAGGGTTGAGAATTGAGGATTGAGGATTGAGGAATGAAGATTGAGGATTGTGTAATGAGGATTGAAGAATTAGGATTGAGGATTGAGGTTTGAGTATTGAAGATTGAAGACTGAGTATTGAGGATTGAAGATTGAGGATTGAGGACTGAGGATTGAGGATTGAGTATTGAGGATTGAGGATTGAGGGTTAAAGGTTGAGTATTGAGGATTGATGATTGATGATTGTGGATTGAAGATTGAGTATTGAGGATTGAAGATTGAGGATTGAGGATTGAGGATTGAGAATTGAGGATTGAGGATTGAAGATTGAGTATTGAGGTTGAAGATTGAGGATTGAGGACTGAGGATTGAGGATTGAGTATTGAGGATTGAGGATTGAGGATTGAAGATTGAGTATTGAGGATTGAACATTGAGGATTGTGGATTGAAGATTGAGTATTGAGGATTGAAGATAGAGGATTGAGGATTGAGGATTGAGAATTGACGATGAGGGCTGAGGGTTGAGGGTTGAGGTTTGAGGACTGAGGACTGAGGATTGAGGAATGAGAATTGAGGGTTGAGGATTGAGGATTGAGGATTGACGATTGAGGTTTGGGTATTGAGGATTGAACATTGAGGATTGAGGATTGAGGATCGAGGATTGAGTGTTGAGGATTGAAGATTGATTATTGATGATTGAAGATTGAGGATTGAGGATTGAGGGTTGCGGATTGAGGACGAGGACTGACGGTTGAGTATTGATGTTTGAGGTCTGAAGATTGAGGATTGAGGATTGAGAATTGAGGATTGAGGATTGAGGATTGAAGATTGAGGATTGGGTATTGAGGATTGAAGAATGAGGACTGAGGATGTAGGATTGAGGACCGAGGATTGATGATTGAGTATTGAGAATTGAAGACTGAGGATTGAGTGTTGAGGATTGAGTGCTGAGAATTGATGTTTGAGGATTGAGATTTGATTATTGAATTTTGTGGATTGAGTATTGAACCATGAGAATTCAGGATATTCTATTGAGTATTGAGAATTGAGGATTGATGGTTGAGTATTGAGGATTGAGGATTGAGGATTGAGTATAGAAGATTGAGGATTGATGTTTGAGGATTGATGATGGAGGATTGAGTATTGAGGGTTGAGGATTGAAGATTGAGTATTGAGGATTGAAGATTGAGGATTGTGGATTGAGGATTGAGGATTGAGGATTGAGGATTGAGGATTGAGGATTGAGGATTGAGGATTGAAGATTGAGGATTGGGGACTGAGTGTAGAGGATTGAGTGATGAGAATTAATGTTTGTGGATAGAGATTTGAGGATTGCAGATTGAGTATCGAGTATTGAAAACTGTGAATTGAGGATATTCTATTGAGGATTAAGGATTGACAACTGATTGTCGAGGACTGAGGGCTGAAGATTGAGTATTCAGGATTGAGGATTCAGAATTGAGGTTTGAGGACTGAGGATTGAGGATTGAAGATTGTGTATTGAGGATTTAAGATTGACGATTGAGGATTGAGGATTGAGGATTGAAGATTGAGGATTGGGTATTGAGGATTGAAGAATGAGGATTGAGGATTGAGGATTGAGGATTGAGGATTGAAGATTGAGTATTGAGGATTGAAGATTGAGGATTGAGGACTGAGGATTGAGGATTGAGTATTGAGGATTGAGTATTGAGGATTGAGGATTGAGCATTGAGGATTGAGGATTGAAGATTGAGTATTGATGAGTGGAGATTGCGGATTGATTATTGAGGGTTGAGGTTTGAGGACGAGGACTGAGGGTTGAGGATAGAGGTTTGAGGACAGAGGATTGAGGATTGAGGATTGAGAATTGATAATTGAGGATTGAGGGTTGAGGATTGAGGATTGAGTATTGAGGATTGAGGATGAGGGCTGAGGTTTGAGGTTTGAGGTTTAAGGACTGTGGACTGAGGTTTGAGGATTGAGAATTGAGGATTGAGGATTGAGGATTGAAGATTGAGGATTTGGTATTGACGATTGAAGAATGAGGATTGAGGATTGAGGATTGAGGATTGAGGATTGAAGATTGAGTATTGAGGATTGAAAATTGACGATTGAGGATTGTCGATTGAAGATTGAGTATTGAACATTGAGGACTGAGTGTTGAGGGTTCAGTGATGAGAATTGATGTTAGTGGATAGAGGTTTGAAGATTGCAGATTGAGTATTGAGTATTGAAAACTGTGAATTCAGGATATTCTATTGAGGATTGAGGATTGTCAAATGATTGTTGATGACTGAGGGCTGAAGATTGAGGATTCAGGATTGAGGATTCGGGATTGAGGTTTAAGGACTGAGGACTGAGGTTTGAGGATTGAGGATCGAGGATTGACGCTTGAGGATTGGGGGTTGAGGATGGAGGATTGAAAAGGGTGGACTGAGTGTTGAGGATTGAGTGTTGAGAATTGATGTTTGAGGATTGAGATTTGATTATTGAATATTGTGCATTGAGTATTGAACCATGAGGATTCAGGATACTCCATTGAGTATTGAGAATTGAGGATTGATGGTTGAGTATTGATCATTGGTGGTTGAGGGTTGTGTGTTGAATATTGAGGATTGAGGATTGAGGATTGAGGATTGATGATTGAGGATTGAATATTGAGTATTGATGATTGAAGATTGCGGATTGAGGATTGAGTGTTGAGGATTGAGGAAGAGGGCTGACGGTTGATGATTGATGTTTGAGGTCTGAGGATTGATGTTTCAGGATTGAGAATTGGGGATTTAGGATTGAGGATTGAAGATTGAGGATTGGGTATTGAGGATTGAAGAATGAGGATTGAGGATTGAGGATTGAGGATTGAGGATTGAGGATTGAAGATTGAGTATTGAGGTTGAAGATTGAGGATTGAGGACTTAGGATTGAGGATTGAGTATTGAGGATTGAGGATTGAGGATTGAAGATTGAGTATTGAGGATTGAAGATTGAGGATTGTGGATTGAAGATTGAGTATTGAGGATTGAAGATTGAGGATTGAGGATTGAGGATTGAGAATTGACGATGAGGGCTGAGGGTTGAGGGTTGAGGTTTGAGGACTGAGGACTGAGGATTGAGGAATGAGAATTGAGGGTCGAGGATTGAGGATTGAGGATTGACGATTGAGGATAGGGTATTGAGGATTGAACATTGAGGGTTGAGGATTGAGGATCGAGGATTGAGGGTTGAGGATTGAAGACTGATTATTGATGATTGAAGGTTGAGGATTGAGGATTGAGGGTTGTGGATTGAGGACGAGGACTGACGGTTGGGTATTGATGTTTGAGGTCTGAAGATTGAGGATTGAGGTTTGAGAATTGAGGATTGAGGATTGAGGATTGAAGATTGAGGATTGGGTATTGAGGATTGATGAATGAGGACTGAGGATGTAGGATTGAGGATCGAGGATTGAAGATTGAGTATTGAGGTTTGAAAGTTGAGGATTGAGGATAGCGGATTGAGGATTGAGGATTGACGATTCAGGATTGAGGATTGAGGATTGAAGATTGAGGATTGAGGATTGATTATTAAAGATTGAGTGTTGAGGATTGAAAATTGAGGATTGATGATTGAGGATTGAGGATTGAGGATTGAGGCTTGAGGATTGAGTATTGAAGGTTGAGGATTGATGTTTGAGGATTGAGGATTGAGGATTGAGGATTGAGTATAGAGGACTGAGGATTGAGGATTGAGGATTGAGGATTGAGGATTAAAGATTTAGTATTGAGGATTGAAGATTGAGAATTGAGGATTGAGGATTGAACATTGAGGACTGAGTGTTGAGGGTTGAGTGATGAGAATTGATGTTTGTGGATAGAGATTTGAAGATTGCAGAATGAGTATTGTGTATTGAAACCTGTGAATTGAGGATATTCTATTGAGGATAGAGGATTGTCACCTGACCGTTGAGGACTGTGGGCTGAAGATTGAGGATTCAGGATTGAGGATTCAGAATTGAGGTTTGAGGACTGAGGATTGAGGATTGAGGATTGAAGATTGAGTATTGAGGATTGAAGATTGAGGATTGAGGATTGAGGATTGAGGATTGAGAATTGACGATGAGGGCTGAGGGTTGAGGGTTGAGGTTTGAGGACTGAGGACTGAGGATTGAGGAATGAGAATTGAGGGTTGAGGATTGAGGATTGAGGATTGACGATTGAGGATTGGGTATTGAGGATTGAACATTAAGGGTTGAGGATTGAGGATCGAGGATTGAGGGTTGAGGATTGAAGATTGATTATTGATGATTGAAGATTGAGGATTGAGGATTGAGGGTTGTGGATTGAGGACGAGGACTGACGGTTGAGTATTGATGTTTGAGGTCTGAAGATTGAGGATTGAGGATTGAGAATTGAGGATTGAGGATTGAGGATTGAAGATTGAGGATTGGGTATTGAGGATTGAAGAATGAGGACTGAGGATGTAGGATTGAGGATCGAGGATTGAAGATTGAGTATTGAGGATTGAAAGTTGAGGATTGAGGATAGCCGATTGAGGATTGAGGATTGAGGATTCAGGATTGAGGATTGAGGATTGAAGATTGAGGATTGAGGACTGATGATTAAAGATTGAGTGTTGAGGATTGAAGATTGAGTATTGATGATTGAGGATTGAGGATTGAGGATTGAGGCTTGAGGATTGAGTATTGAAGGTTGAGGATTGATGATTGAAGATTGAGGATTGAGGACTGAGGATTGAGTATTGAGGACTGAGGATTGAAGATTGAGGATTGAGGATTGAGGATTAAAGATTTAGTATTGTGGATTGAAGATTGAGAATTGAGGATTGAGGATTGAACATTGAGGACTGAGTGTTGAGGGTTGAGAGATGAGAATTGATGTTTGTGGATAGAGATTTGAAGATTGCAGAATGAGTATTGTGTATTGAAATCTGTGAATTGAGGATATTCTATTGAGGATTGAGGATTGTCACCTGATTGTTGAGGACTGTGGGCTGAAGATTGAGGATTCAGGATTGAGGATTCAGAATTAAGGTTTGAGGACTGAGGATTGAGGATTGAGGATTCAAGATTGAGTATTGAGGATTGAAGATTGAGGATTGAGGATTGAGGATTGAGGATGAGGGCTGAGGGTTGAGGATTGAGGTTTAAGGACTGAGGACTGAGGATTGAGGATTGAGAATTGAGGATTGAGGATTGAGGATTGAAGATTGAGGATTGTGTATTGACGATTGAGGAATGAGGATTGAGGATTGAGGATTGAGGATAGAGGATAGAGGATTGAAGATTGAGTATTGAGGATTGAAGATTGACGATTGAGGATTGTGGATTGAATATTGAGTATTGAACATTGAGGACTGAGCGTTGAGGGTTCAGTGATGAGAATTGATGTTTGTGGATAGAGGTTTGAAGATTGCAGATTCAGTATTGAGTATTGAAAACTGTGAATTGAGGATATTCTATTGAGGATTGAGGATTGTCAACTGATTGTTGAGGACTGAGGGATGAAGATTGAGGATTCAGGATTGAGGATTCAGAATTGAGATTTGAGGACTGAGGATTGAGGATTGAAGAATGATTATTGAGGATTGAGGGTTGAGAATTGAGGATTGAGGATTGAGGAATGAAGATTGAGGATTGGGTAATGCGAATTGAAGAATGAGGATTGAGGATTGAGGATTGAGGATTGAGGATTGAAGAATGAGGATTGAGGATTGAGGATTGAGGATTGATGATTGAAGATTGCGGATTGAGGATTGAGTGTTGAGGATTGAGGAAGAGGACTGACGGTTGAGGATTGATGTTTGAGGTCTGAGGATTGATGATTGACGATTGAGAATTGGGGATTGAGGATTGAGGATTGCAGATTGAGGATTGGGTATTGACGATTGAAGAATGAGGATTGAGGATTCAGGATTGAGGATTGAGGATTGAGGATTGAAGATTGAGTATTGAGGTTGAAGATTTAGGATTGAGGACTGAGGATTGAGGATTGAGTATTGAGGATTGAGGATTGAGGATTGAAGATTGAGTATTGAGGATTGAAGATTGAGGATTGTGGATTGAAGATTGAGTATTGAGTATTGAAGATTGAGGATTGAGGATTGAGGATTGAGAATTGACGATGAGGGCTGAGGCTTGAGGGTTGAGGTTTGAGGACTGAGGACTGAGGATTGAGGAATGAGAATTGAGGGTTGAGGATTGAGGATTGAGGATTGACGATTGAGGATTGGGTATTGAGGATTGAACATTGAGGATTGAGGATTGAGGATCGAGGATTGAATGTTGAGGATTGAAGATTGATTATTGATGATTGAAGATTGAGGATTGAGGATTGAGGGTTGTGGACTGAGGACGAGGACTGACGGTTGAGTGTTGATGTTTGAGGTCTGAAGATTGAGGATTGAGGATTGAGAATTGAGGATTGAGGATTGAGGATTGAAGATTGAGGATTGGGTATTGAGGATTGAAGAATGAGGACTGAGGATGTAGGATTGAGGATCGAGGATTGAAGATTGAGTATTGAGGATTGAAAGTTGAGGATTGAGGATAGCGGATTGAGGATTGAGGATTGAGGATTCAGGATTGAGGATTGAGGATTGAAGATTGAGGATTGAGGATTGATGATTAAAGATTGAGTGTTGAGGATTGAAGAATGAGGACTGAGGATTTAGGATTGAGGAATGAGGATTGAAGATTGAGTATTGAGGATTGAAGATTGAGGATTGAGGATTGAGGATTAAGGATTGAGGATTGAGGATTGAGGATTGAGGGTTGAGGATTGAGGATTGAGGCTTGAGGATTGAGGATTGAGGATTGAAGATTGAGGATTGAGGATCGAGGATGAGGGCTGAAGGTTGAGGATTGAGGTTTGAGGACTGAGGACTGAGGATTGAGGGTTGAGAATTAAGGATTCAGGATTGAGGATGGAAGATTGAGGATTGGGTATTGAGGATTGAGGAATGAGGATTGAATATTAGGTATTGAGGATTGAGGATTGAAGATTGAGTATTGAGGATTGAAGACTGACGATTGAGGATTGAGGATTGAGCGTTGAGGACTTAGGAATGAGAATTGAGGATTGAGTATTGAAGGTTGAGGATTGATGTTTGAGGATTGAGGATTGAGGATTGAGGATTGAGTATAGAGGACTGAGGATTGAGGATTGAGGATTGAGGATTGAGGATTAAAGATTTAGTATTGAGGATTGAAGATTGAGAATTGAGGATTGAGGATTGAACATTGAGGACTGAGTGTTGAGGGTTGAGTGATGAGAATTGATGTTTGTGGATAGAGATTTGAAGATTGCAGAATGAGTATTGTGTATTGAAACCTGTGAATTGAGGATATTCTATTGAGGATAGAGGATTGTCACCTGACCGTTGAGGACTGTGGGCTGAAGATTGAGGATTCAGGATTGAGGATTCAGAATTGAGGTTTGAGGACTGAGGATTGAGGATTGAGGATTGAAGATTGAGTATTGAGGATTGAAGATTGAGGATTGAGGATTGAGGATTGAGGATTGAGAATTGACGATGAGGGCTGAGGGTTGAGGGTTGAGGTTTGAGGACTGAGGACTGAGGATTGAGGAATGAGAATTGAGGGTTGAGGATTGAGGATTGAGGATTGACGATTGAGGATTGGGTATTGAGGATTGAACATTAAGGGTTGAGGATTGAGGATCGAGGATTGAGGGTTGAGGATTGAAGATTGATTATTGATGATTGAAGATTGAGGATTGAGGATTGAGGGTTGTGGATTGAGGACGAGGACTGACGGTTGAGTATTGATGTTTGAGGTCTGAAGATTGAGGATTGAGGATTGAGAATTGAGGATTGAGGATTGAGGATTGAAGATTGAGGATTGGGTATTGAGGATTGAAGAATGAGGACTGAGGATGTAGGATTGAGGATCGAGGATTGAAGATTGAGTATTGAGGATTGAAAGTTGAGGATTGAGGATAGCCGATTGAGGATTGAGGATTGAGGATTCAGGATTGAGGATTGAGGATTGAAGATTGAGGATTGAGGACTGATGATTAAAGATTGAGTGTTGAGGATTGAAGATTGAGTATTGATGATTGAGGATTGAGGATTGAGGATTGAGGCTTGAGGATTGAGTATTGAAGGTTGAGGATTGATGATTGAAGATTGAGGATTGAGGACTGAGGATTGAGTATTGAGGACTGAGGATTGAAGATTGAGGATTGAGGATTGAGGATTAAAGATTTAGTATTGTGGATTGAAGATTGAGAATTGAGGATTGAGGATTGAACATTGAGGACTGAGTGTTGAGGGTTGAGAGATGAGAATTGATGTTTGTGGATAGAGATTTGAAGATTGCAGAATGAGTATTGTGTATTGAAATCTGTGAATTGAGGATATTCTATTGAGGATTGAGGATTGTCACCTGATTGTTGAGGACTGTGGGCTGAAGATTGAGGATTGAGGATTGAGGATTCAAGATTGAGTATTGAGGATTGAAGATTGAGGATTGAGGATTGAGGATTGAGGATGAGGGCTGAGGGTTGAGGATTGAGGTTTAAGGACTGAGGACTGAGGATTGAGGATTGAGAATTGAGGATTGAGGATTGAGGATTGAAGATTGAGGATTGGGTATTGACGATTGAGGAATGAGGATTGAGGATTGAGGATTGAGGATAGAGGATAGAGGATTGAAGATTGAGTATTGAGGATTGAAGATTGACGATTGAGGATTGTGGATTGAATATTGAGTATTGAACATTGAGGACTGAGCGTTGAGGGTTCAGTGATGAGAATTGATGTTTGTGGATAGAGGTTTGAAGATTGCAGATTCAGTATTGAGTATTGAAAACTGTGAATTGAGGATATTCTATTGAGGATTGAGGATTGTCAACTGATTGTTGAGGACTGAGGGATGAAGATTGAGGATTCAGGATTGAGGATTCAGAATTGAGATTTGAGGACTGAGGATTGAGGATTGAAGAATGATTATTGAGGATTGAGGGTTGAGAATTGAGGATTGAGGATTGAGGAATGAAGATTGAGGATTGGGTAATGCGAATTGAAGAATGAGGATTGAGGATTGAGGATTGAGGATTGAGGATTGAAGAATGAGGATTGAGGATTGAGGATTGAGGATTGATGATTGAAGATTGCGGATTGAGGATTGAGTGTTGAGGATTGAGGAAGAGGACTGACGGTTGAGGATTGATGTTTGAGGTCTGAGGATTGATGATTGACGATTGAGAATTGGGGATTGAGGATTGAGGATTGCAGATTGAGGATTGGGTATTGACGATTGAAGAATGAGGATTGAGGATTCAGGATTGAGGATTGAGTATTGAGGATTGAAGATTGAGTATTGAGGTTGAAGATTTAGGATTGAGGACTGAGGATTGAGGATTGAGTATTGAGGATTGAGGATTGAGGATTGAAGATTGAGTATTGAGGATTGAAGATTGAGGATTGTGGATTGAAGATTGAGTATTGAGTATTGAAGATTGAGGATTGAGGATTGAGGATTGAGAATTGACGATGAGGGCTGAGGCTTGAGGGTTGAGGTTTGAGGACTGAGGACTGAGGATTGAGGAATGAGAATTGAGGGTTGAGGATTGAGGATTGAGGATTGACGATTGAGGATTGGGTATTGAGGATTGAACATTGAGGATTGAGGATTGAGGATCGAGGATTGAATGTTGAGGATTGAAGATTGATTATTGATGATTGAAGATTGAGGATTGAGGATTGAGGGTTGTGGACTGAGGACGAGGACTGACGGTTGAGTGTTGATGTTTGAGGTCTGAAGATTGAGGATTGAGGATTGAGAATTGAGGATTGAGGATTGAGGATTGAAGATTGAGGATTGGGTATTGAGGATTGAAGAATGAGGACTGAGGATGTAGGATTGAGGATCGAGGATTGAAGATTGAGTATTGAGGATTGAAAGTTGAGGATTGAGGATAGCGGATTGAGGATTGAGGATTGAGGATTCAGGATTGAGGATTGAGGATTGAAGATTGAGGATTGAGGATTGATGATTAAAGATTGAGTGTTGAGGATTGAAGAATGAGGACTGAGGATTTAGGATTGAGGAATGAGGATTGAAGATTGAGTATTGAGGATTGAAGATTGAGGATTGAGGATTGAGGATTAAGGATTGAGGATTGAGGATTGAGGATTGAGGGTTGAGGATTGAGGATTGAGGCTTGAGGATTGAGGATTGAGGATTGAAGATTGAGGATTGAGGATCGAGGATGAGGGCTGAAGGTTGAGGATTGAGGTTTGAGGACTGAGGACTGAGGATTGAGGGTTGAGAATTAAGGATTCAGGATTGAGGATGGAAGATTGAGGATTGGGTATTGAGGATTGAGGAATGAGGATTGAATATTAGGTATTGAGGATTGAGGATTGAAGATTGAGTATTGAGGATTGAAGACTGACGATTGAGGATTGAGGATTGAGCGTTGAGGACTTAGGAATGAGAATTGAGGATTGAGGATTGAAGATTGAGGATTGAGGATTGAGGGTTGTGGATTGAGGACGAGGACTGAGGGTTGAGTATTGATGTTTGAGGTCTGAGGATTGAGGATTGAGGATTGAGAATTGAGGATTGAATATTGAGTATTGAGGATTGAAGGTTGAGGATTGATGGGTGAGTATTGAGGATTGGTGGTTGAGGGTTGTGTGTTGAATATTGAGGATTGAGGATTGAGGTTTGAGGATTGAAGATTGAGGATTGAATATTGAGTATTGATGATTGAAGATTGAGGATTGGGGATTGAGTGTTGATGATTGAGGACGAGGACTGACGGTTGAGGATTGAGGTTTGAGGTTTGAGGATTGAGGGTTGAGGACTGAGGATTGAGGATTGAGGATTGAGCATTGAGGATTGAAGATTGAGGACTGGGGGTTGAGGATTGAAGATTGACGATTGAGGATTGTGGATTGAAGATTGAGGATTGAACGTTGAGGACTGAGCGTTGAAGGTTGAGTGATGAGAATTGATGTTTGTGGATAGAGGTTTGAAGATTGCAGGTTGAGTATTGAGTATTGAAAACTGTGAATTGAGGATATTCTATTGAGGATTCAGGGTTGACAACTGATTGTTGAGGACTGAGGGCTGAGGATTGAGGATTCAGGATTGAGGATTCAGAATTGAGGTTTGAGGACAGAGGATTGAGTATTGAAGATTGAGGATTGATGATTGAGGATTGAGGATTGAGGATTGAGGATTGAGGATTGAGGATTGAAGATTGAGTATTGAGGATTGAAGGTTGAGGATTGAGAAATGAGGATTGAGGATTGAGGATTGAGAATTGAGGATTGAGGATTGAGTGTTGGAGATTGAGGATTGGGTATTGAGGATTGAGGATTGAGTATTGAAGGTTGAGGATTGATGACTGAGGATTGGGGATTGAGGATTGAGGATTGAGGATTGAGGATTGAAGATTGAGAATTGAGGATTGAAGGTTGAGGATTGAGAAATGAGGATTGACGATTGAGGATGAGGACTGATGGTTGAGGGTTGAGGTTTTAGGACTGAGGACTGAGGATTGAGTGTTGGAGATTGAGGATTGGGTATTGAGGATTGAGGATTGAGTATTGAATGTTGAGGATTGATGACTGAGGATTGAGGATTGAGGATCGAGGATTGAGGATTGAACATTGAGGATTGAGGATTGAGGATCGAGGATTGAGGGTTGAAGATTGAAGATTGAATATTGATGATTGAAGATTGAGGATTGAGGATTGAAGGTTGTGGATTGAGGACGAGGACTGACGGTTGAGTGTTGATGTTTGAGGTCTGAAGATTGAGGATTGAGGATTGAGAATTGAGAATTGAGGATTGAGGGTTGAGGATTGAAGATTGAGGATTGGGTATTGAGGATTGAAGAATGAGGACTGAGGATTTAGGATTGAGGATTGAACATTGAGGATTGAGGGTTGAGGATTGAAGATTGAGAATTGGGTATTGAGGATTGAAGAATGAGGACTGAGGGTTTAGGATTGAGGAATGAGGATTGAAGATTGAGTATTGAGGATTGAAGATTGAGGATTGAGGATTGAGGATTGAGGATTGAGGCTTGAGGATTGAGGATTGAGGATTGAAGATTGAGGACTGAGGATCGAGGATGAGGGCTGAAGGTTGAGGATTGTGGTTTGAGGACTGAGGACTGAGGATTGAGGGTTGAGAATTAAGGATTGAGGATTGAGGATGGAAGATTGAGGTTTGGGTATTGAGGATTGAAGAATGAGGATTGAGGATCGAGTATTGAGGATTGAGGATTGAAGATTGAGTATTGAGGATTGAAGGCTAACGATTGAGGATTGAGGATTGAGCGTTGAGTATTTAGGATTGAGAATTGAGGATTGAGGATTGAGGATTGAAGATTGAGGATTGGGTATTGAGTATTGAAGAATCAGGATTGAGGATTGAGGGTTGCGGATTGAGGACGAGGACTGACGGTTGAGTATTGATGTTTGAGGTCTGAAGATTGAGGATTGAGGATTGAGAATTGAGGATTGAGGATTGAGGATTGAAGATTGAGGATTGGGTATTGAGGATTGAAGAATGAGGACTGAGGATGTAGGATTGAGGACCGAGGATTGATGATTGAGTATTGAGAATTGAAGACTGAGGATTGAGTGTTGAGGATTGAGTGCTGAGAATTGATGTTTGAGGATTGAGATTTGATTATTGAATTTTGTGGATTGAGTATTGAACCATGAGAATTCAGGATATTCTATTGAGTATTGAGAATTGAGGATTGATGGTTGAGTATTGAGGATTGAGGATTGAGGATTGAGTATAGAAGATTGAGGATTGATGTTTGAGGATTGATGATGGAGGATTGAGTATTGAGGATTGAGGATTGAAGATTGAGTATTGAGGATTGAAGATTGAGGATTGTGGATTGAGGATTGAGGATTGAGGATTGAGGATTGAGGATTGAGGATTGAGGATTGAGGATTGAAGATTGAGGATTGGGGACTGAGTGTAGAGGATTGAGTGATGAGAATTAATGTTTGTGGATAGAGATTTGAGGATTGCAGATTGAGTATCGAGTATTGAAAACTGTGAATTGAGGATATTCTATTGAGGATTAAGGATTGACAACTGATTGTCGAGGACTGAGGGCTGAAGATTGAGTATTCAGGATTGAGGATTCAGAATTGAGGTTTGAGGACTGAGGATTGAGGATTGAAGATTGAGTATTGAGGATTTAAGATTGACGATTGAGGATTGAGGATTGAGGATTGAAGATTGAGGATTGGGTATTGAGGATTGAAGAATGAGGATTGAGGATTGAGGATTGAGGATTGAGGATTGAAGATTGAGTATTGAGGATTGAAGATTGAGGATTGAGGACTGAGGATTGAGGATTGAGTATTGAGGATTGAGTATTGAGGATTGAGGATTGAGCATTGAGGATTGAGGATTGAAGATTGAGTATTGATGAGTGGAGATTGCGGATTGATTATTGAGGGTTGAGGTTTGAGGACGAGGACTGAGGGTTGAGGATAGAGGTTTGAGGACAGAGGATTGAGGATTGAGGATTGAGAATTGATAATTGAGGATTGAGGGTTGAGGATTGAGGATTGAGTATTGAGGATTGAGGATGAGGGCTGAGGTTTGAGGTTTGAGGTTTAAGGACTGTGGACTGAGGTTTGAGGATTGAGAATTGAGGATTGAGGATTGAGGATTGAAGATTGAGGATTTGGTATTGACGATTGAAGAATGAGGATTGAGGATTGAGGATTGAGGATTGAGGATTGAAGATTGAGTATTGAGGATTGAAAATTGACGATTGAGGATTGTCGATTGAAGATTGAGTATTGAACATTGAGGACTGAGTGTTGAGGGTTCAGTGATGAGAATTGATGTTAGTGGATAGAGGTTTGAAGATTGCAGATTGAGTATTGAGTATTGAAAACTGTGAATTCAGGATATTCTATTGAGGATTGAGGATTGTCAAATGATTGTTGATGACTGAGGGCTGAAGATTGAGGATTCAGGATTGAGGATTCGGGATTGAGGTTTAAGGACTGAGGACTGAGGTTTGAGGATTGAGGATCGAGGATTGACGCTTGAGGATTGGGGGTTGAGGATGGAGGATTGAAAAGGGTGGACTGAGTGTTGAGGATTGAGTGTTGAGAATTGATGTTTGAGGATTGAGATTTGATTATTGAATATTGTGCATTGAGTATTGAACCATGAGGATTCAGGATACTCCATTGAGTATTGAGAATTGAGGATTGATGGTTGAGTATTGATCATTGGTGGTTGAGGGTTGTGTGTTGAATATTGAGGATTGAGGATTGAGGATTGAGGATTGATGATTGAGGATTGAATATTGAGTATTGATGATTGAAGATTGCGGATTGAGGATTGAGTGTTGAGGATTGAGGAAGAGGGCTGACGGTTGATGATTGATGTTTGAGGTCTGAGGATTGATGTTTCAGGATTGAGAATTGGGGATTTAGGATTGAGGATTGAAGATTGAGGATTGGGTATTGAGGATTGAAGAATGAGGATTGAGGATTGAGGATTGAGGATTGAGGATTGAGGATTGAAGATTGAGTATTGAGGTTGAAGATTGAGGATTGAGGACTTAGGATTGAGGATTGAGTATTGAGGATTGAGGATTGAGGATTGAAGATTGAGTATTGAGGATTGAAGATTGAGGATTGTGGATTGAAGATTGAGTATTGAGGATTGAAGATTGAGGATTGAGGATTGAGGATTGAGAATTGACGATGAGGGCTGAGGGTTGAGGGTTGAGGTTTGAGGACTGAGGACTGAGGATTGAGGAATGAGAATTGAGGGTCGAGGATTGAGGATTGAGGATTGACGATTGAGGATAGGGTATTCAGGATTGAACATTGAGGGTTGAGGATTGAGGATCGAGGATTGAGGGTTGAGGATTGAAGACTGATTATTGATGATTGAAGGTTGAGGATTGAGGATTGAGGGTTGTGGATTGAGGACGAGGACTGACGGTTGGGTATTGATGTTTGAGGTCTGAAGATTGAGGATTGAGGTTTGAGAATTGAGGATTGAGGATTGAGGATTGAAGATTGAGGATTGGGTATTGAGGATTGATGAATGAGGACTGAGGATGTAGGATTGAGGATCGAGGATTGAAGATTGAGTATTGAGGTTTGAAAGTTGAGGATTGAGGATAGCGGATTGAGGATTGAGGATTGACGATTCAGGATTGAGGATTGAGGATTGAAGATTGAGGATTGAGGATTGATTATTAAAGATTGAGTGTTGAGGATTGAAAATTGAGGATTGATGATTGAGGATTGAGGATTGAGGATTGAGGCTTGAGGATTGAGTATTGAAGGTTGAGGATTGATGTTTGAGGATTGAGGATTGAGGATTGAGGATTGAGTATAGAGGACTGAGGATTGAGGATTGAGGATTGAGGATTGAGGATTAAAGATTTAGTATTGAGGATTGAAGATTGAGAATTGAGGATTGAGGATTGAACATTGAGGACTGAGTGTTGAGGGTTGAGTGATGAGAATTGATGTTTGTGGATAGAGATTTGAAGATTGCAGAATCAGTATTGTGTATTGAAACCTGTGAATTGAGGATATTCTATTGAGGATAGAGGATTGTCACCTGACCGTTGAGGACTGTGGGCTGAAGATTGAGGATTCAGGATTGAGGATTCAGAATTGAGGTTTGAGGACTGAGGATTGAGGATTGAGGATTGAAGATTGAGTATTGAGGATTGAAGATTGAGGATTGAGGATTGAGGATTGAGGATTGAGAATTGACGATGAGGGCTGAGGGTTGAGGGTTGAGGTTTGAGGACTGAGGACTGAGGATTGAGGAATGAGAATTGAGGGTTGAGGATTGAGGATTGAGGATTGACGATTGAGGATTGGGTATTGAGGATTGAACATTGAGGGTTGAGGATTGAGGATCGAGGATTGAGGGTTGAGGATTGAAGATTGATTATTGATGATTGAAGATTGAGGATTGAGGATTGAGGGTTGTGGATTGAGGACGAGGACTGACGGTTGAGTATTGATGTTTGAGGTCTGAAGATTGAGGATTGAGGATTGAGAATTGAGGATTGAGGATTGAGGATTGAAGATTGAGGATTGGGTATTGAGGATTGAAGAATGAGGACTGAGGATGTAGGATTGAGGATCGAGGATTGAGGGTTGAGGATTGAAGATTGATTATTGATGATTGAAGATTGAGGATTGAGGATTGAGGGTTGTGGATTGAGGACGAGGACTGACGGTTGAGTATTGATGTTTGAGGTCTGAAGATTGAGGATTGAGGATTGAGAATTGAGGATTGAGGATCGAGGATGAGGGCTGAAGGTTGAGGATTGAGGTTTGAGGACTGAGGACTGAGGATTGAGGGTTGAGAATTAAGGATTCAGGATTGAGGATGGAAGATTGAGGATTGGGTATTGAGGATTGAAGAATGAGAACTGAGGATGTAGGATTGAGGATCGAGGATTGAAGATTGAGTATTGAGGATTGAAAGTTGAGGATTGAGGATAGCGGATTGAGGATTGAGGATTGAGGATTCAGGATTGAGGATTGAGGATTGAAGATTGAGGATTGAGGATTGATGATTAAAGATTGAGTGTTGAGGATTGAAGAATGAGGACTGAGGATTTAGGATTGAGGAATGACGATTGAAGATTGAGTATTGAGGATTGAAGATTGAGGATTGAGGATTGAGGATTAAGGATTGAGGATTGAGGATTGAGGATTGAGGGTTGAGGATTGAGGATTGAGGCTTGAGGATTGAGGATTGAGGATTGAAGATTGAGGATTGAGGATCGAGGATGAGGGCTGAAGGTTGAGGATTGAGGTTTGAGGACTGAGGACTGAGGATTGAGGGTTGAGAATTAAGGATTCAGGATTGAGGATGGAAGATTGAGGATTGGGTATTGAGGATTGAGGAATGAGGATTGAATATTAGGTATTGAGGATTGAGGATTGAAGATTGAGTATTGAGGATTGAAGACTGACGATTGAGGATTGAGGATTGAGCGTTGAGGACTTAGGAATGAGAATTGAGGATTGAGGATTGAAGATTGAGGATTGAGGATTGAGGGTTGTGGATTGAGGACGAGGACTGAGGGTTGAGTATTGATGTTTGAGGTCTGAGGATTGAGGATTGAGGATTGAGAATTGAGGATTGAATATTGAGTATTGAGGATTGAAGGTTGAGGATTGATGGGTGAGTATTGAGGATTGGTGGTTGAGGGTTGTGTGTTGAATATTGAGGATTGAGGATTGAGGTTTGAGGATTGAAGATTGAGGATTGAATATTGAGTATTGATGATTGAAGATTGAGGATTGGGGATTGAGTGTTGATGATTGAGGACGAGGACTGACGGTTGAGGATTGAGGTTTGAGGTTTGAGGATTGAGGGTTGAGGACTGAGGATTGAGGATTGAGGATTGAGCATTGAGGATTGAAGATTGAGGACTGGGGGTTGAGGATTGAAGATTGACGATTGAGGATTGTGGATTGAAGATTGAGGATTGAACGTTGAGGACTGAGCGTTGAAGGTTGAGTGATGAGAATTGATGTTTGTGGATAGAGGTTTGAAGATTGCAGGTTGAGTATTGAGTATTGAAAACTCTGAATTGAGGATATTCTATTGAGGATTCAGGGTTGACAACTGATTGTTGAGGACTGAGGGCTGAGGATTGAGGATTCAGGATTGAGGATTCAGAATTGAGGTTTGAGGACAGAGGATTGAGTATTGAAGATTGAGGATTGATGATTGAGGATTGAGGATTGAGGATTGAGGATTGAGGATTGAGGATTGAAGATTGAGTATTGAGGATTGAAGGTTGAGGATTGAGAAATGAGGATTGAGGATTGAGGATTGAGAATTGAGGATTGAGGATTGAGTGTTGGAGATTGAGGATTGGGTATTGAGGATTGAGGATTGAGTATTGAAGGTTGAGGATTGATGACTGAGGATTGGGGATTGAGGATTGAGGATTGAGGATTGAGGATTGAAGATTGAGAATTGAGGATTGAAGGTTGAGGATTGAGAAATGAGGATTGACGATTGAGGATGAGGACTGATGGTTGAGGGTTGAGGTTTTAGGACTGAGGACTGAGGATTGAGTGTTGGAGATTGAGGATTGGGTATTGAGGATTGAGGATTGAGTATTGAATGTTGAGGATTGATGACTGAGGATTGAGGATTGAGGATCGAGGATTGAGGATTGAACATTGAGGATTGAGGATTGAGGATCGAGGATTGAGGGTTGAAGATTGAAGATTGAATATTGATGATTGAAGATTGAGGATTGAGGATTGAAGGTTGTGGATTGAGGACGAGGACTGACGGTTGAGTGTTGATGTTTGAGGTCTGAAGATTGAGGATTGAGGATTGAGAATTGAGAATTGAGGATTGAGGATTGAGGATTGAAGATTGAGGATTGGGTATTGAGGATTGAAGAATGAGGACTGAGGATTTAGGATTGAGGATTGAACATTGAGGATTGAGGGTTGAGGATTGAAGATTGAGAATTGGGTATTGAGGATTGAAGAATGAGGACTGAGGGTTTAGGATTGAGGAATGAGGATTGAAGATTGAGTATTGAGGATTGAAGATTGAGGATTGAGGATTGAGGATTGAGGATTGAGGATTGAGGATTGAGGATTGAGGATTGTGGATTGAGGATTGAGGATTGAGGCTTGAGGATTGAGGATTCAGGATTGAAGATTGAGGACTGAGGATCGAGGATGAGGGCTGAAGGTTGAGGATTGTGGTTTGAGGACTGAGGACTGAGGATTGAGGGTTGAGAATTAAGGATTGAGGATTGAGGATGGAAGATTGAGGATTGGGTATTGAGGATTGAAGAATGAGGATTGAGGATCGAGTATTGAGGATTGAGGATTGTAGATTGAGTATTGAGGATTGAAGACTGACGATTGAGGATTGAGGATTGAGCGTTGAGTATTTAGGATTGAGAATTGAGGATTGAGGATTGAGGATTGAAGATTGAGGATTGGGTATTGAGTATTGAAGAATCAGGATTGAGGATTGAGAATTGAGGATTGCGGATTGAAGATTGACGATTGAGAATTGAGGATTGAGGATTGAAGATTGAGTATTGAGGATTGAAGATTGAGGATTGAGGATTGAGGATTGAGGATTGAAGATTGAGGATTGGGGACTGAGTGTTGAAGGTTGAGAGATGAGGATTGATGTTTGTGGATGGAGATTTGAAGATTGAAGATTGAGGATTGCGTGTTGGAAACTGAGAATTCAGGATATTCTATTGAGTATTGAGAATTTTGGATTGATGGTTGAGTATTGTGGATTGATGGTTGAGGGTTGTGTGTTGAATATTGGGGATTGGCGGATTGAGTATTGAAGATTGAGGACTGAGGACTGAGGATTGAGTATTGAGGATTGAGGATTGAGTATTGAGGATTGAGGATTGAAGATTGAGTATTGATGAGTGGAGATTGCGGATTGATTATTGGGGGTTCAGGTTTGAGGACGAGGACCGAGGGTTGAGGATTGAGGTTTGAGGACAGAGGATTGAGGATTGAGGATTGAGAATTGATAATTGAGGATTGAGGGTTGAGGATTGAGGATTGAGTTTTGAGGATTGAGGATGAGGGCTGAGGTTTGAGGTTTGAGGTCTAAGGACTGACGACTGAGGATTGAGGATTGAGGATTGAGGATTGAGGATTGAGGATTGAAGATTGAGGATTTGGTATTGAGGATTGAAGAATGAGGATTGAGGATTGAGGATTGAGGATTGAGGATTGAAGATTGAGTATTGAGGATTGAAGATTGACGATTGAGGATTGTGGATTGAAGATTGAGTATTGAACATTGAGGACTGAGTGTTGAGGGTTCAGTGATGAGAATTGATGTTTGTGGATAGAGCTTTGAAGATTGCAGATTGAGTATTGAGTATTGAAAACTGTGACTTGGGGATATTCTATTGAGGATTGAGGATTGTCAACTGATTGTTGAGGACTGAGGGCTGAAGATTGAGGATTCAGGATTGAGGATTCAGAATTGATGTTTGAGGCCTGAGGATTGAGGATTGAAGATTGATTATTGAGGATTGAGGATTGAGAATTGAGAATTGAGGATTGAGGATTGAGGATTGAAGATTGAGGATTGGGTATTGAGGATTGAAGAATGAGGATTGAGGATTGAGGATTGAGGATTTAGGATTGAAGATTGAGTATTGAGGATTGAAGATTGAGGATTGAGGACTGCGGATTGAGGATTGAGTATTGAGGATTGAAGATTGAGGATTAAAGATTGAGTATTGAGGATTGAAGATTGAAGATTGTGGATTGAAGATTGAGTATTGAAGATTGAAGATTGAGGATTAAGGATTGAGGATTGAGAATTGACGATGAGGGCTGAGGGTTGAGGATTGAGGTTTGAGGACTGAGGACTGAGGATTGAGGATTGAGAATTGAGGACTGAGGATTGAGGATTGAGGATTGAAGATTGAGGATTGGGTATTGAGGATTGAACATTGAGGATTGAGGATTGAGGATCGAGGATTGAGGATTGAGGATTGAAGATTGAATATTGATGATTGAAGTTTGAGGATTGAGGATTGAGGGTTGTGGATTGAGGACGAGGACTGAGGGTTGAGGATTGAGGTTTGAGGACAGAGGATTGAGGATTGAGGATTGAGAATTGATAATTGAGGATTGAGGGTTGAGGATTGATGATTGAGTATTGAGGATTGAGGATGAGGGCTGAGGTTTGAGGTTTGAGGTCTAAGGACTGACGACTGAGGATTGAGGATTGAGGATTGAGGATTGAAGATTGAGGATTTGGTATTGAGGATTGAAGAATGAGGATTGAGGATTGAGGATTGTGGATTGAGGATTGACTATTGAAGATTGAGTATTGAGGATTTAAGATTGACGATTGAGGATTGTGGATTGAAGATTGAGTATTGAACATTGACGACTGAGTGTTGAGGGTTCAGTGATGAGAATTGATGTTTGTGGATAGAGGTTTGAAGATTCCAGATTGAGTATTGAATATTGAAATCTGTGAATTGAGGATATTCTATTGAGGATTGAGGATTGCCAACTGATTGTTGAGGACTGAGGGCTGAAGATTGAGGATTCAGGATTGAGGATTGGGTAATGAGGATTGAGGAATGAGGATTGAGGATTGAGGATTGAGGATTGAGGATTGAGGATTGAGGATTGAGGATTGAGGAATGAAGATTGAGGATTGGGTGTGAGGATTGAAGAATGAGGATTGAGGATTGAAGATTGAGGATTGAGGATTGAGGATTGAGAATTGACGATGAGGGCTGAGGGTTGAGGATTGAGGTTTGAGGACTCAGGACTGAGAATTGAGGATTGAGGAATGAGGATTGAGGATTGAGGATTGAGGCTTGAGGATTGAGGATTGAGGATTGAAGATTGAGGACTGAGGATCGAGGATGAGGGCTGAAGGTTGAGGATTGTGGTTTGAGGACTGAGGACTGAGGATTGAGGGTTGAGAATTAAGGATTGAGGATTGAGGATGGAAGATTGAGGTTTGGGTATTGAGGATTGAAGAATGAGGATTGAGGATCGAGTATTGAGGATTGAGGATTGAAGATTGAGTATTGAGGATTGAAGGCTAACGATTGAGGATTGAGGATTGAGCGTTGAGTATTTAGGATTGAGAATTGAGGATTGAGGATTGAGGATTGAAGATTGAGGATTGGGTATTGAGTATTGAAGAATCAGGATTGAGGATTGAGGATTGAGGATTGAAGAATGATTATTGAGGATTGAGGGTTGAGAATTGAGGATTGAGGATTGAGGAATGAAGATTGAGGATTGGGTAATGAGGATTGAAGAATGAGGATTGAGGATTGAGGATTGAGGATGGAGGATTGAAGAATGAGGATTGAGGATTGAGGATTGAGGATTGAGGATTGATGATTCAAGATTGCGGATTGAGTATTTAGTGTTGAGGATTGAGGACGCGGACTGAGGGTTGAGTATTGATGTTTGAAGTCTGAGGATTGAGGTTTGAGGATTGTGAATTGAGGATTGGGGATTGAGGATTGAAGATTGAGGATCCGGTATTGAGGATTCAAGAATGAGGATAGAGGAGTGAGGACTGAGGATTGAGGATTGCAGATTGAGTATTGAGGATTGAAGATTGGGGATTGAGGATTGAGGATTGAGGATTGAGGATTGAGGATTGAGGATTGAAGATTGAGTATTGAGGATTGAAGATTGAGGATTGAGGTTTGAGGATTGAGGATTGAGGTTTGAGGATTGAGGATTGAGGATTGAGGATTGAAGATTGGGTATTGAGGATTGGAGATTAAGATTGAAGATTGAGGACTGAGGATTGAAGATTGAGGATTCGGTATTGGGGACTGAACATTGAGGATTGAGGGTTGAGGATTGAGGATTGAGGATTGAGGATTGAAGATTGAATATTAATGATCGAAGATTGAGGATTGAGGGTTGAGGGTTGTCGATTGAGGACGAGGACTGAGGGTTGAGTATTGATGTTTGAAGTCTGAGGATTGAGGATTGAGAATTGAGGATTGAGGATTGAGGATTGAAGATTGAGGATTGCGGATTGTCGATTGAGGATTGAGGATGAGGGATGAGGGTAGAGGATTGAGGTTTGCGGACTGAGGACTGAGGATTGAGGATTGAGAAATGAGGATTGAGGATTGAGGATTGAAGATTGAGGATTGGGTATTGAGGATTGAACATTGAGGATTGAGGATTGAGGATCGAGGATTGAGGATTGAGGATTGAAGATTGAATATTGATGATTGAAGTTTGAGGATTGAGGATTGAGGGTTGTGGATTGAGGACGAGGACTGAGGGTTGAGGATTGAGGTTTGAGGACCGAGGATTGAGGATTGAGGATTGAGAATTGATAATTGAGGATTGAGGGTTGAGGATTGAGGATTGAGTATTGAGGATTGAGGATGAGGGCTGAGGGTTGAGTATTGATGTTTGAAGTCTGAGGATTGAGGTTTGAGGATTGTGAATTGAGGATTGGGGATTGAGGATTGAAGATTGAGGATCCGGTATTGAGGATTCAATAATGAGGATAGAGGAGTGAGGACTGAGGATTGAGGATTGCAGATTGAGTATTGAGGATTGAAGATTGGGGATTGAGGATTGAGGATTGAGGATTGAGGATTGAGGATTGAGGATTGAAGATTGAGTATTGAGGATTGAAGATTGAGGATTGAGGATTGAGGATTGAGGATTGAGGATTGAAGGTTGAGTATTGAGAATTGAAGACTGAGGATTGAGGGTTGAGGATTGAGGACTGAGGATTGACGCTTGAGGATTGAGGATTGAGGATGGAGGATTGAAGAGAGAGGACTGAGTGTTGAGTATTGAGTGCTGAGAATTGATGTTTGAGGATTGAGATTTGATTATTGAATTTTGTGGATTGAGTATTGAACCATGAGAATTCAGGATATTCTATTGAGTATTGAGAATTGAGGATTGATGGTTGAGTATTGAGGATTGAGGATTGAGGATTGAGTATAGAAGATTGAGGATTGATGTTTGAGGATTGATGATGGAGGATTGAGTATTGAGGATTGAGGATTGAATATTTAGTATTGAGGATTGAAGATTGAGGATTGTGGATTGAGGATTGAGGATTGAGGATTGAGGATTGAGGATTGAGGATTGAGGATTGAGGATTGAAGATTGAGGATTGGGGACTGAGTGTAGAGGATTGAGTGATGAGAATTAATGTTTGTGGATAGAGATTTGAGGATTGCAGATTGAGTATCGAGTATTGAAAGCTGTGAATTGAGGATATTCTATTGAGGATTGAGGATTGACAACTGATTGTCGAGGACTGAGGGCTGAAGATTGAGTATTCAGGATTGAGGATTCAGAATTGAGGTTTGATGACTGAGGATTGAGGATTGAAGATTGAGTATTGAAGATTTAAGATTGACGATTGAGGATTGAGGATTGAGGATTGAAGATTGAGGATTGGGTATTGAGGATTGAAGAATGAGTATTGAGGATTGAGGATTGAGGATTGAGGATTGAAGATTGAGTATTGAGGATTGAAGATTGAGGATTGAGGACTGAGGATTGAGGATTGAGTATTGAGGATTGAGTATTGAGGATTGAGGATTGAGCATTGAGGATTGAGGATTGAAGATTGAGTATTGATGAGTGGAGATTGCGGATTGATTATTGAGGGTTGAGGTGTGAGGACGAGGACTGAGGGATGAGGATAGAGGTTTGAGGACAGAGGATTGAGGATTGAGGATTGAGAATTGATAATTGAGGATTGAGGGTTGAGGATTGAGGATTGAGTATTGAGGATTGAGGATGAGGGCTGAGGTTTGAGGTTTGAGGATTAAGGACTGTGGACTGAGGTTTGAGGAGTGAGAATTGAGGATTGAGGATTGAGGATTGAAGATTGAGGATTTGGTATTGAGGATTGAAGAATGAGGATTGAGGATTGAGGATTGAGGATTGAGGATTGAAGATTGAGTATTGAGGATTGAAAATTGACGATTGAGGATTGTCGATTGAAGATTGAGTATTGAACATTGAGGACTGAGTGCTGAGGGTTCAGTGATGAGAATTGATGTTAGTGGATAGAGGTTTGAAGATTGCAGATTGAGTATTGAGTATTGAAAACTGCGAATTGAGGATATTCTATTGAGGATTGAGGATTGTGAAATGATTGTTGATGACTGAGGGATGAAGATTGAGGATTCAGGATTGAGGATTCGGGATTGAGGTTTAAGGACT
Source organism: Calliopsis andreniformis (assembly GCF_051401765.1). Taxonomy (NCBI): domain Eukaryota; kingdom Metazoa; phylum Arthropoda; class Insecta; order Hymenoptera; family Andrenidae; genus Calliopsis; species Calliopsis andreniformis. The sequence goes on along the minus strand of NW_027480463.1, from coordinate 1,675,946 downwards.
GAGTACTGAGGTTTGAGGATTGAGGATCGAGGATTGACGCTTGAGGATTGGGGGTTGAGGATGGAGGATTGAAAAGGGTGGACTGAGTGTTGAGGATTGAGTGTTGAGAATTGATGTTTGAGGATTGAGATTTGATTATTGAATATTGTGCATTGAGTATTGAACCATGAGGATTCAGGATACTCCATTGAGTATTGAGAATTGAGGATTGATGGTTGAGTATTGATCATTGGTGGTTGAGGGTTGTGTGTTGAATATTGAGGATTGAGGATTGAGGATTGAGGATTGATGATTGAGGATTGAATATTGAGTATTGATGATTGAAGATTGCGGATTGAGGATTGAGTGTTGAGGATTGAGGAAGAGGGCTGACGATTGATGATTGATGTTTGAGGTCTGAGGATTGATGTTTCAGGATTGAGAATTGGGGATTGAGGATTGAGGATTGAAGATTGAGGATTGGGTATTGAGGATTGAAGAATGAGGATTGAGGATTGAGGACTGAGGATTGAGGATTGAGGATTGAAGGTTGAGTATTGATGTTGAAGATTGAGGATTGAGGACTGAGGATTGAGGATTGAGGACTGAGGATTGAGGAATGAGAATTGAGGGTTGAGGATTGAGGATTGAGGATTGACGATTGAGGATTGGGTATTGAGGATTGAACATTGAGGGTTGAGGATTGAGTATCGAGGATTGAGGGTTGAGGATTGAGGACGAGGACTGACGGTTGAGTATTGATGTTTGAGGTCTGAAGATTGAGGATTGAGGATTGAGAATTGAGGATTGAGGATTGAGGATTGAAGATTGAGGATTGGGTATTGAGGATTGATGAATGAGGACTGAGGATGTAGGATTGAGGATCGAGGATTGAAGATTGAGTATTGAGGATTGAAAGTTGAGGATTGAGGATAGCGGATTGAGGATTGAGGATTGAGGATTCAGGATTGAGGATTGAGGATTGAAGATTGAGGATTGAGGATTGATTATTAAAGATTGAGTGTTGAGGATTGAAAATTGAGGATTGATGATTGAGGATTGAGGATTGAGGATTGAGGCTTGAGGATTGAGTATTGAAGGTTGAGGATTGATGATTGAGGATTGAGGATTGAGGATTGAGGATTGAGTATTGAGGACTGAGGATTGAGGATTGAGGATTAAAGATTTAGTATTGAGGATTGAAGATTGAGAATTGAGGATTGAGGATTGAACATTGAGGACTGAGTGTTGAGGGTTGAGTGATGAGAATTGATGTTTGTGGATAGAGATTTGAAGATTGCAGAATGAGTATTGTGTATTGAAATCTGTGAATTCAGGATATTCTATTGAGGATTGAGGATTGTCACCTGACTTTTGAGGACTGTGGGCTGAATATTGAGGATTCAGGATTGAGGATTCAGAATTGAGGTTTGAGGACTGAGGATTGAGGATTGAGGACTGAGCGTTGAAGGTTCAGTGATGAGAATTGATGTTTGTGGATAGAGGTTTGAAGATTGCAGATTCAGTATTGAGTATTGAAAACTGTGAATTGAGGATATTCTATTGAGGATTGAGGATGGTCAACTGATTGTTGAGGACTGAGGGATGAAGAATGAGGATTGAGGATTGAGGATTGAGGATAGAGGATAGAGGATTGAAGATTGAGTATTGAGGATTGAGGATTGACGATTGAGGATTGTGGATTGAAGATTGAGTATTGAACATTGAGGACTGAGCGTTGAAGGTTCAGTGATGAGAATTGATGTTTGTGGATAGAGGTTTGAAGATTGCAGATTCAGTATTGAGTATTGAAAACTGTGAATTGAGGATATTCTATTGAGGATTGAGGATGGTCAACTGATTGTTGAGGACTGAGGGATGAAGATTGAGGATTCAGGATTGAGGATTCAGAATTGAGATTTGAGGACTGAGGATTGAGGATTGAAGAATGATTATTGAGGATTGAGGGTTGAGAATTGAGATTGAGGATTGAGGAATGAAGATTGAGGATTGGGTAATGCGAATTGAAGAAAGAGGATTGAGGATTGAGGATTGAGGATTGAGGATTGAAGAATGAGGATTGAGGATTGAGGATTGAGGATTGATGATTGAAGATTGCGGATTGAGGATTGAGTGTTGAGGATTGAGGAAGAGGACTGACGGTTGAGGATTGATGTTTGAGGTCTGAGGATTGATGATTGACGATTGAGAATTGGGGATTGAGGATTGAGGATTGCAGATTGAGGATTGGGTATTGACGATTGAAGAATGAGAATTGAGGATTGAGGATTGAGGATTGAGGATTGAGGATTGAAGATTGAGTATTGAGGTTGAAGATTGAGGATTGAGGACTGAGGATTGAGGATTGAGTATTGAGGATTGAGGATTGAGGATTGAAGATTGAGTATTGAGGATTGAAGGTTGAGGATTGTGGATTGAAGATTGAGTATTGAGGATTGAAGATTGAGGATTGAGGATTGAGGATTGAGAATTGACGATGAGGGCTGAGGGTTGAGGGTTGAGGTTTGAGGACTGAGGACTGAGGATTGAGGAATGAGAATTGAGGGTTGAGGATTGAGGATTGACGATTGAGGATTGGGTATTGAGGATTGAACATTGAGGATTGAGGATTGAGGATCGAGGATTGAGGGTTGAGGATTGAAGATTGATTATTGATGATTGAAGATTGAGGATTGAGGATTGAGGGTTGTGGATTGAGGACGAGGACTGACGGTTGAGTATTGATGTTTGAGGTCTGAAGATTGAGGATTGGGGATTGAGAATTGAGGATTGAGGATTGAGGATTGAAGATTGAGGATTGGGTATTGAGGATTGAAGAATGAGGACTGAGGATGTAGGATTGAGGATCGAGGATTGAAGATTGAGTATTGAGGATTGAAAGTTGAGGATTGAGGATAGCGTATTGAGGATTGAGGATTGAGGATTCAGGATTGAGGATTGAGGATTGAAGATTGAGGATTGAGGATTGATGATTAAAGATTGAGTGTTGAGAATTGCAGAATGAGGACTGAGTATTTAGGATTGAGGAATGAGGATTGAAGATTGAGTATTGAGGATTGAAGATTGAGGATTGAGAATTGTGGATTGAGGATTGAGGATTGAGGATTGAGGATTGAGGATTGAGGATTGAGGATTGAGGCTTGAGGATTGAGGATTGAGGATTGAAGATTGAGGATTGAGGATCGAGGATGAGGGCTGAAGGTTGAGGATTGAGGTTTGAGGACTGAGGACTGAGGATTGAGGGTTGAGAATTATGGATTGAGGATTGAGGATTGAAGATTGAGGATTGGGTATTGAGGATTGAAGAATGAGGATTGAGGATTGAGGATTGAGGATTGAGTATTGAACATTGAGGACTGAGCGTTGAGGGTTCAGTGATGAGAATTGATGTTTGTGGATAGAGGTTTGAAGATTGCAGATTCAGTATTGAGTATTGAAAACTGTGAATTGAGGATATTCTATTGAGGATTGAGGATTGTCAACTGATTGTTGAGGACTGAGGGATGAAGATTGAGGATTCAGGATTGAGGATTCAGAATTGAGATTTGAGGACTGAGGATTGAGGATTGAAGAATGATTATTGAGGATTGAGGGTTGAGAATTGAGATTGAGGATTGAGGAATGAAGATTGAGGATTGGGTAATGCGAATTGAAGAAAGAGGATTGAGGATTGAGGATTGAGGATTGAGGATTGAAGAATGAGGATTGAGGATTGAGGATTGAGGATTGATGATTGAAGATTGCGGATTGAGGATTGAGTGTTGAGGATTGAGGAAGAGGACTGACGGTTGAGGATTGATGTTTGAGGTCTGAGGATTGATGATTGACGATTGAGAATTGGGGATTGAGGATTGAGGATTGCAGATTGAGGATTGGGTATTGACGATTGAAGAATGAGAATTGAGGATTGAGGATTGAGGATTGAGGATTGAGGATTGAAGATTGAGTATTGAGGTTGAAGATTGAGGATTGAGGACTGAGGATTGAGGATTGAGTATTGAGGATTGAGGATTGAGGATTGAAGATTGAGTATTGAGGATTGAAGGTTGAGGATTGTGGATTGAAGATTGAGTATTGAGGATTGAAGATTGAGGATTGAGGATTGAGGATTGAGAATTGACGATGAGGGCTGAGGGTTGAGGGTTGAGGTTTGAGGACTGAGGACTGAGGATTGAGGAATGAGAATTGAGGGTTGAGGATTGAGGATTGAGGATTGACGATTGAGGATTGGGTATTGAGGATTGAACATTGAGGATTGAGGATTGAGGATCGAGGATTGAGGGTTGAGGATTGAAGATTGATTATTGATGATTGAAGATTGAGGATTGAGGATTGAGGGTTGTGGATTGAGGACGAGGACTGACGGTTGAGTATTGATGTTTGAGGTCTGAAGATTGAGGATTGAGGATTGAGAATTGAGGATTGAGGATTGAGGATTGAAGATTGAGGATTGGGTATTGAGGATTGAAGAATGAGGACTGAGGATGTAGGATTGAGGATCGAGGATTGAAGATTGAGAATTGAGGATTGAAGATTGAGGATTGAGAATTGTGGATTGAGGATTGAGGATTGAGGATTGAGGATTGAGGATTGAGGATTGAGGATTGAGGCTTGAGGATTGAGGATTGAGGATTGAAGATTGAGGATTGAGGATCGAGGATGAGGGCTGAAGGTTGAGGATTGAGGTTTGAGGACTGAGGACTGAGGATTGAGGGTTGAGAATTAAGGATTCAGGATTGAGGATGGAAGATTGAGGATTGGGTGTTGAGGATTGAAGAATGAGGATTGAGGATTGGGTATTGAGGATTGAGGATTGAAGATTGAGTATTGAGGATTGAAGACTGTCGATTGAGGATTGATGATTGAGCGTTGAGGATTTAGGAATGAGAATTGAGGATTGAGGATTGAAGATTGAGGATTGAGGATTGAGGGTTGTGGATTGAGGACGAGGACTGAGGGTTGAGTATTGATGTTTGAGGTCTGAGGATTGAGGATTGAGGATTGAGAATTGAGGATTGAGGATTGAACATTGAGGACTGAGTGTTGAGGGTTGAGTGATGAGAATTGATGTTTGTGGATAGAGATTTGAAGATTGCATAATGAGTATTGTGTATTGAAATCTGTGAATTGAGGATATTCTATTGAGGATTGAGGATTGTCACCTGATTGTTGAGGACTGTGGGCTGAAGATTGAGGATTCAGGATTGAGGATTCAGAATTGAGGTTTGAGGACTGAGGATTGAGGATTGAGGATTGAAGATTGAGTATTGAGGATTGAAGATTGAGGTTTGAGGATTGAGGATTGAGGATGAGGCCTGAGGGTTGAGGGTTGAGAATTGAGATTGAGGATTGAGGAATGAAGATTGAGGATTGGGTAATGCGAATTGAAGAAAGAGGATCGAGGATTGAGGATTGAGGATTGAGGATTGAAGAATGAGGATTGAGGATTGAGGATTGAGGATTGATGATTGAAGATTGCGGATTGAGGATTGAGTGTTGAGGATTGAGGAAGAGGACTGACGGTTGAGGATTGATGTTTGAGGTCTGAGGATTGATGATTGACGATTGAGAATTGGGGATTGAGGATTGAGGATTGCAGATTGAGGATTGGGTATTGACGATTGAAGAATGAGGATTGAGGATTGAGGATTGAGGATTGAGGATTGAGGATTGAAGATTGAGTATTGAGGTTGAAGATTGAGGATTGAGGACTGAGGATTGAGGATTGAGTATTGAGGATTGAGGATTGAGGATTGAAGGTTGAGTATTGAGGATTGAAGGTTGAGGATTGTGGATTGAAGATTGAGTATTGAGGATTGAAGATTGAGGATTGAGGATTGAGGATTGAGAATTGACGATGAGGGCTGAGGGTTGAGGGTTGAGGTTTGAGGACTGAGGACTGAGGATTGAGGAATGAGAATTGAGGGTTGAGGATTGAGGATTGAGGATTGACGATTGAGGATTGGGTATTGAGGATTGAACATTGAGGATTGAGGATTGAGGATCGAGGATTGAGCGTTGAGGATTGAAGATTGATTATTGATGATTGAAGATTGAGGATTGAGGATTGAGGGTTGAGAATTGAGGATTGAGGATTGAGGAATGAAGATTGAGGATTGGGTAATGAGAATTGAAGAATGAGGATTGAGGATTGAGGATTGAGGATTGAGGATTGAAGAATGAGGATTGATGATTGAAGATTGCGGATTGAGGATTGAGTGTTGAGGATTGAGGAAGAGGTCTGACGGTTGAGGATTGATGTTTGAGGTCTGAGGATTGATGATTCAGGATTGAGAATTGGGGATTGAGGATTGAGGATTGAAGATTGAGGATTGGGTATTGAGGATTGAAGAATGAGGATTGAGGATTGAGGATTGAGGATTGAGGATTGAGGATTGAAGATTGAGTATTGAGGTTGAAGATTGAGGATTGAGGACTGAGGATTGAGGATTGAGTATTGAGGATTGAGGATTGAGGATTGAAGATTGAGTATTGAGGATTGAAGATTGAGGATTGTGGATTGAAGATTGAGTATTGAGGATTGAAGATTGAGGATTGAGGATTGAGGATTGAGAATTGACGATGAGGGCTGAGGGTTGAGGATTGAGGTTTGAGGACTGAGGACTGAGGATTGAGGAATGAGAATTGAGGGTTGAGGATTGAGGATTGAGGATTGACGATTGAGGATTGGGTATTGAGGATTGAACATTGAGGGTTGAGGATTGAGGATCGAGGATTGAGGGTTGAGGATTGAAGATTGATTATTGATGATTGAAGATTGAGGATTGAGGATTGAGGGTTGTGGATTGAGGACGAGGACTGACGGTTGAGTATTGATGTTTGAGGTCTGAAGATTGAGGATTGAGGATTGAGAATTGAGGATTGAGGATTGAGGATTGAAGATTGATGGTTGGGTATTGAGGATTGAAGAATGAGGACTGAGGATGTAGGATTGAGGATCGAGGATTGAAGATTGAGTATTGAGGATTGAAAGTTGAGGATTGAGGATAGCGGATTGAGGATTGAGGATTGAGGATTCAGGATTGAGGATTGAGGATTGAAGATTGAGGATTGAGGATTGATGATTAAAGATTGAGTGTTGAGGATTGAAGATTGAGGATTGATGATTGAGGATTGAGGATTGAGGATTGAGGATAGAGGATAGAGGATTGAAGATTGAGTATTGAGGATTGAAGATTGACGATTGAGGATTGTGGATTGAAGATTGAGTATTGAACATTGAGGACTGAGTGTTGAGGGTTCAGTGATGAGAATTGATGTTTGTGGATAGAGGTTTGAAGATTGCAGATTCAGTATTGAGTATTGAAAACTGTGAATTGAGGATATTCTATTGAGGATTGAGGATTGTCAACTGATTGTTGAGGACTGAGGGCTGAAGATTGAGGATTCCTGATTGAGGATTCAGAATTGAGGTTTGAGGACTGAGGATTGAGGATTGAGGATTGAAGTTTGAATATTGATGATTGAAGATTGAGGATAGAGGATTGAGGGTTGTGTATTGAGGACGAGGACTGAGGGTTGAATACTGATGTTTGAGGCCTGAGGATTGAGGATTGAGGATTGAGAATAGAGGATTGAGGATTGAGGATTGAAGATTGAGGATTTGGTGTTGAGGATTGAAGAATGAGGATTGAGGATTGAGGATTGAGGGTTGAGGATTGAAGATTGAGTATTGAGGATTGAAGATTGAGGATTGAGGATTGAGGATTGAGGATTGAGGAATGAGGATTGAGGATTGAAGATTGAGTATTGATGATTGAAGATTGAGGATTGAGGATTGAGGACTGAGTATTGAGGATTGAAGATTGAGGATTCAGGATTGAGGATTGAGGATTGAGGAATGAGGATTGAGGTTTGAGGGTTGTGGATTGGGGACCAGGACTGAGGGTTGAATATTGATGTTTGAGGTCTGAGGATTGCGGATTGAGGATTGAGAATTGAGGATTGAGGATTGAGGATTCAAGATTGAGGATTGGGTATTGAGGATTGAAGAATGAGAATTGAGGATTGAGGATTGAGGCCTGTGGATTGAGAATTGAGAACTGAGGATGAGGACTGAGGGCTGAGGGTTGAGGTTTGAGGAATGAGGATTGGGGGTTGGGGATTGAGGATTGAGGATTGAGGATTGAGGATTGAGGATTGAGGAATGAAGATTGAGGATTGAGGACTGAGGATTGAGGATTGAGGATTGAGGACCGAAGATTGAATATTGATGATTGAAGATTGATGATTGAGGATTGAGAGTTGTGGATTGAGGACGAGGACTGAGGGTTGAGTATTGATGTCTGAGGTCTGAACATTGAGGATTGAGGATTGAGAATTGTGGATTGAGGATTGAGTATTGAAGATTGAGGATTGGGTATTGAGGATTGAGGATTGAGGATTGAGGATTGAATATTCAGTATTGAGGATTGAAGATTGAGAATTGAGGATTGAGGATTGAGGATTGAGTACTGAAGATTGAGTATTGATGACTGAGGATTGAGGATTGAGGATTGTGGATTGAGGATTGAGGATTGAGGATTGAAGATTGAGTATTGAGGATTGAAGATTGAGGATTGAGTATTGAGGATCGAGGATTGAGAATGAGGGCTGAGGGTTGAGGATTGAGGATTTGGTGTTGAGGATTGAAGAATGAGGATTGAGGATTGAGGATGGAGGACTGAAGATTGAATATTGATGATTGAAGATTGATGATTGAGGATTGAGGGTTGTGGATTGAGGACGAGGACTGAGGGTTGAGTATTTATGTCTGAGGTCTGAGGATTGAGGATTGAGGATTGAGAATTGAGGATTGAGGATTGAGGATTGAAGATTGAGGATTGGGTATTGAGGATTGAAGAATGAGCATTGAGGATTGAGGATTGAGGATTGAGGATTGAAGATTGTGGATTGAGGATTGAGGTTTGAGGATTGAAGATTGAGTATTGAGGATTGAAGATTGGTTATTGAGGATTGAACATTGAGGATTGAATATTGTGGATTGAGGATTGAGGTTTGAGGATTGAAGATTGAGTATTGAGGATTGAAGATTGGGTATTGAGGATTGAACATTGAGGATTGAGTATTGAGGATTGAGGATTGAGGGTTGAGGATTGAAGATTGAATATTGATGTTTGAAGGTTGAGGATTGAGGATTGAGTGTTGTGGATTCAGGACGAGGACTGAGTTTTGAGTATTGATGTTTGAGGTCTGAGGATTGAGGATTGAGGATTGAGGATTGAGGATTGAGGATTGAAGATTGAGTATTGAGGATTGAAGATTGAGGATTGAGGATTGGGGATTGAGGATTGATGATTGAGGATTGAGGATTGAGGATTGAAGATTCAGTATTGAGGATTGAAGATTAAGAGTTTAGGATTGAGGATTGAACATTGAGGACTGAGTGTTGATGGTTGAGTGATGAGAATTGATGTTTGTGGATAGAGATTTGAAGATTGCAGGTTGAGTATTGAGTATTGAAAACTGTGAATTGAGGATATTCTATAGAGGATTGAGTATTGACAACTGATTGTTGAGGTCTGAGGGCTGAAGATTGAGGATTCAGGATTGAGGATTCAGAATTGAAGTTTGAGGACTGAGGATTGAGGATTGAAGATTGAGTATTTAGGATTGAAGGTTGAGGATTGAGGTTGAGGATTGAGGACAGAGGATGAGGGCTGAGGGTTGAGGATTGAGGTTTGAGGACTGAGGTCTGAGGATTGAGTATAGAGAATTGAGGATTGAGGATTGAGGATTGAAGATTGAGATTTGGGTATTAAGGATTGAAGAATGAGGATTGAGGATTGAGGATTCAGGATTGAGGATTGAAGATTGAGGATTGAGGATTGAAAGAATGAAGATTGAGGATTGGGTATTGAGGATTGAAGAATGAGGATTGAGGATTGCGGATTGAGGGTTGAGGATTGAGGATTGAGAATTGAAGATTGAGGATTGAGTACTGAGGATTGAGGATTGAGAATTGCGGATTGAGGATTGAGGATTGAAGAATGAGGATTGGGTATTGAGGATTGAAGAATGAGGATTGAGGATTGAGTATTGAGGATTGAGGATTGAAGATTGAGTATTGAGGATTGAGGATTGAGGATTGAGGATTGAGAATTGAGGATTGGGGATTGAGTGTTGAAGATTGAGGATTGGGTATTGAGGATTGAAGAATGAGGATTGAGGATTGAGGATTGAGGATTGAGGATTGAAGATTGAGTATTGAGGATTGAAGATTGAGGATTGAGGACTGAGGATTGAGGATTGAGGATTGAGGATTGAGGATTGAGGATTGAAGATTGAGTATTGAGGATTGAAGATTGTGGATTGTGGATTGAGGATTGAGGATTGAGTATCGAAAATTGAGGATTGGGCATTGAGGATTGACGATTGAGGATTGAGTATTGAGGATTGAAGATTGAGGATTGAGTATTGAGGATTGAAGATTGAGAATTGAGGACTGAGGATTGAGGATTGAAGATGAGGGCTGATGGTTGAGGATTGAGGTTTGAGGACTGAGGATTGAGGATTGAGGATTGAGAGTTCAGGATTGAGGATTCAGGATTGAAGATTGAGGATTGGGTATTGAGGATGGAAGAATGAGCATTGAGGATTGACGATTGAGGATTGAGGATTGAAGATCGAATATTGAGGATTGAGGTTTGAGAATTGAGGATTGCGTATTGGGGATTGCGGAATGAACATTGAGGATTGAGGATTGAGGATTGAGGATTGACAACTGATTGTTGAGGACTGAGGGCTGAAGATTGAGGATTCAGGATTGAGGATTCAGAATTGAGGTTTGAGGACTGAGGATTGAGGATTGAGGATTGAGGATTGAGGATTGAAGATTGAGTATTGAGGATTGAAGATTGAGGATTGTGGATTGCGAATTGAGGATTGAGTATTGAGGATTGAGAATTGAGGATTGAGGATTGAATATTGAGTATTGAGGATTGAAGATTGAGAATTGAGGATTGAGGATTAAAGGTTGAGCATTGAGGATTGAAGATTGAGGATTGAGGATTGAGAATTGTGGATTGAGGATTGAGTATTGAAGATTGAGGATTGGGTATTGAGGATTGAGGATTGAGGATTGAGGATTGAATATTGAGTATTGAGGATTGAAGATTGAGAATTGAGGATTGAGGATTGAGGATTGAAGATGGGGGCTGAGGGTTGAGGATTGAGGTTTGAGGACTGAGGATTGAGGATTGAGGATTGATAGTTGAGGATTGAGGATTGAGGATTGAAGATTGAGGATTGGGTATTGAGGATTGAAGAATGAGCATTGAGGACTGAGGATTGAGGATTGAGGATTGAAGATTGAGGATTGGGTATTGAGGATTGAAGAATGAGGATTGAGGATTGAGGATTGAGTATTGAGGATTGAAGATTGAGTATTGAGGATTGAAGATAGAGGATTGAGGACCGAGGATTGAGGATTGAGGATTGAGGATTGAGGATTGAGGATTGAAGATTGAGTATTGAGGATTGAAGATTGAGGATTGTGGATTGAGGATTGAGGATTGAGTATTGAAGATTGAGGATTGGGGATTGAGGATTGACGATTGAGGGTTGAGTATTGAGGATTGAGAATTGAGGATTGAGGATTGAAGATTGAGTGTTGAGGATTGAAGGTTGAGAATTGAGGATTGAGGATTGAGGGTTGAAGATGAGGGCTGAGGGTTGAGGAATGAGGTTTGAGGACTGAGGATTGAGTATTGAGGATTGAAGATTGAGGATTGAGGATTGGGGATTGAGGATTGATGATTGAGGATTGAGGATTGAGGATTGAAGATTCAGTATTGAGGATTGAAGATTAAGAGTTTAGGATTGAGGATTGAACATTGAGGACTGAGTGTTGATGGTTGAGTGATGAGAATTGATGTTTGTGGATAGAGATTTGAAGATTGCAGGTTGAGTATTGAGTATTGAAAACTGTGAATTGAGGATATTCTATAGAGGATTGAGTATTGACAACTGATTGTTGAGGTCTGAGGGCTGAAGATTGAGGATTCAGGATTGAGGATTCAGAATTGAAGTTTGAGGACTGAGGATTGAGGATTGAAGATTGAGTATTTAGGATTGAAGGTTGAGGATTGAGGTTGAGGATTGAGGACAGAGGATGAGGGCTGAGGGTTGAGGATTGAGGTTTGAGGACTGAGGACTGAGGATTGAGTATAGAGAATTGAGGATTGAGGATTGAGGATTGAAGATTGAGATTTGGGTATTAAGGATTGAAGAATGAGGATTGAGGATTGAGGATTCAGGATTGAGGATTGAAGATTGAGGATTGAGGATTGAAAGAATGAAGATTGAGGATTGGGTATTGAGGATTGAAGAATGAGGATTGAGGATTGCGGATTGAGGGTTGAGGATTGAGGATTGAGAATTGAGGATTGATGATTGAGTATTGAGGATTGAAGATTGAGGATTGAGTACTGAGGATTGAGGATTGAGAATTGAGGATTGAGGATTGAGGATTGAAGAATGAGGATTGGGTATTGAGGATTGAAGAATGAGGATTGAGGATTGAGTATTGAGGATTGAGGATTGAAGATTGAGTATTGAGGATTGAGGATTGAGGATTGAGGATTGAGAATTGAGGATTGGGGATTGAGTGTTGAAGATTGAGGATTGGGTATTGAGGATTGAAGAATGAGGATTGAGGATTGAGGATTGAGGATTGAGGATTGAAGATTGAGTATTGAGGATTGAAGATTGAGGATTGAGGACTGAGGATTGAGGATTGAGGATTGAGGATTGAGGATTGAGGATTGAAGATTGAGTATTGAGGATTGAAGATTGTGGATTGTGGATTGAGGATTGAGGATTGAGTATCGAAAATTGAGGATTGGGCATTGAGGATTGACGATTGAGGATTGAGTATTGAGGATTGAAGATTGAGGATTGAGTATTGAGGATTGAAGATTGAGAATTGAGGACTGAGGATTGAGGATTGAAGATGAGGGCTGATGGTTGAGGATTGAGGTTTGAGGACTGAGGATTGAGGATTGAGGATTGAGAGTTCAGGATTGAGGATTCAGGATTGAAGATTGAGGATTGGGTATTGAGGATGGAAGAATGAGCATTGAGGATTGACGATTGAGGATTGAGGATTGAAGATCGAGGATTGAGGATTGAGGTTTGAGAATTGAGGATTGCGTATTGGGGATTGCGGAATGAACATTGAGGATTGAGGATTGAGGATTGAAGATTGAGTATTGAGGTTGAAGATTGAGGATTGAGGACTGAGGATTGAGGATTGAGTATTGAGGATTGAGGATTGAGGATTGAAGGTTGAGTATTGAGGATTGAAGGTTGAGGATTGTGGATTGAAGATTGAGTATTGAGGATTGAAGATTGAGGATTGAGGATTGAGGATTGAGGATTGAGAATTGACGATGAGGGCTGAGGGTTGAGGGTTGAGGTTTGAGGACTGAGGACTGAGGATTGAGGAATGAGAATTGAGGGTTGAGGATTGAGGATTGAGGATTGACGATTGAGGATTGGGTATTGAGGATTGAACATTGAGGATTGAGGATTGAGAATCGAGGATTGAGGGTTGAGGATTGAAGATTGATTATTGATGATTGAAGATTGAGGATTGAGGATTGAGGGTTGAGAATTGAGGATTGAGGATTGAGGAATGAAGATTGAGGATTGGGTAATGAGAATTGAAGAATGAGGATTGAGGATTGAGGATTGAGGATTGAGGATTGAAGAATGAGGATTGATGATTGAAGATTGCGGATTGAGGATTGAGTGTTGAGGATTGAGGAAGAGGTCTGACGGTTGAGGATTGATGTTTGAGGTCTGAGGATTGATGATTCAGGATTGAGAATTGGGGATTGAGGATTGAGGATTGAAGATTGAGGATTGGGTATTGAGGATTGAAGAATGAGGATTGAGGATTGAGGATTGAGGATTGAGTATTGAACATTGAGGACTGAGCGTTGAGGGTTCAGTGATGAGAATTGATGTTTGTGGATAGAGGTTTGAAGATTGCAGATTCAGTATTGAGTATTGAAAACTGTGAATTGAGGATATTCTATTGAGGATTGAGGATTGTCAACTGATTGTTGAGGACTGAGGGATGAAGATTGAGGATTCAGGATTGAGGATTCAGAATTGAGATTTGAGGACTGAGGATTGAGGATTGAAGAATGATTATTGAGGATTGAGGGTTGAGAATTGAGATTGAGGATTGAGGAATGAAGATTGAGGATTGGGTAATGCGAATTGAAGAAAGAGGATTGAGGATTGAGGATTGAGGATTGAGGATTGAAGAATGAGGATTGAGGATTGAGGATTGAGGATTGATGATTGAAGATTGCGGATTGAGGATTGAGTGTTGAGGATTGAGGAAGAGGACTGACGGTTGAGGATTGATGTTTGAGGTCTGAGGATTGATGATTGACGATTGAGAATTGGGGATTGAGGATTGAGGATTGCAGATTGAGGATTGGGTATTGACGATTGAAGAATGAGAATTGAGGATTGAGGATTGAGGATTGAGGATTGAGGATTGAAGATTGAGTATTGAGGTTGAAGATTGAGGATTGAGGACTGAGGATTGAGGATTGAGTATTGAGGATTGAGGATTGAGGATTGAAGATTGAGTATTGAGGATTGAAGGTTGAGGATTGTGGATTGAAGATTGAGTATTGAGGATTGAAGATTGAGGATTGAGGATTGAGGATTGAGAATTGACGATGAGGGCTGAGGGTTGAGGGTTGAGGTTTGAGGACTGAGGACTGAGGATTGAGGAATGAGAATTGAGGGTTGAGGATTGAGGATTGAGGATTGACGATTGAGGATTGGGTATTGAGGATTGAACATTGAGGATTGAGGATTGAGGATCGAGGATTGAGGGTTGAGGATTGAAGATTGATTATTGATGATTGAAGATTGAGGATTGAGGATTGAGGGTTGTGGATTGAGGACGAGGACTGACGGTTGAGTATTGATGTTTGAGGTCTGAAGATTGAGGATTGAGGATTGAGAATTGAGGATTGAGGATTGAGGATTGAAGATTGAGGATTGGGTATTGAGGATTGAAGAATGAGGACTGAGGATGTAGGATTGAGGATCGAGGATTGAAGATTGAGAATTGAGGATTGAAGATTGAGGATTGAGAATTGTGGATTGAGGATTGAGGATTGAGGATTGAGGATTGAGGATTGAGGATTGAGGATTGAGGCTTGAGGATTGAGGATTGAGGATTGAAGATTGAGGATTGAGGATCGAGGATGAGGGCTGAAGGTTGAGGATTGAGGTTTGAGGACTGAGGACTGAGGATTGAGGGTTGAGAATTAAGGATTCAGGATTGAGGATGGAAGATTGAGGATTGGGTGTTGAGGATTGAAGAATGAGGATTGAGGATTGGGTATTGAGGATTGAGGATTGAAGATTGAGTATTGAGGATTGAAGACTGTCGATTGAGGATTGAGGATTGAGCGTTGAGGATTTAGGAATGAGAATTGAGGATTGAGGATTGAAGATTGAGGATTGAGGATTGAGGGTTGTGGATTGAGGACGAGGACTGAGGGTTGAGTATTGATGTTTGAGGTCTGAGGATTGAGGATTGAGGATTGAGAATTGAGGATTGAGGATTGAACATTGAGGACTGAGTGTTGAGGGTTGAGTGATGAGAATTGATGTTTGTGGATAGAGATTTGAAGATTGCATAATGAGTATTGTGTATTGAAATCTGTGAATTGAGGATATTCTATTGAGGATTGAGGATTGTCACCTGATTGTTGAGGACTGTGGGCTGAAGATTGAGGATTCAGGATTGAGGATTCAGAATTGAGGTTTGAGGACTGAGGATTGAGGATTGAGGATTGAAGATTGAGTATTGAGGATTGAAGATTGAGGTTTGAGGATTGAGGATTGAGGATGAGGCCTGAGGGTTGAGGGTTGAGAATTGAGATTGAGGATTGAGGAATGAAGATTGAGGATTGGGTAATGCGAATTGAAGAAAGAGGATCGAGGATTGAGGATTGAGGATTGAGGATTGAAGAATGAGGATTGAGGATTGAGGATTGAGGATTGATGATTGAAGATTGCGGATTGAGGATTGAGTGTTGAGGATTGAGGAAGAGGACTGACGGTTGAGGATTGATGTTTGAGGTCTGAGGATTGATGATTGACGATTGAGAATTGGGGATTGAGGATTGAGGATTGCAGATTGAGGATTGGGTATTGACGATTGAAGAATGAGGATTGAGGATTGAGGATTGAGGATTGAGGATTGAGGATTGAAGATTGAGTATTGAGGTTGAAGATTGAGGATTGAGGACTGAGGATTGAGGATTGAGTATTGAGGATTGAGGATTGAGGATTGAAGGTTGAGTATTGAGGATTGAAGGTTGAGGATTGTGGATTGAAGATTGAGTATTGAGGATTGAAGATTGAGGATTGAGGATTGAGGATTGAGAATTGACGATGAGGGCTGAGGGTTGAGGGTTGAGGTTTGAGGACTGAGGACTGAGGATTGAGGAATGAGAATTGAGGGTTGAGGATTGAGGATTGAGGATTGACGATTGAGGATTGGGTATTGAGGATTGAACATTGAGGATTGAGGATTGAGGATCGAGGATTGAGCGTTGAGGATTGAAGATTGATTATTGATGATTGAAGATTGAGGATTGAGGATTGAGGGTTGAGAATTGAGGATTGAGGATTGAGGAATGAAGATTGAGGATTGGGTAATGAGAATTGAAGAATGAGGATTGAGGATTGAGGATTGAGGATTGAGGATTGAAGAATGAGGATTGATGATTGAAGATTGCGGATTGAGGATTGAGTGTTGAGGATTGAGGAAGAGGTCTGACGGTTGAGGATTGATGTTTGAGGTCTGAGGATTGATGATTCAGGATTGAGAATTGGGGATTGAGGATTGAGGATTGAAGATTGAGGATTGGGTATTGAGGATTGAAGAATGAGGATTGAGGATTGAGGATTGAGGATTGAGGATTGAGGATTGAAGATTGAGTATTGAGGTTGAAGATTGAGGATTGAGGACTGAGGATTGAGGATTGAGTATTGAGGATTGAGGATTGAGGATTGAAGATTGAGTATTGAGGATTGAAGATTGAGGATTGTGGATTGAAGATTGAGTATTGAGGATTGAAGATTGAGGATTGAGGATTGAGGATTGAGAATTGACGATGAGGGCTGAGGGTTGAGGATTGAGGTTTGAGGACTGAGGACTGAGGATTGAGGAATGAGAATTGAGGGTTGAGGATTGAGGATTGAGGATTGACGATTGAGGATTGGGTATTGAGGATTGAACATTGAGGGTTGAGGATTGAGGATCGAGGATTGAGGGTTGAGGATTGAAGATTGATTATTGATGATTGAAGATTGAGGATTGAGGATTGAGGGTTGTGGATTGAGGACGAGGACTGACGGTTGAGTATTGATGTTTGAGGTCTGAAGATTGAGGATTGAGGATTGAGAATTGAGGATTGAGGATTGAGGATTGAAGATTGATGGTTGGGTATTGAGGATTGAAGAATGAGGACTGAGGATGTAGGATTGAGGATCGAGGATTGAAGATTGAGTATTGAGGATTGAAAGTTGAGGATTGAGGATAGCGGATTGAGGATTGAGGATTGAGGATTCAGGATTGAGGATTGAGGATTGAAGATTGAGGATTGAGGATTGATGATTAAAGATTGAGTGTTGAGGATTGAAGATTGAGGATTGATGATTGAGGATTGAGGATTGAGGATTGAGGATAGAGGATAGAGGATTGAAGATTGAGTATTGAGGATTGAAGATTGACGATTGAGGATTGTGGATTGAAGATTGAGTATTGAACATTGAGGACTGAGTGTTGAGGGTTCAGTGATGAGAATTGATGTTTGTGGATAGAGGTTTGAAGATTGCAGATTCAGTATTGAGTATTGAAAACTGTGAATTGAGGATATTCTATTGAGGATTGAGGATTGTCAACTGATTGTTGAGGACTGAGGGCTGAAGATTGAGGATTCCTGATTGAGGATTCAGAATTGAGGTTTGAGGACTGAGGATTGAGGATTGAGGATTGAAGTTTGAATATTGATGATTGAAGATTGAGGATAGAGGATTGAGGGTTGTGTATTGAGGACGAGGACTGAGGGTTGAATACTGATGTTTGAGGCCTGAGGATTGAGGATTGAGGATTGAGAATAGAGGATTGAGGATTGAGGATTGAAGATTGAGGATTTGGTGTTGAGGATTGAAGAATGAGGATTGAGGATTGAGGATTGAGGGTTGAGGATTGAAGATTGAGTATTGAGGATTGAAGATTGAGGATTGAGGATTGAGGATTGAGGATTGAGGAATGAGGATTGAGGATTGAAGATTGAGTATTGATGATTGAAGATTGAGGATTGAGGATTGAGGACTGAGTATTGAGGATTGAAGATTGAGGATTCAGGATTGAGGATTGAGGATTGAGGAATGAGGATTGAGGTTTGAGGGTTGTGGATTGGGGACCAGGACTGAGGGTTGAATATTGATGTTTGAGGTCTGAGGATTGCGGATTGAGGATTGAGAATTGAGGATTGAGGATTGAGGATTCAAGATTGAGGATTGGGTATTGAGGATTGAAGAATGAGAATTGAGGATTGAGGATTGAGGCCTGTGGATTGAGAATTGAGAACTGAGGATGAGGACTGAGGGCTGAGGGTTGAGGTTTGAGGAATGAGGATTGGGGGTTGGGGATTGAGGATTGAGGATTGAGGATTGAGGATTGAGGATTGAGGAATGAAGATTGAGGATTGAGGACTGAGGATTGAGGATTGAGGATTGAGGATTGAGGATTGAGGATTGAAGATTGAGTATTGAGGATTGAAGATTGAGGATTGTGGATTGAGGATTGAGGATTGAGTATCGAAAATTGAGGATTGGGCATTGAGGATTGACGATTGAGGATTGAGTATTGAGGATTGAGAATTGGGGATTGAGGATTGAATATTGAGTATTGAGGATTGAAGATTGAGAATTGAGGACTGAGGATTGAGGATTGAAGATGAGGGCTGATGGTTGAGGATTGAGGTTTGAGGACTGAGGATTGAGGATTGAGGATTGAGAGTTCAGGATTGAGGATTCAGGATTGAAGATTGAGGATTGGGTATTGAGGATGGAAGAATGAGCATTGAGGATTGACGATTGAGGATTGAGGATTGAAGATCGAGGATTGAGGATTGAGGTTTGAGAATTGAGGATTGCGTATTGGGGATTGCGGATTGAACATTGAGGATTGAGGATTGAGGATTGAGGATTGACAACTGATTGTTGAGGACTGAGGGCTGAAGATTGAGGATTCAGGATTGAGGATTCAGAATTGAGGTTTGAGGACTGAGGATTGAGGATTGAGGATTGAGGATTGAGGATTGAAGATTGAGTATTGAGGATTGAAGATTGAGGATTGTGGATTGCGGATTGAGGATTGAGTATTGAGGATTGAGAATTGAGGATTGAGGATTGAATATTGAGTATTGAGGATTGAAGATTGAGAATTGAGGATTGAGGATTAAAGGTTGAGCATTGAGGATTGAAGATTGAGGATTGATGATTGAGGATTGAGGATTGAGGATTGAGGATTGAGGATTGAGGATTCAGTATTGGGGATTGCGGATTGAACATTGAGGATTGAGGATTGAGGATTGAGGACCGAAGATTGAATATTGATGATTGAAGATTGATGATTGAGGATTGAGAGTTGTGGATTGAGGACGAGGACTGAGGGTTGAGTATTGATGTCTGAGGTCTGAACATTGAGGATTGAGGATTGAGAATTGTGGATTGAGGATTGAGGATTGAAGATTGAGTATTGAGGATTGAAGATTGAGGATTGAGTATTGAGGATCGAGGATTGAGAATGAGGGCTGAGGGTTGAGGATTGAGGATTTGGTGTTGAGGATTGAAGAATGAGGATTGAGGATTGAGGATGGAGGACTGAAGATTGAATATTGATGATTGAAGATTGATGATTGAGGATTGAGGGTTGTGGATTGAGGACGAGGACTGAGGGTTGAGTATTTATGTCTGAGGTCTGAGGATTGAGGATTGAGGATTGAGAATTGAGGATTGAGGATTGAGGATTGAAGATTGAGGATTGGGTATTGAGGATTGAAGAATGAGCATTGAGGATTGAGGATTGAGGATTGAGGATTGAAGATTGTGGATTGAGGATTGAGGTTTGAGGATTGAAGATTGAGTATTGAGGATTGAAGATTGGGTATTGAGGATTGAACATTGAGGATTGAATATTGTGGATTGAGGATTGAGGTTTGAGGATTGAAGATTGAGTATTGAGGATTGAAGATTGGGTATTGAGGATTGAACATTGAGGATTGAGTATTGAGGATTGAGGATTGAGGGTTGAGGATTGAAGATTGAATATTGATGTTTGAAGGTTGAGGATTGAGGATTGAGTGTTGTGGATTCAGGACGAGGACTGAGTTTTGAGTATTGATGTTTGAGGTCTGAGGATTGAGGATTGAGGATTGAGGATTGAGGATTGAGGATTGAAGATTGAGTATTGAGGATTGAAGATTGAGGATTGAGGATTGGGGATTGAGGATTGATGATTGAGGATTGAGGATTGAGGATTGAAGATTCAGTATTGAGGATTGAAGATTAAGAGTTTAGGATTGAGGATTGAACATTGAGGACTGAGTGTTGATGGTTGAGTGATGAGAATTGATGTTTGTGGATAGAGATTTGAAGATTGCAGGTTGAGTATTGAGTATTGAAAACTGTGAATTGAGGATATTCTATAGAGGATTGAGTATTGACAACTGATTGTTGAGGTCTGAGGGCTGAAGATTGAGGATTCAGGATTGAGGATTCAGAATTGAAGTTTGAGGACTGAGGATTGAGGATTGAAGATTGAGTATTTAGGATTGAAGGTTGAGGATTGAGGTTGAGGATTGAGGACAGAGGATGAGGGCTGAGGGTTGAGGATTGAGGTTTGAGGACTGAGGTCTGAGGATTGAGTATAGAGAATTGAGGATTGAGGATTGAGGATTGAAGATTGAGATTTGGGTATTAAGGATTGAAGAATGAGGATTGAGGATTGAGGATTCAGGATTGAGGATTGAAGATTGAGGATTGAGGATTGAAAGAATGAAGATTGAGGATTGGGTATTGAGGATTGAAGAATGAGGATTGAGGATTGCGGATTGAGGGTTGAGGATTGAGGATTGAGAATTGAAGATTGAGGATTGAGTACTGAGGATTGAGGATTGAGAATTGAGGATTGAGGATTGAGGATTGAAGAATGAGGATTGGGTATTGAGGATTGAAGAATGAGGATTGAGGATTGAGTATTGAGGATTGAGGATTGAAGATTGAGTATTGAGGATTGAGGATTGAGGATTGAGGATTGAGAATTGAGGATTGGGGATTGAGTGTTGAAGATTGAGGATTGGGTATTGAGGATTGAAGAATGAGGATTGAGGATTGAGGATTGAGGATTGAGGATTGAAGATTGAGTATTGAGGATTGAAGATTGAGGATTGAGGACTGAGGATTGAGGATTGAGGATTGAGGATTGAGGATTGAGGATTGAAGATTGAGTATTGAGGATTGAAGATTGTGGATTGTGGATTGAGGATTGAGGATTGAGTATCGAAAATTGAGGATTGGGCATTGAGGATTGACGATTGAGGATTGAGTATTGAGGATTGAAGATTGAGGATTGAGTATTGAGGATTGAAGATTGAGAATTGAGGACTGAGGATTGAGGATTGAAGATGAGGGCTGATGGTTGAGGATTGAGGTTTGAGGACTGAGGATTGAGGATTGAGGATTGAGAGTTCAGGATTGAGGATTCAGGATTGAAGATTGAGGATTGGGTATTGAGGATGGAAGAATGAGCATTGAGGATTGACGATTGAGGATTGAGGATTGAAGATCGAATATTGAGGATTGAGGTTTGAGAATTGAGGATTGCGTATTGGGGATTGCGGAATGAACATTGAGGATTGAGGATTGAGGATTGAGGATTGACAACTGATTGTTGAGGACTGAGGGCTGAAGATTGAGGATTCAGGATTGAGGATTCAGAATTGAGGTTTGAGGACTGAGGATTGAGGATTGAGGATTGAGGATTGAGGATTGAAGATTGAGTATTGAGGATTGAAGATTGAGGATTGTGGATTGCGGATTGAGGATTGAGTATTGAGGATTGAGAATTGAGGATTGAGGATTGAATATTGAGTATTGAGGATTGAAGATTGAGAATTGAGGATTGAGGATTAAAGGTTGAGCATTGAGGATTGAAGATTGAGGATTGAGGATTGAGAATTGTGGATTGAGGATTGAGTATTGAAGATTGAGGATTGGGTATTGAGGATTGAGGATTGAGGATTGAGGATTGAATATTGAGTATTGAGGATTGAAGATTGAGAATTGAGGATTGAGGATTGAGGATTGAAGATGGGGGCTGAGGGTTGAGGATTGAGGTTTGAGGACTGAGGATTGAGGATTGAGGATTGATAGTTGAGGATTGAGGATTGAGGATTGAAGATTGAGGATTGGGTATTGAGGATTGAAGAATGAGCATTGAGGACTGAGGATTGAGGATTGAGGATTGAAGATTGAGGATTGGGTACTGAGGATTGAAGAATGAGGATTGAGGATTGAGGATTGAGTATTGAGGATTGAAGATTGAGTATTGAGGATTGAAGATAGAGGATTGAGGACCGAGGATTGAGGATTGAGGATTGAGGATTGAGGATTGAGGATTGAAGATTGAGTATTGAGGATTGAAGATTGAGGATTGTGGATTGAGGATTGAGGATTGAGTATTGAAGATTGAGGATTGGGGATTGAGGATTGACGATTGAGGGTTGAGTATTGAGGATTGAGAATTGAGGATTGAGGATTGAAGATTGAGTGTTGAGGATTGAAGGTTGAGAATTGAGGATTGAGGATTGAGGGTTGAAGATGAGGGCTGAGGGTTGAGGAATGAGGTTTGAGGACTGAGGATTGAGTATTGAGGATTGAAGATTGAGGATTGAGGATTGGGGATTGAGGATTGATGATTGAGGATTGAGGATTGAGGATTGAAGATTCAGTATTGAGGATTGAAGATTAAGAGTTTAGGATTGAGGATTGAACATTGAGGACTGAGTGTTGATGGTTGAGTGATGAGAATTGATGTTTGTGGATAGAGATTTGAAGATTGCAGGTTGAGTATTGAGTATTGAAAACTGTGAATTGAGGATATTCTATAGAGGATTGAGTATTGACAACTGATTGTTGAGGTCTGAGGGCTGAAGATTGAGGATTCAGGATTGAGGATTCAGAATTGAAGTTTGAGGACTGAGGATTGAGGATTGAAGATTGAGTATTTAGGATTGAAGGTTGAGGATTGAGGTTGAGGATTGAGGACAGAGGATGAGGGCTGAGGGTTGAGGATTGAGGTTTGAGGACTGAGGTCTGAGGATTGAGTATAGAGAATTGAGGATTGAGGATTGAGGATTGAAGATTGAGATTTGGGTATTAAGGATTGAAGAATGAGGATTGAGGATTGAGGATTCAGGATTGAGGATTGAAGATTGAGGATTGAGGATTGAAAGAATGAAGATTGAGGATTGGGTATTGAGGATTGAAGAATGAGGATTGAGGATTGCGGATTGAGGGTTGAGGATTGAGGATTGAGAATTGAGGATTGATGATTGAGTATTGAGGATTGAAGATTGAGGATTGAGTACTGAGGATTGAGGATTGAGAATTGAGGATTGAGGATTGAGGATTGAAGAATGAGGATTGGGTATTGAGGATTGAAGAATGAGGATTGAGGATTGAGTATTGAGGATTGAGGATTGAAGATTGAGTATTGAGGATTGAGGATTGAGGATTGAGGATTGAGAATTGAGGATTGGGGATTGAGTGTTGAAGATTGAGGATTGGGTATTGAGGATTGAAGAATGAGGATTGAGGATTGAGGATTGAGGATTGAGGATTGAAGATTGAGTATTGAGGATTGAAGATTGAGGATTGAGGACTGAGGATTGAGGATTGAGGATTGAGGATTGAGGATTGAGGATTGAAGATTGAGTATTGAGGATTGAAGATTGTGGATTGTGGATTGAGGATTGAGGATTGAGTATCGAAAATTGAGGATTGGGCATTGAGGATTGACGATTGAGGATTGAGTATTGAGGATTGAAGATTGAGGATTGAGTATTGAGGATTGAAGATTGAGAATTGAGGACTGAGGATTGAGGATTGAAGATGAGGGCTGATGGTTGAGGATTGAGGTTTGAGGACTGAGGATTGAGGATTGAGGATTGAGAGTTCAGGATTGAGGATTCAGGATTGAAGATTGAGGATTGGGTATTGAGGATGGAAGAATGAGCATTGAGGATTGACGATTGAGGATTGAGGATTGAAGATCGAGGATTGAGGATTGAGGTTTGAGAATTGAGGATTGCGTATTGGGGATTGCGGAATGAACATTGAGGATTGAGGATTGAGGATTGAGGATTGACAACTGATTGTTGAGGACTGAGGGCTGAAGATTGAGGATTCAGGATTGAGGATTCAGAATTGAGGTTTGAGGACTGAGGATTGAGGATTGAGGATTGAGGATTGAGGATTGAAGATTGAGTATTGAGGATTGAAGATTGAGGATTGTGGATTGCGGATTGAGGATTGAGTATTGAGGATTGAGAATTGAGGATTGAGGATTGAATATTGAGTATTGAGGATTGAAGATTGAGAATTGAGGATTGAGGATTAAAGGTTGAGCATTGAGGATTGAAGATTGAGGATTCAGGATTGAGAATTGTGGATTGAGGATTGAGTATTGAAGATTGAGGATTGGGTATTGAGGATTGAGGATTGAGGATTGAGGATTGAATATTGAGTATTGAGGATTGAAGATTGAGAATTGAGGATTGAGGATTGAGGATTGAAGATGGGGGCTGAGGGTTGAGGATTGAGGTTTGAGGACTGAGGATTGAGGATTGAGGATTGATAGTTGAGGATTGAGGATTGAGGATTGAAGATTGAGGATTGGGTATTGAGGATTGAAGAATGAGCATTGAGGACTGAGGATTGAGGATTGAGGATTGAAGATTGAGGATTGGGTATTGAGGATTGAAGAATGAGGATTGAGGATTGAGGATTGAGTATTGAGGATTGAAGATTGAGTATTGAGGATTGAAGATAGAGGATTGAGGACCGAGGATTGAGGATTGAGGATTGAGGATTGAGGATTGAGGATTGAAGATTGAGTATTGAGGATTGAAGATTGAGGATTGTGGATTGAGGATTGAGGATTGAGTATTGAAGATTGAGGATTGGGGATTGAGGATTGACGATTGAGGGTTGAGTATTGAGGATTGAGAATTGAGGATTGAGGATTGAAGATTGAGTGTTGAGGATTGAAGGTTGAGAATTGAGGATTGAGGATTGAGGGTTGAAGATGAGGGCTGAGGGTTGAGGATTGAGGTTTGAGGACTGAGGATTGAGGATTGAGGATTGAGAGTTGAGGATTGAGGATTGAGGACTGAGTATTGGGGATTGAGGATTGAAGATTGAGGATTGAGGATTGAGGATTAATGATTGAGTATTGAGGATTGAACATTGAGAATTGAGGATTGAGGATTGAACATTGTGGACTGAGTGCTGAGGGTTGAGTGATGAGAATTGATGTTTGTGGATAGAGATTTGAAGATTGCAGATTGGGTATTGAGTATTGAAAACTGTGAATTGAGGATATTCTATTGGGGATTGAGGATTGACAACTGATTGTTGAGGACTGAGGGCTGAGGATTGAGGATTCAGGATTGAGGATTCAGAAATGTGGTTTGAGGACTGAGGATTGAAGATTGAAGATTGAGTATTGAGGGCTGAGGATTGAGGACTGAGGATTGAGGCTTGAGGTTGAGGGCTGAGGGTTGAAGATTGAGGTGTGAGGACTCAGGACTGAGGATTGAGGATTGAGAATTGAGGATTGAGTATTGAGGATTGAAGATTGAGGATAGGGTATTGAGGATTGAAGAATGAGGATGGAGGATGGGCGATTGAGGATTGAGGATTGAAGATTGAGTATTCAGGATTGGAGATTGACGATTGAGGATTGAGGATTGAGGACCGAGGATTGACGATTGAGGATTGAAGATTGAGTATTGAGGATTGAAGATTGAGGATTGAGGATTGGCGATTGAGGATTGAGGATTGAGAATTGAGGATTGAGGATTGGGGACTGAGTGTTGAGGGTTGAGTGATGAGTATTGTTGTTTGTGGATAGAGATTTGAAGATTGCAGAATCAGTATTGAGTATTGAAGCCTGTGAATTGAGGATTTTCTATTGAGGATTGAGGATTGACAACTGATTGTTGAGGACTGAGGGCTGAAGATTGAGGATTCAGGATTGAGGATTCAGAATTGAGGTTTGAGGACTGAGGATTGAGGATTGAGGATTGAGGATTGAGGATTGAGGATTGAGGATTGAAGATTCAGTATTGAGGATTGAAGATTGAGGATTGAGTATTCAGGATTGAGGATTGAGGATTGAGGATTGAGGATTGAGTACTGAAGATTGAGTATTGATGACTGAGGATTCAGGATTGAGGATTGAGGACTGAGGATTGAGGATTTAGGGTTGAAGATTGAATATTGACGATTGAAGATTGAGGATTGAGGATTGAGTGTTGTGGATTGAGGACGAGGGCTGAGGGTTGAGTATTGATGTTTGAGGTCTGAGGATTGAGGATTGAGGATTGAGAATTGAGGAATGAGGATTGAGGATTGAGGATTGAAGATTGAGGATTGGATATTGCGGATTGAATACTGAGAATTGAGGATTGAGGATTGAGGATTGAGGATTCAGGATTGAGGATTCAGGATTGAGGATTCAGGATTGTGGTTTGAGGACAGGGGATTGAGGCTTGAGGATTGAGGATTGAGGATTGAGGATTGAGGATTGAGGATTTAAGATTGAGGATTGGGTATTGAGAATTGAACATTGAGGATTGAGGATTGAGGATTGAGGATTGAGGACTGAAGATTGAATATTGATGATTGAAGATTGAGGATTGAGGATTGAGGGTTGTGGATTGGGGGCCAGGACTGAGGGTTGAATATTGACGTTTGAGGACTGAGGATTGAGGATTGAGGATTGAGAATTGAGGATTGAGGGTTGAGGATTGGAGATTGAGGATTGGGTATTGAGGATTGAAGAATGAGGATTGAGGATTGAGGATTGAGGCCTGAGGATTGAGAATTGAAAAACTGAGGATGAGGACTGAGGGCTGAGAGTCGAGGTTTGAGGATTGAGGATTGGGGGTTGAGGATTGAGGATTGAGGATTGAGAATTGAGGATTGATGATTGAGTATTGAGGATTGAAGATTGAGGATTGAGTACTGAGGATTGAGGATTGAGAATTGAGGATTGAGGATTGAGGACTAAAGATTGAGGATTGGGTATTGAGGATTGAAGAATGAGGATTGAGGATTGAGTATTGAGGATTGAGGATTGAAGATTGAGGATTGAGGATTGAGGATCGAGGATTGAGGATGAGGGCTGAGGGATGAGGATTGAGGTTTGAGGATTGAGGACTGAGGATTGAAGATTGATGATTGAGTATTGACGATTGAAGATTGAGGATTGAGGATTGAGGATTGAGGGTTGTGGATTCAGGACGAGGACTGAGGGTTGAGTATTGATGTTTGAGGTCTGAGGATTGAGGATAGAGGATTGAGAATTGAGGATTGAGGATTGAGGATTGAAGATTGAGGATTGGGTATTGAGGATTGAAGAATGAGGACTGAGGATTGAGGATCGAGTATTGAGGATTGAAGATTGAGTATTGAGGATTGAAGATTGAGGATTGAGGATTGAGGATTGAGGATTGAGGATTGAGAATTGAGGATTGAGGATTGAAGATTGAGTATTGAGGATTGAAGATTGAGAATTGAGGATTGAGGATTGAGGATTGAAGATGAGGGCTGAGGGTTGAGGATTGAGGTTTGAGGACTGAGGATTGAGGATTGATTATTGAGAGTTGAGGATTGAGGATTGAGGATTGAAGATTGAGGATTGGGTATTGAGGATTGAAGAATGAGCATTGAGGATTGAGGATTGAGGATTGAGGATTGAAGGTTGAGGATTGAGGATTGAGTTTTGAGGATTGAAGATTGAGTATTGAGGGTTGAAGATTGAGGATTGAGGATTGAGGATTGATAATTGAGGATTGAGGATTGACGATTGAAGATTGAGGATTGGGGACTGAGAGTTGATGGTTGAGTGTAGAGAATTGATGTTTGTGGATAGAGATATGAAGATTGCAGATTGAGTATTGCGTATGGAAAACTCTGAACTGAGGATATTCTAGTGAGGATTGAGGATTGACAGCTGATTGTTGAGGACTGAGGTCTGAAGATTGAGGATTCAGGACTGAGGATTCAGGACTGTGGTTTGAGGACTGTGGATTGAGGATTGAGGAATGGGGATTGAGGATTGAGGATCGAGGATTGAAGACTGAAGATTGGGTATTGAGGATTGAACATTGAGGATTGAGAATTGAGGATTGAGGATTGAGGATTGAGGATTGAGGATTGAAGATTGAATATTGATCATTGAAGGTTGAGGATTGAGGATCGAGGGTTGTGGATTCAGGACGAGGACTGAGGGTTGAGTATTGATGTTTGAGGTCTGAGGATTGAGGATAGAGGATTGAGAATTGAGGATTGAGGATTGAGGATTGAAGATTGAGGATTGGGTATTGAGGATTGAAGAATGAGGACTGAGGATTGAGGATCGAGTATTGAGGATTGAAGATTGACTATTGAGGATTGAAGATTGAGGATTGAGGATTGAGGATTGAGGATTGAGGATTGAGGATTGAGGATTGAAGATTGAGGATTGAGGATTGAGGATTAAAGGCAGAGCATTGAGTATTGAGGATTGAGGATTGATGATTGAGGATTGAGGATTGAGGATTGAGGATTGAGGATTGAGTATTGAAGATTGAGGATTGAGGATTGAGGATTGAGGATTGAGGATTGAAGATTGAGGATTGGGTATTGCGGATTGAATATTGAGGATTGAGTAGAGAGAATTGAGGATTGAGGATTGAGGATTGAAGATTGAGATTTGGGCATTAAGGATTGACGAATGAGGATGGAGGATTGAGGATTCAGGATTGAGGATTGAAGATTGAGGATTGAGGATTGAGGACTGAAGATTGAGGATTGGGTATTGAGGATTGAAGAATGAGGATTGAGGATTGAGGATTCAGGATTGAGGGTTGAGGATTGAGGGTTGAGGATTGAGGATTGAGAATTGAGGATTGATGGTTGAGTATTGAGGATTGAAGATTGAGGATTGAGTACTGAGGATTGAGGATTGAGGATTGAGGATTCAGGATTGAGGATTGAAGATTGAGGGTTGAGGATTGAGGATTGAGAATTGAGGATTGAGGATTGAGGGTTGAGGATTGAGGATTGAGAATTGAGGATTGATGGTTGAGTATTGAGGATTGAGGATTGAAGATTGAGTATTGAGGATTGAGGATTGAGGATTGAGGATTGAGGATTGAGGATTGAGGATTGAGGATTGAGGATTGAAGATTGATTATTGAGGATTGAAGATTGAGGTTTGAGGATTGAGGATTGCGGATTGACGATTGAGGATTGAGGATTGAGGGTTGAAGGTTGAGTGTTGAGGATTGAAGGTTGAGGATTGACGATTGAGGATTGAGGATTGAGGATGATGGCTGAGGTTTGAGGTTTGAGGTTTGAGTATTGAATCCTGACAATTCAGGATGTTTTATTGAGTATTGAGAATTGAGGATTGATGCTTTAGTATTGAGGATTCAGGATTGAGGATTGAGGATTGAGTATTGAAGATTGGGGATTGATGATTGAGGATTTAGGATTGAGGATTGAGGATTGAGGATTGAGGATTGAGGATTGAAAATTGAGTATTGAGGACTGAGGACTGAGGATAGAGGATTGAGGATGGAGCATTGAGGATTGAAGATTGAGGACTGGGGATTGACGATTGAAGATTGAGGATTGGGTATTGAGGATTGAAGAATGAGGATTGAGGATTGAGTATTGAGGATTGAGGATTGAAGATTGAGTATTGAGGATTGAAGATTGGTGATTGAGGATTGTGGATTGAGGATTGAGGATTGAACATTGAGGACTGAGTGTTGAGTGTTGAGTGATGAGAATTGGTGTTTGTGAATAGAGGTTTGAAGATTGCAGGTTGAGCATTGAGTATTGAGAACTGTGAATTGAGGATATTCTATTGAGGATTGAGGATTGACAACTGATTGTTGAGGACTGAGGGCTAAAGATTGAGGATTCAGGATTGAGGATTCAGAATTGAGTTTGGAGGACTGAGGATTGAGGATTGAAGATTGAGGATTGAGGATTGAGGATCGAGGATTGAGGATGAGGGCTGAGGGTTGAGGATTGAGGTTTGAAGATTGAGGACTGAGGATTGAAGATTGATGATTGAGTATTGAGGACTGAAGATTGAGGATTGAGGATTGAGGATTGAGGATTGAGGATTGAGGATTGAGGATTGAAGATTGAGGACTGGGGACTGAGTGTTGAGTGTTGAGTGATGAGAATTGGTGTTTCTGGATAGAGATTTAAAGATTGCAGATTGAGTATTGAGTATTGAAAAGTGTGAATTGATGATATTCTATTGAGGATTGAGATTTGACAACTGATTGTTGAGGACTGAGGTCTGAAGATTGAGGATTCAGGATTGAGGATCCAGGATTGATGTTTGACGAGTGAGGATTGAGGATTGCGGATTGAGGATTGAGGATTGAGGATTGAGGATTGAGGTTTGAGGATTGAGGATTGGGTATTGCGGATTGGACATTGAGGATTTAGGATTGAGGATTGAGGACTGAAATTGAATATTGATGATTGAAGATTGATGATTGAGGATTGAGGATTGTGGATTGAGGATGAGGACTGAGGGTTGAGTATTGATGTCTGAGGTCTGAGGATTGAGGAACGAGGATTGAGAATTGAGGATTGAGGATTGAGGATTGAAGATTGAGGATTGGGTATTGAGGATTGAAGAATGAGAATTGAGGATTGAGGATTGAGGATTGAGGATTGAAGATTGAGTATTGAGGATTGAAGATTGAGGATTGAGGACCGAGGATTGAGGATTGATGATTGAGGATTGAGTATTGAGGATTGAAGATTGAGTATTGAGGATTGAAGATTGAGGATTGTGGATTGAGGATTGAGGATTGATGATTGAGGATTGAGGATTGAGGATTGAGGATTGAGGATTGAGTATTGAAGATTGAGGATTGAGGATTGAGGATTGAGGATTGAGGATTGAAGATTGAGGATTGGGTATTGCGGATTGAATATTGAGGATTGAGTAGAGAGAATTGAGGATTGAGGATTGAGGATTGAAGATTGAGATTTGGGCATTAAGGATTGACGAATGAGGATGGAGGATTGAGGATTCAGGATTGAGGATTGAAGATTGAGGATTGAGGATTGAGGACTGAAGATTGAGGATTGGGTATTGAGGATTGAAGAATGAGGATTGAGGATTGAGGATTCAGGATTGAGGGTTGAGGATTGAGGGTTGAGGATTGAGGATTGAGAATTGAGGATTGATGGTTGAGTATTGAGGATTGAAGATTGAGGATTGAGTACTGAGGATTGAGGATTGAGGATTGAGGATTCAGGATTGAGGATTGAAGATTGAGGGTTGAGGATTGAGGATTGAGAATTGAGGATTGAGGATTGAGGGTTGAGGATTGAGGATTGAGAATTGAGGATTGATGGTTGAGTATTGAGGATTGAGGATTGAAGATTGAGTATTGAGGATTGAGGATTGAGGATTGAGGATTGAGGATCGAGGATTGAGGATTGAGGATTGAGGATTGAAGATTGATTATTGAGGATTGAAGATTGAGGTTTGAGGATTGAGGATTGCGGATTGACGATTGAGGATTGAGGATTGAGGGTTGAAGGTTGAGTGTTGAGGATTGAAGGTTGAGGATTGACGATTGAGGATTGAGGATTGAGGATGATGGCTGAGGTTTGAGGTTTGAGGTTTGAGTATTGAATCCTGACAATTCAGGATGTTTTATTGAGTATTGAGAATTGAGGATTGATGCTTTAGTATTGAGGATTCAGGATTGAGGATTGAGGATTGAGTATTGAAGATTGGGGATTGATGATTGAGGATTTAGGATTGAGGATTGAGGATTGAGGATTGAGGATTGAGGATTGAAAATTGAGTATTGAGGACTGAGGACTGAGGATAGAGGATTGAGGATGGAGCATTGAGGATTGAAGATTGAGGACTGGGGATTGAGGATTGAAGATTGAGGATTGGGTATTGAGGATTGAAGAATGAGGATTGAGGATTGAGTATTGAGGATTGAGGATTGAAGATTGAGTATTGAGGATTGAAGATTGGTGATTGAGGATTGTGGATTGAGGATTGAGGATTGAACATTGAGGACTGAGTGTTGAGTGTTGAGTGATGAGAATTGGTGTTTGTGAATAGAGGTTTGAAGATTGCAGGTTGAGCATTGAGTATTGAGAACTGTGAATTGAGGATATTCTATTGAGGATTGAGGATTGACAACTGATTGTTGAGGACTGAGGGCTAAAGATTGAGGATTCAGGATTGAGGATTCAGAATTGAGTTTTGAGGACTGAGGATTGAGGATTGAAGATTGAGGATTGAGGATTGAGGATCGAGGATTGAGGATGAGGGCTGAGGGTTGAGGATTGAGGTTTGAAGATTGAGGACTGAGGATTGAAGATTGATGATTGAGTATTGAGGACTGAAGATTGAGGATTGAGGATTGAGGATTGAGGATTGAGGATTGAGGATTGAGGATTGAAGATTGAGGACTGGGGACTGAGTGTTGAGTGTTGAGTGATGAGAATTGGTGTTTCTGGATAGAGATTTAAAGATTGCAGATTGAGTATTGAGTATTGAAAAGTGTGAATTGATGATATTCTATTGAGGATTGAGATTTGACAACTGATTGTTGAGGACTGAGGTCTGAAGATTGAGGATTCAGGATTGAGGATCCAGGATTGATGTTTGACGAGTGAGGATTGAGGATTGCGGATTGAGGATTGAGGATTGAGGATTGAGGATTGAGGTTTGAGGATTGAGGATTGGGTATTGCGGATTGGACATTGAGGATTTAGGATTGAGGATTGAGGACTGAAATTGAATATTGATGATTGAAGATTGATGATTGAGGATTGAGGATTGTGGATTGAGGATGAGGACTGAGGGTTGAGTATTGATGTCTGAGGTCTGAGGATTGAGGAACGAGGATTGAGAATTGAGGATTGAGGATTGAGGATTGAAGATTGAGGATTGGGTATTGAGGATTGAAGAATGAGAATTGAGGATTGAGGATTGAGGATTGAGGATTGAAGATTGAGTATTGAGGATTGAAGATTGAGGATTGAGGACCGAGGATTGAGGATTGATGATTGAGGATTGAGTATTGAGGATTGAAGATTGAGTATTGAGGATTGAAGATTGAGGATTGTGGATTGAGGATTGAGGATTGAGTATTGAAGATTGAGGATTGGGGATTGAGGATTGACGATTGAGGATTGAGTATTGAGGATTGAGAATTGAGGATTGAGGATTGAAGATTGAGTATTGAGGATTGAAGATTGAGAATTGAGGATTGAGGATTGAGGTTTGAAGATGAGGGCTGAGGGTTGATGATTGAGGTTTGAGGACTGAGGGTTGAGGATTGAGGATTGAGAGTTGAGGATTGAGGATTGAGGATTGAAGATTGAGGATTGGGTATTGAGGATTGAAGAATGAGCATTGAGGATTGAGGATTGAGGATTGAGGATTGAAGATTGAGGATTGAGGATTGAGGTTTGAGGATTGAAGATTGAGTATTGAGGCTTGAAGATTGAGGATTAATGATTGAGTATTGAGGATTGAAGATTGAGAATTGAGGATTGAGGATTGATACATTGTGGACTGAGTGCTGAGGGTTGAGTGATGAGAATTGATGTTTGTGGATAGAGATTTGAAGATTGCAGATTGGGTATTGAGTATTGAAAACTGTGAATTGAGGATATTCTATTGGGGATTGAGGATTGACAACTGATTGTTGAGGACTGAGGGCTGAAGATTGAGGATTCAGGATTGAGGATTCAGAATTGTGGTTTGAGGACTGAGGATTGAAGATTGAAGATTGAGTATTGAGGGTTGAGAATTGAGGATTGAGGATTGAGGATTGAGGATTGAGGATTGAAGATTGAGGATTGGGTATTGAGGATTGAAGAATGAGGATTGAGGACTGAGGATTGAGGATTGAGGATTGAGAGTTGAGGATTGAGGATTGAGGATTGAGGATTGAGGATTTAAGATTGAGGATTGGGTATTGAGAATTGAACATTGACGATTGAGGATTGAGGACTGAGGATTGAGGATTCAGGATTGAGGATTCAGGATTGAGGATTCAGGATTGAGGATTCAGGATTGTGGTTTGAGGACAGAGGATTGAGGCTTGAGGATTGAGGATTGAGGATTGAGGATTGAAGATTGAGTATTGAGGATTGAAGGTTGAGGATTGAGGATTGTGGATTGAAGATTGAGTATTGAGGATTGAAGATTGAGGATTGAGGATTGAGGATTGAGGATTGAGGATGAGGACTGAGGGCTGAGGATTGAGGATTGAGGTTTGAGGATTGAGGATTGAAGATTGAGTATTGAGGATTGAAGATTGAGGGTTGAGGATTGTGGATTGAAGATTGAGTATTGAGGATTGATGATTGAGGATTGAGGATTGAGGATTGAGGATTGAGGACTGAGGATTGAGGATTGAGTATTGAGCATTGAGGATTGAAGATTAAGGACTGTTGATTGAGGATTGAAGATTGAGGATTAAGGATTGAGGATTGAGGATTGAGGTTTGAGGAATGAGGATTGAGGATTGAGGATTGAGGATTGAGGACGAGGACTGACGGTTGAGGATTGTGGCTTGAGGATTGAGGATTGAGGATTGAGAATTGAGGATGAGGACTGAGGTTTGAGGATGAGGGCTGAGGGTTGAGGATTGAGGTTTGAGGACTGAGGACTGAGGATTGAGGATTGAGAATTGAGGATTGAGGATTGAGGATTGAAGATTGAGGATTGGGTATAGAGGATTGAAGAATGAGGATTGAGGATTGAGGATTGAGGTTTGAGGTACGAGGATTGAGGATTGAGGATTGAGGACTGAGGATTGACCATTGAGTATTGAAGATTGAGGATTGAAGACTGAGGATTGAGGATTGAGGTATGATGATTGCGGATTGAGTATTGAAAATTGTGTGTTGAGGATTGAATATTGAGGATTGAGGATTGTGGATAGAGGATTGAAGATTGAGTATTGAGGATTGAAGATTAAGGATTGAGGATTGACGATTGAGAATTGAGGATTGAGGTTTGAGGATTGACGATGAGGGCTGAGGGTTGAGGATTGAGGTTTGAGGTCTGAGGACTGAGGATTGAGGATTGAGAATTGAGGATTGAGGATTGAGGATTGAAGATTGAGGGTTGGGTATTGAGGATTGAAGAATGAGGATTGAGGATTGAGGATTGAGGATTGGGGACTGAGGAATGAGGATTGAGGATTGAGGATTGAGGACTGAAGATTCAGTATTGAGGATTGAAGTTTGAGAGTTGAGGATTGAGGATTGAACATTGAGGACTGAGTGTTGATGGTTGAGTGATGAGAATTGATGTTTGTGAATAGAGATTTGAAGATTGCAGATTGAGTATTGAGTATTGAAACCTGTGAATTGAGGATATTCTATTGAGGATTGAGGATTGACAACTGATTGTTGAGGACTGAGGGCTGAAGATTGAGGATTCAGGATTGAGGATTCAGAATTGAAGTTTGAGGACTGAGGATTGACGATTAAAGGTTGAGCATTGAGGATTGAAGATTGAGGATTGATGATTGAGGATTGACGATTGAGGATTGAGGATTGAGGACTGAGTATTGAAGATTGAGTATTGATGATTGAGGATTGAGGATTGAGGATTGAGGATTGAGTATTGGGGATTGCGGAATGAACATTGAGGATTGAGGATTGAGGATTGAGGACTGAAGAATGAATATTAATGATTGAAGATTGATGATTGAGGATTGAGTGTTGTGGATTGAGGACGAGGACTGTGGGTTGAGTATTGATGTCTGAGGTCTGAGGATTGAGGATTGAGGATTGAGAATTGAGGATTGAGGATTGAGTATTGAAGATTGAGGATTGGGTATTGAGGATTGAAGAATGAGGATTGAGGATAGAGGATTGAGGATTGAGGATTGAAGATTGAGGATTGAGGATTGAAGATTGAGTATTGAGGATTGAAGATTGAGGATTGTGGATTGCGGATTGAGGATTGAGTATTGAGGATTGAGAATTGAGGATTGAGGATTGAATATTGAGTATTGAGGATTGAAGATTGAGAATTGAGGATTGAGGATTAAAGGTTGAGCATTGGGGATTGAAGATTGAGGATTGATGATTGAGGATTGAGGATTGAGGATTGAGGATTGAGGACTGAGTATTGAAGATTGAGGATTGATGATTGAGGATTGAGGACTGAGGATTGAGGATTGTGTATTGGGGATTGCGGATTGAACTTTGAGGATTGAGAATTGAGAATTGAGGATTGAGGATTGAAGATTGAGGATTGGGTATTGAGGATTGAAGAATGAGGATTGACGATTGAGGATTGACGATTGGGGACTGAGGAATGAGAATTGAGGATTGAGGATTGAGGATTGAAGATTCAGTATTGAGGATTGAAGATTGAGAGTTGAGGATTGAGGATTGAACGTTGAGGACTGAGTGTTGATGGTTGAGTGATGAGAATTGATGTTTGTGGATAGAGATTTGATGATTGCAGGTTGAGTATTGAGTATTGAAAACTGTGAATTGAGGATATTCTATAGAGGATTGAGTATTGACAACCGATTGTTGAGGTCTGAGGGCTGAAGATTGAGGATTCAGGATTGAGGATTCAGAATTGAAGTTTGAGGACCGAGGATTGAGGATTGAAGATTGAGTATTGTGGATTGAAGATTGAGGATTGAGGTTGAGGATTGAGGATAGAGGATGAGGGCTGAGGGTTGAGGATTGAGGTTTGAGGTCTGAGGTCTGAGGATTGAGTATAGAGAATTGAGGATTGAGGATTGAGGATTGAAGAATGAGATTTGGGTATTAAGGATTGAAGAATGAGGATTGAGGATTGAGGATAGAGGATTGAGGATTGAGGATTGAAGATTGAATATTGATGATTGAAGGTTGAGGATTGAGGATTGAGGATTGAGGATTGAGGATTCAAGATTGTGGATTGAGGATTGAGGTTTGAGGATTGGAGATTGAGTATTGAGGATTGAAGATTGAGGATTGAGGATTGAGGATTGAGGATTGAGGATTGACGATTGAAGATTGAGGATTGGGGACTGAGAGTTGATGGTTGAGTGATGAGAATTGATGTTTGTGGATAGAGATATGAAGATTGCAGATTGAGTATTGCGTATGGAAAACTCTGAACTGAGGATATTCTAGTGAGGATTGAGGATTGACAACTGATTGTTGAGGAATGAGGGCTCAAGATTGAGGATTCAGGATTGAGGATTCAGGACTGTGGTTTGAGGACTGAGGATTGAGGATTGAGGATTGGGGATTGAGGATTGAGGATCGAGGATTGAAGATTGAAGATTGGGTATTGAGGATTGAACATTGAGGATTGAGGATTGAGGATCGAGGATTGAGGATTGAGGATTGAAGATTGAATATTGATGATTGAAGGTTGAGGATTGAGGATTGAGTGTTGTGGATTCAGGACGAGGACTGAGTTTTGAGAATTGATGTTTGAGGTCTGTGGATTGAGGATAGAGGATTGAGAATTGAGGATTGAGGATTGAGGATTGAAGATTGAGGATTGGGTATTGAGGATTGAAGAATGAGGACTGAGGATTGAGGATTGGGGATTGAGGACTGAAGATTGAGTATTGAGGATTGAAGGTTGAGGGTTGAGGATTGAGGATTGAGGATTGAGGATTGAGGATTGAGGATTGATGACTGAGGATTGAAGATTGAGGATTGAGGATTGAGGATTAAAGGTTGAGCATTGAGGATTGAAGATTGAGGATTGATGATTGAGGATTGAGGATTGAGGATTGAGGATTGAGGACTGAGTATTGAAGAATGAGGATTGATGATTGAGGATTGAGGACTGAGGATTGAGGATTGAGAATTGAGGATTGAGGATTGAGGATTGAAGATTGAGGATTGGGTATTGAGGATTGAAGAATGAGGATTGAGGATTGAGAATTGAGGATTGGGGACTGAGGATTGAGGATTGAGGATTGAGGATTGAGGATTGAAGATTCAGTATTGAGGATTGAAGATTGAGAGTTGAGGATTGAGGATTGAACATTGAGGACTGAGTGTTGATGGTTGAGTGTTTGAGAATTGATGTTTGTGGATAGAGATTTGAAGATTGCAGGTTGAGTATTGAGTATTGAAAACTGTGAATTAAGGATATTCTATAGAGGATTGAGTATTGACAACAGATTGTTGAGGTCTGTGGGCTGAAGATTGGGGATTCAGGATTGAGGATTCAGAATTGAAGTTTGAGGACTGAGGATTGAGGATTGAAGATTGAGTATTGAGGATTGAAGATTGAGGATTGAGGTTGAGGATTGAGGATAGAGGATGAGGGCTGAGGGCTGAGGATTGAGGTTTGAGACTGAGGTCTGAGGATTGAGTATAGACAATTGAGGATTGAGGATTGAGGATTGAAGATTGAGATTTGGGTATTAAGGATTAAAGAATCAGGATTGAGGATTGAGGATTCAGGATTGAGGATTGAAGATTGAGGATCGAGGATTGAGGACTGAAGATTGAGGATTGGGTATTGAGGATTGAAGAATGAGGATTGAGGATTGAGGATTCAGGATTGAGGATTGAGGATTGAGGGTTGAGGATTGAGGAGTGAGAATTGAGGATTGATGATTGAGTATTGAGGATTGAAGATTGAGGATTGAGTACTGAGGATTGAGGATTGAGAATTGAGGATTGAGGATTGAGGATTGAAGATTGAGGATTAGGTATTGAGGATTGAAGAATGAGGATTGAGGATTGAGGATTGAGGCCTGAGGATTGAGAATCGAGAACTGAGGATGAGGACTGAGGGCTGAGGATTGAGGTTTGAGGAATGAGGATTGGGGGTTGAGGATTGAGGATTGAGGATTGAGGATTGAGGATTGAGTACTGAAGATTGAGTATTGATGACTGAGGATTGAGGACTGAGGATTGTGGATTGAGGATTGAGGATTGAGGATTGAAGATTGAGTATTGAGGATTGAAGATTGAGGATTGAGTATTGAGGATCGAGGATTGAGAATGAGGGCTGAGGGTTGAGGATTGAGGTTTGAGGATTGAGGACTGAGGATTGAGGATTG
Organism: Calliopsis andreniformis; assembly: GCF_051401765.1. Lineage (NCBI taxonomy): Eukaryota > Metazoa > Arthropoda > Insecta > Hymenoptera > Andrenidae > Calliopsis > Calliopsis andreniformis. Next base: position 1,636,461 of record NW_027480463.1, on the reverse strand, counting down.
ATGACTGAGTATTGAGGATTGAAGATTGTGGATTGAGGATTGAGGATTGAGGATTGAGAATTGAGGATTGAAGATTGAGGATTGAGGATTGAGGATTGAGGATTGAGAATTGAGGATTGAGAATTGAAGATTGAGGATTGGGGACTGAGTGTTGAGGGTTGAGTGATGAGGATTGATGTTTGTGGATAGAGATTTGAAGATTGCAGATTGAGTATTGAATATTGAAACCTGTGAATTGAGGATATTCTATTGAGGATTGAGGATTGACAACTGATTGTTGCGGACTGAGGGCTGAAGATTGAGGATTCAGGGTTGAGGATTCAGAATTGAGGTTTGAGGACTCAGTATTGAGGATTGAGGATTGAGGATTGAGGATTGAGGATTGAGGATTGAAGATTGAGTATTGAGGATTGAAGGTTGAGGATTGAGGATTGAGGATTGAAGATTGAGTATTGAGGATGGAAGATTGAGGATTGAGGATTGAGGATTGAGGATTGAGGACTGAGGATTGAGGATTGAGGTTTGAGGAATGAGGATTGAGGATTGAGGATTGAGGATTGAGGACGAGAACTGACGGTTGAGGATTGTGGCTTGAGGATTGAGGATTGAGAATTGAGGATGAGGACTGAGGTTTGAGGATGAGGGCTGAGGGTTGAGGATTGAGGTTTGAGGACAGAGGACTGAGGATTGAGGATTGAGAATTGAGGATTGAGGATTGAGGATTGAAGATTGAGGATTGGGTATTGAGGATTGAAGAATGAGGATTGAGGCTTGAGAATTGAGGATTGAGGATTGAGGATTGAAGATTGAATATTGATGATTGAAGGTTGAGGATTGAGGATTGAGGGTTGTGGATTCAGGACTAGGACTGAGGGTTGAGTATTGATGTTTGAGGTCTGAGGATTGAGGATAGAGGATTGAGAATTGAGGATTGAGGATTGAGGATTGAAGATTGAGGATTGGGTATTGAGGATTGAAGAATGAGGACTGAGGATTGAGGATTGAGGATTGAGGATTGAAGATTGAGTATTGAGGATTGAAGATTGAGGATTGAGGATTGAGGATTGTGGATTGAGGATTGAGGATTGAGGATTGAGGATTGAGGATTGAGGATTGAGAATTGAAGATTGAGGATTGAGGATTGAGGATTAAAGGTTGAGCATTGAGGATTGAAGATTGAGGATTGATGATTGAGGATTGAGGATTGAGGATTGAGGATTGAGGATTGAGTATTGAAGATTGAGGATTGATGATTGAGGATTGAGGAATGAGGATTGAGGGTTGAGTATTGGGGATTGAGGATTGAAGATTGGGGATTGAGGATTGAGGATTAATGATTGAGTATTGAGGATTGAAGATTCAGAATTGAGGATTGAGGATTGAACATTGAGGACTGAGTGTTGAGGGCTGAGTGATGAGAATTGATGTTTGTGAATAGAGATTTGAAGATTGCAGATTGAGTATTGAGTATTGAAACCTGTGAATTGAGGATATTCTATTGAGGATTGAGGATTGACAACTGATTGTTGAGGACTGAGGGCTGAAGATTGAGGATTCAGGATTGAGGATTCAGAATTGATGTTTGAGGACTGAGGATTGAGGATTGAGGATTGAGGATTGAGGATTGAGGATTGAGGATTGAAGACTCAGTATTGAGGATTGAAGATTGAGGATTGAGGATTGAGGATTGAGGAATGAGGATTGAGGGTTGAGTATTGGGGATTGAGGAATGAGGATTGAGGATTGAGGATTGAGGACTGAAGATTCAGTATTGAGGATTGAAGTTTGAGAGTTGAGGATTGAGGATTGAACATTGAGGACTGAGTGTTGATGGTTGAGTGATGAGAACTGATGTTTGTGGATAGAGATTTGAAGATTGCAGGTTGAGTATTGTGTATTGAAAACTGTGAATTGAGGATATTCTATAGAGGATTGAGTATTGACAACTGATTGTTGAGGTCTGAGGGCTGAAGATTGAGGATTCAGGATTGAGGATTCAGAATTGAAGTTTGAGGACTGAGGATTGACGATTAAAGGTTGAGCATTGAGGATTGAAGATTGAGGATTGATGATTGAGGATTGACGATTGAGGATTGAGGATTGAGGACTGAGTATTGAAGATTGAGGATTGATGATTGAGGATTGAGGATTGAGGATTGAGGATTGAGTATTGGGGATTGCGGAATGAACATTGAGGATTGAGGATTGAGGATTGAGGACTGAAGAATGAATATTAATGATTGAAGATTGATGATTGAGGATTGAGTGTTGTGGATTGAGGACGAGGACTGTGGGTTGAGTATTGATGTCTGAGGTCTGAGGATTGAGGATTGAGGATTGAGAATTGAGGATTGAGGATTGAGTATTGAAGATTGAGGATTGGGTATTGAGGATTGAAGAATGAGGATTGAGGATAGAGGATTGAGGATTGAGGATTGAAGATTGAGGATTGAGGATTGAAGATTGAGTATTGAGGATTGAAGATTGAGGATTGTGGATTGCGGATTGAGGATTGAGTATTGAGGATTGAGAATTGAGGATTGAGGATTGAATATTGAGTATTGAGGATTGAAGATTGAGAATTGAGGATTGAGGATTAAAGGTTGAGCATTGAGGATTGAAGATTGAGGATTGATGATTGAGGATTGAGGATTGAGGATTGAGGATTGAGGACTGAGTATTGAAGATTGAGGATTGATGATTGAGGATTGAGGACTGAGGATTGAGGATTGTGTATTGGGGATTGCGGATTGAACTTTGAGGATTGAGAATTGAGAATTGAGGATTGAGGATTGAAGATTGAGGATTGGGTATTGAGGATTGAAGAATGAGGATTGACGATTGAGGATTGACGATTGGGGACTGAGGAATGAGGATTGAGGATTGAGGATTGAGGATTGAAGATTCAGTATTGAGGATTGAAGATTGAGTGTTGAGGATTGAGGATTGAACGTTGAGGACTGAGTGTTGATGGTTGAGTGATGAGAATTGATGTTTGTGGATAGAGATTTGATGATTGCAGGTTGAGTATTGAGTATTGAAAACTGTGAATTGAGGATATTCTATATAGGATTGAGTATTGACAACCGATTGTTGAGGTCTGAGGGCTGAAGATTGAGGATTCAGGATTGAGGATTCAGAATTGAAGTTTGAGGACCGAGGATTGAGGATTGAAGATTGAGTATTGTGGATTGAAGATTGAGGATTGAGGTTGAGGATTGAGGATAGAGGATGAGGGCTGAGGGTTGAGGATTGAGGTTTGAGGTCTGAGGTCTGAGGATTGAGTATAGAGAATTGAGGATTGAGGATTGAGGATTGAAGAATGAGATTTGGGTATTAAGGATTGAAGAATGAGGATTGAGGATTGAGGATAGAGGATTGAGGATTGAGGATTGAAGATTGAATATTGATGATTGAAGGTTGAGGATTGAGGATTGAGGATTGAGGATTGAGGATTCAAGATTGTGGATTGAGGATTGAGGTTTGAGGATTGGAGATTGAGTATTGAGGATTGAAGATTGAGGATTGAGGATTGAGGATTGAGGATTGAGGATTGACGATTGAAGATTGAGGATTGGGGACTGAGAGTTGATGGTTGAGTGATGAGAATTGATGTTTGTGGATAGAGATATGAAGATTGCAGCTTGAGTATTGCGTATGGAAAACTCTGAACTGAGGATATTATAGTGAGGATTGAGGATTGACAACTGATTGTTGAGGAATGAGGGCTGAAGATTGAGGATTCAGGATTGAGGATTCAGGACTGTGGTCTGAGGACTGAGGATTGAGGATTGAGGATTGGGGATTGAGGATTGAGGATCGAGGATTGAAGATTGAAGATTGGGTATTGAGGATTGAACATTGAGGATTGAGGATTGAGGATCGAGGATTGAGGATTGAGGATTGAAGATTGAATATTGATGATTGAAGGTTGAGGATTGAGGATTGAGTGTTGTGGATTCAGGACGAGGACTGAGTTTTGAGAATTGATGTTTGAGGTCTGTGGATTGAGGATAGAGGATTGAGAATTGAGGATTGAGGATTGAGGATTGAAGATTGAGGATTGGGTATTGAGGATTGCAGAATGAGGACTGAGGATTGAGGATTGGGGATTGAGGATTGAAGATTGAGTATTGAGGATTGAAGGTTGAGGGTTGAGGATTGAGGATTGAGGATTGAGGATTGAGGATTGAGGATTGATGACTGAGGATTGAAGATTGAGGATTGAGGATTGAGGATTAAAGGTTGAGCATTGAGGATTGAAGATTGAGGATTGATGATTGAGGATTGAGGATTGAGGATTGAGGATTGAGGACTGAGTATTGAAGAATGAGGATTGATGATTGAGGATTGAGGATTGAGGATTGAGGATTGAGTATTGGGGATTGCGGGTTGAACATTGAGGATTGAGGATTGAGGATTGACGACTGAAGTTTGAATATTGATGATTGAAGATTGATGATTGAGGATTGAGTGTTGTGGATTGACGACGAGGACTGAGGGTTGAGTATTGATGTCTGAGGTCTGAGGATTGAGGATTGAAGATTGAGGATTGGGTATTGAGGATTGAAGAATGAGCATTGAGGACTGAGGATTGAGGATTGAGGATTGAAGATTGAGGATTGAGGATTGAGGTTTGAGAATTGAGGATTGAGTATTGGGGATTGCGGATTGAACATTGAGGATTGAGGATTGAGGATTGAGGACTGAAGATTGAGTATTGATGATTGAAGATTGATGATTGAGGATTGAGAGTTGTGGATTGAGGAGGAGGCCTGTGGGTTGAGCATTGATGTCTGAGGTCTGAGGATTGAGGATTGAGGATTGAGAATTGAGGATTGAGGATTGAGTATTGAAGATTGAGGATTGGGTATTGAGGATTGAAGAATGAGGATTGAGGATTGAGGATTGAGGATTGAGGATTTTAAGATTGAGGATTGAGGGTTGAGTATTGGGGTTGAGGATTGAAGATTGAGGATTGAGGATTGAGGATTGAAGATTGAGTGTTGAGGATTGAAGATTGAGGATTCTGGATTGTGGATTGAGGATTGAGTATTGAAGATTGAGGATTGGGGATTCAGGATTGACGATTGAGGATTGAGTATTGAGGATTGAGAATTGAGGATTGAGGATTGAAGATTGAGTATTGAGGAATGAACATTGAGGATTGAGGATTGATGATTGAGGATTGAGGATTGAGGATTGAGGATTGAGGACTGAGTATTGAAGATTGAGGATTGATGATTGAGGATTGAGGATTGAGGATTGAGGAATGAGTATTGGGGATTGCGGATTGAACATTGGGGATTGAGGATTGAGGATTGAGGACTGAAGATTGAATATTGATGATTGAAGATTGAAGATTGAGGATTGAGTGTTGTGGATTGAGGACGAGGACTGAGGGTTGAGTATTGATGTCTGAGGTCTGAGGATTGAGGATTGAGGATTGAGAATTGAGGATTGAGGATTGAGTATTGAAGATTGAGGATTGGGTATTGAGGATTGAAGAATGAGGATTGAGGATTGAGGATTGAGGATTGAGGATTGAAGATTGAGTATTGAGGATTGAAGATTGAGGATTGAGGACTGAGGATTGAGGATTAAGGATTGAGGATTGAGGATTGAGGATTGAAGATTGTGTATTGAGGATTGAAGATTGAGGATTGTGGATTGAGGATTGAGGATTGAGTATCGAAAATTGAGGATTGGGCATTGAGGATTGACGATTGAGGATTGAGTATTGAGGATTGAGAATTGAGGATTGAGGATTGAATATTGAGTATTGAGGATTGAAGATTGAGAATTGAGGATTGAGGATTGAGGATTGAAGATGAGGGCTGAGGGTTGAGGATTGAGGTTTGAGGACTGAGAATTGAGGATTGAGGATTGAGAGTTGAGGATTGAGGATCGAGGATTGAAGATTGAGGATTGGGTATTGAGGATTGAAGAATGAGCATTGAGGACTGAGGATTGAGGATTGAGGATTGAAGATTGAGGATGAGGATTGAGGTTTGAGAATTGAGGATTGAGTATTGGGGATTGCGGATTGAACATTGGGGATTGAGGATTGAGGATTGAGGACTGAAGATTGAATATTGATGATTGAAGATTGATGATTGAGGATTGAGAGTTGTGGATTAAGGACGAGGCCTGAGGGTTGAGTATTGATGTCTGAGGTCTGAGGATTGAGGATTGAGGATTGAAAATTGAGGATTGAGGATTGAGTATTGAAGATTGAGGATTGGGTATTGAGGATTGAAGAATGAGGATTGAGGATTGAGGATTGAGGATTGAGGATTGAAGATTGAGGATTGAGGGTTGAGTATTGGGGTTGAGGATTGAAGATTGAGGATTGAGGATTGAGGATTGAAGGTTGAGTATTGAGAATTGAAGATTGAGGATTGTGGATTGTGGATTGAGGATTGAGTATTGAAGATTGAGGATTGGGGATTGAGGATTGACGATTGAGGATTGAGTATTGAGGATTGAGAATTGAGGATTGAGGATTGAAAGTTGAGTATTGAGGAATGAACATTGAGGATTGAGGATTGAGGATTGAGGATTGAGGATTGAGGATTGAAGATTGAATATTGATGATTGAAGGTTGAGGATTGAGGATTGAGGGTTGTGGATTCAGGACGAGGACTGAGGGTTGAGTACTGATGTTTGAGGTCTGAGGATTGAGGATAGAGGATTGAGAATTGAGGATTGAGGATTGAGGATTGAAGATTGAGGATTGGGTATTGAGGATTGAAGAATGAGGACTGAGGATTGAGGATTGAGGATTGAGTACTGAAGATTGAGTATCGATGACTGAGGATTGAGGATTGTGGATTGAGGATTGAGGACTGAGGATTGAAGATTGAGTATTGAGGATTGAAGATTGAGGATTGAGTATTGAGGATTGAGGATTGAGGATTGAAGATTGAGGATTGGGGACTGAGTGTTGAGGGTTGAGTGATGAGGATTGATGTTTGTGGATAGAGATTTGAAGATTGCAGATTGAGTATTGAGCATTGAAACCTGTGAATTGAGGATATTCTATTGAGGATTGAGGATTGACAACTGATTGTTGAGGACTGAGGGCTGAAGATTGAGGATTCAGGCTTGAGGATTCAGAATTGAGGTTTGAGGACTGAGGATTGAGGATTGAGGATTGAGGATTGAGGATTGAGGATTGAGGATTGAGGATTGAAGATTGAGTATTGAGGATTGAAGATTGAGGATTGAGGATTGAGGATTGTGGATTGAGGATTGAGGATTGAGGATTGAGGATTGAGGATTGAGGATTGAGAATTGAAGATTGAGGATTGAGGATTGAGGATTAAAGGTTGAGCATTGAGGATTGAAGATTGAGGATTGATGATTGAGGATTGAGGATTGAGGAATGAGGATTGAGGGTTGAGTATTGGGGATTGAGGATTGAAGATTGGGGATTGAGGATTGAGGATTAATGATTGAGTATTGAGGATTGAAGATTCAGAATTGAGGATTGAGGATTGAACATTGAGGACTGAGTGTTGAGGGCTGAGTGATGAGAATTGATGTTTGTGGATAGAGATTTGAAGATTGCAGATTGAGTATTGAGTATTGAAACCTGTGAATTGAGGATATTCTATTGAGGATTGAGGATTGACAACTGATTGTTGAGGACTGAGGGCTGAAGATTGAGGATTCAGGATTGAGGATTCAGAATTGATGTTTGAGGACTGAGGATTGAGGATTGAGGATTGAGGATTGAGGATTGAGGATTGAGGATTGAAGACTCAGTATTGAGGATTGAAGATTGAGGATTGAGGATTGAGGATTGAGGACTCAGGATTGAGGTTTGAGGATTGAGTACTGAAGATGGAGTATTGATGACTGAGGATTGAGGATTGAGGATTGAGGATTGAGGACTGAGGATTGAGGATTGAGGATTGAAGATTGAATATTGATGATTGAAGATTGAGGATTGAGGATTGAGTGTTGTGGATTGAGGACGAGGACTGAGGGTTGAGTATTGATGTTTGAGGTCTGAGGATTGAGGATTGAGAATAGAGGATTGAGGATGGAGGATTGAAGATTGAGGATTTGGTGATGAGGATTGAAGAATGAGGATTGAGGATTGAGGATTGAGAATTGAAGATTGAGGATTGGGGACTGAGTGTTGAGGGTTGAGTGATGAGGATTGATGTTTGTGGATAGAGATTTGAAGATTGCAGATTGAGTATTGAGTATTGAAACCTGTGAATTGAGGATATTCTATTGAGGATTGAGGATTGACAACTGATTGTTGCGGACTGAGGGCTGAAGATTGAGGATTCAGGGTTGAGGATTCAGAATTGAGGTTTGAGGACTCAGTATTGAGGATTGAGGATTGAGGATTGAGGATAGACGATTGAGAATTGAGGATTGAGGATTGAGTATTGATGATTGGAGATTGAGGATTGAGGATTGAGGACTGAGTATTGAGCATTGAAGATTGAGGATTCAGGATTGAGGATTGAGAATTGCGGAATGAGGGTTGAGGATTGAGGGTTGTGGATTGGGGACCAGGACTGAGGGCTGAATATTGATGTTTGAGGTCTCAGGATTGAGGATTGAGGATTGAGAATTGAGGATTGAGTATTGAGGATTGAGGATTGAAGATTGATGATTGGGTATTGAGGATTGAAGAATGAGGATTGAGGATTGAGGATTGAGGATTGACGATTGAAGGTTGAGTATTGAGGATTGAAGATTGAGGATTGAGGATTGAGGATTGAGGATTGAGGATTGAGGATTGAGGATTGAAGATTGAGTATTGATGATTGAAGATTGAGGATTGAGGATTGAGGACCGAGTATTGAGGATTGAAGATTGAGGATTCAGGATTGAGGATTGAGGATTGAGGAATGAGGATTGAGGATTGAGGGTTGTGGATTGGGGACCAGGACTGAGGGTTGAATATTGATGTTTGAGGTCTGAGGATTGAGGATTGAGGATTGAGAATTGAGGATTGAGGATTGAGCATTGAGGATTGAAGATTGATGATTGGGTATTGAGGATTGAAGAATGAGGATTGAGGATTAAGGATTGAGGCCTGAGGATTGAGAATTGAGAACTGAGGATGAGGACTGAGGGCTGAGGGTTGAGGTTTGAGGAATGAGGATTGAGGATTGAGGATTGAGGACTGAAGATTGAATATTGATGATTGAAGATTGATGATTGAGGATTGAGAGTTGTGGATTGAGGACGAGGACTGAGGGTTGAGTATTGATGTCTGAGGTCTGAGGATTGAGGATTGAGGATTGAGAATTGAGGATTGAGGATTGAGTATTGAAGATTGAGGATTGGGTATTGAGGATTGAAGAATGAGGATTGAGGATTGAGGATTAAGGATTGAGGATTGAAGAGTGAGTATTGAGGATTGAAGATTGAGGATTGAGCACTGAGGATTGAGGATTGAGGATTGAGGATTGAGGATTGGGGATTGAAGATTGAGTATTGAGGATTGAAGATTGAGGATCGTGGATTGTGGATTGAGGATTGAGTATTGAAGATTGAGGATTGGGGATTGAGGATTGACGATTGAGGATTGAGTATTGAGGATTGAGAATTGAGGATCGAGGATTGAAGATTGAGTATTGAGGAATGAACATTAAGGATTGAGAGTTGTGGATTGAGGACGAGAACTAAGGGTTGAGTATTGATGTCTGAGGTCTGAGGATTGAGGATTGAGGATTGAGAATTGAGGATTGAGGATTGAGTATTGAAGATTGAGGATTGGGTATTGAGGATTGAAGAATGAGGATTGAGGATTGAGGATTGAGGATTGAGGATTGAGGAGTAAGTATTGAGGATTGAAGATTGAGGATTGAGCACTGAGGATTGAGGATTGAGGATTGAGGATTGAGGATTGGGGATTGAAGATTGAGTATTGAGGATTGAAGATTGAGGATTGTGGATTGTGGATTGAGGACTGAGTATTGAAGATTGAGGATTGGGGATTGAGGATTGACGATTGAGGATTGAGTATTGAGGATTGAGAATTGAGGATCGAGGATTGAAGATTGAGTATTGAGGAATGAACATTGAGGATTGAGGATTGAGGATTGAGGATTGATGATTGAGGATTGAAGATTGAATATTGATGATTGAAGGCTGAGGATTGAGGATTGAGGGTTGTGGATTCAGGACGATGACTGAGGGTTGAGCATTGATGTTTGAGGTCTGAGGATTGACGATAGACGATTGAGAGTTGAGGATTGAGGATTGAGGATTGAAGATTGAGGATTGGGTATTGAGCGTTGAAGAGTGAGGACTGAGGATTGGGGATTGAGGATTGAGGATTGAAGATTGAGTATTGAGGACTGAAGGTTGAGGATTGAGGTTTGAGGATTGAGGATTGAGGATTGAGGATTGAGGATTGAGGATTGAGGATTGAGGATTGAAGATTGAGGATTGAGGATTGAGGATTAAAAGTTGAGCATTGAGGATTGAAGATTGAGGATTGATGAATGAGGATTGAGGATTGAGGATTGAGGATTGAGAATTGAGTATTGAGGATTGAGGATTGAAGATTGAGGATTGAGGATTGAGGATTAATGATTGTGTATTGAGGATTGAAGATCGAGAATTGAGGATTGAGGATTGAACATTGAGGACTGAGTGTTGAGTGCTGAGTGATGAGAATTGATGTTTGTAGATAGAGATTTGAAGATTGCAGATTGAGTATTGAGTATTGAAGCCTGTGAATTGAGGATATTCTATTTTGGATTGAGGGTTGACAACTGATTGTTGAGGACTGAGGTCTAAAGATTGAGGATTCAGGATTAAGGATCCAGGATTGAGGTTTGAGGACTGAGGATTGAGGATAGAGGATTGAGGATTGAGTATTGATGTCTGAGGTCTCAGGATTGAGGATTGAGGATTGAGATTTGAGGATTGAGGATTGAGTATTGAAGATTGAGGATTGGGTATTGAGGATTGAAGAATGAGGATTGAGGATTGAGGATTAAGGATTGAGGATTGAAGAGTGAGTATTGAGGATTGAAGATTGAGGATTGAGCACTGAGGATTGAGGATTGAGGATTGAGGATTGAGGATTGGGGATTGAAGATTGAGTATTGAGGATTGAAGATTGAGGATCGTGGATTGTGGATTGAGGATTGAGTATTGAAGATTGAGGATTGGGGATTGAGGATTGACGATTGAGGATTGAGTATTGAGGATTGAGAATTGAGGATCGAGGATTGAAGATTGAGTATTGAGGAATGAACATTAAGGATTGAGAGTTGTGGATTGAGGACGAGGACTAAGGGTTGAGTATTGATGTCTGAGGTCTGAGGATTGAGGATTGAGGATTGAGAATTGAGGATTGAGGATTGAGTATTGAAGATTGAGGATTGGGTATTGAGGATTGAAGAATGAGGATTGAGGATTGAGGATTGAGGATTGAGGATTGAGGAGTGAGTATTGAGGATTGAAGATTGAGGATTGAGCACTGAGGATTGAGGATTGAGGATTGAGGATTGAGGATTGGGGATTGAAGATTGAGTATTGAGGATTGAAGATTGAGGATTGTGGATTGTGGATTGAGGATTGAGTATTGAAGATTGAGGATTGGGGATTGAGGATTGACGATTGAGGATTGAGTATTGAGGATTGAGAATTGAGGATCGAGGATTGAAGATTGAGTATTGAGGAATGAACATTGAGGATTGAGGATTGAGGATTGAGGATTGATGATTGAGGATTGAAGATTGAATATTGATGATTGAAGGCTGAGGATTGAGGATTGAGGGTTGTGGATTCAGGACGATGACTGAGGGTTGAGCATTGATGTTTGAGGTCTGAGGATTGACGATAGACGATTGAGAGTTGAGGATTGAGGATTGAGGATTGAAGATTGAGGATTGGGTATTGAGCGTTGAAGAGTGAGGACTGAGGATTGGGGATTGAGGATTGAGGATTGAAGATTGAGTATTGAGGATTGAAGATTGAGGATTGAGGTTTGAGGATTGAGGATTGAGGATTGAGGATTGATGATTGAGGATTGAAGATTGAATATTGATGATTGAAGGCTGAGGATTGAGGATTGAGGGTTGTGGATTCAGGACGATGACTGAGGGTTGAGCATTGATGTTTGAGGTCTGAGGATTGACGATAGACGATTGAGAGTTGAGGATTGAGGATTGAGGATTGAAGATTGAGGATTGGGTATTGAGCGTTGAAGAGTGAGGACTGAGGATTGGGGATTGAGGATTGAGGATTGAAGATTGAGTATTGAGGATTGAAGATTGAGGATTGAGGTTTGAGGATTGAGGATTGAGGATTGAGGATTGAGGATTGAGGATTGAGGATTGAGGATTGAAGATTGAGGATTGAGGATTGAGGATTGGGTATTGTGGATTGAACATTGAGGACTGAGGATTGAGGATTGAGGACTGAAGATTGAATATTGATGATTGAAGATTGATGATTGAGGATTGAGGGTTGTGGATTGAAGATTGAGTATTGAGGATTGAAGATTGAGGATTGAGGATTGAGGATTGAGGATTAAGGATTGTGGATTGAGGATTGAGGATTAACAACTGATTGTTGTGTACTGAGGGCTGAAGATTGAGGATGCAGTATTGAGGATTCAGAATTGAGGTTTGAGGACTGAGGATTGAGGATTGAGGATTGAAGATTGAATATTGATGATTGAAGATTGAGAATTGAGGATTGAGGGTTGTGTATTGAGGACGAGGACTAAGGGTTGAGTATTGATGTTTCAGGTCTGAGGATTGAGGATTGAGGATTGAGAATAGAGGGCTGAGGATTGGGGATTGAAGATTGAGGATTTGGTGTTGAGGATTGAAGAATGAGGATTGAGGATTGAGGATTGAGGATTGAGGATTGAAGATTGAGTATTGAGGATTGAAGATTGAGGATTGAGGACTGAGGATTGAGGATTGAGGATTGAGGATTGAGGATTGAGGATTGAGGATTGAGTATTGAGGATTGAAGATTGAGGATTGTGGATTGAGGATTGAGGATTGAGTATCGAAAATTGAGGATTGGGCATTGAGGGTTGACGATTGAGGATTGAGTATTGAGGATTGAGAATTGAGGATTGAGGATTGAATATTGAGTATTGAGGATTGAAGATTGAGAATTGAGGATTGAGGATTGAGGATTGAAGATGAGGGCTGAGGGTTGAGGATTGAGGTTTGAGGACTGAGGATTGAGGATTGAGGGTTGAGAGTTGAGGATTGAGGATTGAGGATTGAAGATTGAGGATTGGGTATTGAGGATTGAAGAATGAGCATTGAGGACTGAGGGTTGAGGATTGAGGATTGAAGATTGAGGATGAGGATTGAGGTTTGAGAATAGAGGATTGAGGATTGGGGATTGAAGATTGAGGATTTGGTGTTGAGGATTGAAGAATGAGGATTGAGGATTGAGGATTGAGGATTGAGGATTGAAGATTGAGTATTGAGGATTGAAGATTGAGGATTGAGGACTGAGGATTGAGGATTGAGGATTGAGGATTGAGGATTGAGGATTGAAGATTGAGTATTGAGGATTGAATATTGAAGATTGTGGATTGAGGATTGAGGATTGAGTATCGAAAATTGAGGATTGGGCATTGAGGATTGACGATTGAGTATTGAGTATTGAGGATTGAGAATTGGGGATTGAGGATTGAATATTGAGTATTGAGGATTGAAGATTGAGAATTGAGGATTGAGGATTGAGGATTGAAGATGAGGGCTGAGGGTTGAGGATTGAGGTTTGAGGACAGAGGATTGAGGATTGAGGATTGAGAGTTGAGGATTGAGGATTGAGGATTGAAGATTGAGGATTGGGTATTGAGGATTGAAGAATGAGCATTGAGGACTGAGGGTTGAGGATTGAGGATTGAAGATTGAGGATGAGGATTGAGGTTTGAGAATTGAGGATTGAGTATTGGGGATTGCGGATTGAACATTGAGGATTGAGGATTGAGGATTGAGGACTGAAGATTGAATATTGATGATTGAAGAATGATGATTGAGGATTGAGAGTTGTGGATTGAGGACGAGGCCTGAGGGTTCAGTATTGATGTCTGTGGTCTGAGGATTGAGGATTGAGGATTGAGAATTGAGGATTGAGGATTGTGTATTGAAGATTGAGGATTGGGTATCGAGGATTGAAGAATGAGGATTGAGGATTGAGGATTGAGGATTGAGGATTGAAGATTGAGGATTGAGGGTTGAGTATTGGGGTTGAGGATTGAAGATTGAGGATTGAGGATTGAGGATTGAAGGTTGAGTATTGAGGATTGAGGACTGAGGATTGTGGATTGAGGATTGAGGATTGAGGATTGAAGATTGAGTATTGAGGATTGAAGATTGAGGATTGAGGACGAGGACTGACGGTTGAGGATTGTGGCTTGAGGATTGAGGATTGAGAATTGAGGATGAGTACTGAGGTTTGAGGAGGAGGGCTGTGGGTTGAGGATTGAGGTTTGAGGACTGAGGACTGAGGATTGAGGATTGAAAATTGAGGATTGAGGATTGAGGATTGAAGATTGATGATTGGGTATTGAAGATTGAGGATTGAGGATCGAGGATTGAAGATTGAGTATTGAGGAATGAACATTGAGGATTGAGGATTGAGGATTGAGGATTGAGGATTGAGGATTGAAGATTGAATATTGATGATTGAAGGCTGAGGATTGAGGATTGAGGGTTGTGGATTCAGGACGATGACTGAGGGTTGAGTATTGATGTTTGAGGTCTGAGGATTGAGGATAGACGATTGAGAATTGATGATTGAGGATTGAGTATTGATGATTGAAGATTGAGGATTGAGGATTGAGGACTGAGTATTGAGCATTGAAGATTGAGGATTCAGGATTGGGGATTGAAGATTGAGTATTGAGGATTGAAGATTGAGGATTGTGGATTGTGGATTGAGGATTGAGTATTGAAGATTGAGGATTGGGGATTGAGGATTGACGATTGAGGATTGAGTATTGAGGATTGAGAATTGAGGATCGAGGATTGAAGATTGAGTATTGAGGAATGAACATTGAGGATTGAGAGTTGTGGATTGAGGACGAGGACTAAGGGTTGAGTATTGATGTCTGAGGTCTGAGGATTGGGGATTGAGGATTGAGAATTGAGGATTGAGGATTGAGTATTGAAGATTGAGGATTGGGTATTGAGGATTGAAGAATGAGGATTGAGGATTGAGGATTGAGGATTGAGGATTGAAGAGTGAGTATTGAGGATTGAAGATTGAGGATTGAGCACTGAGGATTGAGGATTGAGGATTGAGGATTGAGGATTGGGGATTGAAGATTGAGTATTGAGGATTGAAGATTGAGGATTGTGGATTGTGGATTGAGGATTGAGTATTGAAGATTGAGGATTGGGGATTGAGGATTGACGATTGAGGATTGAGTATTGAGGATTGAGAATTGAGGATCGAGGATTGAAGATTGAGTATTGAGGAATGAACATTGAGGATTGAGGATTGAGGATTGAGGATTGAGGATTGAGGATTAAAGATTGAATATTGATGATTGAAGGCTGAGGATTGAGGATTGAGGGTTGTGGATTCAGGACGATGACTGAGGGTTGAGTATTGATGTTTGAGGTCTGAGGATTGAGGATAGACGATTGAGAATTGAGGATTGAGGATTGAGGATTGATGATTGAGGATTGGGTATTGAGCGTTGAAGAATGAGGACTGAGGATTGGGGATTGAGGATTGGGGATGGAGGATTGACGATTGAGGATTGAAGATTGAGGATTGAGGATTGAGGATTGAGGATTGAGGATTGAGGATTGAGGATTGAGGATTGAGGATTGAGGATTGAAGATTGAGGATTGAGGATTGAGGATTAAAAGTTGAGCATTGAGGATTGAAGATTGAGGATTGGGTATTGAGGATTGAACATTGAGGATTGTGGATTGTGGATTGAGGATTGAGTATTGAAGATTGAGGATTGGGGATTGAGGATTGAGTATTGAAGATTGAGGATTGATGATTGAGGATTGAGGATTGAAGAATGAGGACTGAGGATTGAGGATTGGGGATTGAGGATTGAAGATTGAGTATTGAGGATTGAAGGTTGAGGGTTGAGGATTGAGGATTGAGGATTGAGGATTGAGGATGAGGACTGAGGGCTGAGGGTTGAGGTTTGAGGAATGAGGACTGACGATTGAGGATTGAGGATTGAAGATTGAGTATTGAGGATTGAAGATTGTGGATTGAGGATTGAGGATTGAGGATTGAGGATTGAAGATTGAGGATTGGGGACTGAGTGTTGAGGGCTGAGTGATGAGAATTGATGTTTGTGGATAGAGATTTGAAGATTGCAGATTGAGTATTGCGTATGGAAAACTCTGAACTGAGGATATTCTATTGAGGATTGAGGATTGACAAGTGATTGTTGAGGACTGAGGGCTGAAGATTGAG
The DNA here is from genome assembly GCF_051401765.1 of Calliopsis andreniformis. Lineage (NCBI taxonomy): Eukaryota > Metazoa > Arthropoda > Insecta > Hymenoptera > Andrenidae > Calliopsis > Calliopsis andreniformis. The sequence continues at coordinate 1,620,042 of NW_027480463.1, read as the reverse complement.
GATTCAGGATTGAGGATTCAGGATTGTGGTTTGAGGACAGAGGATTGAGGATTGAGGATTGAGGATTGAGGATTGAGGATTGAGGATTGACGATTGAGGATTGGGTATTGAGGATTGAATATTGAGGATTGAGGATTGAGGATTGAGGATTCAGGATTGAGGATTCAGTATTGAGGATTCAGGATTGTGGTTTGAGGACAGAGGATTGAGGCTTGAGGGTTGAGGACTGAGGAATGAAGATTGAATATTGATGATTGAAGATTGAGGATTGAGGATTGAAGGTTGTGGATTGGGAACCAGGACTGAGGGTTGAATATTGACGTTTGAGGTCTGAGGATTGAGGATTGAGGATTGAGAATTGAGGATTGAGGATTGAGGATTGAAGATTGAGGATTGGGTATTGAGGATTGAAGAATGAGGACTGAGGATTGAGGATTAAATGTTGAGCATTGAGGATTGAAGATTGAGGATTGATGATTGAGGATTGAGGATTGAGGATTGAGGATTGAGGTCTGAGTATTGAAGATTGAGGAATGATGATTGAGGAATGAGGATTGAGGATTGAGGATTGAGGATTGAGGATTGAAGATTGAGTATTGAGGATTAAAGATTGAGGATTGTGGATTGAGGATTGAGGATTGAGTATCGAAAATTGAGGATTGCGCATTGAGGATTGACGATCGAGGATTGAGTATTGAGGATTGAGAATTGAGGATTGAGGACTGATATTGAGTATTGAGGATTGAAGGTTGAGAATTGAGGATTGAGGGTTGAGGATTGAAGATGAGGGCTGAGGGTTGAGGATTGAGGTTTGAGGACTGAGGATTGAGGATTGAGGATTGAGAGTTGAGGATTGAGGATTGAGGATTGAGGATTGAGTATTGAGGATTGAGAATTGAGGATCGAGGATTGAAGATTGAGTATTGAGGAATGAACATTGAGGATTGAGGATTGAGGATTGAGGATTGAAGATTGAGGATTGAGGATTGAGGATTAGTGATTGAGTATTGGGGATTGAAGATTGAGAATTGAGGATTGAGGATTGAACATTGAGGACTGAGTGTTGAGTGCTGAGTGATGAGAATTGATGTTTGTGCATAGAGATTTGAAGATTGCAGATTGAGTATTGAGTATTGAAACCTGTGAATTGAGGATATTCTATTAAGGATTGAGGATTGACAACTGATTGTTGAGGACTGAGGGCTGAAGATTGAGGATTCAGGATTGAGGATTCAGAATTGAGGTTTGAGGACTGAGGATTGAGGATTGAGGATTGAGGATTGAGGATTGAGGATTGAGGATTGAAGACTCAGTATTGAGGATTGAAGATTGAGGATTGAGGATTGAGGATTGAGGATTGAGGATTGAGGATTGAGGATTGAGTACTGAAGATTGAGTATTGAGGATTGAAGGTTGAGAATTGAGGATTGAGGGTTGAGGATTGAAGATGAGGGCTGAGGGTTGAGGATTGAGGTTTGAGGACTGAGGATTGAGGATTGAGGATTGAGAGTTGAGGATTGAGGATTGAGGATTGAGGATTGAGTATTGAGGATTGAGAATTGAGGATCGAGGATTGAAGATTGAGTATTGAGGAATGAACATTGAGGATTGAGGATTGAGGATTGAGGATTGAAGATTGAGGATTGAGGATTGAGGATTAGTGATTGAGTATTGGGGATTGAAGATTGAGAATTGAGGATTGAGGATTGAACATTGAGGACTGAGTGTTGAGTGCTGAGTGATGAGAATTGATGTTTGTGCATAGAGATTTGAAGATTGCAGATTGAGTATTGAGTATTGAAACCTGTGAATTGAGGATATTCTATTAAGGATTGAGGATTGACAACTGATTGTTGAGGACTGAGGGCTGAAGATTGAGGATTCAGGATTGAGGATTCAGAATTGAGGTTTGAGGACTGAGGATTGAGGATTGAGGATTGAGGATTGAGGATTGAGGATTGAGGATTGAAGACTCAGTATTGAGGATTGAAGATTGAGGATTGAGGATTGAGGATTGAGGATTGAGGATTGAGGATTGAGGATTGAGTACTGAAGATTGAGTATTGATGACTGAGGATTGAGGATTGAGGATTGAGGACTGAGTATTGAGGATTGACGATTGAAGATTGAGGATTGAGGATTGAGTGTTGTTGATTGAGGACGAGGACTGAGGGTTGAGTATTGATGTTTGAGGTCTGAGGATTGAGGATTGAGGATTGAGAATAGAGGATTGAAGATGGAGGATTGAAGATTGAGGATTTGGTGATGAGGATTGAAGAATGAGGATTGAGGATTGAGGATTGAGGATTGAGGATTGAGGATTGAAGATTGAGTATCGAGGATTGAAGATTGAGGATTGAGGATTGAGGATTGAGGATTGAGGATTGAAGATTGAGGATTGAGTACTGAGGATTGAGGATTGAGAATTGAGGATTGAGGATTGAGGATTGAAGATTGAGGATTGGGTATTGAGGATTGAAGAATGAGGATTGAGGATTGAGGATTGAGGCCTGAGGATTGAGAATCGAGAACTGAGGATGAGGACTGAGGGCTGAGGATTGAGGTTTGAGGAATGAGGATTGGGGGTTGAGGATTGAGGATTGAGGACTGAGGATTGAGGATTGAGTACTGAAGATTGAGTATTGATGACTGAGGGTTGAGGACTGAGGATTGTGGATTGAGGATTGAGGATTGAGGATTGAAGATTGAGTATTGAGGATTGAAGATTGAGGATTGAGTATTGAGGATCGAGGATTGAGAATGAGGGCTGAGGGATGAGGATTGAGGTTTGAGGATTGAGGACTGAGGATTGAGGATTGATGACTGAGTATTGAGGATTGAAGATTGAGGGTTGAGGATTGAGGATTGAGGATAGAGAATTGAGGATTGAGAATTGAAGATTGAGGATTGGGGACTGAGTGTTGAGGGTTGAGTGATGAGGATTGATGTCTGTGGATAGTGATTTGAAGATTGCAGATTGAGTATTGAGTATTGAAACCTGTGAATTGAGGATATTCTATTGAGGATTGAGGATTGACAACTGATTCTTGAGGACTGAGGGCTGAAGATTGAGGATTCAGGGTTGAGGATTCAGAATTGAGGTTTGAGGACTCAGGATTGAGGATTGAGGATTGAGGATTGAGGATTGAGGATTGAGGATTGAAGATTGAGTATTGAGGATTGAAGGTTGAGGATTGAGGATTGAGGATTGAAGATTGAGTATTGAGGATTGAAGATTGAGGATTGAGGATTGAGGATTGAGGATTGAGGACTGAGGATTGGGGATTGAGTATTGAGCATTGAGGATTGAAGATTGAGGACTGTTGATTGAGGATTGAAGATTGAGGATTAAGGATTGAGGATTGGGGATTGCTGTTTGAGGAATGAGGATTGAGGATTGAGGATTGAGGATTGAGGACGAGGACTCACGATTGAGGATTGTGGCTTGAGGATTGAGGATTGAGAATTGAGGATGAGGACTGAGGTTTGAGGATGAGGGCTGAGGGTTGAGGATTGAGGTTTGAGGACTGAGGACTGAGGATTGAGGATTGAGAATTGAGGATTGAGGATTGAGGATTGAAGATTGAGGATTGGGTATTGAGGATTGAAGAATGGGGATTGAGGCTTGAGGATTGAGGATTGAGGATTGAGGATTGAAGATTGAATATTGATGATTGAAGGTTGAGGATTGAGGATTGAGGGTTGTGGATTCAGGACGAGGACTGAGGGTTGAGTATTGATGTTTGAGGTCTGAGGATTGAGGATAGAGGATAGAGGATTGAGAATTGAGGATTGAGGATTGAGGATTGAAGATTGAGGATTGGGTATTGAGGATTGAAGAATGAGGACTGAGGATTGAGGATTGAGGATTGAGGATTGAAGATTGAGTATTGAGGATTGAAGATTGAGGATTGAGGATTGAGGATTGTGGATTGAGGATTGAGGATTGAGGATTGAGGATTGAGGATTGAGGATTGAAGATTGAGGATTGAGGATTGAGGATTAAAGGTTGAGCATTGAGGACTGAAGATTGAGGATTGGTGATTGAGGATTGAGGATTGAGGATTGAGGATTGAGGACTGGGTATTGAAGATTGAGAATTGATGATTGAGGATTGAGGATTGAGGATTGAGGATTGAGTATTGGGGATTGCGGATAGAACATTGAGGACAGAGGGCTGAAGATTGAGGATTCAGGATTGAGGATTCAGGACTGTGGTTTGAGGACTGAGGATTGAGGATTGAGGATTGGGGATTGAGGACTGAGGATCGAGGATTGAAGATTGAAGATTGGGTATTGAGGATTGAACATTGAGGATTGAGGATTGAGGATAGAGGATTGAGGATTGAAGATTGAAGATTGAATATTGATGATTGAAGGTTGAGGATTGAGGATTGAGTGTTGTGGATTCAGGACGAGGACTGAGTTTTGAGTATTGATGTTTGAGGTCTGAGGATTGAGGATAGAGGATTGAGAATTGGGGATTGAGGATTGAGGATTGAAGATTGAGGATTGGGTATTGAGGATTGAAGAATGAGGACTGAGGATTGAGGATTGGAGATTGAGGATTGAAGATTGAGTATTGAGGATTGAAGGTTGAGGGTTGAGGATTGAGCATTGAGGATTGAGGATTGAGGATTGAGGATTGATGACTGAGGATTGAAGATTGAGGATTGAGGATTGAGGATTAAAGGTTGAGCATTGAGGATTGAAGATTGAGGATTGATGATTGAGGATTGAGGATTGAGGATTGAGGATTGAGGACTGAGTATTGAAGATTGAGGATTGATGATTGAGGATTGAGGATTGAGGATTGAGGATTGAGGATTGAGTATTGGGGATTACGGATTGAACATTGAGGATTGAGGATTGAGGATTGAGGACTGAAGATTGAATATTGATGATTGAAGATTGATGATTGAGGATTGAGTGTTGTGGATTGAGGACGAGGACTGAGGGTTGAGTATTGATGCCTGAGGTCTGAGGATTGAGGATTGAGGATTGAGAATTGAGGATTGAGGATTGAGTATTGAAGATTGAGGATTGGGTATTGAGGATCGAAGAATGAGGATTGAGGATTGAGGATTGAGGGTTGAGGATTGAAGATTGAGTACTGAGGATTGAAGGTTGAGGATTGAGGACTGAGGATTGAGGATTGAGGATTGAGTATCGAAAATTGAGGATTGAGAATTGAGGATGAGGACTGAGGTTTGAGGATGAGGGCTGAGGGTTGAGGATTGAGGTTTGAGGACTGAGGACTGAGGATTGAGGATTGAGAATTGAGGATTGAGGATTGAGGATTGAAGATTGAGGATTGGGTATTGAGGATTGAAGAATGGGGATTGAGGCTTGAGGATTGAGGATTGAGGATTGAGGATTGAAGATTGAATATTGATGATTGAAGGTTGAGGATTGAGGATTGAGGGTTGTGGATTCAGGACGAGGACTGAGGGTTGAGTATTGATGTTTGAGGTCTGAGGATTGAGGATAGAGGATAGAGGATTGAGAATTGAGGATTGAGGATTGAGGATTGAAGATTGAGGATTGGGTATTGAGGATTGAAGAATGAGGACTGAGGATTGAGGATTGAGGATTGAGGATTGAAGATTGAGTATTGAGGATTGAAGATTGAGGATTGAGGATTGAGGATTGTGGATTGAGGATTGAGGATTGAGGATTGAGGATTGAGGATTGAGGATTGAAGATTGAGGATTGAGGATTGAGGATTAAAGGTTGAGCATTGAGGACTGAAGATTGAGGATTGGTGATTGAGGATTGAGGATTGAGGATTGAGGATTGAGGACTGGGTATTGAAGATTGAGAATTGATGATTGAGGATTGAGGATTGAGGATTGAGGATTGAGTATTGGGGATTGCGGATAGAACATTGAGGACTGAGGGCTGAAGATTGAGGATTCAGGATTGAGGATTCAGGACTGTGGTTTGAGGACTGAGGATTGGGGATTGAGGATTGGGGATTGAGGACTGAGGATCGAGGATTGAAGATTGAAGATTGGGTATTGAGGATTGAACATTGAGGATTGAGGATTGAGGATAGAGGATTGAGGATTGAAGATTGAAGATTGAATATTGATGATTGAAGGTTGAGGATTGAGGATTGACGGTTGTGGATTCAGGACGAGGACTGAGGGTTGAGTATTGATGTTTGAGGTCTGAGGATTGAGGATAGAGGATGGAGAATTGGGGATTGAGGATTGAGGATTGAAGATTGAGGATTGGGTATTGAGGATTGAAGAATGAGGACTGAGGATTGAGGATTGAGGATTGAGTACTGAAGATTGAGTATTGATGACTGAGGATTGAGGATTGTGGATTGAGGATTGAGGATTGAGGATTGAAGATTGAGTATTGAGGATTGAAGATTGAGGATTGAGTATTGAGGATTGAGGATTGAGGATTGAAGATTGAGGATTGGGGACTGAGTGTTGAGGGTTGAGTGATGAGGATTGATGTTTGTGGATAGAGATTTGAAGATTGCAGTTTGAGTATTGAGCATTGAAACCTGTGAATTGAGGATATTCTATTGAGGATTGAGGATTGACAACTGATTGTTGAGGACTGAGGGCTGAAGATTGAGGATTCAGGGTTGAGGATTCAGAATTGAGGTTTGAGGACTGAGGATTGAGGATTGAGGATTGAGGATTGAGGATTGAGGATTGAGGATTGAAGATTGAGTATTGAGGATTGAAGATTGAGGATTGAGGATTGAGGATTGAAGATTGAGTATTGAGGATTGAAGATTGAGGATTGAGGATTGAGGATTGAGGATTGAGGACTGAGGATTGAGGATTGAGTATTGAGCATTGAGGATTGAAGATTGAGGACTGTTGATTGAGGATTGAAGATTGAGGATAAGGGATTGAGGATTGAGGATTGAGGTTTGAGGAATGAGGATTGAGGATTGAGGATTGAGGATTGAGGACGAGGACTGACGGTTGAGGATTGTGGCTTGAGGATTGAGGATTGAGAATTGAGGATGAGGACTGAGGTTTGAGGATGAGGGCTGAGGGTTGAGGATTGAGGTTTGAGGACTGAGGACTGAGGATTGAGGATTGAGAATTGAGGATTGAGGATTGAAGATTGAGAATTGGGTATTGAGGATTGAAGAATGAGGATTGAGGATTGAGGATTGAGGTTTGAGGTACGAGGATTGAGGATTGAGGATTGAGGACTGAGGATTGACGATTGAGTATTGAGGACTGAGGATTGACCATTGAGTATTGAAGATTGTGGATTGATGACTGAGGATTGAGGATTGAGGTATGATGATTGCGGATTGAGTATTGAAAATTGTGTGTTGAGGATTGAATATTGAGAATTGAGGATTGTGGATAGAGGATTGAAGATTGAGTATTGAGGATTGAAGATTGAGGATTGAGGATTGACGATTGAGGATTGAGGATTGAGGTTTGAGGATTGACGATGAGGGCTGAGGGTTGAGGATTCAGGTTTGAGGTCTGAGGCCTGAGGATTGAGGATTGAGAATTGAGGATTGAGGATTGAGGATTGAAGATTGAGGATTGGGTATTGAGGAATGAAGAATGAGGATTGAGGTTTGAGGATTGAGGATTGGGGACTGAGGATTGAGGATTGAGGATTGAGGATTGAGGATTGAAGATTCAGTATTGAGGATTGAAGATTGAGAGTTGAGGATTGAGGATTGAACATTGAGGACTGAGTGTTGATGGTTGAGTGTTTGAGAATTGATGTTTGTGGATAGAGATTTGAAGATTGCAGGTTGAGTATTGAGTATTGAAAACTGTGAATTGAGGATATTCTATAGAGGATTGAGTATTGACAACAGATTGTTGAGGTCTGAGGGCTGAAGATGGAGGATTCAGGATTGAGGATTCAGAATTGAAGTTTGAGGACTGAGGATTGAGGATTGAAGATTGAGTATTGAGGATTGAAGATTGAGGATTGAGGTTGAGGATTGAGGATAGAGGATGAGGGCTGAGGGCTGAGGATTGAGATTTGAGACTGAGGTCTGAGGATTGAGTATAGAGAATTGAGGATTGAGGATTGAGGATTGAAGATTGAGATTTGGGTATTAAGGATTGAAGAATGAGGATTGAGGATTGAGGATTCAGGATTGAGGATTGAAGATTGAGGATCGAGGATTGAGGACTGAAGATTGAGGATTGGGTATTGAGGATTGAAGAATGAGGATTGAGGATTGAGGATTCAGGATTGAGGATTGAGGATTGAGGGTTGAGGATTGAGGAGTGAGAATTGAGGATTGATGATTGAGTATTGAGGATTGAAGATTGAGGATTGAGTACTGAGGATTGAGGATTGATAATTGAGGATTGAGGATTGAGGATTGAAGATTGAGGATTGGGTATTGAGGATTGAAGGATGAGGATTGAGGATTGAGGCCTGAGGATTGAGAATCGAGAACTGAGGATGAGGACTGAGGGCTGAGGATTGAGCTTTGAGGATTGAGGACTGAAGATTGAGGATTGAGGATTGAGGATTGAAGATTGAGTATTGAGGATTGAAGATTGAGGATTGAGGATTGAGGATTGAGGATTGAGGATTGAGGACTGAGGATTGGTGATTGAGTATTGAGCATTGAGGATTGAAGATTGAGGACTGTTGATTGAGGATTGAAGATTGAGGATTAAGGATTGAGGATTGAGGATTGAGGTTTGAGGAATGAGGATTGAGGATTGAGGATTGAGGATTGAGGATTGAGGACGAGGACTGACGGTTGAGGATTGTGGCTTGAGGATTGAGGATTGAGAATTGAGGATGAGGACTGAGGTTTGAGGATGAGGGCTGAGGGTTGAGGATTGAGGTTTGAGGACTGAGGACTGAGGATTGAGGATTGAGAATTGAGGATTGAGGATTGAGGAATGAAGATTGAGGATTGGGTATTGAGGATTGAAGAATGAGGATTGAGGCTTGAGGATTGAGGATTGTGGATTGAGGATTGAAGATTGAATATTGATGATTGAATGTTCAGGATTGAGGATTGAGGGTTGTGGATTCAGGACGAGGACTGAGGGTTGAGTATTGATGTTTGAGGTCTGAGGATTGAGGATAGAGGATTGAGAATTGAGGATTGAGGATTGAGGATCGAAGATTGAGGATTGGGTATTGAGGATTGAAGAATGAGGACTGAGGATTGAGGATTGAGGATTGAGGATTGAAGATTGAGTATTGAGGATTGAAGATTGAGGATTGAGGATTGAGGATTGAGGGTTGAGTATTGGGGATTGAGGATTGAAGATTGAGGATTGAGGATTGAGGATTGAGGATTGAGGATTGAGGATTGAGGATTGAGGATTGAGGATTGAAGATTGATGATTGGGTATTGAGGATTGAAGAATGAGGATTGAGGATTGAGGATTGAGGATTGACGATTGAAGGTTGAGTATTGAGGATTGAAGATTGAGGATTGAGGATTGAGGATTGAGGATTGAGGATTGAGGATTGAGGATTGAAGATTGAGTATTGATGATTGAAGATTGAGGATTGAGGTTTGAGGACTGAGTATTGAGGATTGAAGATTGAGGATTCAGGATTGAGGATTGAGGATTGAGGAATGAGGATTGAGGATTGAGGGCTGTGGATTGGGGACCAGGACTGAGGGTTGAATATTGATGTTTGAGGTCTGAGGATTGATGATTGAGGATTGAGAATTGAGGATTGAGGATTGATGATTGAGCATTGAGGACTGAAGATTGATGATTGGGTATTTAGGATTGAAGAATGAGGATTGAGGATTAAGGATTGAGGCCTGAGGATTGAGAATTGAGAACTGAGGATGAGGACTGAGGGCTGAGGGTTGAGGTTTGAGGAATGAGGATTGAGGATTGAGGATTGAGGACTGAAGATTGAATATTGATGATTGAAGATTGATGATTGAGGATTGAGAGTTGTGGATTGAGGACGAGGACTGAGGGTTGAGTATTGATGTCTGAGGTCTGAGGATTGAGGATTGAGGATTGAGAATTGAGGATTGAGGATTGAGTATTGAAGATTGAGGATTGGGTATTGAGGATTGAAGAATGAGGATTGAGGATTGAGGATTAAGGATTGAGGATTGAAGAGTGAGTATTGAGGATTGAAGATTGAGGATTGAGCACTGAGGATTGAGGATTGAGGATTGAGGATTGAGGATTGGGGATTGAAGATTGAGTATTGAGGATTGAAGATTGAGGATTGTGGATTGTGGATTGAGGATTGAGGATTGACGATTGAGGATTGGGGATTGAGGATTGAGAATTGAGGATCGAGGATTGAAGATTGAGTATTGGGGAATGAACATTGAGGATTGAGGATTGAGGATTGAGGATTGAGGATTGAGGATTGAAGATTGAATATTGATGATTGAAGGCTGAGGATTGAGGATTGAGGGTTGTGGATTCAGGACGATGACTGAGGGTTGAGTATTGATGTTTGAGGTCTGAGGATTGAGGATAGACGATTGAGAATTGAGGATTGAGGATTGAGGATTGAAGATTGAGGATTGGGTATTGAGCGTTGAAGAATGAGGACTGAGGATTGGGGATTGAGGATTGAGGATTGAAGATTGAGTATTGAGGATTGAAGATTGAGGATTGAGGTTTGAGGATTGAGGATTAAGGATTGAGGATTGAGGATTGAGGATTGAGGATTGAGGATTGAAGATTGAGGATTGAGGATTGAGGATTAAAAGTTGAGCATTGAGGATTGAAGATTGAGGATTGATGATTGAGGATTGAGGATTGAGGATTGATGATTGAGTATTGAAGATTGAGGATTGATGATTGAGGATTGAGGATTGAGGATTGAGGATTGAGTATTGAGGATTGAGGATTGAAGATTGAGGATTGAGGATTGAGGATTAATGATTGTGTATTGAGGATTGAAGATTGAGAATTGAGGATTGAGGATTGAACATTGAGGACTGAGTGTTGAGTGCTGAGTGATGAGAATTGATGTTTGTGGATAGAGATTTGAAGATTGCAGATTGAGTATTGAGTATTGAAACCTGTGAATTGAGGATATTCTATTGAGGATTGAGGGTTGACAACTGATTGTTGAGGACTGAGGTCTAAAGATTGAGGACTCAGGGTTGAGGATCCAGGATTGAGGTTTGAGGACTGAGGATTAAGGATAGAGGATTGAGGATTGAGGATTGAGGATTGAGCATTGAGGATTGAGGATTGAAGATTGAGGATTGGGTATTGTGGATTGAACATTGAGGACTGAGGATTGAGGATTGAGGACTGAAGATTGAATATTGATGATTGAAGATTGATGATTGAGGATTGAGGGTTGAGTATTGAGGATTGAAGATTGAGGATTGAGGATTGAGGATTGAGGATTGAGGATTGAGGATTGAGGATTGAAGATTGAGTATTGATGATTGAAGATTGAGGATTGAGGTTTGAGGACTGAGTATTGAGGATTGAAGATTGAGGATTCAGGATTGAGGATTGAGGATTGAGGAATGAGGATTGAGGATTGAGGGTTGTGGATTGGGGACCAGGACTGAGGGTTGAATATTGATGTTTGAGGTCTGAGGATTGAGGATTGAGGATTGAGAATTGAGGATTGAGGATTGAGCATTGAGGACTGAAGATTGATGATTGGGTATTGAGGATTGAAGAATGAGGATTGAGGATTAAGGATTGAGGCCTGAGGATTGAGAATTGAGAACTGAGGATGTGGACTGAGGGCTGAGGGTTGAGGTTTGAGGAATGAGGATTGAGGATTGAGGATTGAGGACTGAAGATTGAATATTGATGATTGAAGATTGATGATTGAGGATTGAGAGTTGTGGATTGAGGACGAGGACTGAGGGTTGAGTATTGATGTTTGAGGTCTGAGGATTGAGGATAGACGATTGAGAATTGAGGATTGAGGATTGAGGATTGAACATTGAGGACTGAGTGTTGAGTGCTGAGTGATGAGAATTGATGTTTGTGGATAGAGATTTGAAGATTGCAGATTGAGTATTGAGTATTGAAACCTGTGAATTGAGGATATTCTATTGAGGATTGAGGGTTGACAACTGATTGTTGAGGACTGAGGTCTGAAGATTGAGGATTCAGGATTCAGGATCCAGGATTGAGGTTTGAGGACTGAGGATTGAGGATAGAGGATTGAGGATTGAGGATTGAGGATTGAGCATTGAGGATTGAGGATTGAAGATTGAGGATTGGGTATTGTGGATTGAACATTGAGGACTGAGGATTGAGGATTGAGGACTGAAGATTGAATATTGATGATTGAAGATTGATGATTGAGGATTGAGGGTTGTGGATTGAAGATTGAGTATTGAGGATTGAAGATTGAGGATTGAGGATTGAGGATTGAGGATTAAGGATTGTGGATTGAGGATTGAGGATTGACAACTGATTGTTGTGTACTGAGGGCTGAAGATTGAGCATGCAGTATTGAGGATTCAGAATTGAGGTTTGAGGACTGAGGATTGAGGATTGAGGATTGAAGATTGAATATTGATGATTGAAGATTGAGAATTGAGGATTGAGGGTTGTGTATTGAGGACGAGGACTAAGGGTTGAGTATTGATGTTTCAGGTCTGAGGATTGAGGATTGAGGATTGAGAATAGAGGATTGAGGATTGAGGATTGAAGATTGAGGATTTGGTGTTGAGGATTGAAGAATGAGGATTGAGGATTGAGGATTGAGGATTGAGGATTGAAGATTGAGTATTGAGGATTGAAGATTGAGGATTGAGGACTGAGGATTGAGGATTGAGGATTGAGGATTGAGGATTGAGGATTGAAGATTGAGTATTGAGGATTGAAGATTGAGGATTGTGGATTGAGGATTGAGGATTGAGTATCGAAAATTGAGGATTGGGCATTGAGGATTGACGATTGAGGATTGAGTATTGAGGATTGAGAATTGAGGATTGAGGATTGAATATTGAGTATTGAGGATTGAAGAATGAGGATTGAGGATTAAGGATTGAGGCCTGAGGATTGAGAATTGAGAACTGAGGATGAGGACTGAGGGCTGAGGGTTGAGGTTTGAGGAATGAGGATTGAGGATTGAGGATTGAGGACTGAAGATTGAATATTGATGATTGAAGATTGATGATTGAGGATTGAGAGTTGTGGATTGAGGACGAGGACTGAGGGTTGAGTATTGATGTCTGAGGTCTGAGGATTGAGGATTGAGGATTGAGAATTGAGGATTGAGGATTGAGTATTGAAGATTGAGGATTGGGTATTGAGGATTGAAGAATGAGGATTGAGGATTGAGGATTAAGGATTGAGGATTGAAGAGTGAGTATTGAGGATTGAAGATTGAGGATTGAGCACTGAGGATTGAGGATTGAGGATTGAGGATTGAGGATTGGGGATTGAAGATTGAGTATTGAGGATTGAAGATTGAGGATCGTGGATTGTGGATTGAGGATTGAGTATTGAAGATTGAGGATTGGGGATTGAGGATTGACGATTGAGGATTGAGTATTGAGGATTGAGAATTGAGGATCGAGGATTGAAGATTGAGTATTGAGGAATGAACATTAAGGATTGAGAGTTGTGGATTGAGGACGAGAACTAAGGGTTGAGTATTGATGTCTGAGGTCTGAGGATTGAGGATTGAGGATTGAGAATTGAGGATTGAGGATTGAGTATTGAAGATTGAGGATTGGGTATTGAGGATTGAAGAATGAGGATTGAGGATTGAGGATTGAGGATTGAGGATTGAGGAGTAAGTATTGAGGATTGAAGATTGAGGATTGAGCACTGAGGATTGAGGATTGAGGATTGAGGATTGAGGATTGGGGATTGAAGATTGAGTATTGAGGATTGAAGATTGAGGATTGTGGATTGTGGATTGAGGACTGAGTATTGAAGATTGAGGATTGGGGATTGAGGATTGACGATTGAGGATTGAGTATTGAGGATTGAGAATTGAGGATCGAGGATTGAAGATTGAGTATTGAGGAATGAACATTGAGGATTGAGGATTGAGGATTGAGGATTGATGATTGAGGATTGAAGATTGAATATTGATGATTGAAGGCTGAGGATTGAGGATTGAGGGTTGTGGATTCAGGACGATGACTGAGGGTTGAGCATTGATGTTTGAGGTCTGAGGATTGACGATAGACGATTGAGAGTTGAGGATTGAGGATTGAGGATTGAAGATTGAGGATTGGGTATTGAGCGTTGAAGAGTGAGGACTGAGGATTGGGGATTGAGGATTGAGGATTGAAGATTGAGTATTGAGGACTGAAGGTTGAGGATTGAGGTTTGAGGATTGAGGATTGAGGATTGAGGATTGAGGATTGAGGATTGAGGATTGAGGATTGAAGATTGAGGATTGAGGATTGAGGATTAAAAGTTGAGCATTGAGGATTGAAGATTGAGGATTGATGAATGAGGATTGAGGATTGAGGATTGAGGATTGAGAATTGAGTATTGAGGATTGAGGATTGAAGATTGAGGATTGAGGATTGAGGATTAATGATTGTGTATTGAGGATTGAAGATCGAGAATTGAGGATTGAGGATTGAACATTGAGGACTGAGTGTTGAGTGCTGAGTGATGAGAATTGATGTTTGTAGATAGAGATTTGAAGATTGCAGATTGAGTATTGAGTATTGAAGCCTGTGAATTGAGGATATTCTATTTTGGATTGAGGGTTGACAACTGATTGTTGAGGACTGAGGTCTAAAGATTGAGGATTCAGGATTAAGGATCCAGGATTGAGGTTTGAGGACTGAGGATTGAGGATAGAGGATTGAGGATTGAGTATTGATGTCTGAGGTCTCAGGATTGAGGATTGAGGATTGAGATTTGAGGATTGAGGATTGAGTATTGAAGATTGAGGATTGGGTATTGAGGATTGAAGAATGAGGATTGAGGATTGAGGATTAAGGATTGAGGATTGAAGAGTGAGTATTGAGGATTGAAGATTGAGGATTGAGCACTGAGGATTGAGGATTGAGGATTGAGGATTGAGGATTGGGGATTGAAGATTGAGTATTGAGGATTGAAGATTGAGGATCGTGGATTGTGGATTGAGGATTGAGTATTGAAGATTGAGGATTGGGGATTGAGGATTGACGATTGAGGATTGAGTATTGAGGATTGAGAATTGAGGATCGAGGATTGAAGATTGAGTATTGAGGAATGAACATTAAGGATTGAGAGTTGTGGATTGAGGACGAGGACTAAGGGTTGAGTATTGATGTCTGAGGTCTGAGGATTGAGGATTGAGGATTGAGAATTGAGGATTGAGGATTGAGTATTGAAGATTGAGGATTGGGTATTGAGGATTGAAGAATGAGGATTGAGGATTGAGGATTGAGGATTGAGGATTGAGGAGTGAGTATTGAGGATTGAAGATTGAGGATTGAGCACTGAGGATTGAGGATTGAGGATTGAGGATTGAGGATTGGGGATTGAAGATTGAGTATTGAGGATTGAAGATTGAGGATTGTGGATTGTGGATTGAGGATTGAGTATTGAAGATTGAGGATTGGGGATTGAGGATTGACGATTGAGGATTGAGTATTGAGGATTGAGAATTGAGGATCGAGGATTGAAGATTGAGTATTGAGGAATGAACATTGAGGATTGAGGATTGAGGATTGAGGATTGATGATTGAGGATTGAAGATTGAATATTGATGATTGAAGGCTGAGGATTGAGGATTGAGGGTTGTGGATTCAGGACGATGACTGAGGGTTGAGCATTGATGTTTGAGGTCTGAGGATTGACGATAGACGATTGAGAGTTGAGGATTGAGGATTGAGGATTGAAGATTGAGGATTGGGTATTGAGCGTTGAAGAGTGAGGACTGAGGATTGGGGATTGAGGATTGAGGATTGAAGATTGAGTATTGAGGATTGAAGATTGAGGATTGAGGTTTGAGGATTGAGGATTGAGGATTGAGGATTGATGATTGAGGATTGAAGATTGAATATTGATGATTGAAGGCTGAGGATTGAGGATTGAGGGTTGTGGATTCAGGACGATGACTGAGGGTTGAGCATTGATGTTTGAGGTCTGAGGATTGACGATAGACGATTGAGAGTTGAGGATTGAGGATTGAGGATTGAAGATTGAGGATTGGGTATTGAGCGTTGAAGAGTGAGGACTGAGGATTGGGGATTGAGGATTGAGGATTGAAGATTGAGTATTGAGGATTGAAGATTGAGGATTGAGGTTTGAGGATTGAGGATTGAGGATTGAGGATTGAGGATTGAGGATTGAGGATTGAGGATTGAAGATTGAGGATTGAGGATTGAGGATTGGGTATTGTGGATTGAACATTGAGGACTGAGGATTGAGGATTGAGGACTGAAGATTGAATATTGATGATTGAAGATTGATGATTGAGGATTGAGGGTTGTGGATTGAAGATTGAGTATTGAGGATTGAAGATTGAGGATTGAGGATTGAGGATTGAGGATTAAGGATTGTGGATTGAGGATTGAGGATTAACAACTGATTGTTGTGTACTGAGGGCTGAAGATTGAGGATGCAGTATTGAGGATTCAGAATTGAGGTTTGAGGACTGAGGATTGAGGATTGAGGATTGAAGATTGAATATTGATGATTGAAGATTGAGAATTGAGGATTGAGGGTTGTGTATTGAGGACGAGGACTAAGGGTTGAGTATTGATGTTTCAGGTCTGAGGATTGAGGATTGAGGATTGAGAATAGAGGGCTGAGGATTGGGGATTGAAGATTGAGGATTTGGTGTTGAGGATTGAAGAATGAGGATTGAGGATTGAGGATTGAGGATTGAGGATTGAAGATTGAGTATTGAGGATTGAAGATTGAGGATTGAGGACTGAGGATTGAGGATTGAGGATTGAGGATTGAGGATTGAGGATTGAGGATTGAGTATTGAGGATTGAAGATTGAGGATTGTGGATTGAGGATTGAGGATTGAGTATCGAAAATTGAGGATTGGGCATTGAGGGTTGACGATTGAGGATTGAGTATTGAGGATTGAGAATTGAGGATTGAGGATTGAATATTGAGTATTGAGGATTGAAGATTGAGAATTGAGGATTGAGGATTGAGGATTGAAGATGAGGGCTGAGGGTTGAGGATTGAGGTTTGAGGACTGAGGATTGAGGATTGAGGGTTGAGAGTTGAGGATTGAGGATTGAGGATTGAAGATTGAGGATTGGGTATTGAGGATTGAAGAATGAGCATTGAGGACTGAGGGTTGAGGATTGAGGATTGAAGATTGAGGATGAGGATTGAGGTTTGAGAATAGAGGATTGAGGATTGGGGATTGAAGATTGAGGATTTGGTGTTGAGGATTGAAGAATGAGGATTGAGGATTGAGGATTGAGGATTGAGGATTGAAGATTGAGTATTGAGGATTGAAGATTGAGGATTGAGGACTGAGGATTGAGGATTGAGGATTGAGGATTGAGGATTGAGGATTGAAGATTGAGTATTGAGGATTGAATATTGAAGATTGTGGATTGAGGATTGAGGATTGAGTATCGAAAATTGAGGATTGGGCATTGAGGATTGACGATTGAGTATTGAGTATTGAGGATTGAGAATTGGGGATTGAGGATTGAATATTGAGTATTGAGGATTGAAGATTGAGAATTGAGGATTGAGGATTGAGGATTGAAGATGAGGGCTGAGGGTTGAGGATTGAGGTTTGAGGACAGAGGATTGAGGATTGAGGATTGAGAGTTGAGGATTGAGGATTGAGGATTGAAGATTGAGGATTGGGTATTGAGGATTGAAGAATGAGCATTGAGGACTGAGGGTTGAGGATTGAGGATTGAAGATTGAGGATGAGGATTGAGGTTTGAGAATTGAGGATTGAGTATTGGGGATTGCGGATTGAACATTGAGGATTGAGGATTGAGGATTGAGGACTGAAGATTGAATATTGATGATTGAAGAATGATGATTGAGGATTGAGAGTTGTGGATTGAGGACGAGGCCTGAGGGTTCAGTATTGATGTCTGTGGTCTGAGGATTGAGGATTGAGGATTGAGAATTGAGGATTGAGGATTGTGTATTGAAGATTGAGGATTGGGTATCGAGGATTGAAGAATGAGGATTGAGGATTGAGGATTGAGGATTGAGGATTGAAGATTGAGGATTGAGGGTTGAGTATTGGGGTTGAGGATTGAAGATTGAGGATTGAGGATTGAGGATTGAAGGTTGAGTATTGAGGATTGAGGACTGAGGATTGTGGATTGAGGATTGAGGATTGAGGATTGAAGATTGAGTATTGAGGATTGAAGATTGAGGATTGAGGACGAGGACTGACGGTTGAGGATTGTGGCTTGAGGATTGAGGATTGAGAATTGAGGATGAGTACTGAGGTTTGAGGAGGAGGGCTGTGGGTTGAGGATTGAGGTTTGAGGACTGAGGACTGAGGATTGAGGATTGAAAATTGAGGATTGAGGATTGAGGATTGAAGATTGATGATTGGGTATTGAAGATTGAGGATTGAGGATCGAGGATTGAAGATTGAGTATTGAGGAATGAACATTGAGGATTGAGGATTGAGGATTGAGGATTGAGGATTGAGGATTGAGTATTGATGATTGAAGGCTGAGGATTGAGGATTGAGGGTTGTGGATTCAGGACGATGACTGAGGGTTGAGTATTGATGTATGAGGTCTGAGGATTGAGGATAGACGATTGAGAATTGATGATTGAGGATTGAGTATTGATGATTGAAGATTGAGGATTGAGGATTGAGGACTGAGTATTGAGCATTGAAGATTGAGGATTCAGGATTGGGGATTGAAGATTGAGTATTGAGGATTGAAGATTGAGGATTGTGGATTGTGGATTGAGGATTGAGTATTGAAGATTGAGGATTGGGGATTGAGGATTGACGATTGAGGATTGAGTATTGAGGATTGAGAATTGAGGATCGAGGATTGAAGATTGAGTATTGAAGAATGAACATTGAGGATTGAGAGTTGTGGATTGAGGACGAGGACTAAGGGTTGAGTATTGATGTCTGAGGTCTGAGGATTGGGGATTGAGGATTGAGAATTGAGGATTGAGGATTGAGTATTGAAGATTGAGGATTGGGTATTGAGGATTGAAGAATGAGGATTGAGGATTGAGGATTGAGGATTGAGGATTGAAGAGTGAGTATTGAGGATTGAAGATTGAGGATTGAGCACTGAGGATTGAGGATTGAGGATTGAGGATTGAGGATTGGGGATTGAAGATTGAGTATTGAGGATTGAAGATTGAGGATTGTGGATTGTGGATTGAGGATTGAGTATTGAAGATTGAGGATTGGGGATTGAGGATTGACGATTGAGGATTGAGTATTGAGGATTGAGAATTGAGGATCGAGGATTGAAGATTGAGTATTGAGGAATGAACATTGAGGATTGAGGATTGAGGATTGAGGATTGAGGATTGAGGATTAAAGATTGAATATTTATGATTGAAGGCTGAGGATTGAGGATTGAGGGTTGTGGATTCAGGACGATGACTGAGGGTTGAGTATTGATGTTTGAGGTCTGAGGATTGAGGATAGACGATTGAGAATTGAGGATTGAGGATTGAGGATTGATGATTGAGGATTGGGTATTGAGCGTTGAAGAATGAGGACTGAGGATTGGGGATTGAGGATTGGGGATGGAGGATTGACGATTGAGGATTGAAGATTGAGGATTGAGGATTGAGGATTGAGGATTGAGGATTGAGGATTGAGGATTGAGGATTGAGGATTGAGGATTGAAGATTGAGGATTGAGGATTGAGGATTAAAAGTTGAGCATTGAGGATTGAAGATTGAGGATTGGGTATTGAGGATTGAACATTGAGGATTGTGGATTGTGGATTGAGGATTGAGTATTGAAGATTGAGGATTGGGGATTGAGGATTGAGTATTGAAGATTGAGGATTGATGATTGAGGATTGAGGATTGAAGAATGAGGACTGAGGATTGAGGATTGGGGATTGAGGATTGAAGATTGAGTATTGAGGATTGAAGGTTGAGGGTTGAGGATTGAGGATTGAGGATTGAGGATTGAGGATGAGGACTGAGGGCTGAGGGTTGAGGTTTGAGGAATGAGGACTGACGATTGAGGATTGAGGATTGAAGATTGAGTATTGAGGATTGAAGATTGTGGATTGAGGATTGAGGATTGAGGATTGAGGATTGAAGATTGAGGATTGGGGACTGAGTGTTGAGGGCTGAGTGATGAGAATTGATGTTTGTGGATAGAGATTTGAAGATTGCAGATTGAGTATTGCGTATGGAAAACTCTGAACTGAGGATATTCTATTGAGGATTGAGGATTGACAAGTGATTGTTGAGGACTGAGGGCCGAAGATTGAGGATTCAGGATTGAGGATTCAGGATTGTGGTTTGAGGACAGAGGATTGAGGATTGAGGATTGAGGATTGAGGATTGAGGATTGAGGATTGACGATTGAGGATTGGGTATTGAGGATTGAATATTGAGGATTGAGGATTGAGGATTGAGGATTCAGGATTGAGGATTCAGTATTGAGGATTCAGGATTGTGGTTTGAGGACAGAGGATTGAGGCTTGAGGGTTGAGGACTGAGGAATGAAGATTGAATATTGATGATTGAAGATTGAGGATTGAGGATTGAAGGTTGTGGATTGGGAACCAGGACTGAGGGTTGAATATTGACGTTTGAGGTCTGAGGATTGAGGATTGAGGATTGAGAATTGAGGATTGAGGATTGAGGATTGAAGATTGAGGATTGGGTATTGAGGATTGAAGAATGAGGACTGAGGATTGAGGATTAAATGTTGAGCATTGAGGATTGAAGATTGAGGATTGATGATTGAGGATTGAGGATTGAGGATTGAGGATTGAGGTCTGAGTATTGAAGATTGAGGAATGATGATTGAGGAATGAGGATTGAGGATTGAGGATTGAGGATTGAGGATTGAAGATTGAGTATTGAGGATTAAAGATTGAGGATTGTGGATTGAGGATTGAGGATTGAGTATCGAAAATTGAGGATTGCGCATTGAGGATTGACGATCGAGGATTGAGTATTGAGGATTGAGAATTGAGGATTGAGGACTGATATTGAGTATTGAGGATTGAAGGTTGAGAATTGAGGATTGAGGGTTGAGGATTGAAGATGAGGGCTGAGGGTTGAGGATTGAGGTTTGAGGACTGAGGATTGAGGATTGAGGATTGAGAGTTGAGGATTGAGGATTGAGGATTGAGGATTGAGTATTGAGGATTGAGAATTGAGGATCGAGGATTGAAGATTGAGTATTGAGGAATGAACATTGAGGATTGAGGATTGAGGATTGAGGATTGAAGATTGAGGATTGAGGATTGAGGATTAGTGATTGAGTATTGGGGATTGAAGATTGAGAATTGAGGATTGAGGATTGAACATTGAGGACTGAGTGTTGAGTGCTGAGTGATGAGAATTGATGTTTGTGCATAGAGATTTGAAGATTGCAGATTGAGTATTGAGTATTGAAACCTGTGAATTGAGGATATTCTATTAAGGATTGAGGATTGACAACTGATTGTTGAGGACTGAGGGCTGAAGATTGAGGATTCAGGATTGAGGATTCAGAATTGAGGTTTGAGGACTGAGGATTGAGGATTGAGGATTGAGGATTGAGGATTGAGGATTGAGGATTGAAGACTCAGTATTGAGGATTGAAGATTGAGGATTGAGGATTGAGGATTGAGGATTGAGGATTGAGGATTGAGGATTGAGTACTGAAGATTGAGTATTGAGGATTGAAGGTTGAGAATTGAGGATTGAGGGTTGAGGATTGAAGATGAGGGCTGAGGGTTGAGGATTGAGGTTTGAGGACTGAGGATTGAGGATTGAGGATTGAGAGTTGAGGATTGAGGATTGAGGATTGAGGATTGAGTATTGAGGATTGAGAATTGAGGATCGAGGATTGAAGATTGAGTATTGAGGAATGAACATTGAGGATTGAGGATTGAGGATTGAGGATTGAAGATTGAGGATTGAGGATTGAGGATTAGTGATTGAGTATTGGGGATTGAAGATTGAGAATTGAGGATTGAGGATTGAACATTGAGGACTGAGTGTTGAGTGCTGAGTGATGAGAATTGATGTTTGTGCATAGAGATTTGAAGATTGCAGATTGAGTATTGAGTATTGAAACCTGTGAATTGAGGATATTCTATTAAGGATTGAGGATTGACAACTGATTGTTGAGGACTGAGGGCTGAAGATTGAGGATTCAGGATTGAGGATTCAGAATTGAGGTTTGAGAACTGAGGATTGAGGATTGAGGATTGAGGATTGAGGATTGAGGATTGAGGATTGAAGACTCAGTATTGAGGATTGAAGATTGAGGATTGAGGATTGAGGATTGAGGATTGAGGATTGAGGATTGAGGATTGAGTACTGAAGATTGAGTATTGATGACTGAGGATTGAGGATTGAGGATTGAGGACTGAGTATTGAGGATTGACGATTGAAGATTGAGGATTGAGGATTGAGTGTTGTTGATTGAGGACGAGGACTGAGGGTTGAGTATTGATGTTTGAGGTCTGAGGATTGAGGATTGAGGATTGAGAATAGAGGATTGAAGATGGAGGATTGAAGATTGAGGATTTGGTGATGAGGATTGAAGAATGAGGATTGAGGATTGAGGATTGAGGATTGAGGATTGAGGATTGAAGATTGAGTATCGAGGATTGAAGATTGAGGATTGAGGATTGAGGATTGAGGATTGAGGATTGAAGATTGAGGATTGAGTACTGAGGATTGAGGATTGAGAATTGAGGATTGAGGATTGAGGATTGAAGATTGAGGATTGGGTATTGAGGATTGAAGAATGAGGATTGAGGATTGAGGATTGAGGCCTGAGGATTGAGAATCGAGAACTGAGGATGAGGACTGAGGGCTGAGGATTGAGGTTTGAGGAATGAGGATTGGGGGTTGAGGATTGAGGATTGAGGACTGAGGATTGAGGATTGAGTACTGAAGATTGAGTATTGATGACTGAGGGTTGAGGACTGAGGATTGTGGATTGAGGATTGAGGATTGAGGATTGAAGATTGAGTATTGAGGATTGAAGATTGAGGATTGAGTATTGAGGATCGAGGATTGAGAATGAGGGCTGAGGGATGAGGATTGAGGTTTGAGGATTGAGGACTGAGGATTGAGGATTGATGACTGAGTATTGAGGATTGAAGATTGAGGGTTGAGGATTGAGGATTGAGGATAGAGAATTGAGGATTGAGAATTGAAGATTGAGGATTGGGGACTGAGTGTTGAGGGTTGAGTGATGAGGATTGATGTCTGTGGATAGTGATTTGAAGATTGCAGATTGAGTATTGAGTATTGAAACCTGTGAATTGAGGATATTCTATTGAGGATTGAGGATTGACAACTGATTCTTGAGGACTGAGGGCTGAAGATTGAGGATTCAGGGTTGAGGATTCAGAATTGAGGTTTGAGGACTCAGGATTGAGGATTGAGGATTGAGGATTGAGGATTGAGGATTGAGGATTGAAGATTGAGTATTGAGGATTG
Source organism: Calliopsis andreniformis (assembly GCF_051401765.1). Taxonomy (NCBI): domain Eukaryota; kingdom Metazoa; phylum Arthropoda; class Insecta; order Hymenoptera; family Andrenidae; genus Calliopsis; species Calliopsis andreniformis. The sequence goes on along the minus strand of NW_027480463.1, from coordinate 1,596,553 downwards.
AAGGTTGAGGATTGAGGATTGAGGATTGAAGATTGAGTATTGAGGATTGAAGATTGAGGATTGAGGATTGAGGATTGAGGATTGAGGACTGAGGATTGGGGATTGAGTATTGAGCATTGAGGATTGAAGATTGAGGACTGTTGATTGAGGATTGAAGATTGAGGATTAAGGATTGAGGATTGGGGATTGCTGTTTGAGGAATGAGGATTGAGGATTGAGGATTGAGGATTGAGGACGAGGACTCACGATTGAGGATTGTGGCTTGAGGATTGAGGATTGAGAATTGAGGATGAGGACTGAGGTTTGAGGATGAGGGCTGAGGGTTGAGGATTGAGGTTTGAGGACTGAGGACTGAGGATTGAGGATTGAGAATTGAGGATTGAGGATTGAGGATTGAAGATTGAGGATTGGGTATTGAGGATTGAAGAATGGGGATTGAGGCTTGAGGATTGAGGATTGAGGATTGAGGATTGAAGATTGAATATTGATGATTGAAGGTTGAGGATTGAGGATTGAGGGTTGTGGATTCAGGACGAGGACTGAGGGTTGAGTATTGATGTTTGAGGTCTGAGGATTGAGGATAGAGGATAGAGGATTGAGAATTGAGGATTGAGGATTGAGGATTGAAGATTGAGGATTGGGTATTGAGGATTGAAGAATGAGGACTGAGGATTGAGGATTGAGGATTGAGGATTGAAGATTGAGTATTGAGGATTGAAGATTGAGGATTGAGGATTGAGGATTGTGGATTGAGGACTGAGGATTGAGGATTGAGGATTGAGGATTGAGGATTGAAGATTGAGGATTGAGGATTGAGGATTAAAGGTTGAGCATTGAGGACTGAAGATTGAGGATTGGTGATTGAGGATTGAGGATTGAGGATTGAGGATTGAGGACTGGGTATTGAAGATTGAGAATTGATGATTGAGGATTGAGGATTGAGGATTGAGGATTGAGTATTGGGGATTGCGGATAGAACATTGAGGACTGAGGGCTGAAGATTGAGGATTCAGGATTGAGGATTCAGGACTGTGGTTTGAGGACTGAGGATTGAGGATTGAGGATTGGGGATTGAGGACTGAGGATCGAGGATTGAAGATTGAAGATTGGGTATTGAGGATTGAACATTGAGGATTGAGGATTGAGGATAGAGGATTGAGGATTGAAGATTGAAGATTGAATATTGATGATTGAAGGTTGAGGATTGAGGATTGAGTGTTGTGGATTCAGGACGAGGACTGAGTTTTGAGTATTGATGTTTGAGGTCTGAGGATTGAGGATAGAGGATTGAGAATTGGGGATTGAGGATTGAGGATTGAAGATTGAGGATTGGGTATTGAGGATTGAAGAATGAGGACTGAGGATTGAGGATTGGAGATTGAGGATTGAAGATTGAGTATTGAGGATTGAAGGTTGAGGGTTGAGGATTGAGCATTGAGGATTGAGGATTGAGGATTGAGGATTGATGACTGAGGATTGAAGATTGAGGATTGAGGATTGAGGATTAAAGGTTGAGCATTGAGGATTGAAGATTGAGGATTGATGATTGAGGATTGAGGATTGAGGATTGAGGATTGAGGACTGAGTATTGAAGATTGAGGATTGATGATTGAGGATTGAGGATTGAGGATTGAGGATTGAGGATTGAGTATTGGGGATTACGGATTGAACATTGAGGATTGAGGATTGAGGATTGAGGACTGAAGATTGAATATTGATGATTGAAGATTGATGATTGAGGATTGAGTGTTGTGGTTTGAGGACGAGGACTGAGGGTTGAGTATTGATGCCTGAGGTCTGAGGATTGAGGATTGAGGATTGAGAATTGAGGATTGAGGATTGAGTATTGAAGATTGAGGATTGGGTATTGAGGATCGAAGAATGAGGATTGAGGATTGAGGATTGAGGGTTGAGGATTGAAGATTGAGTACTGAGGATTGAAGGTTGAGGATTGAGGACTGAGGATTGAGGATTGAGGATTGAGTATCGAAAATTGAGGATTGAGAATTGAGGATGAGGACTGAGGTTTGAGGATGAGGGCTGAGGGTTGAGGATTGAGGTTTGAGGACTGAGGACTGAGGATTGAGGATTGAGAATTGAGGATTGAGGATTGAGGATTGAAGATTGAGGATTGGGTATTGAGGATTGAAGAATGGGGATTGAGGCTTGAGGATTGAGGATTGAGGATTGAGGATTGAAGATTGAATATTGATGATTGAAGGTTGAGGATTGAGGATTGAGGGTTGTGGATTCAGGACGAGGACTGAGGGTTGAGTATTGATGTTTGAGGTCTGAGGATTGAGGATAGAGGATAGAGGATTGAGAATTGAGGATTGAGGATTGAGGATTGAAGATTGAGGATTGGGTATTGAGGATTGAAGAATGAGGACTGAGGATTGAGGATTGAGGATTGAGGATTGAAGATTGAGTATTGAGGATTGAAGATTGAGGATTGAGGATTGAGGATTGTGGATTGAGGATTGAGGATTGAGGATTGAGGATTGAGGATTGAGGATTGAAGATTGAGGATTGAGGATTGAGGATTAAAGGTTGAGCATTGAGGACTGAAGATTGAGGATTGGTGATTGAGGATTGAGGATTGAGGATTGAGGATTGAGGACTGGGTATTGAAGATTGAGAATTGATGATTGAGGATTGAGGATCGAGGATTGAGGATTGAGTATTGGGGATTGCGGATAGAACATTGAGGACTGAGGGCTGAAGATTGAGGATTCAGGATTGAGGATTCAGGACTGTGGTTTGAGGACTGAGGATTGAGGATTGAGGATTGGGGATTGAGGACTGAGGATCGAGGATTGAAGATTGAAGATTGGGTATTGAGGATTGAACATTGAGGATTGAGGATTGAGGATAGAGGATTGAGGATTGAAGATTGAAGATTGAATATTGATGATTGAAGGTTGAGGATTGAGGATTGAGTGTTGTGGATTCAGGACGAGGACTGAGTTTTGAGTATTGATGTTTGAGGTCTGAGGATTGAGGATAGAGGATTGAGAATTGGGGATTGAGGATTGAGGATTGAAGATTGAGGATTGGGTATTGAGGATTGAAGAATGAGGACTGAGGATTGAGGATTGGAGATTGAGGATTGAAGATTGAGTATTGAGGATTGAAGGTTGAGGGTTGAGGATTGAGCATTGAGGATTGAGGATTGAGGATTGAGGATTGATGACTGAGGATTGAAGATTGAGGATTGAGGATTGAGGATTAAAGGTTGAGCATTGAGGATTGAAGATTGAGGATTGATGATTGAGGATTGAGGATTGAGGATTGAGGATTGAGGACTGAGTATTGAAGATTGAGGATTGATGATTGAGGATTGAGGATTGAGGATTGAGGATTGAGGATTGAGTATTGGGGATTACGGATTGAACATTGAGGATTGAGGATTGAGGATTGAGGACTGAAGATTGAATATTGATGATTGAAGATTGATGATTGAGGATTGAGTGTTGTGGATTGAGGACGAGGACTGAGGGTTGAGTATTGATGCCTGAGGTCTGAGGATTGAGGATTGAGGATTGAGAATTGAGGATTGAGGATTGAGTATTGAAGATTGAGGATTGGGTATTGAGGATCGAAGAATGAGGATTGAGGATTGAGGATTGAGGGTTGAGGATTGAAGATTGAGTACTGAGGATTGAAGGTTGAGGATTGAGGACTGAGGATTGAGGATTGAGGATTGAGTATCGAAAATTGAGGATTGAGAATTGAGGATGAGGACTGAGGTTTGAGGATGAGGGCTGAGGGTTGAGGATTGAGGTTTGAGGACTGAGGACTGAGGATTGAGGATTGAGAATTGAGGATTGAGGATTGAGGATTGAAGATTGAGGATTGGGTATTGAGGATTGAAGAATGGGGATTGAGGCTTGAGGATTGAGGATTGAGGATTGAGGATTGAAGATTGAATATTGATGATTGAAGGTTGAGGATTGAGGATTGAGGGTTGTGGATTCAGGACGAGGACTGAGGGTTGAGTATTGATGTTTGAGGTCTGAGGATTGAGGATAGAGGATAGAGGATTGAGAATTGAGGATTGAGGATTGAGGATTGAAGATTGAGGATTGGGTATTGAGGATTGAAGAATGAGGACTGAGGATTGAGGATTGAGGATTGAGGATTGAAGATTGAGTATTGAGGATTGAAGATTGAGGATTGAGGATTGAGGATTGTGGATTGAGGATTGAGGATTGAGGATTGAGGATTGAGGATTGAGGATTGAAGATTGAGGATTGAGGATTGAGGATTAAAGGTTGAGCATTGAGGACTGAAGATTGAGGATTGGTGATTGAGGATTGAGGATTGAGGATTGAGGATTGAGGACTGGGTATTGAAGATTGAGAATTGATGATTGAGGATTGAGGATCGAGGATTGAGGATTGAGTATTGGGGATTGCGGATAGAACATTGAGGACTGAGGGCTGAAGATTGAGGATTCAGGATTGAGGATTCAGGACTGTGGTTTGAGGACTGAGGATTGAGGATTGAGGATTGGGGATTGAGGACTGAGGATCGAGGATTGAAGATTGAAGATTGGGTATTGAGGATTGAACATTGAGGATTGAGGATTGAGGATAGAGGATTGAGGATTGAAGATTGAAGATTGAATATTGATGATTGAAGGTTGAGGATTGAGGATTGAGTGTTGTGGATTCAGGACGAGGACTGAGTTTTGAGTATTGATGTTTGAGGTCTGAGGATTGAGGATAGAGGATTGAGAATTGGGGATTGAGGATTGAGGATTGAAGATTGAGGATTGGGTATTGAGGATTGAAGAATGAGGACTGAGGATTGAGGATTGGAGATTGAGGATTGAAGATTGAGTATTGAGGATTGAAGGTTGAGGGTTGAGGATTGAGCATTGAGGATTGAGGATTGAGGATTGAGGATTGATGACTGAGGATTGAAGATTGAGGATTGAGGATTGAGGATTAAAGGTTGAGCATTGAGGATTGAAGATTGAGGATTGATGATTGAGGATTGAGGATTGAGGATTGAGGATTGAGGACTGAGTATTGAAGATTGAGGATTGATGATTGAGGATTGAGGATTGAGGATTGAGGATTGAGGATTGAGTATTGGGGATTACGGATTGAACATTGAGGATTGAGGATTGAGGATTGAGGACTGAAGATTGAATATTGATGATTGAAGATTGATGATTGAGGATTGAGTGTTGTGGATTGAGGACGAGGACTGAGGGTTGAGTATTGATGCCTGAGGTCTGAGGATTGAGGATTGAGGATTGAGAATTGAGGATTGAGGATTGAGTATTGAAGATTGAGGATTGGGTATTGAGGATCGAAGAATGAGGATTGAGGATTGAGGATTGAGGGTTGAGGATTGAAGATTGAGTACTGAGGATTGAAGGTTGAGGATTGAGGACTGAGGATTGAGGATTGAGGATTGAGTATCGAAAATTGAGGATTGGGCATTGAGGATTGACGATTGAGGATTGAGTATTGAGGATTGAGGATTGAGGATTGAGGATTGAATATTGAGTATTGAGGATTGAAGATTGAGAATTGAGGATTGAGGATTGAGGATTGAAGATGAGGGCTGAGGGTTGAGGATTGAGGTTTGAGGACTGAGGATTGAGGATTGAGGATTGAGAGTTGAGGATTGAGGATTGAGGATTGAAGATTGAGGATTGGGTATTGAGGATTGAAGAATGAGCATTGAGGACTGAGGATTAGGGATTGAGGATTGAAGATTGAGGATGAGGATTGAGGTTTGAGAATTGAGGATTGAGTATTGGGGATTGCGGATTGAACATTGAGGATTGAGTATTGAGGATTGAGGACTGAAGATTGAATATTGATGATTGAAGATTGATGATTGAGGATTGAGAGTTGTGGATTGAGGACGAGGCCTGAGGGTTGAGTATTGATGTCTGAGGTCTGAGGATTGAGTATTGAGGATTGAGAATTGAGGATTGAGGATTGAAGGTTGAGTATTGAGGAATGAACATTGAGGATTGAGGATTGAGGATTGAGGATTGGGGATTGAGGATTGAAGATTGAATATTGATGATTGAAGGTTGAGGATTGAGGATTGACGGTTGTGGATTCAGGACGAGGACTGAGGGTTGAGTATTGATGTTTGAGGTCTGAGGATTGAGGATAGAGGATGGAGAATTGGGGATTGAGGATTGAGGATTGAAGATTGAGGATTGGGTATTGAGGATTGAAGAATGAGGACTGAGGATTGAGGATTGAGGATTGAGTACTGAAGATTGAGTATTGATGACTGAGGATTGAGGATTGTGGATTGAGGATTGAGGATTGAGGATTGAAGATTGAGTATTGAGGATTGAAGATTGAGGATTGAGTATTGAGGATTGAGGATTGAGGATTGAAGATTGAGGATTGGGGACTGAGTGTTGAGGGTTGAGTGATGAGGATTGATGTTTGTGGATAGAGATTTGAAGATTGCAGTTTGAGTATTGAGCATTGAAACCTGTGAATTGAGGATATTCTATTGAGGATTGAGGATTGACAACTGATTGTTGAGGACTGAGGGCTGAAGATTGAGGATTCAGGGTTGAGGATTCAGAATTGAGGTTTGAGGACTGAGGATTGAGGATTGAGGATTGAGGATTGAGGATTGAGGATTGAGGATTGAAGATTGAGTATTGAGGATTGAAGATTGAGGATTGAGGATTGAGGATTGAAGATTGAGTATTGAGGATTGAAGATTGAGGATTGAGGATTGAGGATTGAGGATTGAGGACTGAGGATTGAGGATTGAGTATTGAGCATTGAGGATTGAAGATTGAGGACTGTTGATTGAGGATTGAAGATTGAGGATAAGGGATTGAGGATTGAGGATTGAGGTTTGAGGAATGAGGATTGAGGATTGAGGATTGAGGATTGAGGACGAGGACTGACGGTTGAGGATTGTGGCTTGAGGATTGAGGATTGAGAATTGAGGATGAGGACTGAGGTTTGAGGATGAGGGCTGAGGGTTGAGGATTGAGGTTTGAGGACTGAGGACTGAGGATTGAGGATTGAGAATTGAGGATTGAGGATTGAAGATTGAGAATTGGGTATTGAGGATTGAAGAATGAGGATTGAGGATTGAGGATTGAGGTTTGAGGTACGAGGATTGAGGATTGAGGATTGAGGACTGAGGATTGACGATTGAGTATTGAGGACTGAGGATTGACCATTGAGTATTGAAGATTGTGGATTGATGACTGAGGATTGAGGATTGAGGTATGATGATTGCGGATTGAGTATTGAAAATTGTGTGTTGAGGATTGAATATTGAGAATTGAGGATTGTGGATAGAGGATTGAAGATTGAGTATTGAGGATTGAAGATTGAGGATTGAGGATTGACGATTGAGGATTGAGGATTGAGGTTTGAGGATTGACGATGAGGGCTGAGGGTTGAGGATTCAGGTTTGAGGTCTGAGGCCTGAGGATTGAGGATTGAGAATTGAGGATTGAGGATTGAGGATTGAAGATTGAGGATTGGGTATTGAGGAATGAAGAATGAGGATTGAGGTTTGAGGATTGAGGATTGGGGACTGAGGATTGAGGATTGAGGATTGAGGATTGAGGATTGAAGATTCAGTATTGAGGATTGAAGATTGAGAGTTGAGGATTGAGGATTGAACATTGAGGACTGAGTGTTGATGGTTGAGTGTTTGAGAATTGATGTTTGTGGATAGAGATTTGAAGATTGCAGGTTGAGTATTGAGTATTGAAAACTGTGAATTGAGGATATTCTATAGAGGATTGAGTATTGACAACAGATTGTTGAGGTCTGAGGGCTGAAGATGGAGGATTCAGGATTGAGGATTCAGAATTGAAGTTTGAGGACTGAGGATTGAGGATTGAAGATTGAGTATTGAGGATTGAAGATTGAGGATTGAGGTTGAGGATTGAGGATAGAGGATGAGGGCTGAGGGCTGAGGATTGAGATTTGAGACTGAGGTCTGAGGATTGAGTATAGAGAATTGAGGATTGAGGATTGAGGATTGAAGATTGAGATTTGGGTATTAAGGATTGAAGAATGAGGATTGAGGATTGAGGATTCAGGATTGAGGATTGAAGATTGAGGATCGAGGATTGAGGACTGAAGATTGAGGATTGGGTATTGAGGATTGAAGAATGAGGATTGAGGATTGAGGATTCAGGATTGAGGATTGAGGATTGAGGGTTGAGGATTGAGGAGTGAGAATTGAGGATTGATGATTGAGTATTGAGGATTGAAGATTGAGGATTGAGTACTGAGGATTGAGGATTGATAATTGAGGATTGAGGATTGAGGATTGAAGATTGAGGATTGGGTATTGAGGATTGAAGGATGAGGATTGAGGATTGAGGCCTGAGGATTGAGAATCGAGAACTGAGGATGAGGACTGAGGGCTGAGGATTGAGCTTTGAGGATTGAGGACTGAAGATTGAGGATTGAGGATTGAGGATTGAAGATTGAGTATTGAGGATTGAAGATTGAGGATTGAGGATTGAGGATTGAGGATTGAGGATTGAGGACTGAGGATTGGTGATTGAGTATTGAGCATTGAGGATTGAAGATTGAGGACTGTTGATTGAGGATTGAAGATTGAGGATTAAGGATTGAGGATTGAGGATTGAGGTTTGAGGAATGAGGATTGAGGATTGAGGATTGAGGATTGAGGATTGAGGACGAGGACTGACGGTTGAGGATTGTGGCTTGAGGATTGAGGATTGAGAATTGAGGATGAGGACTGAGGTTTGAGGATGAGGGCTGAGGGTTGAGGATTGAGGTTTGAGGACTGAGGACTGAGGATTGAGGATTGAGAATTGAGGATTGAGGATTGAGGAATGAAGATTGAGGATTGGGTATTGAGGATTGAAGAATGAGGATTGAGGCTTGAGGATTGAGGATTGTGGATTGAGGATTGAAGATTGAATATTGATGATTGAATGTTCAGGATTGAGGATTGAGGGTTGTGGATTCAGGACGAGGACTGAGGGTTGAGTATTGATGTTTGAGGTCTGAGGATTGAGGATAGAGGATTGAGAATTGAGGATTGAGGATTGAGGATCGAAGATTGAGGATTGGGTATTGAGGATTGAAGAATGAGGACTGAGGATTGAGGATTGAGGATTGAGGATTGAAGATTGAGTATTGAGGATTGAAGATTGAGGATTGAGGATTGAGGATTGAGGGTTGAGTATTGGGGATTGAGGATTGAAGATTGAGGATTGAGGATTGAGGATTGAGGATTGAGGATTGAGGATTGAGGATTGAGGATTGAGGATTGAAGATTGATGATTGGGTATTGAGGATTGAAGAATGAGGATTGAGGATTGAGGATTGAGGATTGACGATTGAAGGTTGAGTATTGAGGATTGAAGATTGAGGATTGAGGATTGAGGATTGAGGATTGAGGATTGAGGATTGAGGATTGAAGATTGAGTATTGATGATTGAAGATTGAGGATTGAGGTTTGAGGACTGAGTATTGAGGATTGAAGATTGAGGATTCAGGATTGAGGATTGAGGATTGAGGAATGAGGATTGAGGATTGAGGGCTGTGGATTGGGGACCAGGACTGAGGGTTGAATATTGATGTTTGAGGTCTGAGGATTGATGATTGAGGATTGAGAATTGAGGATTGAGGATTGAGGATTGAGCATTGAGGACTGAAGATTGATGATTGGGTATTTAGGATTGAAGAATGAGGATTGAGGATTAAGGATTGAGGCCTGAGGATTGAGAATTGAGAACTGAGGATGAGGACTGAGGGCTGAGGGTTGAGGTTTGAGGAATGAGGATTGAGGATTGAGGATTGAGGACTGAAGATTGAATATTGATGATTGAAGATTGATGATTGAGGATTGAGAGTTGTGGATTGAGGACGAGGACTGAGGGTTGAGTATTGATGTCTGAGGTCTGAGGATTGAGGATTGAGGATTGAGAATTGAGGATTGAGGATTGAGTATTGAAGATTGAGGATTGGGTATTGAGGATTGAAGAATGAGGATTGAGGATTGAGGATTAAGGATTGAGGATTGAAGAGTGAGTATTGAGGATTGAAGATTGAGGATTGAGCACTGAGGATTGAGGATTGAGGATTGAGGATTGAGGATTGGGGATTGAAGATTGAGTATTGAGGATTGAAGATTGAGGATTGTGGATTGTGGATTGAGGATTGAGGATTGACGATTGAGGATTGGGGATTGAGGATTGAGAATTGAGGATCGAGGATTGAAGATTGAGTATTGGGGAATGAACATTGAGGATTGAGGATTGAGGATTGAGGATTGAGGATTGAGGATTGAAGATTGAATATTGATGATTGAAGGCTGAGGATTGAGGATTGAGGGTTGTGGATTCAGGACGATGACTGAGGGTTGAGTATTGATGTTTGAGGTCTGAGGATTGAGGATAGACGATTGAGAATTGAGGATTGAGGATTGAGGATTGAAGATTGAGGATTGGGTATTGAGCGTTGAAGAATGAGGACTGAGGATTGGGGATTGAGGATTGAGGATTGAAGATTGAGTATTGAGGATTGAAGATTGAGGATTGAGGTTTGAGGATTGAGGATTGAGGATTGAGGATTGAGGATTGAGGATTGAGGATTGAGGATTGAAGATTGAGGATTGAGGATTGAGGATTAAAAGTTGAGCATTGAGGATTGAAGATTGAGGATTGATGATTGAGGATTGAGGATTGAGGATTGATGATTGAGTATTGAAGATTGAGGATTGATGATTGAGGATTGAGGATTGAGGATTGAGGATTGAGTATTGAGGATTGAGGATTGAAGATTGAGGATTGAGGATTGAGGATTAATGATTGTGTATTGAGGATTGAAGATTGAGAATTGAGGATTGAGGATTGAACATTGAGGACTGAGTGTTGAGTGCTGAGTGATGAGAATTGATGTTTGTGGATAGAGATTTGAAGATTGCAGATTGAGTATTGAGTATTGAAACCTGTGAATTGAGGATATTCTATTGAGGATTGAGGGTTGACAACTGATTGTTGAGGACTGAGGTCTAAAGATTGAGGACTCAGGGTTGAGGATCCAGGATTGAGGTTTGAGGACTGAGGATTGAGGATAGAGGATTGAGGATTGAGGATTGAGGATTGAGCATTGAGGATTGAGGATTGAAGATTGAGGATTGGGTATTGTGGATTGAACATTGAGGACTGAGGATTGAGGATTGAGGACTGAAGATTGAATATTGATGATTGAAGATTGATGATTGAGGATTGAGGGTTGAGTATTGAGGATTGAAGATTGAGGATTGAGGATTGAGGATTGAGGATTGAGGATTGAGGATTGAGGATTGAAGATTGAGTATTGATGATTGAAGATTGAGGATTGAGGTTTGAGGACTGAGTATTGAGGATTGAAGATTGAGGATTCAGGATTGAGGATTGAGGATTGAGGAATGAGGATTGAGGATTGAGGGTTGTGGATTGGGGACCAGGACTGAGGGTTGAATATTGATGTTTGAGGTCTGAGGATTGAGGATTGAGGATTGAGAATTGAGGATTGAGGATTGAGCATTGAGGACTGAAGATTGATGATTGGGTATTGAGGATTGAAGAATGAGGATTGAGGATTAAGGATTGAGGCCTGAGGATTGAGAATTGAGAACTGAGGATGTGGACTGAGGGCTGAGGGTTGAGGTTTGAGGAATGAGGATTGAGGATTGAGGATTGAGGACTGAAGATTGAATATTGATGATTGAAGATTGATGATTGAGGATTGAGAGTTGTGGATTGAGGACGAGGACTGAGGGTTGAGTATTGATGTTTGAGGTCTGAGGATTGAGGATAGACGATTGAGAATTGAGGATTGAGGATTGAGGATTGAACATTGAGGACTGAGTGTTGAGTGCTGAGTGATGAGAATTGATGTTTGTGGATAGAGATTTGAAGATTGCAGATTGAGTATTGAGTATTGAAACCTGTGAATTGAGGATATTCTATTGAGGATTGAGGGTTGACAACTGATTGTTGAGGACTGAGGTCTGAAGATTGAGGATTCAGGATTCAGGATCCAGGATTGAGGTTTGAGGACTGAGGATTGAGGATAGAGGATTGAGGATTGAGGATTGAGGATTGAGCATTGAGGATTGAGGATTGAAGATTGAGGATTGGGTATTGTGGATTGAACATTGAGGACTGAGGATTGAGGATTGAGGACTGAAGATTGAATATTGATGATTGAAGATTGATGATTGAGGATTGAGGGTTGTGGATTGAAGATTGAGTATTGAGGATTGAAGATTGAGGATTGAGGATTGAGGATTGAGGATTAAGGATTGTGGATTGAGGATTGAGGATTGACAACTGATTGTTGTGTACTGAGGGCTGAAGATTGAGCATGCAGTATTGAGGATTCAGAATTGAGGTTTGAGGACTGAGGATTGAGGATTGAGGATTGAAGATTGAATATTGATGATTGAAGATTGAGAATTGAGGATTGAGGGTTGTGTATTGAGGACGAGGACTAAGGGTTGAGTATTGATGTTTCAGGTCTGAGGATTGAGGATTGAGGATTGAGAATAGAGGATTGAGGATTGAGGATTGAAGATTGAGGATTTGGTGTTGAGGATTGAAGAATGAGGATTGAGGATTGAGGATTGAGGATTGAGGATTGAAGATTGAGTATTGAGGATTGAAGATTGAGGATTGAGGACTGAGGATTGAGGATTGAGGATTGAGGATTGAGGATTGAGGATTGAAGATTGAGTATTGAGGATTGAAGATTGAGGATTGTGGATTGAGGATTGAGGATTGAGTATCGAAAATTGAGGATTGGGCATTGAGGATTGACGATTGAGGATTGAGTATTGAGGATTGAGAATTGAGGATTGAGGATTGAATATTGAGTATTGAGGATTGAAGATTGAGAATTGAGGATTGAGGATTGAGGATTGAAGATGAGGGCTGAGGGTTGAGGATTGAGGTTTGAGGACTGAGGATTGAGTATTGGGGATTGCGGATTGAACATTGAGGATTGAGGATTGAGGATTGAGGACTGAATATTGAATATTGATGATTGAAGATTGATGATTGAGGATTGAGAGTTGTGGATTGAGGACGAGGCCTGAGGGTTGAGTATTGATGTCTGATGTCTGAGGATTGAGGATTGAGGATTGAGAATTGAGGATTGAGGATTGAGTATTGAAGATTGAGGATTGGGTATTGAGGATTGAAGAATGAGGATTGAGGATTGAGGATTGAGGATTGAGGATTGAAGATTGAGGATGGAGGGTTGAGTATTGGGGTTGAGGATTGAAGATTGAGGATTGAGGATTGAGGATTGAAGATTGTGGATTGAGGATTGAGTATTGAAGGTTGAGGATTGGGGATTGAGGATTGACGATTGAGGATTGAGTATTGAGGTTTGAGAATTGAGGATTGAGGATTGAAGGTTGAGTATTGAGGAATGAACATTGAGGATTGAGGATTGAGGATTGAGGATTGAGGATTGAGGATTGAAGATTGAATATTGATGATCGAAGGTTGAGGATTGAGGATTGAGGGTTGTGTATTCAGGACGAGGACTGAGGGTTGAGTATTGATGTTTGAGGTCTGAGGATTGAGGATAGAGGATTGAGAATTGAGGATTGAGGATTGAGGATTGAAGATTGAGGATTGGGTATTGAGGATTGAAGAATGAGGACTGAGGATTGAGGATTGAGGATTGAGTACTGAAGATTGAGTATTGATGACTGAGGATTGAGGATTGTGGATTGAGGATTGAGGATTGAGGATTGAAGATTGAGTATTGAGGATTGAAGATTGAGGATTGAGTATTGAGGATTGAGGATTGAGGATTGAAGATTGAGGATTGGGGACTGAGTGTTGAGGGTTGAGTGATGAGGATTGATGTTCGTGGATAGAGATTTGAAGATTGCAGATTGAGTATTGAGTATTGAAACCTGTGAATTGAGGATATTCTATTGAGGATTGAGGATTGACAACTGATTGTTGAGGACTGAGGGCTGAAGATTGAGGATTCAGGGTTGAGGATTCAGAATTGAGGTTTGAGGACTGAGGATTGAGGATTGAGGATTGAGGATTGAGGATTGAGGATTGAGGATTGAAGATTGAGTATTGAGGATTGAGGATTGAGGATTGAGGATTGAGGATTGAAGATTGAGTATTGAGGATTGAAGATTGAGGATCGAGGATTGAGGATTGAGCATTGAGGACTGAGGATTGAGGATTGAGTATTGAGCATTGAGGATTGAAGATTGAGGACTGTTGATTGAGGATTGAAGATTGAGGATTAAGGATTGAGGATTGAGGATTGAGGTTTGAGGAATGAGGATTGAGGATTGAGGATTGAGGATTGAGGACGAGGACTGACGGTTGAGGATTGTGGCTTGAGGATTGAGGATTGAGAATTGAGGATGAGGACTGAGGTTTGAGGATGAGGGCTTAGGGTTGAGGATTGAGGTTTGAGGACTGAGGACTGAGGATTGAGGATTGAGAATTGAGGATTGAGGATTGAGGATTGAAGATTGAGGATTGGGTATTGAGGATTGAAGAATGAGGATTGAGGATTGAGGATTGAAGTTTGAGGTACGAGGATTGAGGATTGAGGATTGAGGACTGAGGATTGACGATTGAGTATTGAGGACTGAGGATTGACCATTGAGTATTGAAGATTGAGGATTGATGACTGAGGATTGAGGATTGAGGTATGATGATTGCGGATTGAGTATTGAAAATTGTGTGTTGAGGATTGAATATTGAGGATTGAGGATTGTGGATAGAGGATTGAAGATTGAGTATTGAGGATTGAAGATTGAGGATTGAGGATTGACGATTGAGGATTGAGGATTGAGGTTTGAGGATTGACGATGAGGGCTGAGGGTTGAGGATTGAGGATTGAGGTCTGAGGACTGAGGATTGAGGATTGAGAATTGAGGATTGAGGATTGAAGATTGAAGATTGAGGATTGGGTATTGAGGATTGAAGAATGAGGATTGAGGATTGAGGATTGAGGATTGGGGACTGAGGATTGAGGATTGAGGATTGACGATTGAGGATTGAAGATTCAGTATTGAGGATTGAAGATTGAGAGTTGAGGATTGAGGATTGAACATTGAGGACTGAGTGTTGATGGTTGAGTGATGAGAATTGATGTTTGTGGATAGAGATTTGAAGATTGCAGGTTGAGATTGAGTATCGAAAACTGTGAATTGAGGATATTCTATAGAGGATTGAGTATTGACAACAGATTCTTGAGGTCTGAGGGCTGAAGATTGAGCATGCAGTATTGAGGATTCAGAATTGAGGTTTGAGGACTGAGGATTGAGGATTGGGGATTGAAGATTGAATATTGATGATTGAAGATTGAGAATTGAGGATTGAGGGTTGTGTATTGAGGACGAGGACTAAGGGTTGAGTATTGATGTTTCAGGTCTGAGGATTGAGGATTGAGGATTGAGAATAGAGGATTGAGTATTGAGGATTGAAGATTGAGGATTTGGTGTTGAGGATTGAAGAATGAGGATTGAGGATTGAGGATTGAGGATTGAGGATTGAAGATTGAGTATTGAGGATTGAAGATTGAGGATTGAGGACTGAGGATTGAGGATTGAGGATTGAGGATTGAGGATTGAGGATTGAAGATTGAGTATTGAGGATTGAAGATTGAGGATTGTGGATTGAGGATTGAGGATTGAGTATCGAAAATTGAGGATTGGGCATTGAGGATTGACGATTGAGGATTGAGTATTGAGGATTGAGAATTGAGGATTGAGGATTGAATATTGAGTATTGAGGATTGAAGATTGAGAATTGAGGATTGAGGATTGAGGATTGAAGATGAGGGCTGAGGGTTGAGGATTGAGGTTTGAGGACTGAGGATTGAGTATTGGGAATTGCGGATTGAACATTGAGGATTGAGGATTGAGGATTGAGGACTGAATATTGAATATTGATGATTGAAGATTGATGATTGAGGATTGAGAGTTGTGGATTGAGGACGAGGCCTGAGGGTTGAGTATTGATGTCTGATGTCTGAGGATTGAGGATTGAGGATTGAGAATTGAGGATTGAGGATTGAGTATTGAAGATTGAGGATTGGGTATTGAGGATTGAAGAATGAGGATTGAGGATTGAGGATTGAGGATTGAGGATTGAAGATTGAGGATGGAGGGTTGAGTATTGGGGTTGAGGATTGAAGATTGAGGATTGAGGATTGAGGATTGAGGATTGAGGATTGAGGATTGAAGATTGAATATTGATGATCGAAGGTTGAGGATTGAGGATTGAGGGTTGTGTATTCAGGACGAGGACTGAGGGTTGAGTATTGATGTTTGAGGTCTGAGGATTGAGGATAGAGGATTGAGAATTGAGGATTGAGGATTGAGGATTGAAGATTGAGGATTGGGTATTGAGGATTGAAGAATGAGGACTGAGGATTGAGGATTGAGGATTGAGTACTGAAGATTGAGTATTGATGACTGAGGATTGAGGATTGTGGATTGAGGATTGAGGATTGAGGATTGAAGATTGAGTATTGAGGATTGAAGATTGAGGATTGAGTATTGAGGATTGAGGATTGAGGATTGAAGATTGAGGATTGGGGACTGAGTGTTGAGGGTTGAGTGATGAGGATTGATGTTCGTGGATAGAGATTTGAAGATTGCAGATTGAGTATTGAGTATTGAAACCTGTGAATTGAGGATATTCTATTGAGGATTGAGGATTGACAACTGATTGTTGAGGACTGAGGGCTGAAGATTGAGGATTCAGGTTGAGGATTCAGAATTGAGGTTTGAGGACTGAGGATTGAGGATTGAGGATTGAGGATTGAGGATTGAGGATTGAGGATTGAAGATTGAGTATTGAGGATTGAGGAGGATTGAGGATTGAGGATTGAGGATTGAAGATTGAGTATTGAGGATTGAAGATTGAGGATCGAGGATTGAGGATTGAGCATTGAGGACTGAGGATTGAGGATTGAGTATTGAGCATTGAGGATTGAAGATTGAGGACTGTTGATTGAGGATTGAAGATTGAGGATTAAGGATTGAGGATTGAGGATTGAGGTTTGAGGAATGAGGATTGAGGATTGAGGATTGAGGATTGAGGACGAGGACTGACGGTTGAGGAATTGTGGCTTGAGGATTGAGGATTGAGAATTGAGGATGAGGACTGAGGTTTGAGGATGAGGGCTTAGGGTTGAGGATTGAGGTTTGAGGACTGAGGACTGAGGATTGAGGATTGAGATTGAGGATTGAGGGATTGAGGATTGAAGATTGAGGATTGGGTATTGAGGATTGAAGAATGAGGATTGAGGATTGAGGATTGAAGTTTGAGGTACGAGGATTGAGGATTGAGGATTGAGGACTGAGGATTGACGATTGAGTATTGAGGACTGAGGATTGACCATTGAGTATTGAAGATTGAGGATTGATGACTGAGGATTGAGGATTGAGGTATGATGATTGCGGATTGAGTATTGAAATTGTGTGTTGAGGATTGAATATTGAGGATTGAGGATTGTGGATAGAGGATTGAAGATTGAGTATTGAGGATTGAAGATTGAGGATTGAGGATTGACGATTGAGGATTGAGGATTGAGGTTTGAGGATTGACGATGAGGCTGAGGGTTGAGGATTGAGGATTGAGGTCTGAGGACTGAGGATTGAGGATTGAGAATTGAGGATTGAGGATTGAAGATTGAAGATTGAGGATTGGGGTATTGAGGATTGAAGAATGAGGATTGAGGATTGAGGATTGAGGATTGGGGACTGAGGATTGAGGATTGAGGATTGACGATTGAGGATTGAAGATTCAGTATTGAGGATTGAAGATTGAGAGTTGAGGATTGAGGATTGAACATTGAGGACTGAGTGTTGATGGTTGAGTGATGAGAATTGATGTTTGTGGATAGAGATTTGAAGATTGCAGGTTGAGATTGAGTATCGAAAACTGTGAATTGAGGATATTCTATAGAGGATTGAGTATTGACAACAGATTCTTGAGGTCTGAGGGCTGAAGATTGAGCATGCAGTATTGAGGATTCAGAATTGAGGTTTGAGGACTGAGGATTGAGGATTGGGATTGAAGATTGAATATTGATGATTGAAGATTGAGAATTGAGGATTGAGGGTTGTGTATTGAGGACGAGGACTAAGGGTTGAGTATTGATGTTTCAGGTCTGAGGATTGAGGATTGAGGATTGAGAATAGAGGATTGAGTATTGAGGATTGAAGATTGAGGATTTGGTGTTGAGGATTGAAGAATGAGGATTGAGGATTGAGGATTGAGGATTGAGGATTGAAGATTGAGTATTGAGGATTGAAGATTGAGGATTGAGGACTGAGGATTGAGGATTGAGGATTGAGGATTGAGGATTGAGGATTGAAGATTGAGTATTGAGGATTGAAGATTGAGGATTGTGGATTGAGGATTGAGGATTGAGTATCGAAAATTGAGGATTGGGCATTGAGGATTGACGATTGAGGATTGAGTATTGAGGATTGAGAATTGAGGATTGAGGATTGAATATTGAGTATTGAGGATTGAAGATTGAGAATTGAGGATTGAGGATTGAGGATTGAAGATGAGGGCTGAGGGTTGAGGATTGAGGTTTGAGGACTGAGGATTGAGTATTGGGGATTGCGGATTGAACATTGAGGATTGAGGATTGAGGATTGAGGACTGAATATTGAATATGATGATTGAAGATTGATGATTGAGGATTGAGAGTTGTGGATTGAGGACGAGGCCTGAGGGTTGAGTATTGATGTCTGATGTCTGAGGATTGAGGATTGAGGATTGAGAATTGAGGATTGAGGATTGAGTATTGAAGATTGAGGATTGGGTATTGAGGATTGAAGAATGAGGATTGAGGATTGAGGATTGAGGATTGAGGATTGAAGATTGAGGATGGAGGGTTGAGTATTGGGGTTGAGGATTGAAGATTGAGGATTGAGGATTGAGGATTGAGGATTGAGGATTGAGGATTGAAGATTGAATATTGATGATCGAAGGTTGAGGATTGAGGATTGAGGGTTGTGTATTCAGGACGAGGACTGAGGGTTGAGTATTGATGTTTGAGGTCTGAGGATTGAGGATAGAGGATTGAGAATTGAGGATTGAGGATTGAGGATTGAAGATTGAGGATTGGGTATTGAGGATTGAAGAATGAGGACTGAGGATTGAGGATTGAGGATTGAGTACTGAAGATTGAGTATTGATGACTGAGGATTGAGGATTGTGGATTGAGGATTGAGGATTGAGGATTGAAGATTGAGTATTGAGGATTGAAGATTGAGGATTGAGTATTGAGGATTGAGGATTGAGGATTGAAGATTGAGGATTGGGGACTGAGTGTTGAGGGTTGAGTGATGAGGATTGATGTTCGTGGATAGAGATTTGAAGATTGCAGATTGAGTATTGAGTATTGAAACCTGTGAATTGAGGATATTCTATTGAGGATTGAGGATTGACAACTGATTGTTGAGGACTGAGGGCTGAAGATTGAGGATTCAGGGTTGAGGATTCAGAATTGAGGTTTGAGGACTGAGGATTGAGGATTGAGGATTGAGGATTGAGGATTGAGGATTGAGGATTGAAGATTGAGTATTGAGGATTGAGGATTGAGGATTGAGGATTGAGGATTGAAGATTGAGTATTGAGGATTGAAGATTGAGGATCGAGGATTGAGGATTGAGCATTGAGGACTGAGGATTGAGGATTGAGTATTGAGCATTGAGGATTGAAGATTGAGGACTGTTGATTGAGGATTGAAGATTGAGGATTAAGGATTGAGGATTGAGGATTGAGGTTTGAGGAATGAGGATTGAGGATTGAGGATTGAGGATTGAGGACGAGGACTGACGGTTGAGGATTGTGGCTTGAGGATTGAGGATTGAGAATTGAGGATGAGGACTGAGGTTTGAGGATGAGGGCTTAGGGTTGAGGATTGAGGTTTGAGGACTGAGGACTGAGGATTGAGGATTGAGAATTGAGGATTGAGGATTGAGGATTGAAGATTGAGGATTGGGTATTGAGGATTGAAGAATGAGGATTGAGGATTGAGGATTGAAGTTTGAGGTACGAGGATTGAGGATTGAGGATTGAGGACTGAGGATTGACGATTGAGTATTGAGGACTGAGGATTGACCATTGAGTATTGAAGATTGAGGATTGATGACTGAGGATTGAGGATTGAGGTATGATGATTGCGGATTGAGTATTGAAAATTGTGTGTTGAGGATTGAATATTGAGGATTGAGGATTGTGGATAGAGGATTGAAGATTGAGTATTGAGGATTGAAGATTGAGGATTGAGGATTGACGATTGAGGATTGAGGATTGAGGTTTGAGGATTGACGATGAGGGCTGAGGGTTGAGGATTGAGGATTGAGGTCTGAGGACTGAGGATTGAGGATTGAGAATTGAGGATTGAGGATTGAAGATTGAAGATTGAGGATTGGGTATTGAGGATTGAAGAATGAGGATTGAGGATTGAGGATTGAGGATTGGGGACTGAGGATTGAGGATTGAGGATTGACGATTGAGGATTGAAGATTCAGTATTGAGGATTGAAGATTGAGAGTTGAGGATTGAGGATTGAACATTGAGGACTGAGTGTTGATGGTTGAGTGATGAGAATTGATGTTTGTGGATAGAGATTTGAAGATTGCAGGTTGAGATTGAGTATCGAAAACTGTGAATTGAGGATATTCTATAGAGGATTGAGTATTGACAACAGATTCTTGAGGTCTGAGGGCTGAAGATTGAGGATTCAGGATTGAGGATTCAGAATTGAAGTTTGAGGACTGAGGATTGAGGATTGAAGATTGAGTATTGAAGATTGAGGATTGAGGTTGAGGGTTGAGGATAGAGGATGAGGGCTGAGGGCTGAGGATTGAGGTTTGAGACTGAGGTCTGAGGATTGAGTATAGAGAATTGAGGATTGAGGATTGAGGATTGAAGATTGAGATTTGGGTATTAAGGATTGAAGAATGAGGATTGAGGATTGAGGATTCAGGATTGAGGATTGAAGATTGAGGATCGAGGATTGAGGACTGAAGATTGAGGATTGGGTATTGAGGATTGAAGAATGAGGATTGAGGACTGAGGATTCAGGATTGAGGATTGAGGATTGAGGGTTGAGGATTGAGGAGTGAGAATTGAGGATTGATGATTGAGTATTGAGGATTGAAGATTGAGGATTGAGTACTGAGGATTCAGGATTGAGAATGGAGGATTGAGGATTGAGGGTTGAAGATTGAGAATTGGGTATTGAGGATTGAAGAATGAGGATTGAGGATTGAGGATTGAGGACTGAGGACTGAGGATTGAGGATTGAGGATTGAAGATTGAGGATTGGGTATTGAGGATTGAAGAATGAGGATTGAGGATTGAGGATTGAGGTTTGAGGTACGAGGATTGAGGATTGAGGATTGAGGACTGAGGATTGACGATTGAGTATTGAGGACGGAGGATTGACCATTGAGTATTGAAGATTGAGGATTGATGACTGAGGATTGAGGATTGAGGTATGATGATTGCGGATTGAGTATTGAAAATTGTGTGTTGAGGATTGAATATTGAGGATTGAGGATTGTGGATAGAGGATTGAAGATTGAGTATTGAGGATTGAAGATTGAGGATTGAGGATTGACGATTGAGGATTGAGGATTGAGGTTTGAGGATTGACGATGAGGGCTGAGGGTTGAGGATTGAGGTTTGAGGTCTGAGGACTGAGGATTGAGGATTGAGAATTGAGGATTGAGGATTGAGGATTGAAGATTTAGGATTGGGTATTGAGGATTGAAGAATGAGGATTGAGGATTGAGGATTGAGGATTGGGGACTGAGGATTGAGGATTGAGGATTGAGGATTGAGGATTGAAGATTCAGTATTGAGGATTGAAGATTGAGAGTTGAGGATTGAGGATTGAACATTGAGGACTGAGTGTTGATGGTTGAGTGATGAGAATTGATGTTTGTGGATAGAGATTTGAAGATTGCAGGTTGAGTATTGAGTATTGAAAACTGTGAATTGAGGATATTCTATAGAGGATTGAGTATTGACAACAGATTGTTGAGGTCTGAGGGCTGAAGATTGAGGATTCAGGATTGAGGATTCAGAATTGAAGTTTGAGGACTGAGGATTGAGGATTGAAGATTGAGTATTGAGGATTGAAGATTGAGTATTGAGGATTGAAGATTGAGGATTGAGTATTGAGGATCGAGGATTGAGAATGAGGGCTGAGGGATGAGGATTGAGGTTTGAGGATTGAGGACTGATGATTGAGGATTGATGACTGAGTATTGAGGAATGAAGATTGAGGATTGAGGATTGAGGATTGAGGATTGAGGATGGAGGATTGAAGATTGAGTATTTGGTGATGAGGATTGAAGAATGAGGATTGAGGAATGAGGATTGAGGATTGAGGATTGAAGATTGAGTATCGAGGATCGAAGATTGAGGATTGAGGATTGAGGATTGAGGATTGAGGATTGAGGATTGAGGATTGAGGATTGACAACTGATTGTTGAGGACTGAGGGCTGAAGATTGAGGATTCAGTATTGAGGATTCAGAATTGAGGTTTCAGGACTGAGGATTGAAGATTGAGGATTGAGTATTGAGGATCGAGGATTGAGAATGAGGGCTGAGGGATGAGGATTGAGGTTTGAGGATTGAGTACTGATGATTGAGGATTGATGACTGAGTATTGAGGAATGAAGATTGAGGATTGAGGATTGAGGATTGAGGATTGAGGATGGAGGATTGAAGATTGAGTATTTGGTGATGAGGATTGAAGAATGAGGATTGAGGATTGAGGATTCAGGATTGAGGATTGAGGATTGAGGGTTGAGGATTGAGGAGTGAGAATTGAGGATTGATGATTGAGTATTGAGGATTGAAGATTGAGGATTGAGTACTGAGGATTCAGGATTGAGAATGGAGGATTGAGGATTGAGGATTGAAGATTGAGGACTGGGTATTGAGGATTGAAGAATGAGGATTGAGGATTGAGGATTGAGGCCTCAGGATTGAGAATCGAGAACTGAGGATGAGGACTGAGGGCTGAGGATTGAGGTTTGAGGAATGAGGATTGGGGGTTGAGGATTGAGGATTGAGGATTGAGGATTGAGGATTGAGTACTGAAGATTGAGTATTGATGACTGAGGATCGAGGACTGAGGATTGTGGATTGAGGATTGAGGATTGAGGATTGAAGACTGAGTATTGAGGATTGAAGATTGAGGATTGAGTATTGAGGATCGAGGATTGAGAATGAGGGCTGAGGGATGAGGATTGAGGTTTGAGGATTGAGGACTGATGATTGAGGATTGATGACTGAGTATTGAGGAATGAAGATTGAGGATTGAGGATTGAGGATTGAGGATTGAGGATGGAGGATTGAAGATTGAGTATTTGGTGATGAGGATTGAAGAATGAGGATTGAGGAATGAGGATTGAGGATTGAGGATTGAAGATTGAGTATCGAGGATCGAAGATTGAGGATTGAGGATTGAGGATTGAGGATTGAGGATTGAGGATTGAGGATTGAGGATTGAGGATTGACAACTGATTGTTGAGGACTGAGGGCTGAAGATTGAGGATTCAGTATTGAGGATTCAGAATTGAGGTTTCAGGACCGAGGATTGAGGATTGAGGATTGAGTATTGAAGATTGAGGATTGAGGATTGAGGATTGAAGATTGAGTATTGAGGATTGAAGATTGAGGATTGAGGACTGAGGATTGAGGATTGAGGATTGAGGATTGAGGATTGGGGATTGAAGATTGAGTATTGGTGATTGAAGATTGAGGATTGTGGAATGTGGATTGAGGATTGAGTATTGTAGATTGAGGATTGGGGATTGAGGATTGACGATTGAGGATTGAGTATTGAGGATTGAGAATTGAGGATCGAGGATTGAAGATTGAGTATTGAGGAATGAACATTGAGGATTTAGGATTGAGGATTGAGGATTGAGAATTGAGGATTGAGGATTGAGTATTGAAGATTGAGGATTGGGTATTGAGGATTGAAGAATGAGGATTGAGGATTGAGGATTGAGGACTGAGGACTGAGGATTGAGGATTGAGGATTGAAGATTGAGTAGTGAGCATTGAAGATTGAGGATTGAGGATTGAGGATTGAGGATTGAGGATTGAGGATTGAGGAATGAGGATTGAGGATTGAAGGTTGAGGATTGAGGATTGAGGATTAAAGGCTGAGCATTGAGGATTGAAGATTGAGTATTGTTGATTGAGGATTGAGGATTGAGGATTGAGGATTGAGTATTGAAGATTGAGGATTGATGATTGAGGATTGAGGATTGAGGATTGAGGATTGAGTATTGGGGATTGAGGATTGAAGATTGAGTATTGAGGATTGAGGATTAATGATTGAGTATTGAGGATTGAAGATTGAGAATTGAGGATTGAGGATTGAACATTGAGGACTGAGTGTTGAGGGCTGAGTGATGAGAATTGATGTTTGTGGATAGAGATTTGAAGATTGCAGATTGAGTATTGAGTATTGAAACCTGTGAATTGAGGATATTCTATTGAGGATTGAGGATTGAGAACTGATTGTTGAGGACTAAGGGCTGAAGATTGAGGATTCAGGATTGAGGATTCAGAATTGAGGTCTGAGGACTGAGGATAGAGGATTGAAGATTGAGGATTGAGGATTGAGGATTGAGGATTGAAGACTCAGTATTGAGGATTGAGGATTGAGGATTGAGTACTGAAGATTGACTATTGATGACTGAGGATTGAGGATTGAGGATTGAGGACTGAGGATTGAGGATTCAGGATTGAAGATTGAATATTGATGACTGAAGATTGAGGATTGAGGATTGAGTGTTGTGGATTGAGGACGAGGACTGAGAGTTGAGTATTGATGTTCGAGGTCTGAGGATTGAGGATTGAAGATTGAGGATTGAGGATTGAGGATTGAGGATTGAGGATTGAGGATTGAGGATTGAAGATTGAGTATTGATGATTGAAGATTGAGGTTTGAGGATTGAGGACTGAGGATTGAGGATTGAGGATTGAGGATTGAGGATTGAAAATTGAGGACTGGGAACTGAGCCTTGAGGGTTGAGTGATGAGAATTGATGTTTGTGGATAGAGATATGAAGATTGCAGATTGAGTATTGCGTATGGAAAACTCTGAACTGAGGATATTCTAGTGTGGATTGAGGATTGACATCTGATTGTTGAGGACTGAGGGCTGAAGATTGAGGATTCAGGATTGAGGATTCAGGACTGTGGTTTGAGGACTGAAGATTGAGGATTGAGGATTGAAGATTGAGTATTGAGGATTGAAGATTGAGGATTGAGGATTGAGGATTGAGGATTGAGCATTGAGGATTGAGGATTGAGGACTGAGGATTGAAGATTGAGGATTGAGGATTGAGGATTAAAGGTTGAGCATTGAGGATTGAAGATTGAGGATTGATGATTGAGGATTGAGGATTGAGGACTCAGGATTGAGGACTGAGTATTGAAGATTGAGGATTGATGATTGAGGATTGAGGATAGAGGATTGAGGATTGAGTATTGGGGATTGAGGATTGAAGATTGAGGTTTGAGGATTGAGGATTAATGATTGGGTATTGAGGATTGAACATTGAGGACTGAGTGTTGAGGGTTGAGTGATGAGAATTGATGTTTGTGGATAGAGATTTGAAGATTGCAGATTGAGTATTGAGTATTTAATACTGTGAACTGAGGATATTCTATTGGGGATTGAGGATTGACAACTGATTGTTGAGGACTGAGGGCTGAAGATTGAGGATTCAGGATTGAGGATTCAGAATTGTGGTTTGAGGACTGAGGATTGAAGATTGAAGATTGAGTATTGAGGATTGAAGATTGAGGGTTGAGGATTGAGGATTGAGAATAGAGGATTGAGGATTGAGGATTAAAGATTGAGGATTTGGTGTTGAGGATTGAAGAGTGAGGATTGAGGATTGAGGATTGAGGATTGAGGATTGAAGATTGAGTATTGAGGCTTGAAGATTGAGGATTGAGGATTGAGGATTGAGGATTGAGGATTGAGGATTGAGGATTGAAGATTGAGTATTGATGATTGAAGATTGAGGTTTGAGGATTGAGGACTGAGGATTGAGGATTGAGGATTGAGGATTGAGGATTGAAAATTGAGGACTGGGAACTGAGCCTTGAGGGTTGAGTGATGAGAATTGATGTTTGTGGATAGAGATATGAAGATTGCAGATTGAGTATTGCGTATGGAAAACTCTGAACTGAGGATATTCTATTGAGGATTGAGGGTTGACAACTGATTGTTGAGGACTGAGGTCTGAAGATTGAGGATTCAGGATTCAGGATCCAGGATTGAGGTTTGAGGACTGAGGATTGAGGATAGAGGATTGAGGATTGAGGATTGAGGATTGAGCATTGAGGATTGAGGATTGAAGATTGAGGATTGGGTATTGTGGATTGAACATTGAGGACTGAGGATTGAGGATTGAGGACTGAAGATTGAATATTGATGATTGAAGATTGATGATTGAGGATTGAGGGTTGTGGATTGAAGATTGAGTATTGAGGATTGAAGATTGAGGATTGAGGATTGAGGATTGAGGATTAAGGATTGTGGATTGAGGATTGAGGATTGACAACTGATTGTTGTGTACTGAGGGCTGAAGATTGAGCATGCAGTATTGAGGATTCAGAATTGAGGTTTGAGGACTGAGGATTGAGGATTGAGGATTGAAGATTGAATATTGATGATTGAAGATTGAGAATTGAGGATTGAGGGTTGTGTATTGAGGACGAGGACTAAGGGTTGAGTATTGATGTTTCAGGTCTGAGGATTGAGGATTGAGGATTGAGAATAGAGGATTGAGGATTGAGGATTGAAGATTGAGGATTTGGTGTTGAGGATTGAAGAATGAGGATTGAGGATTGAGGATTGAGGATTGAGGATTGAAGATTGAGTATTGAGGATTGAAGATTGAGGATTGAGGACTGAGGATTGAGGATTGAGGATTGAGGATTGAGGATTGAGGATTGAAGATTGAGTATTGAGGATTGAAGATTGAGGATTGTGGATTGAGGATTGAGGATTGAGTATCGAAAATTGAGGATTGGGCATTGAGGATTGACGATTGAGGATTGAGTATTGAGGATTGAGAATTGAGGATTGAGGATTGAATATTGAGTATTGAGGATTGAAGATTGAGAATTGAGGATTGAGGATTGAGGATTGAAGATGAGGGCTGAGGGTTGAGGATTGAGGTTTGAGGACTGAGGATTGAGTATTGGGGATTGCGGATTGAACATTGAGGATTGAGGATTGAGGATTGAGGACTGAATATTGAATATTGATGATTGAAGATTGATGATTGAGGATTGAGAGTTGTGGATTGAGGACGAGGCCTGAGGGTTGAGTATTGATGTCTGATGTCTGAGGATTGAGGATTGAGGATTGAGAATTGAGGATTGAGGATTGAGTATTGAAGATTGAGGATTGGGTATTGAGGATTGAAGAATGAGGATTGAGGATTGAGGATTGAGGATTGAGGATTGAAGATTGAGGATGGAGGGTTGAGTATTGGGGTTGAGGATTGAAGATTGAGGATTGAGGATTGAGGATTGAAGATTGTGGATTGAGGATTGAGTATTGAAGGTTGAGGATTGGGGATTGAGGATTGACGATTGAGGATTGAGTATTGAGGTTTGAGAATTGAGGATTGAGGATTGAAGGTTGAGTATTGAGGAATGAACATTGAGGATTGAGGATTGAGGATTGAGGATTGAGGATTGAGGATTGAAGATTGAATATTGATGATCGAAGGTTGAGGATTGAGGATTGAGGGTTGTGGATTCAGGACGAGGACTGAGGGTTGAGTATTGATGTTTGAGGTCTGAGGATTGAGGATAGAGGATTGAGAATTGAGGATTGAGGATTGAGGATTGAAGATTGAGGATTGGGTATTGAGGATTGAAGAATGAGGACTGAGGATTGAGGATTGAGGATTGAGTATTGAAGATTGAGTATTGATGACTGAGGATTGAGGATTGTGGATTGAGGATTGAGGATTGAGGATTGAAGATTGAGTATTGAGGATTGAAGATTGAGGATTGAGTATTGAGGATTGAGGATTGAGGATTGAAGATTGAGGATTGGGGACTGAGTGTTGAGGGTTGAGTGATGAGGATTGATGTTTGTGGATAGAGATTTGAAGATTGCAGATTGAGTATTGAGTATTGAAACCTGTGAATTGAGGATATTCTATTGAGGATTGAGGATTGACAACTGATTGTTGAGGACTGAGGGCTGAAGATTGAGGATTCAGGGTTGAGGATTCAGAATTGAGGTTTGAGGACTGAGGATTGAGGATTGAGGATTGAGGATTGAGGATTGAGGATTGAGGATTGAAGATTGAGTATTGAGGATTGAAGATTGAGGATTGAGGATTGAGGATTGAAGATTGAGTATTGAGGATTGAAGATTGAGGATCGAGGATTGAGGATTGAGCATTGAGGACTGAGGATTGAGGATTGAGTATTGAGCATTGAGGATTGAAGATTGAGGACTGTTGATTGAGGATTGAAGATTGAGGATTAAGGATTGAGGATTGAGGATTGAGGTTTGAGGAATGAGGATTGAGGATTGAAGATTGAGGATTGAGGACGAGGACTGACGGTTGAGGATTGTGGCTTGAGGATTGAGGATTGAGAATTGAGGATGAGGACTGAGGTTTGAGGATGAGGGCTTAGGGTTGAGGATTGAGGTTTGAGGACTGAGGACTGAGGATTGAGGATTGAGAATTGAGGATTGAGGATTGAGGATTGAAGATTGAGGATTGGGTATTGAGGATTGAAGAATGAGGATTGAGGATTGAGGATTGAAGTTTGAGGTACGAGGATTGAGGATTGAGGATTGAGGACTGAGGATTGACGATTGAGTATTGAGGACTGAGGATTGACCATTGAGTATTGAAGATTGAGGATTGATGACTGAGGATTGAGGATTGAGGTATGATGATTGCGGATTGAGTATTGAAAATTGTGTGTTGAGGATTGAATATTGAGGATTGAGGATTGTGGATAGAGGATTGAAGATTGAGTATTGAGGATTGAAGATTGAGGATTGAGGATTGACGATTGAGGATTGAGGATTGAGGTTTGAGGATTGACGATGAGGGCTGAGGGTTGAGGATTGAGGTTTGAGGTCTGAGGACTGAGGATTGAGGATTGAGAATTGAGGATTGAGGATTGAAGATTGAAGATTGAGGATTGGGTATTGAGGATTGAAGAATGAGGATTGAGGATTGAGGATTGAGGATTGGGGACTGAGGATTGAGGATTGAGGATTGACGATTGAGGATTGAAGATTCAGTATTGAGGATTGAAGATTGAGAGTTGAGGATTGAGGATTGAACATTGAGGACTGAGTGTTGATGGTTGAGTGATGAGAATTGATGTTTGTGGATAGAGATTTGAAGATTGCAGGTTGAGATTGAGTATCGAAAACTGTGAATTGAGGATATTCTATAGAGGATTGAGTATTGACAACAGATTCTTGAGGTCTGAGGGCTGAAGATTGAGGATTCAGGATTGAGGATTCAGAATTGAAGTTTGAGGACTGAGGATTGAGGATTGAAGATTGAGTATTGAGGATTGAAGATTGAGGATTGAGGTTGAGGGTTGAGGATAGAGGATGAGGGCTGAGGGCTGAGGATTGAGGTTTGAGACTGAGGTCTGAGGATTGAGTATAGAGAATTGAGGATTGAGGATTGAGGATTGAAGATTGAGATTTGGGTATTAAGGATTGAAGAATGAGGATTGAGGATTGAGGATTCAGGATTGAGGATTGAAGATTGAGGATCGAGGATTGAGGACTGAAGATTGAGGATTGGGTATTGAGGATTGAAGAATGAGGATTGAGGATTGAGGATTCAGGATTGAGGATTGAGGATTGAGGGTTGAGGATTGAGGAGTGAGAATTGAGGATTGATGATTGAGTATTGAGGATTGAAGATTGAGGATTGAGTACTGAGGATTCAGGATTGAGAATGGAGGATTGAGGATTGAGGGTTGAAGATTGAGAATTGGGTATTGAGGATTGAAGAATGAGGATTGAGGATTGAGGATTGAGGACTGAGGACTGAGGATTGAGGATTGAGGATTGAAGATTGAGGATTGGGTATTGAGGATTGAAGAATGAGGATTGAGGTTTGAGGATTGACGATGAGGGCTGAGGGTTGAGGATTGAGGTTTGAGGTCTGAGGACTGAGGATTGAGGATTGAGAATTGAGGATTGAGGATTGAGGATTGAAGATTTAGGATTGGGTATTGAGGATTGAAGAATGAGGATTGAGGATTGAGGATTGAGGATTGGGGACTGAGGATTGAGGATTGAGGATTGAGGATTGAGGATTGAAGATTCAGTATTGAGGATTGAAGATTGAGAGTTGAGGATTGAGGATTGAACATTGAGGACTGAGTGTTGATGGTTGAGTGATGAGAATTGATGTTTGTGGATAGAGATTTGAAGATTGCAGGTTGAGTATTGAGTATTGAAAACTGTGAATTGAGGATATTCTATAGAGGATTGAGTATTGACAACAGATTGTTGAGGTCTGAGGGCTGAAGATTGAGGATTCAGGATTGAGGATTCAGAATTGAAGTTTGAGGACTGAGGATTGAGGATTGAAGATTGAGTGTTGAGGATTGAAGATTGAGTATTGAGGATTGAAGATTGAGGATTGAGTATTGAGGATCGAGGATTGAGAATGAGGGCTGAGGGATGAGGATTGAGGTTTGAGGATTGAGGACTGATGATTGAGGATTGATGACTGAGTATTGAGGAATGAAGATTGAGGATTGAGGATTGAGGATTGAGGATTGAGGATGGAGGATTGAAGATTGAGTATTTGGTGATGAGGATTGAAGAATGAGGATTGAGGAATGAGGATTGAGGATTGAGGATTGAAGATTGAGTATCGAGGATCGAAGATTGAGGATTGAGG
The DNA here is from genome assembly GCF_051401765.1 of Calliopsis andreniformis. Classification (NCBI taxonomy): domain Eukaryota; kingdom Metazoa; phylum Arthropoda; class Insecta; order Hymenoptera; family Andrenidae; genus Calliopsis; species Calliopsis andreniformis. Next base: position 1,565,562 of record NW_027480463.1, on the reverse strand, counting down.
ATTGAGGATTGAGGATTGAGGATTGAGGATTGAGGATTGAGGATTGACAACTGATTGTTGAGGACTGAGGGCTGAAGATTGAGGATTCAGTATTGAGGATTCAGAATTGAGGTTTCAGGACTGAGGATTGAAGATTGAGGATTGAGTATTGAGGATCGAGGATTGAGAATGAGGGCTGAGGGATGAGGATTGAGGTTTGAGGATTGAGGACTGATGATTGAGGATTGATGACTGAGTATTGAGGAATGAAGATTGAGGATTGAGGATTGAGGATTGAGGATTGAGGATGGAGGATTGAAGATTGAGTATTTGGTGATGAGGATTGAAGAATGAGGATTGAGGATTGAGGATTCAGGATTGAGGATTGAGGATTGAGGGTTGAGGATTGAGGAGTGAGAATTGAGGATTGATGATTGAGTATTGAGGATTGAAGATTGAGGATTGAGTACTGAGGATTCAGGATTGAGAATGGAGGATTGAGGATTGAGGATTGAAGATTGAGGATTGGGTATTGAGGATTGAAGAATGAGGATTGAGGATTGAGGATTGAGGCCTCAGGATTGAGAATCGAGAACTGAGGATGAGGACTGAGGGCTGAGGATTGAGGTTTGAGGAATGAGGATTGGGCGTTGAGGATTGAGGATTGAGGATTGAGGATTGAGGATTGAGTACTGAAGATTGAGTATTGATGACTGAGGATCGAGGACTGAGGATTGTGGATTGAGGATTGAGGATTGAGGATTGAAGACTGAGTATTGAGGATTGAAGATTGAGGATTGAGTATTGAGGATCGAGGATTGAGAATGAGGGCTGAGGGATGAGGATTGAGGTTTGAGGATTGAGGACTGATGATTGAGGATTGATGACTGAGTATTGAGGAATGAAGATTGAGGATTGAGGATTGAGGATTGAGGATTGAGGATGGAGGATTGAAGATTGAGTATTTGGTGATGAGGATTGAAGAATGAGGATTGAGGAATGAGGATTGAGGATTGAGGATTGAAGATTGAGTATCGAGGATCGAAGATTGAGGATTGAGGATTGAGGATTGAGGATTGAGGATTGAGGATTGAGGATTGAGGATTGAGGATTGACAACTGATTGTTGAGGACTGAGGGCTGAAGATTGAGGATTCAGTATTGAGGATTCAGAATTGAGGTTTCAGGACCGAGGATTGAGGATTGAGGATTGAGTATTGAAGATTGAGGATTGAGGATTGAGGATTGAAGATTGAGTATTGAGGATTGAAGATTGAGGATTGAGGACTGAGGATTGAGGATTGAGGATTGAGGATTGAGGATTGGGGATTGAAGATTGAGTATTGGTGATTGAAGATTGAGGATTGTGGAATGTGGATTGAGGATTGAGTATTGTAGATTGAGGATTGGGGATTGAGGATTGACGATTGAGGATTGAGTATTGAGGATTGAGAATTGAGGATCGAGGATTGAAGATTGAGTATTGAGGAATGAACATTGAGGATTTAGGATTGAGGATTGAGGATTGAGAATTGAGGATTGAGGATTGAGTATTGAAGATTGAGGATTGGGTATTGAGGATTGAAGAATGAGGATTGAGGATTGAGGATTGAGGACTGAGGACTGAGGATTGAGGATTGAGGATTGAAGATTGAGTAGTGAGCATTGAAGATTGAGGATTGAGGATTGAGGATTGAGGATTGAGGATTGAGGATTGAGGATTGAGGAATGAGGATTGAGGATTGAAGGTTGAGGATTGAGGATTGAGGATTAAAGGCTGAGCATTGAGGATTGAAGATTGAGTATTGTTGATTGAGGATTGAGGATTGAGGATTGAGGATTGAGTATTGAAGATTGAGGATTGATGATTGAGGATTGAGGATTGAGGATTGAGGATTGAGTATTGGGGATTGAGGATTGAAGATTGAGTATTGAGGATTGAGGATTAATGATTGAGTATTGAGGATTGAAGATTGAGAATTGAGGATTGAGGATTGAACATTGAGGACTGAGTGTTGAGGGCTGAGTGATGAGAATTGATGTTTGTGGATAGAGATTTGAAGATTGCAGATTGAGTATTGAGTATTGAAACCTGTGAATTGAGGATATTCTATTGAGGATTGAGGATTGAGAACTGATTGTTGAGGACTAAGGGCTGAAGATTGAGGATTCAGGATTGAGGATTCAGAATTGAGGTCTGAGGACTGAGGATAGAGGATTGAAGATTGAGGATTGAGGATTGAGGATTGAGGATTGAAGACTCAGTATTGAGGATTGAGGATTGAGGATTGAGTACTGAAGATTGACTATTGATGACTGAGGATTGAGGATTGAGGATTGAGGACTGAGGATTGAGGATTGAGGATTGAAGATTGAATATTGATGACTGAAGATTGAGGATTGAGGATTGAGTGTTGTGGATTGAGGACGAGGACTGAGAGTTGAGTATTGATGTTCGAGGTCTGAGGATTGAGGATTGAGGATTGAGAATAGAGGATTGAGGATGGAGGATTGAAGATTGTGGATTTGGTGATGAGGATTGAAGAATGAGGATTGAGGATTGAGGATTGAGGATTGAGGATTGAAGATTGAGTATTGAGGATTGAAGATTGAATATTGATGATTGAAGATTGAGGATTGAGGATTGAGGGTTGTGTATTGAGGACGAGGACTAAGGGTTGAGCATTGATGTTTCAGGTCTGGGGATTGAGGATTGAGGATTGAGAATAGAGGATTGAGGATTGAGGATTAAAGATTGAGGATTTGGTGTTGAGGATTGAAGAGTGAGGATTGAGGATTGAGGATTGAGGATTGAGGATTGAAGATTGAGTATTGAGGCTTGAAGATTGAGGATTGAGGATTGAGGATTGAGGATTGAGGATTGAGGATTGAGGATTGAGGATCGAGGATTGAAGATTGAAGATTGGGTATTGAGGATTGAAAATTGAGTATTGAGGATTGAAGGTTGAGTGTTGAGGATTGAGGATTGAGGATTGAGGATTCAGGATTGTGGTTTGAGGACAGAGGATTGAGGCTTGAGGATTGAGGATTGAGGATTGAGGATTGAGGATTGAGGATTGAGAATAGAGGATTGAGGATGGAGGATGAAGCTTGAGGATTTGGTGATGAGGATTGAAGAATGAGGATTGAGGATTGAGGATTGAGGATTGATGATTGAGTACTGAAGATTGAGTATTGATGACTGAGGATTGAGGATTGAGGATTGAGGACTGAGGATTGAGGATTGAGTATTGAAGATTGAATATTGATGATTGAAGATTGAGGATTGAGGATTGAGTGTTGTGGATTGAGGACGAGGACTGAGGGTTGAGTATTGATGTTTGAGGTCTGAGGATTGAGGATTGAGGATTGAGAATAGAGGATTGAGGATGGAGGATTGAAGCTTGAGGATTTGGTGATGAGGATTGAAGAATGAGGATTGAGGATTGAGGATTGAGGATTGAGGATTGAAGATTGAGTATTGAGGATTGAAGATTGAGGATTGAGGATTGAGGATTGAGGATTGAGGATTGAGGATTGAGGATTGAGGATTGACAACTGATTGTTGAGGGCTGAGGGCTGAAGATTGAGGATACAGGATTGAAGATTCAGAATTGAGGTTTGAGGACTGAGGATTGAGGATTGAGGATTGAAGATTGAATATTGATGATTGAAGATTGAGGATTGAGGATTGAGGGTTGAAGATTGTGGATTGAGGATTGAGTATTGAAGGTTGAGGATTGGGGATTGAGGATTGACGATTGAGGATTGAGTATTGAGGTTTCAGAATTGAGGATTGAGGATTGAAGGTTGAGTATTGAGGAATGAACATTGAGGATTGAGGATTGAGGATTGAGGATTGAGGATTGAGGATTGAAGATTGAATATTGATGATCGAAGGTTGAGGATTGAGGATTGAGGGTTGTGGATTCAGGACGAGGACTGAGGGTTGAGTATTGATGTTTGAGGTCTGAGGATTGAGGATAGAGGATTGAGAATTGAGGATTGAGGATTGAGGATTGAAGATTGAGGATTGGGTATTGAGGATTGAAGAATGAGGACTGAGGATTGAGGATTGAGGATTGAGTACTGAAGATTGAGTATTGATGACTGAGGATTGAGGATTGTGGATTGAGGATTGAGGATTGAGGATTGAGGATTGAGTATTGGGGATTGAGGATTGAAGATTGAGTATTGAGGATTGAGGATTAATGATTGAGTATTGAGGATTGAAGATTGAGAATTGAGGATTGAGGATTGAACATTGAGGACTGAGTGTTGAGGGCTGAGTGATGAGAATTGATGTTTGTGGATAGAGATTTGAAGATTGCAGATTGAGTATTGAGTATTGAAACCTGTGAATTGAGGATATTCTATTGAGGATTGAGGATTGAGAACTGATTGTTGAGGACTAAGGGCTGAAGATTGAGGATTCAGGATTGAGGATTCAGAATTGAGGTCTGAGGACTGAGGATAGAGGATTGAAGATTGAGGATTGAGGATTGAGGATTGAGGATTGAAGACTCAGTATTGAGGATTGAGGATTGAGGATTGAGTACTGAAGATTGACTATTGATGACTGAGGATTGAGGATTGAGGATTGAGGACTGAGGATTGAGGATTGAGGATTGAAGATTGAATATTGATGACTGAAGATTGAGGATTGAGGATTGAGTGTTGTGGATTGAGGACGAGGACTGAGAGTTGAGTATTGATGTTCGAGGTCTGAGGATTGAGGATTGAGGATTGAGAATAGAGGATTGAGGATGGAGGATTGAAGATTGTGGATTTGGTGATGAGGATTGAAGAATGAGGATTGAGTATTGAGGATTGAGGATTGAGGATTGAAGATTGAGTATTGAGGATTGAAGATTGAATATTGATGATTGAAGATTGAGGATTGAGGATTGAGGGTTGTGTATTGAGGACGAGGACTAAGGGTTGAGTATTGATGTTTCAGGTCTGGGGATTGAGGATTGAGGATTGAGAATAGAGGATTGAGGATTGAGGATTAAAGATTGAGGATTTGGTGTTGAGGATTGAAGAGTGAGGATTGAGGATTGAGGATTGAGGATTGAGGATTGAAGATTGAGTATTGAGGCTTGAAGATTGAGGATTGAGGATTGAGGATTGAGGATTGAGGATTGAGGATTGAGGATTGAAGATTGAGTATTGATGATTGAAGATTGAGGTTTGAGGATTGAGGACTGAGGATTGAGGATTGAGGATTGAGGATTGAGGATTGAAAATTGAGGACTGGGAACTGAGCCTTGAGGGTTGAGTGATGAGAATTGATGTTTGTGGATAGAGATATGAAGATTGCAGATTGAGTATTGCGTATGGAAAACTCTGAACTGAGGATATTCTAGTGTGGATTGAGGATTGACATCTGATTGTTGAGGACTGAGGGCTGAAGAATGAGGATTCAGGATTGAGGATTCAGGACTGTGGTTTGAGGACTGAAGATTGAGGATTGAGGATTGAAGATTGAGTATTGAGGATTGAAGATTGAGGATTGAGGATTGAGGATTGAGGATTGAGCATTGAGGATTGAGGATTGAGGACTGAGGATTGAAGATTGAGGATTGAGGATTGAGGATTAAAGGTTGAGCATTGAGGATTGAAGATTGAGGATTGATGATTGAGGATTGAGGATTGAGGACTCAGGATTGAGGACTGAGTATTGAAGATTGAGGATTGATGATTGAGGATTGAGGATAGAGGATTGAGGATTGAGTATTGGGGATTGAGGATTGAAGATTGAGGTTTGAGGATTGAGGATTAATGATTGGGTATTGAGGATTGAACATTGAGGACTGAGTGTTGAGGGTTGAGTGATGAGAATTGATGTTTGTGGATAGAGATTTGAAGATTGCAGATTGAGTATTGAGTATTTAATACTGTGAACTGAGGATATTCTATTGGGGATTGAGGATTGACAACTGATTGTTGAGGACTGAGGGCTGAAGATTGAGGATTCAGGATTGAGGATTCAGAATTGTGGTTTGAGGACTGAGGATTGAAGATTGAAGATTGAGTATTGAGGATTGAAGATTGAGGGTTGAGGATTGAGGATTGAGAATAGAGGATTGAGGATTGAGGATTAAAGATTGAGGATTTGGTGTTGAGGATTGAAGAGTGAGGATTGAGGATTGAGGATTGAGGATTGAGGATTGAAGATTGAGTATTGAGGCTTGAAGATTGAGGATTGAGGATTGAGGATTGAGGATTGAGGATTGAGGATTGAGGATTGAAGATTGAGTATTGATGATTGAAGATTGAGGTTTGAGGATTGAGGACTGAGGATTGAGGATTGAGGATTGAGGATTGAGGATTGAAAATTGAGGACTGGGAACTGAGCCTTGAGGGTTGAGTGATGAGAATTGATGTTTGTGGATAGAGATATGAAGATTGCAGATTGAGTATTGCGTATGGAAAACTCTGAACTGAGGATATTCTATTGAGGATTGAGGGTTGACAACTGATTGTTGAGGACTGAGGTCTGAAGATTGAGGATTCAGGATTCAGGATCCAGGATTGAGGTTTGAGGACTGAGGATTGAGGATAGAGGATTGAGGATTGAGGATTGAGGATTGAGCATTGAGGATTGAGGATTGAAGATTGAGGATTGGGTATTGTGGATTGAACATTGAGGACTGAGGATTGAGGATTGAGGACTGAAGATTGAATATTGATGATTGAAGATTGATGATTGAGGATTGAGGGTTGTGGATTGAAGATTGAGTATTGAGGATTGAAGATTGAGGATTGAGGATTGAGGATTGAGGATTAAGGATTGTGGATTGAGGATTGAGGATTGACAACTGATTGTTGTGTACTGAGGGCTGAAGATTGAGCATGCAGTATTGAGGATTCAGAATTGAGGTTTGTGGACTGAGGATTGAGGATTGAGGATTGAAGATTGAATATTGATGATTGAAGATTGAGAATTGAGGATTGAGGGTTGTGTATTGAGGACGAGGACTAAGGGTTGAGTATTGATGTTTCAGGTCTGAGGATTGAGGATTGAGGATTGAGAATAGAGGATTGAGGATTGAGGATTGAAGATTGAGGATTTGGTGTTGAGGATTGAAGAATGAGGATTGAGGATTGAGGATTGAGGATTGAGGATTGAAGATTGAGTATTGAGGATTGAAGATTGAGGATTGAGGACTGAGGATTGAGGATTGAGGATTGAGGATTGAGGATTGAGGATTGAAGATTGAGTATTGAGGATTGAAGATTGAGGATTGTGGATTGAGGATTGAGGATTGAGTATCGAAAATTGAGGATTGGGCATTGAGGATTGACGATTGAGGATTGAGTATTGAGGATTGAGAATTGAGGATTGAGGATTGAATATTGAGTATTGAGGATTGAAGATTGAGAATTGAGGATTGAGGATTGAGGATTGAAGATGAGGGCTGAGGGTTGAGGATTGAGGTTTGAGGACTGAGGATTGAGTATTGGGGATTGCGGATTGAACATTGAGGATTGAGGATTGAGGATTGAGGACTGAATATTGAATATTGATGATTGAAGATTGATGATTGAGGATTGAGAGTTGTGGATTGAGGACGAGGCCTGAGGGTTGAGTATTGATGTCTGATGTCTGAGGATTGAGGATTGAGGATTGAGAATTGAGGATTGAGGATTGAGTATTGAAGATTGAGGATTGGGTATTGAGGATTGAAGAATGAGGATTGAGGATTGAGGATTGAGGATTGAGGATTGAAGATTGAGGATGGAGGGTTGAGTATTGGGGTTGAGGATTGAAGATTGAGGATTGAGGATTGAGGATTGAAGATTGTGGATTGAGGATTGAGTATTGAAGGTTGAGGATTGGGGATTGAGGATTGACGATTGAGGATTGAGTATTGAGGTTTGAGAATTGAGGATTGAGGATTGAAGGTTGAGTATTGAGGAATGAACATTGAGGATTGAGGATTGAGGATTGAGGATTGAGGATTGAGGATTGAAGATTGAATATTGATGATCGAAGGTTGAGGATTGAGGATTGAGGGTTGTGGATTCAGGACGAGGACTGAGGGTTGAGTATTGATGTTTGAGGTCTGAGGATTGAGGATAGAGGATTGAGAATTGAGGATTGAGGATTGAGGATTGAAGATTGAGGATTGGGTATTGAGGATTGAAGAATGAGGACTGAGGATTGAGGATTGAGGATTGAGTACTGAAGATTGAGTATTGATGACTGAGGATTGAGGATTGTGGATTGAGGATTGAGGATTGAGGATTGAAGATTGAGTATTGAGGATTGAAGATTGAGGATTGAGTATTGAGGATTGAGGATTGAGGATTGAAGATTGAGGATTGGGGACTGAGTGTTGAGGGTTGAGTGATGAGGATTGATGTTTGTGGATAGAGATTTGAAGATTGCAGATTGAGTATTGAGTATTGAAACCTGTGAATTGAGGATATTCTATTGAGGATTGAGGATTGACAACTGATTGTTGAGGACTGAGGGCTGAAGATTGAGGATTCAGGGTTGAGGATTCAGAATTGAGGTTTGAGGACTGAGGATTGAGGATTGAGGATTGAGGATTGAGGATTGAGGATTGAGGATTGAAGATTGAGTATTGAGGATTGAAGATTGAGGATTGAGGATTGAGGATTGAAGATTGAGTATTGAGGATTGAAGATTGAGGATCGAGGATTGAGGATTGAGCATTGAGGACTGAGGATTGAGGATTGAGTATTGAGCATTGAGGATTGAAGATTGAGGACTGTTGATTGAGGATTGAAGATTGAGGATTAAGGATTGAGGATTGAGGATTGAGGTTTGAGGAATGAGGATTGAGGATTGAGGATTGAGGATTGAGGACGAGGACTGACGGTTGAGGATTGTGGCTTGAGGATTGAGGATTGAGAATTGAGGATGAGGACTGAGGTTTGAGGATGAGGGCTTAGGGTTGAGGATTGATGTTTGAGGACTGAGGACTGAGGATTGAGGATTGAGAATTGAGGATTGAGGATTGAGGATTGAAGATTGAGGATTGGGTATTGAGGATTGAAGAATGAGGATTGAGGATTGAGGATTGAAGTTTGAGGTACGAGGATTGAGGACTGAGGATTGACGATTGAGTATTGAGGACTGAGGATTGACCATTGAGTATTGAAGATTGAGGATTGATGACTGAGGATTGAGGATTGAGGTATGATGATTGCGGATTGAGTATTGAAAATTGTGTGTTGAGGATTGAATATTGAGGATTGAGGATTGTGGATAGAGGATTGAAGATTGAGTATTGAGGATTGAAGATTGAGGATTGAGGATTGACGATTGAGGATTGAGGATTGAGGTTTGAGGATTGACGATGAGGGCTGAGGGTTGAGGATTGAGGTTTGAGGTCTGAGGACTGAGGATTGAGGATTGAGAATTGAGGATTGAGGATTGAAGATTGAAGATTGAGGATTGGGTATTGAGGATTGAAGAATGAGGATTGAGGATTGAGGATTGAGGATTGGGGACTGAGGATTGAGGATTGAGGATTGACGATTGAGGATTGAAGATTCAGTATTGAGGATTGAAGATTGAGAGTTGAGGATTGAGGATTGAACATTGAGGACTGAGTGTTGATGGTTGAGTGATGAGAATTGATGTTTGTGGATAGAGATTTGAAGATTGCAGGTTGAGATTGAGTATCGAAAACTGTGAATTGAGGATATTCTATAGAGGATTGAGTATTGACAACAGATTCTTGAGGTCTGAGGGCTGAAGATTGAGGATTCAGGATTGAGGATTCAGAATTGAAGTTTGAGGACTGAGGATTGAGGATTGAAGATTGAGTATTGAGGATTGAAGATTGAGGATTGAGGTTGAGGGTTGAGGATAGAGGATGAGGGCTGAGGGCTGAGGATTGAGGTTTGAGACTGAGGTCTGAGGATTGAGTATAGAGAATTGAGGATTGAGGATTGAGGATTGAAGATTGAGATTTGGGTATTAAGGATTGAAGAATGAGGATTGAGGATTGAGGATTCAGGATTGAGGATTGAAGATTGAGGATCGAGGATTGAGGACTGAAGATTGAGGATTGGGTATTGAGGATTGAAGAATGAGGATTGAGGATTGAGGATTCAGGATTGAGGATTGAGGATTGAGGGTTGAGGATTGAGGAGTGAGAATTGAGGATTGATGATTGAGTATTGAGGATTGAAGATTGAGGATTGAGTACTGAGGATTCAGGATTGAGAATGGAGGATTGAGGATTGAGGGTTGAAGATTGAGAATTGCGTATTGAGGATTGAAGAATGAGGATTGAGGATTGAGGATTGAGGACTGAGGACTGAGGATTGAGGATTGAGGATTGAAGATTGAGGATTGGGTATTGAGGATTGAAGAATGAGGATTGAGGATTGAGGATTGAGGTTTGAGGTACGAGGATTGAGGATTGAGGATTGAGGACTGAGGATTGACGATTGAGTATTGAGGACTGAGGATTGACCATTGAGTATTGAAGATTGAGGATTGATGACTGAGGATTGAGGATTGAGGTATGATGATTGCGGATTGAGTATTGAAAATTGTGTGTTGAGGATTGAATATTGAGGATTGAGGATTGTGGATAGAGGATTGAAGATTGAGTATTGAGGATTCAAGATTGAGGATTGAGGATTGACGATTGAGGATTGAGGATTGAGGTTTGAGGATTGACGATGAGGGCTGAGGGTTGAGGATTGAGGTTTGAGGTCTGAGGACTGAGGATTGAGGATTGAGAATTGAGGATTGAGGATTGAGGATTGAAGATTTAGGATTGGGTATTGAGGATTGAAGAATGAGGATTGAGGATTGAGGATTGAGGATTGGGGACTGAGGATTGAGGATTGAGGATTGAGTATTGAGGATTGAAGATTGAGTATTGAGGATTGAAGATTGAGGATTGAGTATTGAGGATCGAGGATTGAGAATGAGGGCTGAGGGATGAGGATTGAGGTTTGAGGATTGAGGACTGATGATTGAGGATTGATGACTGAGTATTGAGGAATGAAGATTGAGGATTGAGGATTGAGGATTGAGGATTGAGGATGGAGGATTGAAGATTGAGTATTTGGTGATGAGGATTGAAGAATGAGGATTGAGGAATGAGGATTGAGGATTGAGGATTGAAGATTGAGTATCGAGGATCGAAGATTGAGGATTGAGGATTGAGGATTGAGGATTGAGGATTGAGGATTGAGGATTGAGGATTGACAACTGATTGTTGAGGACTGAGGGCTGAAGATTGAGGATTCAGTATTGAGGATTCAGAATTGAGGTTTCAGGACTGAGGATTGAAGATTGAGGATTGAGTATTGAGGATCGAGGATTGAGAATGAGGGCTGAGGGATGAGGATTGAGGTTTGAGGATTGAGGACTGATGATTGAGGATTGATGACTGAGTATTGAGGAATGAAGATTGAGGATTGAGGATTGAGGATTGAGGATTGAGGATGGAGGATTGAAGATTGAGTATTTGGTGATGAGGATTGAAGAATGAGGATTGAGGATTGAGGATTCAGGATTGAGGATTGAGGATTGAGGGTTGAGGATTGAGGAGTGAGAATTGAGGATTGAAGATTGAGTATTGAGGATTGAAGATTGAGGATTGAGGATTGAGGATTGAGGATTAAGGATTGTGGATTGAGGATTGAGGATTGACAACTGATTGTTGTGTACTGAGGGCTGAAGATTGAGCATGCAGTATTGAGGATTCAGAATTGAGGTTTGTGGACTGAGGATTGAGGATTGAGGATTGAAGATTGAATATTGATGATTGAAGATTGAGAATTGAGGATTGAGGGTTGTGTATTGAGGACGAGGACTAAGGGTTGAGTATTGATGTTTCAGGTCTGAGGATTGAGGATTGAGGATTGAGAATAGAGGATTGAGGATTGAGGATTGAAGATTGAGGATTTGGTGTTGAGGATTGAAGAATGAGGATTGAGGATTGAGGATTGAGGATTGAGGATTGAAGATTGAGTATTGAGGATTGAAGATTGAGGATTGAGGACTGAGGATTGAGGATTGAGGATTGAGGATTGAGGATTGAGGATTGAAGATTGAGTATTGAGGATTGAAGATTGAGGATTGTGGATTGAGGATTGAGGATTGAGTATCGAAAATTGAGGATTGGGCATTGAGGATTGACGATTGAGGATTGAGTATTGAGGATTGAGAATTGAGGATTGAGGATTGAATATTGAGTATTGAGGATTGAAGATTGAGAATTGAGGATTGAGGATTGAGGATTGAAGATGAGGGCTGAGGGTTGAGGATTGAGGTTTGAGGACTGAGGATTGAGTATTGGGGATTGCGGATTGAACATTGAGGATTGAGGATTGAGGATTGAGGACTGAATATTGAATATTGATGATTGAAGATTGATGATTGAGGATTGAGAGTTGTGGATTGAGGACGAGGCCTGAGGGTTGAGTATTGATGTCTGATGTCTGAGGATTGAGGATTGAGGATTGAGAATTGAGGATTGAGGATTGAGTATTGAAGATTGAGGATTGGGTATTGAGGATTGAAGAATGAGGATTGAGGATTGAGGATTGAGGATTGAGGATTGAAGATTGAGGATGGAGGGTTGAGTATTGGGGTTGAGGATTGAAGATTGAGGATTGAGGATTGAGGATTGAAGATTGTGGATTGAGGATTGAGTATTGAAGGTTGAGGATTGGGGATTGAGGATTGACGATTGAGGATTGAGTATTGAGGTTTGAGAATTGAGGATTGAGGATTGAAGGTTGAGTATTGAGGAATGAACATTGAGGATTGAGGATTGAGGATTGAGGATTGAGGATTGAGGATTGAAGATTGAATATTGATGATCGAAGGTTGAGGATTGAGGATTGAGGGTTGTGGATTCAGGACGAGGACTGAGGGTTGAGTATTGATGTTTGAGGTCTGAGGATTGAGGATAGAGGATTGAGAATTGAGGATTGAGGATTGAGGATTGAAGATTGAGGATTGGGTATTGAGGATTGAAGAATGAGGACTGAGGATTGAGGATTGAGGATTGAGTACTGAAGATTGAGTATTGATGACTGAGGATTGAGGATTGTGGATTGAGGATTGAGGATTGAGGATTGAAGATTGAGTATTGAGGATTGAAGATTGAGGATTGAGTATTGAGGATTGAGGATTGAAGATTGAGGATTGGGGACTGAGTGTTGAGGGTTGAGTGATGAGGATTGATGTTTGTGGATAGAGATTTGAAGATTGCAGATTGAGTATTGAGTATTGAAACCTGTGAATTGAGGATATTCTATTGAGGATTGAGGATTGACAACTGATTGTTGAGGACTGAGGGCTGAAGATTGAGGATTCAGGGTTGAGGATTCAGAATTGAGGTTTGAGGACTGAGGATTGAGGATTGAGGATTGAGGATTGAGGATTGAGGATTGAGGATTGAAGATTGAGTATTGAGGATTGAAGATTGAGGATTGAGGATTGAGGATTGAAGATTGAGTATTGAGGATTGAAGATTGAGGATCGAGGATTGAGGATTGAGCATTGAGGACTGAGGATTGAGGATTGAGTATTGAGCATTGAGGATTGAAGATTGAGGACTGTTGATTGAGGATTGAAGATTGAGGATTAAGGATTGAGGATTGAGGATTGAGGTTTGAGGAATGAGGATTGAGGATTGAGGATTGAGGATTGAGGACGAGGACTGACGGTTGAGGATTGTGGCTTGAGGATTGAGGATTGAGAATTGAGGATGAGGACTGAGGTTTGAGGATGAGGGCTTAGGGTTGAGGATTGATGTTTGAGGACTGAGGACTGAGGATTGAGGATTGAGAATTGAGGATTGAGGATTGAGGATTGAAGATTGAGGATTGGGTATTGAGGATTGAAGAATGAGGATTGAGGATTGAGGATTGAAGTTTGAGGTACGAGGATTGAGGACTGAGGATTGACGATTGAGTATTGAGGACTGAGGATTGACCATTGAGTATTGAAGATTGAGGATTGATGACTGAGGATTGAGGATTGAGGTATGATGATTGCGGATTGAGTATTGAAAATTGTGTGTTGAGGATTGAATATTGAGGATTGAGGATTGTGGATAGAGGATTGAAGATTGAGTATTGAGGATTGAAGATTGAGGATTGAGGATTGACGATTGAGGATTGAGGATTGAGGTTTGAGGATTGACGATGAGGGCTGAGGGTTGAGGATTGAGGTTTGAGGTCTGAGGACTGAGGATTGAGGATTGAGAATTGAGGATTGAGGATTGAAGATTGAAGATTGAGGATTGGGTATTGAGGATTGAAGAATGAGGATTGAGGATTGAGGATTGAGGATTGGGGACTGAGGATTGAGGATTGAGGATTGACGATTGAGGATTGAAGATTCAGTATTGAGGATTGAAGATTGAGAGTTGAGGATTGAGGATTGAACATTGAGGACTGAGTGTTGATGGTTGAGTGATGAGAATTGATGTTTGTGGATAGAGATTTGAAGATTAAAGGTTGAGATTGAGTATCGAAAACTGTGAATTGAGGATATTCTATAGAGGATTGAGTATTGACAACAGATTCTTGAGGTCTGAGGGCTGAAGATTGAGGATTCAGGATTGAGGATTCAGAATTGAAGTTTGAGGACTGAGGATTGAGGATTGAAGATTGAGTATTGAGGATTGAAGATTGAGGATTGAGGTTGAGGGTTGAGGATAGAGGATGAGGGCTGAGGGCTGAGGATTGAGGTTTGAGACTGAGGTCTGAGGATTGAGTATAGAGAATTGAGGATTGAGGATTGAGGATTGAAGATTGAGATTTGGGTATTAAGGATTGAAGAATGAGGATTGAGGATTGAGGATTCAGGATTGAGGATTGAAGATTGAGGATCGAGGATTGAGGACTGAAGATTGAGGATTGGGTATTGAGGATTGAAGAATGAGGATTGAGGATTGAGGATTCAGGATTGAGGATTGAGGATTGAGGGTTGAGGATTGAGGAGTGAGAATTGAGGATTGATGATTGAGTATTGAGGATTGAAGATTGAGGATTGAGTACTGAGGATTCAGGATTGAGAATGGAGGATTGAGGATTGAGGGTTGAAGATTGAGAATTGGGTATTGAGGATTGAAGAATGAGGATTGAGGATTGAGGATTGAGGACTGAGGACTGAGGATTGAGGATTGAGGATTGAAGATTGAGGATTGGGTATTGAGGATTGAAGAATGAGGATTGAGGATTGAGGATTGAGGTTTGAGGTACGAGGATTGAGGATTGAGGATTGAGGACTGAGGATTGACGATTGAGTATTGAGGACTGAGGATTGACCATTGAGTATTGAAGATTGAGGATTGATGACTGAGGATTGAGGATTGAGGTATGATGATTGCGGATTGAGTATTGAAAATTGTGTGTTGAGGATTGAATATTGAGGATTGAGGATTGTGGATAGAGGATTGAAGATTGAGTATTGAGGATTCAAGATTGAGGATTGAGGATTGACGATTGAGGATTGAGGATTGAGGTTTGAGGATTGACGATGAGGGCTGAGGGTTGAGGATTGAGGTTTGAGGTCTGAGGACTGAGGATTGAGGATTGAGAATTGAGGATTGAGGATTGAGGATTGAAGATTTAGGATTGGGTATTGAGGATTGAAGAATGAGGATTGAGGATTGAGGATTGAGGATTGGGGACTGAGGATTGAGGATTGAGGATTGAGTATTGAGGATTGAAGATTGAGTATTGAGGATTGAAGATTGAGGATTGAGTATTGAGGATCGAGGATTGAGAATGAGGGCTGAGGGATGAGGATTGAGGTTTGAGGATTGAGGACTGATGATTGAGGATTGATGACTGAGTATTGAGGAATGAAGATTGAGGATTGAGGATTGAGGATTGAGGATTGAGGATGGAGGATTGAAGATTGAGTATTTGGTGATGAGGATTGAAGAATGAGGATTGAGGAATGAGGATTGAGGATTGAGGATTGAAGATTGAGTATCGAGGATCGAAGATTGAGGATTGAGGATTGAGGATTGAGGATTGAGGATTGAGGATTGAGGATTGAGGATTGACAACTGATTGTTGAGGACTGAGGGCTGAAGATTGAGGATTCAGTATTGAGGATTCAGAATTGAGGTTTCAGGACTGAGGATTGAAGATTGAGGATTGAGTATTGAGGATCGAGGATTGAGAATGAGGGCTGAGGGATGAGGATTGAGGTTTGAGGATTGAGGACTGATGATTGAGGATTGATGACTGAGTATTGAGGAATGAAGATTGAGGATTGAGGATTGAGGATTGAGGATTGAGGATGGAGGATTGAAGATTGAGTATTTGGTGATGAGGATTGAAGAATGAGGATTGAGGATTGAGGATTCAGGATTGAGGATTGAGGATTGAGGGTTGAGGATTGAGGAGTGAGAATTGAGGATTGATGATTGAGTATTGAGGATTGAAGATTGAGGATTGAGTACTGAGGATTCAGGATTGAGAATGGAGGATTGAGGATTGAGGATTGAAGATTGAGGATTGGGTATTGAGGATTGAAGAATGAGGATTGAGGATTGAGGATTGAGGCCTCAGGATTGAGAATCGAGAACTGAGGATGAGGACTGAGGGCTGAGGATTGAGGTTTGAGGAATGAGGATTGGGGGTTGAGGATTGAGGATTGAGGATTGAGGATTGAGGATTGAGTACTGAAGATTGAGTATTGATGACTGAGGATCGAGGACTGAGGATTGTGGATTGAGGATTGAGGATTGAGGATTGAAGACTGAGTATTGAGGATTGAAGATTGAGGATTGAGTATTGAGGATCGAGGATTGAGAATGAGGGCTGAGGGATGAGGATTGAGGTTTGAGGATTGAGGACTGATGATTGAGGATTGATGACTGAGTATTGAGGAATGAAGATTGAGGATTGAGGATTGAGGATTGAGGATTGAGGATGGAGGATTGAAGATTGAGTATTTGGTGATGAGGATTGAAGAATGAGGATTGAGGAATGAGGATTGAGGATTGAGGATTGAAGATTGAGTATCGAGGATCGAAGATTGAGGATTGAGGATTGAGGATTGAGGATTGAGGATTGAGGATTGAGGATTGAGGATTGAGGATTGAGGATTGACAACTAATTGTTGAGGACTGAGGGCTGAAGATTGAGGATTCAGTATTGAGGATTCAGAATTGAGGTTTCAGGACCGAGGATTGAGGATTGAGGATTGAGTATTGAAGATTGAGGATTGAGGATTGAGGATTGAAGATTGAGTATTGAGGATTGAAGATTGAGGATTGAGGACTGAGGATTGAGGATTGAGGATTGAGGATTGAGGATTGGGGATTGAAGATTGAGTATTGGTGATTGAAGATTGAGGATTGTGGAATGTGGATTGAGGATTGAGTATTGTAGATTGAGGATTGGGGATTGAGGATTGACGATTGAGGATTGAGTATTGAGGATTGAGAATTGAGGATCGAGGATTGAAGATTGAGTATTGAGGAATGAACATTGAGGATTTAGGATTGAGGATTGAGGATTGAGAATTGAGGATTGAGGATTGAGTATTGAAGATTGAGGATTGGGTATTGAGGATTGAAGAATGAGGATTGAGGATTGAGGATTGAGGACTGAGGACTGAGGATTGAGGATTGAGGATTGAAGATTGAGTAGTGAGCATTGAAGATTGAGGATTGAGGATTGAGGATTGAGGATTGAGGATTGAGGATTGAGGATTGAGGAATGAGGATTGAGGATTGAAGGTTGAGGATTGAGGATTGAGGATTAAAGGCTGAGCATTGAGGATTGAAGATTGAGTATTGTTGATTGAGGATTGAGGATTGAGGATTGAGGATTGAGTATTGAAGATTGAGGATTGATGATTGAGGATTGAGGATTGAGGATTGAGGATTGAGTATTGGGGATTGAGGATTGAAGATTGAGTATTGAGGATTGAGGATTAATGATTGAGTATTGAGGATTGAAGATTGAGAATTGAGGATTGAGGATTGAACATTGAGGACTGAGTGTTGAGGGCTGAGTGATGAGAATTGATGTTTGTGGATAGAGATTTGAAGATTGCAGATTGAGTATTGAGTATTGAAACCTGTGAATTGAGGATATTCTATTGAGGATTGAGGATTGAGAACTGATTGTTGAGGACTAAGGGCTGAAGATTGAGGATTCAGGATTGAGGATTCAGAATTGAGGTCTGAGGACTGAGGATAGAGGATTGAAGATTGAGGATTGAGGATTGAGGATTGAGGATTGAAGACTCAGTATTGAGGATTGAGGATTGAGGATTGAGTACTGAAGATTGACTATTGATGACTGAGGATTGAGGATTGAGGATTGAGGACTGAGGATTGAGGATTGAGGATTGAAGATTGAATATTGATGACTGAAGATTGAGGATTGAGGATTGAGTGTTGTGGATTGAGGACGAGGACTGAGAGTTGAGTATTGATGTTCGAGGTCTGAGGATTGAGGATTGAGGATTGAGAATAGAGGATTGAGGATGGAGGATTGAAGATTGTGGATTTGGTGATGAGGATTGAAGAATGAGGATTGAGGATTGAGGATTGAGGATTGAGGATTGAAGATTGAGTATTGAGGATTGAAGATTGAATATTGATGATTGAAGATTGAGGATTGAGGATTGAGGGTTGTGTATTGAGGACGAGGACTAAGGGTTGAGTATTGATGTTTCAGGTCTGGGGATTGAGGATTGAGGATTGAGAATAGAGGATTGAGGATTGAGGATTAAAGATTGAGGATTTGGTGTTGAGGATTGAAGAGTGAGGATTGAGGATTGAGGATTGAGGATTGAGGATTGAAGATTGAGTATTGAGGCTTGAAGATTGAGGATTGAGGATTGAGGATTGAGGATTGAGGATTGAGGATTGAGGATTGAAGATTGAGTATTGATGATTGAAGATTGAGGTTTGAGGATTGAGGACTGAGGATTGAGGATTGAGGATTGAGGATTGAGGATTGAGGATTGAAAATTGAGGACTGGGAACTGAGCCTTGAGGGTTGAGTGATGAGAATTGATGTTTGTGGATAGAGATATGAAGATTGCAGATTGAGTATTGCGTATGGAAAACTCTGAACTGAGGATATTCTAGTGTGGATTGAGGATTGACATCTGATTGTTGAGGACTGAGGGCTGAAGATTGAGGATTCAGGATTGAGGATTCAGGACTGTGGTTTGAGGACTGAAGATTGAGGATTGAGGATTGAAGATTGAGTATTGAGGATTGAAGATTGAGGATTGAGGATTGAGGATTGAGGATTGAGCATTGAGGATTGAGGATTGAGGACTGAGGATTGAAGATTGAGGATTGAGGATTGAGGATTAAAGGTTGAGCATTGAGGATTGAAGATTGAGGATTGATGATTGAGGATTGAGGATTGAGGACTCAGGATTGAGGACTGAGTATTGAAGATTGAGGATTGATGATTGAGGATTGAGGATAGAGGATTGAGGATTGAGTATTGGGGATTGAGGATTGAAGATTGAGGTTTGAGGATTGAGGATTAATGATTGGGTATTGAGGATTGAACATTGAGGACTGAGTGTTGAGGGTTGAGTGATGAGAATTGATGTTTGTGGATAGAGATTTGAAGATTGCAGATTGAGTATTGAGTATTTAATACTGTGAACTGAGGATATTCTATTGGGGATTGAGGATTGACAACTGATTGTTGAGGACTGAGGGCTGAAGATTGAGGATTCAGGATTGAGGATTCAGAATTGTGGTTTGAGGACTGAGGATTGAAGATTGAAGATTGAGTATTGAGGATTGAAGATTGAGGGTTGAGGATTGAGGATTGAGGATTAAGGATTGAGGATGAGGGCTGAGGGTTGAAGATTGAGGTTTGAGGACTCAGGACTGAGGATTGAGGATTGAGAATTGAGGATTGAGGATTGAGGATTGAAGATTGAGTATTCAGGATTGGAGATTGACGATTGACGATTGAGGATTGAGGATCGAGGATTGAGGATTGAGGATTGAAGATTGAGCATTGAGGATTGAAGATTGAGGATTGAGGATTGAGGATTGAGGATTGAGTATTGAGGATTGAGAATTGATGATTGAGGATTGGGGACTGAGTGTTGAGGGTTGAGTGATGAGGATTGATGTTTGTGGATAGAGATTTGAAGATTGCAGATTGAGTATTGAGTATCGAAACCTGTGAATTGAGGATATTCTATTGAGGATTGAGGATTGACAACTGATTGCTGAGGACTGAGGGCTGAAGATTGAGGATTCAGGGTTGAGGGTTCAGAATTGAGGTTTGAGGACTGATGATTGAGGATTGAGGATTGAGGATTGAAGATTGAAGATTGAGTATTCTGGATTGGAGATTGACGATTGAGGATTGAGGATTGAGGATCGAGGATTGAGGATTGAGGATTGAAGATTGAGTATTGAGAATTGAAGATTGAGGATTGGGGACTGAGTGTTGAGGGTTGAGTGATGAGGATTGATGTTTGTGGATAGAGATTTCAAGATTGCAGATTGAGTATTGAGTATCGAAACCTGTGAATTGAGGATATTCTATTGAGGATTGAGGATTGACAACTGATTGCTGAGGACTGAGGGCTGAAGATTGAGGATTCAGGGTTGAGGGTTCAGAATTGAGGTTTGAGGACTGAGGATTGAGGATTGAGGATTGAGGATTGAGGATTGGGTATTGAGGATTGAACATTGAGGATTGAGGATTGAGGATCGAGGATTGAGGATGATGGCTGAGGGTTGAGGAATGAGGTTTGAGGATTGAGGGCTGAGGATTGAGGATTGATGATTGAGTATTGAGGATTGAAGATTGAGGATTGAGGATTGAGGATTGAGGATTGAGGATTAAGGATTGAGGATTGAAAATTGAGGACTGGGGACTGAGTGTTGAGGGTTGAGTGATAAGAATTGGTGTTTGTGGATAGAGATTTAAAGATTGCAGAGTGAGTATTGAGTATTGAAAACTGTGAATTGATGATATTCTATTGAGGATTGAGAATTGACAACTGATTGTTGAGGACTGAGGGCTGAAGATTGAGGATTGAGGATTGGGGATTGAGGATTGAGGATCGAGGATTGAAGATTGAAGATTGGGTATTGAGGATTGAAAATTGAGTATTGAGGATTGAAGGTTGAGTGTTGAGGATTGAGGATTGAGGATTGAGGATTCAGGATTGTGGTTTGAGGACAGAGGATTGAGGCTTGAGGATTGAGGATTGAGGATTGAGGATTGAGGATTGAGGATTGAGGATTGAGGATTGAGGATTGAAGATTGAGGATTGGGTATTGAGGACTGAACATAGAGGATTGAGGATTGAGGATTGAGGATTGAGGACTGAAGATTGAATATTGATGATTGAAGATTGAGGATTGAGGATTGAGTGTTGTGGATTGGGTACCAGGACTGAGGGTTGAATATTGACGTTTGAGGTCTGAGGATTGAGGATTGAGGATTGAGGATTGAGGATTGATGATTGAGTACTGAAGATTGAGTATTGATGACTGAGGATTGAGGATTGAGGATTGAGGACTGAGGATTGAGGATTGAGTATTGAAGATTGAATATTGATGATTGAAGATTGAGGATTGAGGATTGAGTGTTGTGGATTGAGGACGAGGACTGAGGGTTGAGTATTGATGTTTGAGGTCTGAGGATTGAGGATTGAGGATTGAGAATAGAGGATTGAGGATGGAGGATTGAAGCTTGAGGATTTGGTGATGAGGATTGAAGAATGAGGATTGAGGATTGAGGATTGAGGATTGAGGATTGAGGATTGAAGATTGAGTATTGAGGATTGAAGATTGAGGATTGAGGATTGAGGATTGAGGATTGAGGATTGAGGATTGAGGATTGAGGATTGACAACTGATTGTTGAGGGCCGAGGGCTGAAGATTGAGGATACAGGATTGAAGATTCAGAATTGTGGTTTGAGGACTGAGGATTGAGGATTGAGGATTGAAGATTGAATATTGATGATTGAAGATTGAGGATTGAGGATTGAGGGTTGTGTATTGAGGACGAGGACAAAGGGTTGAGTATTGATGTTTGAGGTCTGAGGATTGAGGATTGAGGATTGAGAATAGAGGATTGAGGATTGAGGATTGAAGATTGAGGATTTGGTGTTGAGGATTGAAGAATGAGGATTGAGGATTGAGGATTGAGGATTGAGGATTGAAGATTGAGTATTGAGGATTGAAGATTGAGGTTTGAGGATTGAGGAATGAGGATTGAGGATTGAGGATTGAGGATCGAAGATTGAGTATTGATGAATGAAGATTGAGGATTGAGGATTGAGGACTGAGTATTGAGGATTGAAGATTGAGGATTCAGGATTGAGGATTGAGGATTGAGGAATGAGGATTGAGGATTGTGGGTTGTGGATTGGGGACCAGGACTGAGGGTTGAATATTGAGGTTTGAGGTCTGAGGATTGAGGATTGAGGATTGAGAATTGAGGATTGAGGATTGAGGATTGAAGATTGAGGATTGGGTATTGAGGATTGAAGAATGAGGACTGAGGATTGAGGATTGAGGATTGAGGATTGAAGATTGAGTATTGAGGATTGAAGGTTGAGGGTTGAGGATTGAGGATTGAGGATTGAGGATTCTGGATTGTGGTTTGAGGACAGAGGATTGAGGCTTGAGGATTGAGGATTGAGGATTGACGATTGACGATTGAGGATTGAGGATTGAAGATTGAGGATTGGGTATTGAGGACTGAACATTGAGGATTGAGGATTGAGTATTGAGGATTGAGGACTGAAGATTGAATATTGATGATTGAAGATTGAGGATTGAGGATTGAGTGTTGTGGATTGGGGACCAGGACTGAGGCTTGAATATTGACGTTTGAGGTCTGAGGATTGAGGATTGAGGATTGAGAATCGAGGATTGAGGATTGAGGATTGAAGATTGAGGATTGGGTATTGAGGATTGAAGAATGAGGACTGAGGATTGAAGATTGAAGATTGAGGATTGTGGATTGAGGATTGAGGATTGAGTATCGAAAATTGAGGATTGGGCATTGAGGATTGACGATTGAGGATTGAGTATTGAGGATTGAGAATTGAGGATTGAGGATTGAATACTGAGTATTGAGGATTGAAGATTGAGAATTGAGGATAGAGGATTGAGGGTTGAAGATGAGGGCTGAGGGTTGAGGATTGAGGTTTGAGGACTGAGGATTGAGGATTGAGGATTGAGAGTTGAGGATTGAGGATTGACGATTGAGGATTGAGGATTGAGTATTGAAGATTGAGTATAGAGGGTTGAAGATTGAGGATTGAGGGTTGAGGATTGAGGATTGAGGATTGAGGATTGAGGATTGAAGATTGAGTATTGATGATTGAAGATTGAGGATTGGGGATTGAGGACTGAGTATTGAGGATTGAAGATTGAGGATTCAGGATTGAGAATTGAGGATTGAGGAATGAGGATTGAGGATTGGGGGTTGTGGATTGGGGACCAGGACTGAGGGTTGAATATTGATGTTTGAGGTCTGAGGATTGAGGATTGAGGATTGAGAATTGGGGATTGAGGATTGAGGAATGAAGATTGAATATTGATGATTGAAGATTGAGGATTGAGGATTGAGGATTAATGATTGAGTATTGAGGATTGAAGATTGAGAATTGAGGATTGAGGATTGAACATTGAGGACTGAGTGTTGAGGGCTGAGATATGAGAATTGATGTTTGTGGATAGAGATTTGAAGATTGCAGATTGAGTATTGAGTATTGAAACCTGTGAATTGAGGATATTCTATTGAGGATTGAGGATTGAAAACTGATTGTTGAGGACTGAGGGCTGAAGATTGAGGATTCAGGATTCAGGATTCAGAATTGAGGTTTGAGGACTGAGGATTGAGGATTGAGGATTGAGGATTGAGGATTGAGGATTGAGGATTGAAGACTCAGTATTGAGGATTGAAGATTGAGGATTGAGGATTGAGGATTGAGGATTGAGGATTGATGATTGAGGATTGAGTACTGATGATTGAGTATTGATGACTGAGGCTTGAGGCTTGAGGATTGAGGACTGAGGATTGAGGATTGAGGATTGATGATTGAATATTGATGATTGAAGATTGAGGATTGAGGATTGAGTGTTGTGGATTGAGGACGAGGACTGAGGGTTGAGTATTGATGTTTGAGGTCTGAGGATTGAGGATTGAGGATTGAGAATAGAGGATTGAGGATGGAGGATTGAAGATTGAGGATTTGGTGATGAGGATTGAAGAATGAGGATTGAGGATTGAGGATTGAGGATTGAGGATTGAAGATTGAGTATTGAGGATTGAAGATTGTGGATTGAGGATTGAGGATTGAGGATTGAGGATTGAGGATTGAGGATTGAGGATTGACAACAGATTGTTGAGGACTGAGGGCTGAAGATTGAGGATTCAGGATTGAGGATTCAGAATTGAGGTTTGAGGACTGAGGATTGAGGATTGAGGATTGAAGATTGAATATTGATAATTGAAGATTGAGGATTGAGGATTGAGGGTTGTGTATTGAGGACGAGGACTAAGGGTTGAGTATTGATGTTTGAGGTCTGAGGATTGAGGATTGAGGATTGAGAATAGAGGATTGAGAATTGAGGACTGAAGATTGAGGATTTGGTGTTGAGGATTGAAGAATGAGGATTGAGGATTGAGTATTGAAGGTTGAGGATTGACGATTGAGGATTGAGGATTGCGGATTGGCGATTGAGGATTGAGGATTGAGGGTTGAAGGTTGAGCGTTGAGGATTGAAGGTTGAGGATTGACGATTCAGGATTGAGGATTGAGGATGATGGCTGAGGTTTGAGGTTTGAGGTTTGAGTATTGAATCCTGAGATTTCAGGATGTTCTATTGAGTATTGAGAATTGAGGATTGATGCTTTAGTATTGAGGATGCAGGATTGATGATTGAGGATTGAGTACTGAAGATTGAGGATTGATGATTGAGTATTTAGGATTGAGGATTGAGGATTGAGGATTGAGGATTGAGGATTGAAAATTGAGTATTGAGGATTGAAGGTTGAGGACTGAGGAATAAGGATTGAGGATTGAGGATTGAGGATTGAGGATTGACAACTAATTGTTGAGGACTGAGGGCTGAAGATTGAGGATTCAGTATTGAGGATTCAGAATTGAGGTTTCAGGACCGAGGATTGAGGATTGAGGATTGAGTATTGAAGATTGAGGATTGAGGATTGAGGATTGAAGATTGAGTATTGAGGATTGAAGATTGAGGATTGAGGACTGAGGATTGAGGATTGAGGATTGAGGATTGAGGATTGGGGATTGAAGATTGAGTATTGGTGATTGAAGATTGAGGATTGTGGAATGTGGATTGAGGATTGAGTATTGTAGATTGAGGATTGGGGATTGAGGATTGACGATTGAGGATTGAGTATTGAGGATTGAGAATTGAGGATCGAGGATTGAAGATTGAGTATTGAGGAATGAACATTGAGGATTTAGGATTGAGGATTGAGGATTGAGAATTGAGGATTGAGGATTGAGTATTGAAGATTGAGGATTGGGTATTGAGGATTGAAGAATGAGGATTGAGGATTGAGGATTGAGGACTGAGGACTGAGGATTGAGGATTGAGGATTGAAGATTGAGTAGT
Source organism: Calliopsis andreniformis (assembly GCF_051401765.1). NCBI lineage: Eukaryota > Metazoa > Arthropoda > Insecta > Hymenoptera > Andrenidae > Calliopsis > Calliopsis andreniformis. The sequence goes on along the minus strand of NW_027480463.1, from coordinate 1,539,983 downwards.
GAGCATTGAAGATTGAGGATTGAGGATTGAGGATTGAGGATTGAGGATTGAGGATTGAGGATTGAGGAATGAGGATTGAGGATTGAAGGTTGAGGATTGAGGATTGAGGATTAAAGGCTGAGCATTGAGGATTGAAGATTGAGTATTGTTGATTGAGGATTGAGGATTGAGGATTGAGGATTGAGTATTGAAGATTGAGGATTGATGATTGAGGATTGAGGATTGAGGATTGAGGATTGAGTATTGGGGATTGAGGATTGAAGATTGAGTATTGAGGATTGAGGATTAATGATTGAGTATTGAGGATTGAAGATTGAGAATTGAGGATTGAGGATTGAACATTGAGGACTGAGTGTTGAGGGCTGAGTGATGAGAATTGATGTTTGTGGATAGAGATTTGAAGATTGCAGATTGAGTATTGAGTATTGAAACCTGTGAATTGAGGATATTCTATTGAGGATTGAGGATTGAGAACTGATTGTTGAGGACTAAGGGCTGAAGATTGAGGATTCAGGATTGAGGATTCAGAATTGAGGTCTGAGGACTGAGGATAGAGGATTGAAGATTGAGGATTGAGGATTGAGGATTGAGGATTGAAGACTCAGTATTGAGGATTGAGGATTGAGGATTGAGTACTGAAGATTGACTATTGATGACTGAGGATTGAGGATTGAGGATTGAGGACTGAGGATTGAGGATTGAGGATTGAAGATTGAATATTGATGACTGAAGATTGAGGATTGAGGATTGAGTGTTGTGGATTGAGGACGAGGACTGAGAGTTGAGTATTGATGTTCGAGGTCTGAGGATTGAGGATTGAGGATTGAGAATAGAGGATTGAGGATGGAGGATTGAAGATTGTGGATTTGGTGATGAGGATTGAAGAATGAGGATTGAGGATTGAGGATTGAGGATTGAGGATTGAAGATTGAGTATTGAGGATTGAAGATTGAATATTGATGATTGAAGATTGAGGATTGAGGATTGAGGGTTGTGTATTGAGGACGAGGACTAAGGGTTGAGTATTGATGTTTCAGGTCTGGGGATTGAGGATTGAGGATTGAGAATAGAGGATTGAGGATTGAGGATTAAAGATTGAGGATTTGGTGTTGAGGATTGAAGAGTGAGGATTGAGGATTGAGGATTGAGGATTGAGGATTGAAGATTGAGTATTGAGGCTTGAAGATTGAGGATTGAGGATTGAGGATTGAGGATTGAGGATTGAGGATTGAGGATTGAAGATTGAGTATTGATGATTGAAGATTGAGGTTTGAGGATTGAGGACTGAGGATTGAGGATTGAGGATTGAGGATTGAGGATTGAGGATTGAAAATTGAGGACTGGGAACTGAGCCTTGAGGGTTGAGTGATGAGAATTGATGTTTGTGGATAGAGATATGAAGATTGCAGATTGAGTATTGCGTATGGAAAACTCTGAACTGAGGATATTCTAGTGTGGATTGAGGATTGACATCTGATTGTTGAGGACTGAGGGCTGAAGATTGATGATTCAGGATTGAGGATTCAGGACTGTGGTTTGAGGACTGAAGATTGAGGATTGAGGATTGAAGATTGAGTATTGAGGATTGAAGATTGAGGATTGAGGATTGAGGATTGAGGATTGAGCATTGAGGATTGAGGATTGAGGACTGAGGATTGAAGATTGAGGATTGAGGATTGAGGATTAAAGGTTGAGCATTGAGGATTGAAGATTGAGGATTGATGATTGAGGATTGAGGATTGAGGACTCAGGATTGAGGACTGAGTATTGAAGATTGAGGATTGATGATTGAGGATTGAGGATAGAGGATTGAGGATTGAGTATTGGGGATTGAGGATTGAAGATTGAGGTTTGAGGATTGAGGATTAATGATTGGGTATTGAGGATTGAACATTGAGGACTGAGTGTTGAGGGTTGAGTGATGAGAATTGATGTTTGTGGATAGAGATTTGAAGATTGCAGATTGAGTATTGAGTATTTAATACTGTGAACTGAGGATATTCTATTGGGGATTGAGGATTGACAACTGATTGTTGAGGACTGAGGGCTGAAGATTGAGGATTCAGGATTGAGGATTCAGAATTGTGGTTTGAGGACTGAGGATTGAAGATTGAAGATTGAGTATTGAGGATTGAAGATTGAGGGTTGAGGATTGAGGATTGAGGATTAAGGATTGAGGATGAGGGCTGAGGGTTGAAGATTGAGGTTTGAGGACTCAGGACTGAGGATTGAGGATTGAGAATTGAGGATTGAGGATTGAGGATTGAAGATTGAGTATTCAGGATTGGAGATTGACGATTGACGATTGAGGATTGAGGATCGAGGATTGAGGATTGAGGATTGAAGATTGAGCATTGAGGATTGAAGATTGAGGATTGAGGATTGAGGATTGAGGATTGAGTATTGAGGATTGAGAATTGATGATTGAGGATTGGGGACTGAGTGTTGAGGGTTGAGTGATGAGGATTGATGTTTGTGGATAGAGATTTGAAGATTGCAGATTGAGTATTGAGTATCGAAACCTGTGAATTGAGGATATTCTATTGAGGATTGAGGATTGACAACTGATTGCTGAGGACTGAGGGCTGAAGATTGAGGATTCAGGGTTGAGGGTTCAGAATTGAGGTTTGAGGACTGATGATTGAGGATTGAGGATTGAGGATTGAAGATTGAAGATTGAGTATTCTGGATTGGAGATTGACGATTGAGGATTGAGGATTGAGGATCGAGGATTGAGGATTGAGGATTGAAGATTGAGTATTGAGAATTGAAGATTGAGGATTGGGGACTGAGTGTTGAGGGTTGAGTGATGAGGATTGATGTTTGTGGATAGAGATTTCAAGATTGCAGATTGAGTATTGAGTATCGAAACCTGTGAATTGAGGATATTCTATTGAGGATTGAGGATTGACAACTGATTGCTGAGGACTGAGGGCTGAAGATTGAGGATTCAGGGTTGAGGGTTCAGAATTGAGGTTTGAGGACTGAGGATTGAGGATTGAGGATTGAGGATTGAGGATTGGGTATTGAGGATTGAACATTGAGGATTGAGGATTGAGGATCGAGGATTGAGGATGATGGCTGAGGGTTGAGGAATGAGGTTTGAGGATTGAGGGCTGAGGATTGAGGATTGATGATTGAGTATTGAGGATTGAAGATTGAGGATTGAGGATTGAGGATTGAGGATTGAGGATTAAGGATTGAGGATTGAAAATTGAGGACTGGGGACTGAGTGTTGAGGGTTGAGTGATAAGAATTGGTGTTTGTGGATAGAGATTTAAAGATTGCAGAGTGAGTATTGAGTATTGAAAACTGTGAATTGATGATATTCTATTGAGGATTGAGAATTGACAACTGATTGTTGAGGACTGAGGGCTGAAGATTGAGGATTGAGGATTGGGGATTGAGGATTGAGGATCGAGGATTGAAGATTGAAGATTGGGTATTGAGGATTGAAAATTGAGTATTGAGGATTGAAGGTTGAGTGTTGAGGATTGAGGATTGAGGATTGAGGATTCAGGATTGTGGTTTGAGGACAGAGGATTGAGGCTTGAGGATTGAGGATTGAGGATTGAGGATTGAGGATTGAGGATTGAGGATTGAGGATTGAGGATTGAAGATTGAGGATTGGGTATTGAGGACTGAACATAGAGGATTGAGGATTGAGGATTGAGGATTGAGGACTGAAGATTGAATATTGATGATTGAAGATTGAGGATTGAGGATTGAGTGTTGTGGATTGGGTACCAGGACTGAGGGTTGAATATTGACGTTTGAGGTCTGAGGATTGAGGATTGAGGATTGAGGATTGAGGATTGATGATTGAGTACTGAAGATTGAGTATTGATGACTGAGGATTGAGGATTGAGGATTGAGGACTGAGGATTGAGGATTGAGTATTGAAGATTGAATATTGATGATTGAAGATTGAGGATTGAGGATTGAGTGTTGTGGATTGAGGACGAGGACTGAGGGTTGAGTATTGATGTTTGAGGTCTGAGGATTGAGGATTGAGGATTGAGAATAGAGGATTGAGGATGGAGGATTGAAGCTTGAGGATTTGGTGATGAGGATTGAAGAATGAGGATTGAGGATTGAGGATTGAGGATTGAGGATTGAGGATTGAAGATTGAGTATTGAGGATTGAAGATTGAGGATTGAGGATTGAGGATTGAGGATTGAGGATTGAGGATTGAGGATTGAGGATTGACAACTGATTGTTGAGGGCCGAGGGCTGAAGATTGAGGATACAGGATTGAAGATTCAGAATTGTGGTTTGAGGACTGAGGATTGAGGATTGAGGATTGAAGATTGAATATTGATGATTGAAGATTGAGGATTGAGGATTGAGGGTTGTGTATTGAGGACGAGGACAAAGGGTTGAGTATTGATGTTTGAGGTCTGAGGATTGAGGATTGAGGATTGAGAATAGAGGATTGAGGATTGAGGATTGAAGATTGAGGATTTGGTGTTGAGGATTGAAGAATGAGGATTGAGGATTGAGGATTGAGGATTGAGGATTGAAGATTGAGTATTGAGGATTGAAGATTGAGGTTTGAGGATTGAGGAATGAGGATTGAGGATTGAGGATTGAGGATCGAAGATTGAGTATTGATGAATGAAGATTGAGGATTGAGGATTGAGGACTGAGTATTGAGGATTGAAGATTGAGGATTCAGGATTGAGGATTGAGGATTGAGGAATGAGGATTGAGGATTGTGGGTTGTGGATTGGGGACCAGGACTGAGGGTTGAATATTGAGGTTTGAGGTCTGAGGATTGAGGATTGAGGATTGAGAATTGAGGATTGAGGATTGAGGATTGAAGATTGAGGATTGGGTATTGAGGATTGAAGAATGAGGACTGAGGATTGAGGATTGAGGATTGAGGATTGAAGATTGAGTATTGAGGATTGAAGGTTGAGGGTTGAGGATTGAGGATTGAGGATTGAGGATTCTGGATTGTGGTTTGAGGACAGAGGATTGAGGCTTGAGGATTGAGGATTGAGGATTGACGATTGACGATTGAGGATTGAGGATTGAAGATTGAGGATTGGGTATTGAGGACTGAACATTGAGGATTGAGGATTGAGTATTGAGGATTGAGGACTGAAGATTGAATATTGATGATTGAAGATTGAGGATTGAGGATTGAGTGTTGTGGATTGGGGACCAGGACTGAGGCTTGAATATTGACGTTTGAGGTCTGAGGATTGAGGATTGAGGATTGAGAATCGAGGATTGAGGATTGAGGATTGAAGATTGAGGATTGGGTATTGAGGATTGAAGAATGAGGACTGAGGATTGAAGATTGAAGATTGAGGATTGTGGATTGAGGATTGAGGATTGAGTATCGAAAATTGAGGATTGGGCATTGAGGATTGACGATTGAGGATTGAGTATTGAGGATTGAGAATTGAGGATTGAGGATTGAATACTGAGTATTGAGGATTGAAGATTGAGAATTGAGGATAGAGGATTGAGGGTTGAAGATGAGGGCTGAGGGTTGAGGATTGAGGTTTGAGGACTGAGGATTGAGGATTGAGGATTGAGAGTTGAGGATTGAGGATTGACGATTGAGGATTGAGGATTGAGTATTGAAGATTGAGTATAGAGGGTTGAAGATTGAGGATTGAGGGTTGAGGATTGAGGATTGAGGATTGAGGATTGAGGATTGAAGATTGAGTATTGATGATTGAAGATTGAGGATTGAGGATTGAGGACTGAGTATTGAGGATTGAAGATTGAGGATTCAGGATTGAGAATTGAGGATTGAGGAATGAGGATTGAGGATTGGGGGTTGTGGATTGGGGACCAGGACTGAGGGTTGAATATTGATGTTTGAGGTCTGAGGATTGAGGATTGAGGATTGAGAATTGGGGATTGAGGATTGAGGAATGAAGATTGAATATTGATGATTGAAGATTGAGGATTGAGGATTGAGGATTAATGATTGAGTATTGAGGATTGAAGATTGAGAATTGAGGATTGAGGATTGAACATTGAGGACTGAGTGTTGAGGGCTGAGATATGAGAATTGATGTTTGTGGATAGAGATTTGAAGATTGCAGATTGAGTATTGAGTATTGAAACCTGTGAATTGAGGATATTCTATTGAGGATTGAGGATTGAAAACTGATTGTTGAGGACTGAGGGCTGAAGATTGAGGATTCAGGATTCAGGATTCAGAATTGAGGTTTGAGGACTGAGGATTGAGGATTGAGGATTGAGGATTGAGGATTGAGGATTGAGGATTGAAGACTCAGTATTGAGGATTGAAGATTGAGGATTGAGGATTGAGGATTGAGGATTGAGGATTGATGATTGAGGATTGAGTACTGATGATTGAGTATTGATGACTGAGGCTTGAGGCTTGAGGATTGAGGACTGAGGATTGAGGATTGAGGATTGATGATTGAATATTGATGATTGAAGATTGAGGATTGAGGATTGAGTGTTGTGGATTGAGGACGAGGACTGAGGGTTGAGTATTGATGTTTGAGGTCTGAGGATTGAGGATTGAGGATTGAGAATAGAGGATTGAGGATGGAGGATTGAAGATTGAGGATTTGGTGATGAGGATTGAAGAATGAGGATTGAGGATTGAGGATTGAGGATTGAGGATTGAAGATTGAGTATTGAGGATTGAAGATTGTGGATTGAGGATTGAGGATTGAGGATTGAGGATTGAGGATTGAGGATTGAGGATTGACAACAGATTGTTGAGGACTGAGGGCTGAAGATTGAGGATTCAGGATTGAGGATTCAGAATTGAGGTTTGAGGACTGAGGATTGAGGATTGAGGATTGAAGATTGAATATTGATAATTGAAGATTGAGGATTGAGGATTGAGGGTTGTGTATTGAGGACGAGGACTAAGGGTTGAGTATTGATGTTTGAGGTCTGAGGATTGAGGATTGAGGATTGAGAATAGAGGATTGAGAATTGAGGACTGAAGATTGAGGATTTGGTGTTGAGGATTGAAGAATGAGGATTGAGGATTGAGTATTGAAGGTTGAGGATTGACGATTGAGGATTGAGGATTGCGGATTGGCGATTGAGGATTGAGGATTGAGGGTTGAAGGTTGAGCGTTGAGGATTGAAGGTTGAGGATTGACGATTCAGGATTGAGGATTGAGGATGATGGCTGAGGTTTGAGGTTTGAGGTTTGAGTATTGAATCCTGAGATTTCAGGATGTTCTATTGAGTATTGAGAATTGAGGATTGATGCTTTAGTATTGAGGATGCAGGATTGATGATTGAGGATTGAGTACTGAAGATTGAGGATTGATGATTGAGTATTTAGGATTGAGGATTGAGGATTGAGGATTGAGGATTGAGGATTGAAAATTGAGTATTGAGGATTGAAGGTTGAGGACTGAGGAATAAGGATTGAGGTTTGAGGATTGAGGATTGAGGATTGAGGATTGAAGCTTACGTGCTGAGGATTGAGGGTAGAAGATTGAGGATTGAGTATTGAGGATTGAGGATGAGGGCTGAGGTTTGATGTTTGAGGTTTGATTATTGAATCCTGAGAATTCAGGATATTCTATTGAGTATTGAGAATTGAGGATTGATGGTTGAGTATTGAGACTGAGGATTGAGGATTGAAGATTGTGTATTGATGATTGAAGATTGAGGATTGAGGATTGAGTGTTGAGGGTTGAGGACGAGGACTGACGGTTGAGGATTGATGTTTGAGGATTGTGGGTTGAGGACTGACGACTGAGGATAGAGGATTGAGGATGGAGCATTGAGGATTGAAGATTGAGGACTGGGGATTGAGGATTAAAGATTGAGGATTAAGGATTGAGGATTGGGGACTGAGGATATAGGATTGAATACTGATTATTGAGGATTGAAGATTGAGGATTGAGGATTGAGGATTGAGAATGGAGAATTGAGGATAAGGACTGAGGGTTGAGGGTTGAGGTTTGAGGAATGAGGATTGAGGATTGAGGATTGAGGATTGAAGATTGAGTATTGATGATTGAAGATTGAGGATTGAGGATTGAGGGTTGAGGATTGAGGACGATGACTGACGGTTGAGGATTGTGGTTTGAGGATTGAGGATTGAGGATTGAGAATTGAGGACGAGGACTGAGGTTTGAGGATTGAGGTTTGAGGAAAGAGGATTGAGGATTGAGGATTGCGGATTGAGGATTGAGGATTGAGTATTGAAGGTTGAGGATTGATGACTGAGGATTGAGGATTGCGGATTGACGATTGAGGATTGGGGATTGAGGGTTGAATGTTGAGTGTTGAGGATTGAATGTTGAGGACTGACGATTGAGGATTGAGGATTGAGGATGATGGCTGCGGTTTGAGGTTTGAGGTTTGAGTATTGAATCCTGAGAATTCAGGATGTTCTATTGAGTGTTGAGAATTGAGGATTGATGGTTTAGTATTGAGGATTCAGGATTGAGGATTGAGGATTGAGTATTGAAGATTGAGGATTGATGATTGAGGATTTAGGATTGAGGATTGGGGATTGAGGATTGAGGATTGAAAATTGAGTATTGAGGATTGAAGATTGAGGACTGAGGAATAAGGACTGAGGATTGAGGATGAGGACTGATGGTTGAGTATTGATGTCTGAGGTCTGAGGATTGAGGATTGAGGACTGAGAATTGAGGATTGAGGATTGAGTATTGAAAATTGAGGATTGGGTATTGAGGATTGAAGAATGAGGATTGAGTATTGAGGATTGAGGATTGAGGATTGAAGATTGAGTATTGAGGATTGAGGATTGAGGATTGAGGACTGAGTATTGAGGATTGAGGATTCAGGGTTGAGGATTGAGGATTGAAGATTGAGTATTGAGGATTGGAGATTGAGGATTGTGGATTGAGGATTGAGGATTGAGTATCGAAAATTGAGGATTGGGCATTGAGGATTGAAGATTGAGGATTGAGTATTGAGGATTGAGAATTGAGGATTGAGGATTGAATATTGAGTATTGAGGATTGAAGATTGAGAATTGAGGATTGAGGATTGAGGACTGAAGATGAGGGCTGAGGGTTGAGGATTGATGTTTGAGGACTGACGATTGAGGATTGAAGATTGAGGATTGGGCATTGAGGACTAAACATTGAGGATTGAGGATTGAGGATTGAGGATTGAGGACTGAAGATTGAATATTGATGATTGAAGATTGAGGATTGAGGATTGAGTGTTGTGGATTGGGGACCAGGACTGAGGCTTGAATATTGAGGTTTGAGGTCTGAGGATTGAGGATTGAGGATTGAGAATTGAGGATTGAGGATTGAGGATTGAAGATTGAGGATTGGGTATTGAGGATTGAAGAATGAGGACTGAGGATTGAAGATTGAAGATTGAGGATTGTGGATAGAGGATTGAGGATTGAGTATCGAAAATTGAGGATTGGGCATTGAGGATTGACGATTGGGGATTGAGTATTGAGGATTGAGAATTGAGGATTGAGGATTGAATATTGAGTATTGAGGATTGAAGATTGAGAATTGAGGATAGAGGATTGAGGGTTGAAGATGAGGGCTGAGGGTTGAGGATTGAGGTTTGAGGACTGAGGATTGAGGATTGAGGATTGAGAGTTGAGGATTGAGGATTGAGGATTGAGGATTGAGGATTGAGGATTGAAGATTGAGTATTGAGGATTGAAGATTGAGGATTGAGGATTGAGGATTGAGGATTGAGGATTGAGGATTGAGGATTGAAGATTGAGTATTGATGATTGAAGATTGAGGATTGAGGATTGAGGACTGAGTATTGAGGATTGAAGATTGAGGATTCAGGATTGAGGATTGAGGATTGAGGAATGAGGAATGAGGATTGGGGGTTGTGGATTGGGGACCAGGACTGAGGGTTGAATATTGATGTTTGAGGTCTGAGGATTGAGGATTGAGGATTGAGAATTGAGGATTGAGGATTGAGGGTTGAAGATTGATGATTGGGTGTTGAGGATTGAAGAATGAGAATTGAGGATTGAGGATTGAGGCCTGAGGATTGAGAATTGAGAACTGTGGATGAGGACTGAGGGCTGAGGGTTGAGGTTTGAGGAATGAGGACTGACGATTGAGGATTGAGGATTGAAGTTTGAGTATTGAGGATTGAGTATTGAGGATTGAAGATTGAGGATTGAGGATTGAGGATTGAGGATTGAGGATTGATGATTGAGTACTGAAGATTGAGTATTGATGACTGAGGATTGAGGATTGAGGATTGAGGATTGAGGATTGAGGATTGAGGATTGAAGACTCAGTATTGAGGATTGAAGATTGAGGATTGAGGATTGAGGATTGAGGATTGAGGATTGATGATTGAGGATTGAGTACTGATGATTGAGTATTGATGACTGTGGCTTGAGGCTTGAGGATTGAGGACTGAGGATTGAGGATTGAGGATTGATGATTGAATATTGATGATTGAAGATTGAGGATTGAGGATTGAGTGTTGTGGATTGAGGACGAGGACTGAGGGTTGAGTATTGATGTTTGAGGTCTGAGGATTGAGGATTGAGGATTGAGAATAGAGGATTGAGGATGGAGGATTGAAGATTGAGGATTTGGTGATGAGGATTGAAGAATGAGGATTGAGGATTGAGGATTGAGGATTGAGGATTGAAGATTGAGTATTGAGGATTGAAGATTGTGGATTGAGGATTGAGGATTGAGGATTGAGGATTGAGGATTGAGAATTGGGGATTGACAACCGATTGTTGAGGACTGAGGGCTGAAGATTGAGGATTCAGGATTGAGGATTCAGAATTGAGGTTTGAGGACTGAGGATTGAGGATTGAGGATTGAAGATTGAATATTGATAATTGAAGATTGAGGATTGAGGATTGAGGGTTGTGTATTGAGGACGAGGACTAAGGGTTGAGTATTGATGTTTGCGGTCTGAGGATTGAGGATTGAGGATTGAGAATAGAGGATTGAGAATTGAGGATTGAAGATTGAGGATTTGGTGTTGAGGATTGAAGAATGAGGATTGAGGGTTGAGGATTGAGGATTGAGGATTGAAGATTGGGTATTGAGGATTGAAGTTTGAGGATTGAGGGTTGAGGATTGAGGATTGAGGATTGAGGATTGAGGATTGAAGATTGAGGATTGAGGATTGAGGATTAATGATTGGGTATTGAGGATTGAACATTGAGGACTGAGAGTTGAGGGTTGAGTGATGAGAATTGATGTTTGTGGATAGAGGTTTGAAGATTGCAGATTGAGTATTGAGTATTTAATACTGTGAACTGAGGATATTCTATTGAGGATTGAGGATTGACAACTGATTGTTGAGAACTGAGGGCTGAAGATTGAGGATTCAGGGTTGAGGGTTCAGAATTGAGGTTTGAGGACTGAGGATTGAGGATTGAGGATTGAGAATTGAGGATTGAGTATTGAGGATTGAAGATTGGGTATTGAGGATTGAAGATTGAGGATTGCGGATTGAGGATTGAAGATTGAGTATTGAGGATTGAAGATTGAGGATTGAGGATTGAGGATTGAGGATTGAGGACTGAGGATTGAGTATTGAGTATTGAGCATTGAGGATTGAAGATTGAGGACTGTTGATTGAGGATTGAAGATTGAGGATTAAGGATTGAGGATTGAGGATTGAGGTTTGAGGAATGAGGATTGAGGATTGGGGATTGAGGATTGAGGATTGAGGATTGAGTATTGAAGGTTGAGGATTCATGACTGAGGATTGAGGATTGCGGATTGACGATTGAGGATTGAGGATTGAGGATTGAGGGTTGAAGGTTGAGCGTTGAGGATTGAAGGTTGAGGATTGACGATTCAGGATTGAGGATTGAGGATGATGGCTGAGGTTTGAGGTTTGAGGTTTGAGTATTGAATCCTGAGAATTCAGGATGTTCCATTGAGTATTGAGAATTGAGGATTGATGCTTTAGTATTGAGGATTCAGGATTGATGATTGAGGATTGAGTACTGAAGATTGAGGATTGATGATTGAGTATTTAGGATTGAGGATTGAGGATTGAGGATTGAGGATTGAGGATTGAGAATTGAGTATTGAGGATTGAAGGTTGAGGACTGAGGAATAAGGATTGAGGATTGAGGATTGAGGATTGAGGATTGAGGATTGAGGATTGAAGTTTACGTGCTGAGGATTGAGGTTAGAAGATTGAGGATTGAGTATTGAGGATTGAGGATGAGGGCTGAGGTTTGATGCTTGAGGTTTGAGTATTGAATCCTGAGAATTCAGGATATTCTATTGAGTATTGAGAATTGAGGATTGATGGTTGAGTATTGAGACTGAGGATTGAGGATTGAAGATTGTGTATTGATGATTGAAGATTGAGGATTGAGGATTGAGTGTTGAGGGTTGAGGACGAGGACTGACGGTTGAGGATTGACGTTTGAGGATTGTGGGTTGAGGACTGACGACTGAGGATAGAGGATTGAGGATGGAGCATTGAGGATTGAAGATTGAGGACTGGGGATTGAGGATTAAAGATTGAGGATTAAGGATTGAGGATTGGGGACTGAGGATATAGGATTGAATATTGATTATTGAGGATTGAAGATTGAGGATTGAGGATTGAGGATTGAGAATGGAGAATTGAGGATAAGGACTGAGGGTTGAGGGTTGAGGGTTGAGGTTTGAGGAATGAGGATTGAGGATTGAGGATTGAGGATTGAAGATTGAGTATCGATGATTGAAGATCGAGGATTGAGGATTGAGGGTTGAGGATTGAGGACGATGACTGACGGTTGAGGATTGTGGTTTGAGGATTGAGGATTGAGGGTTGAGAATTGAGGACGAGGACCGAGGTTTGAGGATTGAGGTTTGAGGAAAGAGGATTGAGGATTGAGGATTGCGGATTGAGGATTGAGGATTGAGTATTGATGGTTGAGGATTGAGGATTGAGGACTGAGTATTGAGGATTGAAGATTGAGGATTCAGGATTGAGGATTGAGGATTGAGGAATGAGGAATGAGGATTGGGGGTTGTGGATTGGGGACCAGGACTGAGGGTTGAATATTGATGTTTGAGGTCTGAGGATTGAGGATTGAGGATTGAGAATTGAGGATTGAGGATTGAGGGTTGAAGATTGATGATTGGGTGTTGAGGATTGAAGAATGAGAATTGAGGATTGAGGATTGAGGCCTGAGGATTGAGAATTGAGAACTGTGGATGAGGACTGAGGGCTGAGGGTTGAGGTTTGAGGAATGAGGACTGACGATTGGGGATTGAGGATTGAAGTTTGAGTATTGAGGATTGAGTATTGAGGATTGAAGATTGAGGATTGAGGATTGAGGATTGAGGATTGAGGATTGATGATTGAGTACTGAAGATTGAGTATTGATGACTGAGGATTGAGGATTGAGGATTGAGGATTGAGGATTGAGGATTGAGGATTGAAGACTCAGTATTGAGGATTGAAGATTGAGGATTGAGGATTGAGGATTGAGGATTGAGGATTGATGATTGAGGATTGAGTACTGATGATTGAGTATTGATGACTGTGGCTTGAGGCTTGAGGATTGAGGACTGAGGATTGAGGATTGAGGATTGATGATTGAATATTGATGATTGAAGATTGAGGATTGAGGATTGAGTGTTGTGGATTGAGGACGAGGACTGAGGGTTGAGTATTGATGTTTGAGGTCTGAGGATTGAGGATTGAGGATTGAGAATAGAGGATTGAGGATGGAGGATTGAAGATTGAGGATTTGGTGATGAGGATTGAAGAATGAGGATTGAGGATTGAGGATTGAGGATTGAGGATTGAAGATTGAGTATTGAGGATTGAAGATTGTGGATTGAGGATTGAGGATTGAGGATTGAGGATTGAGGATTGAGAATTGGGGATTGACAACCGATTGTTGAGGACTGAGGGCTGAAGATTGAGGATTCAGGATTGAGGATTCAGAATTGAGGTTTGAGGACTGAGGATTGAGGATTGAGGATTGAAGATTGAATATTGATAATTGAAGATTGAGGATTGAGGATTGAGGGTTGTGTATTGAGGACGAGGACTAAGGGTTGAGTATTGATGTTTGCGGTCTGAGGATTGAGGATTGAGGATTGAGAATAGAGGATTGAGAATTGAGGATTGAAGATTGAGGATTTGGTGTTGAGGATTGAAGAATGAGGATTGAGGGTTGAGGATTGAGGATTGAGGATTGAAGATTGGGTATTGAGGATTGAAGTTTGAGGATTGAGGGTTGAGGATTGAGGATTGAGGATTGAGGATTGAGGATTGAAGATTGAGGATTGAGGATTGAGGATTAATGATTGGGTATTGAGGATTGAACATTGAGGACTGAGAGTTGAGGGTTGAGTGATGAGAATTGATGTTTGTGGATAGAGGTTTGAAGATTGCAGATTGAGTATTGAGTATTTAATACTGTGAACTGAGGATATTCTATTGAGGATTGAGGATTGACAACTGATTGTTGAGGACTGAGGGCTGAAGATTGAGGATTCAGGGTTGAGGGTTCAGAATTGAGGTTTGAGGACTGAGGATTGAGGATTGAGGATTGAGAATTGAGGATTGAGTATTGAGGATTGAAGATTGGGTATTGAGGATTGAAGATTGAGGATTGCGGATTGAGGATTGAAGATTGAGTATTGAGGATTGAAGATTGAGGATTGAGGATTGAGGATTGAGGATTGAGGACTGAGGATTGAGTATTGAGTATTGAGCATTGAGGATTGAAGATTGAGGACTGTTGATTGAGGATTGAAGATTGAGGATTAAGGATTGAGGATTGAGGATTGAGGTTTGAGGAATGAGGATTGAGGATTGGGGATTGAGGATTGAGGATTGAGGATTGAGTATTGAAGGTTGAGGATTCATGACTGAGGATTGAGGATTGCGGATTGACGATTGAGGATTGAGGATTGAGGATTGAGGGTTGAAGGTTGAGCGTTGAGGATTGAAGGTTGAGGATTGACGATTCAGGATTGAGGATTGAGGATGATGGCTGAGGTTTGAGGTTTGAGGTTTGAGTATTGAATCCTGAGAATTCAGGATGTTCCATTGAGTATTGAGAATTGAGGATTGATGCTTTAGTATTGAGGATTCAGGATTGATGATTGAGGATTGAGTACTGAAGATTGAGGATTGATGATTGAGTATTTAGGATTGAGGATTGAGGATTGAGGATTGAGGATTGAGGATTGAGAATTGAGTATTGAGGATTGAAGGTTGAGGACTGAGGAATAAGGATTGAGGATTGAGGATTGAGGATTGAGGATTGAGGATTGAGGATTGAAGTTTACGTGCTGAGGATTGAGGTTAGAAGATTGAGGATTGAGTATTGAGGATTGAGGATGAGGGCTGAGGTTTGATGCTTGAGGTTTGAGTATTGAATCCTGAGAATTCAGGATATTCTATTGAGTATTGAGAATTGAGGATTGATGGTTGAGTATTGAGACTGAGGATTGAGGATTGAAGATTGTGTATTGATGATTGAAGATTGAGGATTGAGGATTGAGTGTTGAGGGTTGAGGACGAGGACTGACGGTTGAGGATTGACGTTTGAGGATTGTGGGTTGAGGACTGACGACTGAGGATAGAGGATTGAGGATGGAGCATTGAGGATTGAAGATTGAGGACTGGGGATTGAGGATTAAAGATTGAGGATTAAGGATTGAGGATTGGGGACTGAGGATATAGGATTGAATATTGATTATTGAGGATTGAAGATTGAGGATTGAGGATTGAGGATTGAGAATGGAGAATTGAGGATAAGGACTGAGGGTTGAGGGTTGAGGGTTGAGGTTTGAGGAATGAGGATTGAGGATTGAGGATTGAGGATTGAAGATTGAGTATCGATGATTGAAGATCGAGGATTGAGGATTGAGGGTTGAGGATTGAGGACGATGACTGACGGTTGAGGATTGTGGTTTGAGGATTGAGGATTGAGGGTTGAGAATTGAGGACGAGGACCGAGGTTTGAGGATTGAGGTTTGAGGAAAGAGGATTGAGGATTGAGGATTGCGGATTGAGGATTGAGGATTGAGTATTGATGGTTGAGGATTGAGGATTGAGGACTGAGTATTGAGGATTGAGGATTCAGGGTTGAGGATTGAGGATTGAAGATTGAGTATTGAGGATTGGAGATTGAGGATTGTGGATTGAGGATTGAGTATTGATGATTGAAGATTGAGGATTGAGGATTGAGGACTGAGTATTCAGGATTGAAGATTGAGGATTCAGGATTGAGGATTGAGGATTGAGGAATGAGGAATGAGGATTGGGGGTTGTGGATTGGGGACCAGGACTGAGGGTTGAATATTGATGTTTGAGGTCTGAGGATTGAGGATTGAGGATTGAGAATTGAGGATTGAGGATTGAGGGTTGAAGATTGATGATTGGGTGTTGAGGATTGAAGAATGAGGATTGAGGATTGAGGATTGAGGCCTGAGGATTGAGAATTGAGAACTGTGGATGAGGACTGAGGGCTGAGGGTTGAGGTTTGAGGAATGAGGACTGACGATTGAGGATTGAGGATTGAAGATTGAGTATTGAGGATTGAGTATTGAGGATTGAAGATTGAGGATTGAGGATTGAGGATTGAGGATTGAGGATTGATGATTGAGTACTGAAGATTGAGTATTGATGACTGAGGATTGAGGATTGAGGATTGAGGATTGAGGATTGAGGATTGAGGATTGAAGACTCAGTATTGAGGATTGAAGATTGAGGATTGAGGATTGAGGATTGAGGATTGAGGATTGATGATTGAGGATTGAGTACTGATGATTGAGTATTGATGACTGTGGCTTGAGGCTTGAGGATTGAGGACTGAGGATTGAGGATTGAGGATTGATGATTGAATATTGATGATTGAAGATTGAGGATTGAGGATTGAGTGTTGTGGATTGAGGACGAGGACTGAGGGTTGAGTATTGATGTTTGAGGTCTGAGGATTGAGGATTGAGGATTGAGAATAGAGGATTGAGGATGGAGGATTGAAGATTGAGGATTTGGTGATGAGGATTGAAGAATGAGGATTGAGGATTGAGGATTGAGGATTGAGGATTGAAGATTGAGTATTGAGGATTGAAGATTGTGGATTGAGGATTGAGGATTGAGGATTGAGGATTGAGGATTGAGGATTGGGGATTGACAACCGATTGTTGAGGACTGAGGGCTGAAGATTGAGGATTCAGGATTGAGGATTCAGAATTGAGGTTTGAGGACTGAGGATTGAGGATTGAGGATTGAAGATTGAATATTGATAATTGAAGATTGAGGATTGAGGATTGAGGGTTGTGTATTGAGGACGAGGACTAAGGGTTGAGTATTGATGTTTGAGGTCTGAGGATTGAGGATTGAGGATTGAGAATAGAGGATTGAGAATTGAGGATTGAAGATTGAGGATTTGGTGTTGAGGATTGAAGAATGAGGATTGAGGGTTGAGGATTGAGGATTGAGGATTGAAGATTGGGTATTGAGGATTGAAGTTTGAGGATTGAGGGTTGAGGATTGAGGATTGAGGATTGAGGATTGAGGATTGAAGATTGAGGATTGAGGATTGAGGATTAATGATTGGGTATTGAGGATTGAACATTGAGGACTTAGAGTTGAGGGTTGAGTGATGAGAATTGATGTTTGTGGATAGAGGTTTGAAGATTGCAGATTGAGTATTGAGTATTTAATACTGTGAACTGAGGATATTCTATTGAGGATTGAGGATTGACAACTGATTGTTGAGGACTGAGGGCTGAAGATTGAGGATTCAGGGTTGAGGGTTCAGAATTGAGGTTTGAGGACTGAGGATTGAGGATTGAGGATTGAGAATTGAGGATTGAGTATTGAGGATTGAAGATTGGGTATTGAGGATTGAAGATTGAGGATTGAGGATTGAGGATTGAAGATTGAGTATTGAGGATTGAAGATTGAGGATTGAGGATTGAGGATTGAGGATTGAGGACTGAGGATTGAGTATTGAGTATTGAGCATTGAGGATTGAAGATTGAGGACTGTTGATTGAGGATTGAAGATTGAGGATTAAGGATTGAGGATTGAGGATTGAGGTTTGAGGAATGAGGATTGAGGATTGGGGATTGAGGATTGAGGATTGAGGATTGAGTATTGAAGGTTGAGGATTCATGACTGAGGATTGAGGATTGCGGATTGACGATTGAGGATTGAGGATTGAGGGTTGAAGGTTGAGCGTTGAGGATTGAGGATTGAGGATGATGGCTGAGGTTTGAGGTTTGAGGTTTGAGTATTGAATCCTGAGAATTCAGGATGTTCCATTGAGTATTGAGAATTGAGGATTGATGCTTTAGTATTGAGGATTCAGGATTGATGATTGAGGATTGAGTACTGAAGATTGAGGATTGATGATTGAGTATTTAGGATTGAGGATTGAGGATTGAGGATTGAGGATTGAGGATTGAGAATTGAGTATTGAGGATTGAAGGTTGAGGACTGAGGAATAAGGATTGAGGATTGAGGATTGAGGATTGAGGATTGAGGATTGAGGATTGAAGTTTACGTGCTGAGGATTGAGGGTAGAAGATTGAGGATTGAGTATTGAGGATTGAGGATGAGGGCTGAGGTTTGATGCTTGAGGTTTGAGTATTGAATCCTGAGAATTCAGGATATTCTATTGAGTATTGAGAATTGAGGATTGATGGTTGAGTATTGAGACTGAGGATTGAGGATTGAAGATTGTGTATTGATGATTGAAGATTGAGGATTGAGGATTGAGTGTTGAGGGTTGAGGACGAGGACTGACGGTTGAGGATTGATGTTTGAGGATTGTGGGTTGAGGACTGACGACTGAGGATAGAGGATTGAGGATGGAGCATTGAGGATTGAAGATTGAGGACTGGGGATTGAGGATTAAAGATTGAGGATTAAGGATTGAGGATTGGGGACTGAGGATATAGGATTGAATATTGATTATTGAGGATTGAAGATTGAGGATTGAGGATTGAGGATTGAGAATGGAGAATTGAGGATAAGGACTGAGGGTTGAGGGTTGAGGGTTGAGGTTTGAGGAATGAGGATTGAGGATTGAGGATTGAGGATTGAAGATTGAGTATCGATGATTGAAGATTGAGGATTGAGGATTGAGGGTTGAGGATTGAGGACGATGACTGACGGTTGAGGATTGTGGTTTGAGGATTGAGGATTGAGGGTTGAGAATTGAGGACGAGGACCGAGGTTTGAGGATTGAGGTTTGAGGAAAGAGGATTGAGGATTGAGGATTGCGGATTGCGGATTGAGGATTGAGGATTGAGTATTGATGGTTGAGGATTGATGACTGAGGATTGAGGATTGCGGATTGACGATTGAGGATTGGGGATTGAGGGTTGAATGTTGAGTGTTGAGGATTGAAAGTTGAGGACTGACGATTGAGGATTGAGGATTGAGGATGATGGCTTAGGTTTGAGGTTTGAGGTTTGAGTATTGAATCCTGAGAATTCAGGATGTTCTATTGAGTGTTGAGAATTGAGGATTGATGGTTTAGTATTGAGGATTCAGGATTGAGGATTGAGGATTGAGTATTGAAGATTGAGGATTGATGATTGAGGATTTAGGATTGAGGATTGGGGATTGAGGATTGAGGATTGAAAATTGAGTATTGAGGATTGAAGATTGAGGACTGAGGAATAAGGATTGAGGATTGAGGATGAGGACTGAGGGTTGAATATTGATGTCTGAGGTCAGAGGATTGAGGATTGAGGATTGAGAATTGAGGATTGAGGATTGAGTATTGAAAATTGAGGATTGGGTATTGAGGATTGAAGAATGAGGATTGAGGATTGAGGATTGAGGATTGAGGATTGACGATTGAGTATTGAGGATTGAGGATTGAGGATTGAGGACTGAGGATTGAGGATTGAGGATTCAGGGTTGAGGATTGAGGATTGAAGATTGGGTATTGAGGATTGGAGATTGAGGACTGTGGATTGAGGATTGAGGATTGAGTATCGAAAATTGAGGATTGGGCATTGAGGATTGACGATTGAGGATTGAGGATTGAGGATTGAGGATTGACAACTGATTGTTGAGGGCTGAGGGCTGAAGATTGAGGATACAGGATTGAAGATTCAGAATTGAGGTTTGAGGACTGAGGATTGAGGATTGAGGATTGAAGATTGAATATTGATGATTGAAGATTGAGGATTGAGGATTGAGGGTTGTGTATTGAGGACGAGGACAAAGGGTTGAGTATTGATGTTTGAGGTCTGAGGATTGAGGATTGAGGATTGAGAACAGAGGATTGAGGATTGAGGGTTGAAGATTGAGGATTTGGTGTTGAGGATTGAAGAATGAGGATTGAGGATTGAGGATTGAGGATTGAGGATTGAAGGTTGAGTATTGAGGATTGAAGATTGAGGTTTGAGGATTGAGGAATGAGGATTGAGGATTGAGGATTGAGGATTGAAGATTGAGTATTGATGATTGAAGATTGAGGATTGAGGATTGAGGACTGAGTATTGAGGATTGAAGATTGAGGATTCAGGATTGAGGATTGAGGATTGAGGAATGAGGATTGAGGATTGTGGGTTGTGGATTGGGGACCAGTACTGAGGGTTGAATATTGATGTTTGAGGTCTGAGGATTGAGGATTGAGGATTGAGAATTGAGGATTGAGGATTGAGGATTGAAGATTGAGGATTGGGTATTGAGGATTGAAGAATGAGGACTGAGGATTGATGATTGAGGATTGAGGATTGAAGATTGAGTATTGAGGATTGAAGGTTGAGGGTTGAGGATTGAGGATTGAGGATTGAGGATTCAGGATTGTGGTTTGAGGACAGAGGATTGAGGTTTGAGGATTGAGGATTGAGGATTGACGATTGAGGATTGAGGATTGAGGATTGAAGATTGAGGATTGGGTATTGAGGACTGAACATTGAGGATTGAGGATTGAGGATTGAGGATTGAGGACTGAAGATTGAATATAGATGATTGAAGATTGAGGATTGAGGATTGAGTGTTGGGGATTGGGGACCAGGACTGAGGCTTGAATATTGACGTTTGAGGTCTGAGGATTGAGGATTGAGTATTGAGAATTGAGGATTGAGGATTGAGGATTGAAGATTGAGGATTGGGTATTGAGGATAGAAGAATGAGGACTGAGGATTGAAGATTGAAGATTGAGGATTGTGGTTTGAGGATTGAGGATTGAGTATCGAAAATTGAGGATTGGGCATTGAGGATTGACGATTGAGGATTGAGTATTGAGGATTGAATATTGAGTATTGAGGATTGAAGGTTGAGAATTGAGGGTAGAGGGTTGAGGGTTGAAGATGAGGGCTGAGGGTTGAGGATTGAGGTTTGAGGACTGAGGATTGAGGATTGAGGATTGAGAGTTGAGGATTGAGGATTGAGGATTGAGGATTGAGGATTGAGGATTGAAGATTGAGTATTGAGGATTGAAGATTGAGGATTGAGGATTGAGGATTGAGGATTGAGGATTGAGGATTGAGGATTGAAGATTGAATATAGATGATTGAAGATTGAGGATTGAGGATTGAGTGTTGGGGATTGGGGACCAGGACTGAGGCTTGAATATTGACGTTTGAGGTCTGAGGATTGAGGATTGAGGATTGAGAATTGAGGATTGAGGATTGAGGGTTGAAGATTGATGATTGGGTATTGAGGATTGAAGAATGAGGATTGAGGATTGAGGATTGAGGCCTGAGGATTGAGAATTGAGAACTGAGGATGAGGACTGAGGGCTGAGGGTTGAGGTTTGAGGAATGAGGACTGACGATTGAGGATTGAGGATTGAAGATTGAGTATTGAGGATTGAAGATTGTGGATTGAGGATTGAGGATTGAGGATTGAGGATTGAAGATTGAGGATTGGGGACTGAGTGTTGAGGGCTGAGTGATGAGAATTGATGTTTGTGGATAGAGATTTGAAGATTGCAGATTGAGTATTGCGTATGGAAAACTCTGAACTGAGGATATTCTAGTGAGGATTGAGGATTGACAACTGATTGTTGAGGACTGAGGGCTGAAGATTGAGGATTCAGGATTGAGGATTCAGGATTGTGGTTTGAGGACAGAGGATTGAGGATTGAGGATTGAGGATTGAGGATTGAGGATTGAGTGCTGAAGATTGAGTATTGATGACTGAGGATTGAGGATTGAGGATTGTGGATTGAGGATTGAGGATTGAGGATTGAAGATTGAGTATTGAGGATTGAAGATTGAGGATTGAGTATTGAGGATCGAGGATTGAGAATGAGGGCTGAGGGTTGAGGGTTGAGGTTTGAGGATTGAGGACTGAGGATTGAGGATTGATGATTGAGTATTGAGGATTGAAGATTGAGGATTGAGGATTGAGGATTGAGGATTGAGGATTGAGGATTGAAAATTGAGGACTGGGGACTGAGGGTTGAGGGTTGAGTGATGAGAATTGATGTTTGTGGATAGAGATTTGAAGATTGCAGATTGAGTATTGAGTATTTAATACTCTGAACAGAGGATATTCTATTGGGGATTGAGGATTGACAACTGATTGTTGAGGACTGAGGGCTGAAGATTGAGGATTCAGGATTGAGGATTCAGAATTGTGGTTTGAGGACTGAGGATTGAAGATTGAAAATTGAGTATTGAGGATTGAAGATTGAGGGTTGAGGATTGAGGATTGAGGATTGAGGATTGTGGATGAGGGCTGAGGGTTGAAGATTGAGGTTTGAGGACTCAGGACTGAGGATTGAGGATTGAGAATTGAGGATTGAGGATTGAGGATTGAAGATTCAGGATAGGGTATTGAGGATTGGAGAATGAGGATTGAGGATGGGCGATTGAGGATTGAGGATTGAAGATTGAGTATTCAGGATTGGAGATTGACGATTGAGGATTGAGGGTTGTGGATCGAGGATTGAGGTTTGAGGATTGAAGATTGAGTATTGAGGATTGAAGATTGACGATTGAGGATTGAGGATTGAGGATTGAGGATTGACGATTGAGTACTGAAGATTGAGTATTGATGACTGAGGATTGAGGATTGAGGATTGAGGACTGAGGATTGAGGATGGAGGATTGAAGATTGAGGATTTGGTGATGAGGATTGAAGAATGCGGATTGAGGATTGAGGATTGAGTATTGAGGATTGAAGATTGAGGATTGAGGATTGAGGATTGAGGATTGAGGATTGAGGATTGAGGATTGAGGATTGACAACTGATTGTTGAGGACTGAGGGCTGAAGATTGAGGTTTCCGGATTGAGGATTCAGAATTGAGGTTTGAGGACTGAGGATTGAGGATTGAGGATTGAAGATTGAATATTGATGATTGAAGATTGAGGATTGAGGATTGAGGTTTGTGTATTGAGGACGAGGACAAAGGGTTGAGTATTGATGTTTGAGGTCTGAGGATTGAGGATTGAGGATTGAGAACAGAGGATTGAGGATTGAGGGTTGAAGATTGAGGATTTGGTGTTGAGGATTGAAGAATGAGGATTGAGGATTGAGGATTGAGGATTGAGGATTGAAGATTGAGTATTGAGGATTGAAGATTGAGGTTTGAGGATTGAGGAATGAGGATTGAGGATTGAGGATTGAGGATTGAAGATTGAGTATTGATGATTGAAGATTGAGGATTGAGGATTGAGGACTGAGTATTGAGGATTGAAGATTGAGGATTCAGGATTGAGGATTGAGGATTGAGGAATGAGGATTGAGGATTGTGGGTTGTGGATTGGGGACCAGTACTGAGGGTTGAATATTGATGTTTGAGGTCTGAGGATTGAGGATTGAGGATTGAGAATTGAGGATTGAGGATTGAGGATTGAAGATTGAGGATTGGGTATTGAGGATTGAAGAATGAGGACTGAGGATTGATGATTGAGGATTGAGGATTGAATATTGAGTATTGAGGATTGAAGATTGTGGATTGAGGATTGAGGATTGAGGATTGAGGATTGAGGATTGAGGATTGGGGATTGACAACCGATTGTTGAGGACTGAGGGCTGAAGATTGAGGATTCAGGATTGAGGATTCAGAATTGAGGTTTGAGGACTGAGGATTGAGGATTGAGGATTGAAGATTGAATATTGATAATTGAAGATTGAGGATTGAGGATTGAGGGTTGTGTATTGAGGACGAGGACTAAGGGTTGAGTATTGATGTTTGAGGTCTGAGGATTGAGGATTGAGGATTGAGAATAGAGGATTGAGAATTGAGGATTGAAGATTGAGGATTTGGTGTTGAGGATTGAAGAATGAGGATTGAGGGTTGAGGATTGAGGATTGAGGATTGAAGATTGGGTATTGAGGATTGAAGTTTGAGGATTGAGGGTTGAGGATTGAGGATTGAGGATTGAGGATTGAGGATTGAAGATTGAGGATTGAGGATTGAGGATTAATGATTGGGTATTGAGGATTGAACATTGAGGACTGAGAGTTGAGGGTTGAGTGATGAGAATTGATGTTTGTGGATAGAGGTTTGAAGATTGCAGATTGAGTATTGAGTATTTAATACTGTGAACTGAGGATATTCTATTGAGGATTGAGGATTGACAACTGATTGTTGAGGACTGAGGGCTGAAGATTGAGGATTCAGGGTTGAGGGTTCAGAATTGAGGTTTGAGGACTGAGGATTGAGGATTGAGGATTGAGAATTGAGGATTGAGTATTGAGGATTGAAGATTGGGTATTGAGGATTGAAGATTGAGGATTGAGGATTGAGGATTGAAGATTGAGTATTGAGGATTGAAGATTGAGGATTGAGGATTGAGGATTGAGGATTGAGGACTGAGGATTGAGTATTGAGTATTGAGCATTGAGGATTGAAGATTGAGGACTGTTGATTGAGGATTGAAGATTGAGGATTAAGGATTGAGGATTGAGGATTGAGGTTTGAGGAATGAGGATTGAGGATTGGGGATTGAGGATTGAGGATTGAGGATTGAGTATTGAAGGTTGAGGATTCATGACTGAGGATTGAGGATTGCGGATTGACGATTGAGGATTGAGGATTGAGGGTTGAAGGTTGAGCGTTGAGGATTGAGGATTGAGGATGATGGCTGAGGTTTGAGGTTTGAGGTTTGAGTATTGAATCCTGAGAATTCAGGATGTTCCATTGAGTATTGAGAATTGAGGATTGATGCTTTAGTATTGAGGATTCAGGATTGATGATTGAGGATTGAGTACTGAAGATTGAGGATTGATGATTGAGTATTTAGGATTGAGGATTGAGGATTGAGGATTGAGGATTGAGGATTGAGAATTGAGTATTGAGGATTGAAGGTTGAGGACTGAGGAATAAGGATTGAGGATTGAGGATTGAGGATTGAGGATTGAGGATTGAGGATTGAAGTTTACGTGCTGAGGATTGAGGGTAGAAGATTGAGGATTGAGTATTGAGGATTGAGGATGAGGGCTGAGGTTTGATGCTTGAGGTTTGAGTATTGAATCCTGAGAATTCAGGATATTCTATTGAGTATTGAGAATTGAGGATTGATGGTTGAGTATTGAGACTGAGGATTGAGGATTGAAGATTGTGTATTGATGATTGAAGATTGAGGATTGAGGATTGAGTGTTGAGGGTTGAGGACGAGGACTGACGGTTGAGGATTGATGTTTGAGGATTGTGGGTTGAGGACTGACGACTGAGGATAGAGGATTGAGGATGGAGCATTGAGGATTGAAGATTGAGGACTGGGGATTGAGGATTAAAGATTGAGGATTAAGGATTGAGGATTGGGGACTGAGGATATAGGATTGAATATTGATTATTGAGGATTGAAGATTGAGGATTGAGGATTGAGGATTGAGAATGGAGAATTGAGGATAAGGACTGAGGGTTGAGGGTTGAGGGTTGAGGTTTGAGGAATGAGGATTGAGGATTGAGGATTGAGGATTGAAGATTGAGTATCGATGATTGAAGATTGAGGATTGAGGATTGAGGGTTGAGGATTGAGGACGATGACTGACGGTTGAGGATTGTGGTTTGAGGATTGAGGATTGAGGGTTGAGAATTGAGGACGAGGACCGAGGTTTGAGGATTGAGGTTTGAGGAAAGAGGATTGAGGATTGAGGATTGCGGATTGCGGATTGAGGATTGAGGATTGAGTATTGATGGTTGAGGATTGATGACTGAGGATTGAGGATTGCGGATTGACGATTGAGGATTGGGGATTGAGGGTTGAATGTTGAGTGTTGAGGATTGAAAGTTGAGGACTGACGATTGAGGATTGAGGATTGAGGATGATGGCTTAGGTTTGAGGTTTGAGGTTTGAGTATTGAATCCTGAGAATTCAGGATGTTCTATTGAGTGTTGAGAATTGAGGATTGATGGTTTAGTATTGAGGATTCAGGATTGAGGATTGAGGATTGAGTATTGAAGATTGAGGATTGATGATTGAGGATTTAGGATTGAGGATTGGGGATTGAGGATTGAGGATTGAAAATTGAGTATTGAGGATTGAAGATTGAGGACTGAGGAATAAGGATTGAGGATTGAGGATGAGGACTGAGGGTTGAATATTGATGTCTGAGGTCAGAGGATTGAGGATTGAGGATTGAGAATTGAGGATTGAGGATTGAGTATTGAAAATTGAGGATTGGGTATTGAGGATTGAAGAATGAGGATTGAGGATTGAGGATTGAGGATTGAGGATTGACGATTGAGTATTGAGGATTGAGGATTGAGGATTGAGGACTGAGGATTGAGGATTGAGGATTCAGGGTTGAGGATTGAGGATTGAAGATTGGGTATTGAGGATTGGAGATTGAGGACTGTGGATTGAGGATTGAGGATTGAGTATCGAAAATTGAGGATTGGGCATTGAGGATTGACGATTGAGGATTGAGGATTGAGGATTGAGGATTGACAACTGATTGTTGAGGGCTGAGGGCTGAAGATTGAGGATACAGGATTGAAGATTCAGAATTGAGGTTTGAGGACTGAGGATTGAGGATTGAGGATTGAAGATTGAATATTGATGATTGAAGATTGAGGATTGAGGATTGAGGGTTGTGTATTGAGGACGAGGACAAAGGGTTGAGTATTGATGTTTGAGGTCTGAGGATTGAGGATTGAGGATTGAGAACAGAGGATTGAGGATTGAGGGTTGAAGATTGAGGATTTGGTGTTGAGGATTGAAGAATGAGGATTGAGGATTGAGGATTGAGGATTGAGGATTGAAGGTTGAGTATTGAGGATTGAAGATTGAGGTTTGAGGATTGAGGAATGAGGATTGAGGATTGAGGATTGAGGATTGAAGATTGAGTATTGATGATTGAAGATTGAGGATTGAGGATTGAGGACTGAGTATTGAGGATTGAAGATTGAGGATTCAGGATTGAGGATTGAGGATTGAGGAATGAGGATTGAGGATTGTGGGTTGTGGATTGGGGACCAGTACTGAGGGTTGAATATTGATGTTTGAGGTCTGAGGATTGAGGATTGAGGATTGAGGATTGAGGATTGAGGATTGAGTGCTGAAGATTGAGTATTGATGACTGAGGATTGAGGATTGAGGATTGTGGATTGAGGATTGAGGATTGAGGATTGAAGATTGAGTATTGAGGATTGAAGATTGAGGATTGAGTATTGAGGATCGAGGATTGAGAATGAGGGCTGAGGGTTGAGGGTTGAGGTTTGAGGATTGAGGACTGAGGATTGAGGATTGATGATTGAGTATTGAGGATTGAAGATTGAGGATTGAGGATTGAGGATTGAGGATTGAGGATTGAGGATTGAAAATTGAGGACTGGGGACTGAGGGTTGAGGGTTGAGTGATGAGAATTGATGTTTGTGGATAGAGATTTGAAGATTGCAGATTGAGTATTGAGTATTTAATACTCTGAACAGAGGATATTCTATTGGGGATTGAGGATTGACAACTGATTGTTGAGGACTGAGGGCTGAAGATTGAGGATTCAGGATTGAGGATTCAGAATTGTGGTTTGAGGACTGAGGATTGAAGATTGAAAATTGAGTATTGAGGATTGAAGATTGAGGGTTGAGGATTGAGGATTGAGGATTGAGGATTGTGGATGAGGGCTGAGGGTTGAAGATTGAGGTTTGAGGACTCAGGACTGAGGATTGAGGATTGAGAATTGAGGATTGAGGATTGAGGATTGAAGATTCAGGATAGGGTATTGAGGATTGGAGAATGAGGATTGAGGATGGGCGATTGAGGATTGAGGATTGAAGATTGAGTATTCAGGATTGGAGATTGACGATTGAGGATTGAGGGTTGTGGATCGAGGATTGAGGTTTGAGGATTGAAGATTGAGTATTGAGGATTGAAGATTGACGATTGAGGATTGAGGATTGAGGATTGAGGATTGACGATTGAGTACTGAAGATTGAGTATTGATGACTGAGGATTGAGGATTGAGGATTGAGGACTGAGGATTGAGGATGGAGGATTGAAGATTGAGGATTTGGTGATGAGGATTGAAGAATGCGGATTGAGGATTGAGGATTGAGTATTGAGGATTGAAGATTGAGGATTGAGGATTGAGGATTGAGGATTGAGGATTGAGGATTGAGGATTGAGGATTGACAACTGATTGTTGAGGACTGAGGGCTGAAGATTGAGGTTTCCGGATTGAGGATTCAGAATTGAGGTTTGAGGACTGAGGATTGAGGATTGAGGATTGAAGATTGAATATTGATGATTGAAGATTGAGGATTGAGGATTGAGGTTTGTGTATTGAGGACGAGGACAAAGGGTTGAGTATTGATGTTTGAGGTCTGAGGATTGAGGATTGAGGATTGAGAACAGAGGATTGAGGATTGAGGGTTGAAGATTGAGGATTTGGTGTTGAGGATTGAAGAATGAGGATTGAGGATTGAGGATTGAGGATTGAGGATTGAAGATTGAGTATTGAGGATTGAAGATTGAGGTTTGAGGATTGAGGAATGAGGATTGAGGATTGAGGATTGAGGATTGAAGATTGAGTATTGATGATTGAAGATTGAGGATTGAGGATTGAGGACTGAGTATTGAGGATTGAAGATTGAGGATTCAGGATTGAGGATTGAGGATTGAGGAATGAGGATTGAGGATTGTGGGTTGTGGATTGGGGACCAGTACTGAGGGTTGAATATTGATGTTTGAGGTCTGAGGATTGAGGATTGAGGATTGAGAATTGAGGATTGAGGATTGAGGATTGAAGATTGAGGATTGGGTATTGAGGATTGAAGAATGAGGACTGAGGATTGATGATTGAGGATTGAGGATTGAAGATTGAGTATTGAGGATTGAAGGTTGAGGGTTGAGGATTGAGGATTGAGGATTGAGGATTCAGGATTGTGGTTTGAGGACAGAGGATTGAGGTTTGAGGATTGAGGATTGAGGATTGACGATTGAGGATTGAGGATT
The DNA here is from genome assembly GCF_051401765.1 of Calliopsis andreniformis. Lineage (NCBI taxonomy): Eukaryota > Metazoa > Arthropoda > Insecta > Hymenoptera > Andrenidae > Calliopsis > Calliopsis andreniformis. Next base: position 1,510,711 of record NW_027480463.1, on the reverse strand, counting down.
GAGGATTGAAGATTGAGGATTGGGTATTGAGGACTGAACATTGAGGATTGAGGATTGAGGATTGAGGATTGAGGACTGAAGATTGAATATAGATGATTGAAGATTGAGGATTGAGGATTGAGTGTTGGGGATTGGGGACCAGGACTGAGGCTTGAATATTGACGTTTGAGGTCTGAGGATTGAGGATTGAGTATTGAGAATTGAGGATTGAGGATTGAGGATTGAAGATTGAGGATTGGGTATTGAGGATAGAAGAATGAGGACTGAGGATTGAAGATTGAAGATTGAGGATTGTGGTTTGAGGATTGAGGATTGAGTATCGAAAATTGAGGATTGGGCATTGAGGATTGACGATTGAGGATTGAGTATTGAGGATTGAATATTGAGTATTGAGGATTGAAGGTTGAGAATTGAGGGTAGAGGATTGAGGGTTGAAGATGAGGGCTGAGGGTTGAGGATTGAGGTTTGAGGACTGAGGATTGAGGATTGAGGATTGTGAGTTGAGGATTGAGGATTGAGGATTGAGGATTGAGGATTGAGGATTGAAGATTGAGTATTGAGGATTGAAGATTGAGGATTGAGGATTGAGGATTGAGGATTGAGGATTGAGGATTGAGGATTGAAGATTGAATATAGATGATTGAAGATTGAGGATTGAGGATTGAGTGTTGGGGATTGGGGACCAGGACTGAGGCTTGAATATTGACGTTTGAGCTCTGAGGATTGAGGATTGAGGATTGAGAATTGAGGATTGAGGATTGAGGGTTGAAGATTGATGATTGGGTATTGAGGATTGAAGAATGAGGATTGAGGATTGAGGATTGAGGCCTGAGGATTGAGAATTGAGAACTGAGGATGAGGACTGAGGGCTGAGGGTTGAGGTTTGAGGAATGAGGACTGACGATTGAGGATTGAGGATTGAAGATTGAGTATTGAGGATTGAAGATTGTGGATTGAGGATTGAGGATTGAGGATTGAGGATTGAAGATTGAGGATTGGGGACTGAGTGTTGAGGGCTGAGTGATGAGAATTGATGTTTGTGGATAGAGATTTGAAGATTGCAGATTGAGTATTGCGTATGGAAAACTCTGAACTGAGGATATTCTAGTGAGGATTGAGGATTGACAACTGATTGTTGAGGACTGAGGGCTGAAGATTGAGGATTCAGGATTGAGGATTCAGGATTGTGGTTTGAGGACAGAGGATTGAGGATTGAGGATTGAGGATTGAGGATTGAGGATTGAGTGTGGAAGATTGAGTATTGATGACTGAGGATTGAGGATTGAGGATTGTGGATTGAGGATTGAGGATTGAGGATTGAAGATTGAGTATTGAGGATTGAAGATTGAGGATTGAGTATTGAGGATCGAGGATTGAGAATGAGGGCTGAGGGTTGAGGGTTGAGGTTTGAGGATTGAGGACTGAGGATTGAGGATTGATGATTGAGTATTGAGGATTGAAGATTGAGGATTGAGGATTGAGGATTGAGGATTGAGGATTGAGGATTGAAAATTGAGGACTGGGGACTGAGGGTTGAGGGTTGAGTGATGAGAATTGGTGTTTGTGGATAGAGATTTAAAGATTGCAGATTGAGTATTGAGTATTGAAAACTGTGAATTGATGATATTCTATTGAGGATTGAGAATTGACAACTGATTGTTGAGGACTGAGGTCTAAAGATGGAGGATTCAGGATTGAGGATCCAGGATTGAGGTTTGAGGACTGAGGATTGAGGATAGAGGATTGAGGATTGAGGATTGAGGATTGAGCATTGAGTATTGAGGATTGAAGATTGAGGATTGGGTATTGCGGATTGAACATTGAGGATTGAGGATTGAGGATTGAGGACTGAAGATTGAATATTGATGATTGAAGATTGATGATTGAGTATTGAGGGTTGTGGATTGAGGACGAGGACTGAGGGTTGAGTATTGATGTCTGAGGTCTGAGGATTGAGGATTGAGGATTGAGAATTGAGGATTGAGGATTGAGGATTGAAGATTGAGGATTGGGTATTGAGGATTGAAGAATGAGCATTGAGGATTGAGGATTGAGGATTGAGGATTGAAGATTGAGGATTGAGGATTGAGGTTTGAGGGTTGAAGATTGAGTATTGAGGATCGAAGATTGAGGATTGAAGATTGTGGATTGAGGATTGAGGATTGAGGATTGAGGATTGAGGATTGAGGAATGAGGATTGACAACCGATTGTTGAGGACTGAGGGCTGAAGATTGAGGATTCAGGATTGAGGATTCAGAATTGAGGTTTGAGGACTAAGGATTGAGGATTGAGGATTGAAGATTGAATATTGATAATTGAAGATTGAGGATTGAGGATTGAGTGTTGTGTATTGAGGACGAGGACTAGGGGTTGAGTATTGATGTTTGAGGTCTGAGGGTTGAGGATTGAGGATTGAGAATAGAGGATTGAGGATTGAGGATTGAAGATTGAGGATTTGGTGTTGAGGATTGAAGAATGAGGATTGAAGATTGAAGATTGAGTATTGAGGATTGAAGATTGAGGGTTGAGGATTGAGGATTGAGGATTGTGGATGAGGGCTGAGGGTTGACGATTGAGGTTTGAGGAATCAGGACTGAGGATTGAGGATTGAGGATTGAGGATTGAGGATTGAATATTGAATATTGATGATTGAAGGTTGAGGATTGAGGATTGAGGGTTGTGGATTCAGGACGAGGACTGAGGGTTGAGTATTGATGTTTGAGGTCTGAGGATTGAGGATAGACGATTGAGAATTGAAGATTGAGGATTTAGGATTGAAGATTGAGGATTGGGTATTGAGCGTTGAAGAATGAGGACTGAGGATTGAGGATTGAGGATTGAGGATTGAAGATTGAGTATTGAGGATTGAAGATTGAGGATTGAGGATTGTGGATTGAGGATTGAGGATTGAGGATTGAGGATTGAGGATTGAGGATTGAGGATCGAGGATTTAAGATTGAGATTTGAGGATTGAGGATTAAAGGTTGAGCATTGAGGATTGAAGATTGAGGATTGTTGATTGAGGATTGAGGATTGAGGATTGAGGATTGAGTATTGAAGATTGAGGATTGAGGATTGAAGACTCAGTATTGAGGATTGAAGATTGACGATTGAGGATTGAGGATTGAGGATTGAGGATTGAGAATAGAGGATTGAGGATGGAGGATTGAAGATTGAGTATTTGGTGATGAGGATTGAAGAATGAGGATTGAGGATTGAGGATTGAGGATTGAGGATTGAAGATTGAGTATTGAGGATTGAAGATTGAGGATTGAGGATTGAGGATTGAGGACTGAGGATTGAGGATTGAGGATTGAGAGTTGAGGATTGAGGATTGAGGATTGAAGATTGAGGATTGGGTATAGAGGATTGAAGAATGAGCATTGAGGATTGAGGATTGAGGATTGAGGATTGAGGTTTGAGAATTGAGGATTGAGTATTGGGGATTGCGGATTGAGCATTGAGGATTGAGGATTGAGGATTGAGGATTGAAGATTGAATATTGATGATTGAAGATTGAGGATTGATGATTGAGTGTTGTGGATTGAGGACGAGGACTGGGGGTTGAGTATTGATGTTTGAGGTCTGAGGATTGAGGATAGAGGATTGAGAATTGAGGATTGAGGATTGAGGATTGAAGATTGAGGATTGGGTATTGAGGATTGAAGAATGAGGACTGAAGATTGAGGATTGAGGATTGAGGATTGAAGATTGAGTATTGAGGATTGAAGATTGAGGATTGAGGATTGAGGATTGAGGATTGAGCATTGAGGATTGAGGATTGAGGACTGAGGATTGAAGATTGATGATTGAGGATTGAGGATTAAAGATTGAGCATTGAGGATTGAAGATTGAGGATTGATGATTGAGGATTGAGGATTGAGGATTGAGGATTGAGGACTGAGTATTGAAGATTGAGGATTGATGATTGAGGATTGAGAATAGAGGATTGAGGATTGAGTATTGGGGATTGAGGATTGAAGATTGAGGATTGAGGATTGAGGATTAATGATTGGGTATTGAGGATTGAACATTGAGGACTGAGTGTTGAGGGTTGAGTGATGAGAATTGATGTTTGTGGATAGAGATTTGAAGATTGCAGATTGAGTATTGAGTATTTAATACTCTGAACAGAGGATATTCTATTGGGGATTGAGGATTGACAACTGATTGTTGAGGACTGAGGGCTGAAGATTGAGGATTCAGGATTGAGGATTCAGAATTGTGGTTTGAGGACTGAGGATTGAAGATTGAAAATTGAGTATTGAGGATTGAAGATTGAGGGTTGAGGATTGAGGATTGAGGATTGAGGATTGTGGATGAGGGCTGAGGGTTGAAGATTGAGGTTTGAGGACTCAGGACTGAGGATTGAGGATTGAGAATTGAGGATTGAGGATTGAGGATTGAAGATTCAGGATAGGGTATTGAGGATTGGAGAATGAGGATTGAGGATGGGCGATTGAGGATTGAGGATTGAAGATTGAGTATTCAGGATTGGAGATTGACGATTGAGGATTGAGGGTTGTGGATCGAGGATTGAGGTTTGAGGATTGAAGATTGAGTATTGAGGATTGAAGATTGACGATTGAGGATTGAGGATTGAGGATTGAGGATTGACGATTGAGTACTGAAGATTGAGTATTGATGACTGAGGATTGAGGATTGAGGATTGAGGACTGAGGATTGAGGATGGAGGATTGAAGATTGAGGATTTGGTGATGAGGATTGAAGAATGCGGATTGAGGATTGAGGATTGAGTATTGAGGATTGAAGATTGAGGATTGAGGATTGAGGATTGAGGATTGAGGATTGAGGATTGAGGATTGAGGATTGACAACTGATTGTTGAGGACTGAGGGCTGAAGATTGAGGTTTCCGGATTGAGGATTCAGAATTGAGGTTTGAGGACTGAGGATTGAGGATTGAGGATTGAAGGTTGAATATTGATGATTGAAGATTGAGGATTGAGGATTGAGGTTTGTGTATTGAGGACGAGGACTAAGGGTTGAGTATTGATGTTTGAGGTCTGACGATTGAGGATTGAGGATTGAGAATAGAGGATTGATAATTGAGGATTGAAGATTGAGGATTTGGTGTTGATGATTGAAGAATGAGGATTGAGGATTGAGGATTGAGGATTGAGGATTGAAGATTGAGTATTGAGGATTGAAGATTGAGGATTGAGGATTGAGGATTGAGGATTGAGGATTGAGGATTGAGGATTGTAGATTGAGTATTGATGATTGAAGGTTGAGGATTGAGGATTGAGGACTGAGTATTGCGGATTGAAGATTGAGGATTCAGGATTGAGGATTGAGGATTGAGGAATGAGGATTGAGGATTGAGGGTTGTGTATTGGGGACCAGGACTGAGGGTTGAATATTGATGTTTGAGGTCTGAGGATTAAGGATTGAGGATTGAGGATTGAAGATTGATGATTGGATATTGAGGATTGAAGAATGAGGATTGAGGATTGAGGATTGAGGCCTGAGGATTGAGAATTGAGAACTGAGGATGAGGACTGAGGGCTGAGGGTTGAGGTTCGAGGAATGAGGACTGACGATTGAGGATTGAGGATAGAGGATGGAGGATTGAGGATTGAATATTGAAGATTGGGGACTGAGTGTTGAGGGCTGAGTGATAAGAATTGATGTTTGTGGATAGAGATTGGAAGATTGCAGATTGAGTATTGCGTATGGAAAACTCTGAACTGAGGATATTCTATTGAGGATTGAGGATTGACAACTGATTGTTGAGGACTGAGGGCTGAAGATTGAGGATTCAGGATTGAGGATTCAGGATTGTGGTTTGAGGACAGAGGATTGAGGATTGAGGATTGAGGATTGAGGATTGAGGATTGAGGATTGAGTGCTGAAGATTGAGTATTGTTGACTGAGGATTGAGGATTGAGGATTGTGGATTGAGGATTGAGGATTGAGGATTGAAGATTGAGTATTGAGGATTGAAGTTTGAGGATTGAGTATTGAGGATCGAGGATTGAGAATGAGGGCTGAGGGTTGAGGATTGAGGTTTGAGGATTGAGGACTGAGGATTGAGGATTGATGATTGAGTATTGAGGATTGAAGATTGGGGATTGAGGATTGAGGATTGCGGATTGAGGATTGAGGATTGAAAATTGAGGACTGGGGACTGAGGGTTGCGGGTTGAGTGATGAGAATTGGTGTTTGTGGACAGAGATTTAAAGATTGCAGATTGAGTATTGAGTATTGAAAACTGTAAATTGATGATATTCTATTGAGGATTGAGAATTGACAACTGATTGTTGAGGACTGAGGTCTAAAGATGGAGGATTCAGGATTGAGGATCCAGGATTGAGGTTTGAGGACTGAGGATTGAGGATAGAGGATTGAGGATTGAGGATTGAGGATTGAGCATTGAGGAATGAGGTTTGAAGATTGAGGATTGGGCATTGCGGATTGAACATTGAGGATTGAGAATTGAGTATTGAGGTCTGAAGATTGAATATTGATGATTGAAGATTGATGATTGAGGATTGAGTGTTGTGGATTGAGGACGAGGACTGAGGGTTGAGTATTGATGTCTGAGGTCTGAGGATTGAGGATTGAGGATTGAGAATTGAGGATTGAGGATTGAGGATTGAAGATTGAGGATTGGGTATTGAGGATTGAAGAATGAGCATTGAGGATTGAGGATTGAGGATTGAGGATTGAAGATTGAGGATTGAGGATTGAGGTTTGAGGGTTGAAGATTGAGTATTGAGGATCGAAGATTGAGGATTGAAGATTGTGGATTGAGGATTGAGGATTGAGGATTGAGGATTGAGGATTGAGGAATGAGGATTGACAACCGATTGTTGAGGACTGAGGGCTGAAGATTGAGGATTTAGGATTGAGGATTCAGAATTGAGGTTTGAGGACTGAGGATTGAGGATTGAGGATTGAAGATTGAATATTGATAATTGAAGATTGAGGTGTGAGGATTGAGTGTTGTGTATTGAGGACGAGGACTAAGGGTTGAGTATTGATGTTTGAGGTGTGAGGGTTGAGGATTCAGGATTGAGAATAGAGGATTGAGGATTGAGGATTGAAGATTGAGGATTTGGTGTTGAGGATTGAAGAATGAGGATTGAGTATTGAGGATTGAGGATTGAGGATTGAGGATTGAGGATTGAGGATTGAGGATTGAAGATTGAGTATTGAGGATTGAGGATTGAGGATTGAGGACTGAGGATTGAGGATTGAGGATTCAGGGTTGAGGATTGAGGATTGAAGATTGAGTATTGAGGATTGGAGATTGAGGATTGTGGATTGAGGATTGAGGATTGAGTATCGAAAATTGAGGATTGGGAATTGAGGATTGACGATTGAGGATTGAGTATTGAGGATTGAGAACTGAGGATTGAGGATTGAATATTGAGTATTGAGGATTGAAGATTGAGAATTGAGGATTGAGGATTGAGGACTGAAGATGAGGGCTGAGGGTTGAGGATTGAGGTTTGAGGACTGAGGATTGAGGATTGAGGATTGAGAGTTAAGGATTGAGGATTGAGGATTGAGGATTGAGGATCGAGGATTGAGGATTGTGGATTGAAGATTGAGTATTGAGGATTGAAGATTGAGGATTGAGGATTGAGGATTGAGGATTGAGGATTGAGGATCGAGGATTGAGGATGAGGGCTGAGGGTTGAGGAATGAGGGTTGAGGATTGAGGGCTGAGGATTGAGGATTGATGATTGAGTATTGAGGATTGAAGATTGAGGATTGAGGATTGTGGATTGAGGATTGAGGATTGAGGATTGAGGATTGAGGATTGAAGATTGAGTATTGAGGATTGAAGATTGAGGATTGAGGATTGAGGATTGAGGATTAAGGATTGAGGATTGAGGATTGAGGATTGACAACTGATTGTTGTGGACTGAGGGCTGAAGATTGAGGATTCACGATTGAGGATTCAGAATTGAGGTTTGAGGACTGAGGGTGGAGGATTGAGGATTGAAGATTGAATATTGATGATTGAAGATTGAGGATTGAGGATTGAGGGTTGTGTATTGAGGACGAGGACTAAGGGTTGAATATTGATGTTTCAGGTCTGGGGATTGAGGATTGAGGATTGAGAATAGAGGATTGAGGATTGAGGATTGAAGATTGAGGATTTGGTGTTGAGGATTGAAGAATGAGGATAGAGGATTGAGGATTGAGGATTGAGGATTGAAGATTGAGTATTGAGGATTGAAGATTGAGGATTGAGGATAGAGGATTGAGGATTGAGGATTGAGGATTGAGGATTGAAGATTGAGTATTGATGATTGAAGGTTGAGGATTGAGGATTGAGGACTGAGTATTGAGGATTGAAGATTGAGGATTCAGGATTGAGGATTGAGAATTGAGGAATGAGGATTGAGGATTGAGGGTTGTGGATTGGGGACCAGGACTGAGGGTTGAATATTGATGTTTGAGGTCTGAGGATTGAGGATTGAGGACTGAGAATTGAGGATTGAGGATTGAGGATTGAAGATTGATGATTGGGTATTGAGGATTGAAGAATGAGGATTGAGGATTGAAGATTGAGGCCTGAGGATTGAGAATTGAGAACTGAGTATGAGGACTGAGGGCTGAGGGTTGAGGTTCGAGGAATGAGGACTGACGATTGAGGATTGAGGATTGAAGATTGAGTATTGAGCATTGAAGATTGTGGATTGAGGATTGAGGATTGAGGATTGAGGATTGAAGATTGAGGATTGGGGACTGAGTGTTGAGGGCTGAGTGATGAGAATTGATGTTTGTGGATAGAGATTTGAAGGTTGCAGATTGAGTATTGCGTATGGAAAACTCTGAACTGAGGATATTCTATTGAGGATTGAGGATTGACAACTGATTGTTGAGGACTGAGGGCTGAAGATTGAGGATTCAGGGTTGAGGATTCAGGATTGTGGTTTGAGGACAGAGGATTGAGCATTGAGGATTGAGGATTGAGGATTGAGGATTGAGGATTGAGTACTGAAGATTGAGTATTGATGACTGAGGATTGAGGATTGATGATTGTGGATTGAGGATTGAGGATTGAGGATTGAGGATTGAAGATTGAGTATTGAGGATTGAAGATTGAGGATTGAGTATTGAGGACCGAGGATTGAGAATGAGGGCTGAGGGTTGAGGATTGAGGTTTGAGGATTGAGAACTGAGGATTGAGGATTGATGATTGAGTATTGAGGATTGAAGATTGAGGATTGAGGATTGAGGATTGAGGATTGAGGATTGAGGATTGAGGATTGAGGATTGAGGATTGAAAATTGAGGACTGGGGACTGAGTGTTGAGGGTTGAGTGATGAGAATTGATGTTTGTGGATAGAGATATGAAGATAGCAGATTGAGTATTGCGTATGGAAAACTCTGAACTGAGGATATTCTAGTGAGGATTGAGGATTGACAACTGATTGTTGAGGACTGAGGGCTGAAGATTGAGGATTCAGGATTGAGGATTCAGGACTGTGGTTTGAGGACTGAAGATTGAGGATTGAGGATTGAGGATTGAAGATTGAGTATTGAGGATTGAAGATTGAGGATTGAGGATTGAGGATTGAGGATTGAGCATTGAGGATTGAGGATTGAGCACTCACGATTGAAGATTGAGTATTGAGGATTGAGGATTAAAGGTTGAGCATTGAGGATTGAAGATTGAGGATTGATGATTGAGGATTGAGGATTGAGGACTGAGGATTGAGGACTGAGTATTGAAGATTGAGGATTGATGATTGAGGATTGAGGATAGAGGATTGAGGATTGAGTATTGGGGATTGAGGATTGAAGATTGAGGTTTGAGGATTGAGGATTAATGATTGGGTATTGAGGATTGAACATTGAGGACTGAGTGTTGAGGGCTGAGTGATGAGAATTGATGTTTGTGGATAGAGATTTGAAGGTTGCAGATTGAGTATTGCGTATGGAAAACTCTGAACTGAGGATATTCTATTGAGGATTGAGGATTGACAACTGATTGTTGAGGACTGAGGGCTGAAGATTGAGGATTCAGGGTTGAGGATTCAGGATTGTGGTTTGAGGACAGAGGATTGAGCATTGAGGATTGAGGATTGAGGATTGAGGATTGAGGATTGAGGATTGAGTACTGAAGATTGAGTATTGATGACTGAGGATTGAGGATTGATGATTGTGGATTGAGGATTGAGGATTGAGGATTGAGGATTGAAGATTGAGTATTGAGGATTGAAGATTGAGGATTGAGTATTGAGGACCGAGGATTGAGAATGAGGGCTGAGGGTTGAGGATTGAGGTTTGAGGATTGAGGACTGAGGATTGAGGATTGATGATTGAGTATTGAGGATTGAAGATTGAGGATTGAGGATTGAGGATTGAGGATTGAGGATTGAGGATTTAGGATTGAGGATTGAGGATTGAAAATTGAGGACTGGGGACTGAGTGTTGAGGGTTGAGTGATGAGAATTGATGTTTGTGGATAGAGATATGAAGATAGCAGATTGAGTATTGCGTATGGAAAACTCTGAACTGAGGATATTCTAGTGAGGATTGAGGATTGACAACTGATTGTTGAGGACTGAGGGCTGAAGATTGAGGATTCAGGATTGAGGATTCAGGACTGTGGTTTGAGGACTGAAGATTGAGGATTGAGGATTGAGGATTGAAGATTGAGTATTGAGGATTGAAGATTGAGGATTGAGGATTGAGGATTGAGGAGTGAGCATTGAGGATTGAGGATTGAGCACTGACGATTGAAGATTGAGTATTGAGGATTGAGGATTAAAGGTTGAGCATTGAGGATTGAAGATTGAGGATTGATGATTGAGGATTGAGGATTGAGGACTGAGGATTGAGGACTGAGTATTGAAGATTGAGGATTGATGATTGAGGATTGAGGATAGAGGATTGAGGATTGAGTATTGGGGATTGAGGATTGAAGATTGAGGTTTGAGGATTGAGGATTAATGATTGGGTATTGAGGATTGAACATTGAGGACTGAGTATTGAGGGTTGAGTGATGAGAATTGATGTTTGTGGATAGAGATTTGAAGATTGCAGATTGAGTATTGAGTATTTAATACTGTGAACTGAGGATATTCTATTGGGGATTGAGGATTGACAACTGATTGTTGAGGACTGAGGGCTGAAGATTGAGGATTCAGGATTGAGGATTCAGAATTGTGGTTTGAGGACTGAGGATTGAAGATTGAAGATTGAGTATTGAGGATTGAAGATTGAGGGTTGAGGATTGAGGATTGAGGATTAAGGATTGAGGATGAGGGCTGAGGGTTGAAGATTGAGGTTTGAGGACTCAGGACTGAGGATTCAGGATTGAGAATTGAGGATTGAGGATTGAGGATTGAAGATTGAGTATTCAGGATTGGAGATTGACGATTGAGGATTGAGGATTGAGGATCGAGGATTGAGGATTGAGGATTGAAGATTGAGTATTGAGGATTGAAGATTGAGGATTGAGGATTGAGGATTGAGGATTGAGTATTGAGGATTGAGAATTGAAGATTGAGGATTGGGGACTGAGTGTTGAGGGTTGAGTGATGAGGATTGATGTTTGTGGATAGAGATTTGAAGATTGCAGATTGAGTATTGAGTATCGAAACCTGTGAATTGAGGATATTCTATTGAGGATTGAGGACTGACAACTGATTGCTGAGGACTGAGGGCTGAAGATTGAGGATTCAGGGTTGAGGGTTCAGAATTGAGGTTTGAGGACTGAGGATTGAGTATTGAGGATTGAAGATTGAGGATTGAGGATTGAGGATTGAGGATTGAGGATTGAGGATTGAGGATTGAGAATTGAGGACTGGGGACTGAGTGCTGAGGGTTGAGTGATAAGAATTGGTGTTTGTGGATAGAGATTTAAAGATTGCAGATTGAGTATTGAGTATTGAAAACTGTGAATTGATGATATTCTATTGAGGATTGAGAATTGACAACTGATTGTTGAGGACTGAGGGCTGAAGACTGAGGATTCAGGATTGAGGATTCAGGACTGTGGTTTGAGGACTGAGGATTGAGGATTGAGGATTGGGGATTGAGGATTGAGGATCGAGGATTGAAGATTGAAGATTGGGTATTGAGGATTGAAAATTGAGTATTGAGGATTGAAGGTTGAGGGTTGAGGATTGAGGATTGAGGATTGAGGATTCAGAATTGTGGTTTGAGGACAGAGGATTGAGGCTTGAGGATTGAGGATTGAGGATTGAGGATTGAGGATTGAGGATTGAGGATTGAAGATTGAGGATTGGGTATTGAGGACTGAACATAGAGGATTGAGGATTGAGGATTGAGGATTGAGGACTGAAGATTGAATATTGATGATTGAAGATTGAGCATTGAGGATTGAGTGTTGTGGATTGGGTACCAGGACTGAGGGTTGAATATTGACGTTTGAGGTCTGAGGATTGAGGATTGAGAATTGAGGATTGAGGATTGAGGATTGAAGATTGAGGATTGGGTATTGAAGATTGAAGAATGAGGACTGAGGATTGAAGATTGAAGATTCAGGATTGTGGATTGAGGATTGAGGATTGAGTATCGAAAATTGAGGATTGGGCATTGAGGATTGACGATTGAGGATTGAGGTTTGAGGACTGAGGATTGAGGATTGAGGATTGAGAGTTGAGGATTGAGGATTGAGGATTGAGGATTAATGATTGGGTATTGAGGATTGAACATTGAGGACTGAGTGTTGAGGGTTGAGTGATGAGAATTGATGTTTGTGGATAGAGATTTGAAGAATGCAGATTGAGTATTGAGTATTTAATACTCTGAACAGAGGATATTCTATTGGGGATTGAGGATTGACTACTGATTGTTGAGGACTGAGGGCTGAAGATTGAGGATTCAGGATTGAGGATTCAGAATTGTGGTTTGAGGACTGAGGATTGAAGGTTGACAATTGAGTATTGAGGATAGAAGATTGAGGGTTGAGGATTGAGGATTGAGGATTGAGGATTCTGGATGAGGGCTGAGGGTTGAAGATTGAGGTTTGAGGACTCAGGACTGAGGATTGAGGATTGAGAATTGAGGATTGAGGATTGAGGATTGAAGATTCAGGATAGGGTATTGAGGATTGGAGAATGAGGATTGAGGATGGGCGATTGAGGATTGAGGATTGAAGATTGAGTATTCAGGATTGGAGATTGACGATTGAGGATTGAGGGTTGTGGATCGAGGATTGAGGTTTGAGGATTGAAGATTGAGTATTGAGGATTGAAGATTGAGGATTGAGGATTGAGGATTGAGGATTGAGGATTCAGGATTGATGATTGAGTACTGAAGATTGAGTATTGATGACTGAGGATTGAGGATTGAGGATTGAGGACTGAGGATTGAGGATTGAGGATTGAAGATTGAGGATTGAGGATTGAGAATAGAGGATTCATAATTGAGGATTGAAGATTGAGGATTTGGTGTTGATGATTGAAGAATGAGGATTGAGGATTGAGGATTGAGGATTGAGGATTGAAGATTGAGTATTGAGGATTGAAGATTGAGGATTGAGGATTGAGGATTGAGGATTGAGGATTGAGGATTGAGGATTGAAGATTAAGTATTGATGATTGAAGGTTGAGGATTGAGGATTGAGGACTGAGTATTGCGGATTGAAGATTGAGGATTCAGGATTGAGGATTGAGGATTGAGGAATGAGGATTGAGGATTGAGGGTTGTGGATTGGGGACCAGGACTGAGGGTTGAATATTGATGTTTGAGGTCTGAGGATTAAGGATTGAGGATTGAGGATTGAAGATTGATGATTGGATATTGAGGATTGAAGAATGAGGATTGAGGATTGAGGATTGAGGCCTGAGGATTTAGAATTGAGAACTGAGGATGAGGACTGAGGGCTGAGGGTTGAGGTTTGAGGAATGAGGACTGACGATTGAGGATTGAGGATTGAAGATTGAGTATTGAGAATGAAGATTGTGGATTGAGGATTGAGGATTGAGGATTGAGGATTGAATATTGAAGATTGGGGACTGAGTGTTGAGGGCTGAGTGATAAGAATTGATGTTTGTGGATAGAGATTTGAAGATTGCAGATTGAGTATTGCGTATGGAAAACTCTGAACTGAGGATATTCTATTGAGGATTGAGGATTGACAACTGATTGTTGAGGACTGAGGGCTGAAGATTGAGGATTCAGTTGAGGATTCAGGATTGTGGTTTGAGGACAGAGGATTGAGGATTGAGGATTGAGGATTCAGGATTGAGGATTGAGGATTGAGTGCTGAAGATTGAGTATTGATGACTGAGGATTGAGGATTGAGGATTGAGGATCGAGGATTGAGGATTGAGGATTGAAGATTGAGTATTGAGGATTGAAGATTGTGGATTGAGGATTGAAGATTGAGGATTGTGGATTGTGGATTGAGGATTGAGGATTGACGATTGAAGATTGAGGATTGGGGACTGAGAGTTGATGGTTGAGTGATGAGAATTGATGTTTGTGGATAGAGATATGAAGATTGCAGATTGAGTTTTGCGTATGGAAATCTCTGAACTGAGGATATTCTAGTGAGGATTGAGGATTGACAACTGATTGTTGAGGACTGAGGGCTGAAGATTGAGGATTCAGTATTGAGGATTCAGGACTGTGGTTTGAGGACTGAGGATTGAGGATTGAGGATTGGGGATTGAGGATTGAGGATCGAGGATTGAAGATTGAAGATTGGGTATTGAGGATTGAACATTGAGGACTGAGGATTGAGGATTGAGGATTGAGGATTCATGATTGAAGGTTGAATATTGATGATTGAAGGTTGAGGATTGAGGATTGAGGGTTGTGGATGCAGGACGAGGACTGAGGGTTGTGGATTCAGGACGAGAACTGAGGGTTGAGTATTGATGTTTGAGGTCTGAGGATTGAGGATAGTGGATTGAGAATTGAGGATTGAGGATTGAGGATTGAAGATTGAGGATTGGGTATTGAGGATTGAAGAATGAGGACTGAAGATTGAGGATTGAGGGTTGAGGATTGAACATTGAGTATTGAGGATAGAAGATTGAGGATTGAGGATTGAGGATTGAGGATTGAGCATTGAGGATTGAGGATTGAGGACTGAGGACTGAAGATTGAGGATTGAGGATTGAGGATTAAAGGTTGAGCATTGAGGATTGAAGATTGAGGATTGATGAGTGAGGATTGAGGATTGAGGATTGAGGATTGAGGACTGAGTATTGAAGATTGAGGATTGATGATTGAGGATTGAGGATAGAGGATTGAGGATTGAGTATTGGGGATTGAGGATTGAGGATTGAGGATTGAGGACTGAGGATTGAGGATTGAGGATTGAGCATTGAGGATTGAGGACTGAGGATTGAGGTTTGAGAATTGACGATGTGGGCTGAAGGCTGAGGATTGAGGTTTGAGGTCTGAGGACTGAGGATTGAGGATTGAGAATTGAGGATTGAGGATTGAGGATTGATGATTGAGGATTGGGTATTGAGGATAGAAGAATGAGGATTGAGGATTGAGGATTGAGGATTGGGGACTGAGGATTGAATATTCAGGATTGAGGATTGAGGATTGAGGATTGAGGATTGAGGATTGAATATTGAGGACTGAGTGTTGGGGGATGAGAGATGAGAATTGATGTTTGTCGATGGAGATTTGAAGATTGAAGATTGAGGATTGAGTATTGAAAACTGAGAATTCAGGATATTCTACTGAGTATTGAGAATTGAGGATTGATGGTTGAGTATTGAGGATTGATGGTTGAGGGTTGTGTGTTGAATATTGAGGATTGGCGGATTGAGTATTGAAGATTGAGGACTGAGGACTGGGGATTGAGTATTGAGGATTGAGGATTGAGTATTGAGGATTGAGGGTTGAAGGTTGAGTATTGATTATTGAAGATGCAGATTGATTATTGAGGGTTGAGGATTGATGACGAGGACTGAGGGTTGAGGATTGAGGACTGAGGATTGAGGATTGAAGAATGAGCATTGAGGATTGAGGATTGACGATTGAGGATTGAAGAAAGAGGAATGAGGATTGAGGTTTGAGGATTGAAGATTGAGTATTGAGGATCGAAGATTGAGGATTGAGGATTGTGGATTGAAGATTGAGGATTGACGATTGACGATTGAAGATTGAGGATTGGGGACTGAGAGTTGATGGTTGAGTGATGAGAATTGATCTTTGTGGATAGAGATATGAAGATTGCAGATTGAGTATTGCGTATGGAAAACTCTGAACTGAGGATATTCTAGTGAGGATTGAGGATTGACAACTGATTGTTGAGGACTGAGGGCTGAAGATTGAGGATTCAGGATTGAGGTTTCAGGACTGTGGTTTGAGGACTGAGGATTGAGGATTGAGGATTGGGGATTGAGGATTGAGGATCGAGGATTGAAGATTGAGGATTGGGTATTGAGGATTGAGGATTGAGGCCTGAGGAATGAGGATTGAGCATTGAGGATTGAGGATTGAGGACTGAGGATTGAAGATTGAGGATTGAGGATTGAGGATTAAAGGTTGAGCACTGAGGATTGAAGATTGAGGATTGAGGATTCAGGATTAATGATTTAGTATTGAGGATTCAACATTGAGGACTGAGTGTTGACGGTTGAGTGATGAGAATTGATGTTTGTGGATAGAGATTTGAAGATTGCAGATTGAGTATTGAGTATTTAATACTGTGAACTGAGGGTATTCTATTGGGGATTGAGGATTGACAACTGATTGTTGAGGACTGAGGTCTGAAGATTGAGGATTCAGGATCGAGGATTCAGAATTATGGTTTGAGGACTGAGGATTGAGGATTGAAGATTGAGGATTGGGCATAGAGGATTGAAGAATGAGTATTGACGATTGAGGATTGAGGCCTGAGGATTGAGGATTGAGAACTGAGGATGAGGACTGAGGGCTGAGGGTTGAGGTTTGAGGAATGAGGATTGGGGGTTGAGGATTGAGGATTGAGGACTGAGGATTGAGGATTGAGTACTGAAGATTGAGTATTGAAGACTGAGGATTGAGGATTGAGGATTGTGGATTGAGGATTGAGGATTGAGGATTGAAGATTGAGTATTGAGGATTGAAGATCGAGGATTGAGTATTGAGGATCGAGGATTGAGAATGAGGGCTGAGGGTTGAGGATTGAGGTTTGAGGATTGAGGACTGAGGATTGAGGATTGATGATTGTGTATTGAGGATTGGAGATTGAGGATTGAGGATTGAGGATTGAGGATTGAGCATTGAGGATTGAGGATTGAGGACTGAGGATTGAAGATTGAGGATTGAGGATTGAGGATTAAAGGTTGAGCATTGAGGATTGAAGATTGAGGATTGATGATTGAGGATTGAGGATTAAGGATTGAGGATTGGGGATTGAGGATCTAGGATTGAAAATTGATTATTGAGGATTGAAGATTGAGGATTGAGGATTGAGGATTGAGAATTGAGAATTGAGGATAAGGTCTGAGGGTTGAGGATTGAGGTTTGAGGAATGAGGATTGAGGTTTGAGGGTTGAGGATTGAAGATTGAGTATTGATGATTGAAGATTGAGGATGGAGAATTGAGGGTTGAGGATTGAGTACGAGGACTGACAGTTGAGGATTGTGGTTTGAGGATTGAGGGTTGTGGATTGAGAATTGAGGATGAGGACTGAGGTTTGCGGATTGATGACTGAGGATTGAGGATTGAGGATTGACGATTGCGGATTGAGGATTGAAGATTGAGTATTGAGGATTGAATATTGAGGACTGAGGATTGAGTATTGAGGATTGAAGATTGAGTATTGAGGATTGAAGATTGAGGATTGAGGATTGAGGATTGAGAATTGAGGATTGAGGATTGAGGATTGAGGATAGAGAATTTAAGATTGAGGATTGGGGACTGGGTGTTGAGGGTTGAGTGATGAGTATTGATGTTTGTGGATAGAGATTTGAAGATTGCAGATTGAGTATTGAGTATTGAATACTGTGAATTGAGGATATTCTATTGGGGATTGAGGATTGACAACTGATTGTTGAGGACTGAGGGCTGAAGATTGAGGATTCAGGATTCAGGATTCAGAATTGAGGTTTGAGGACTGAGGATTGAGGACTGAGGGTTGAGGATTGAGAATTGAGGATTGAGGATTGAAGACACAGTATTGAGGATTGAAGATTGAGGATTGAGGATTGAGGACTGAGGATTGAGGATTGAGGATTGAGGATTGAGGATTGAGTACTGAAGATTGAGTATTGATGACTGAGGATTGAGGATTGAGGATTGAGGACTGAGGATTGAGGATTGAGGATTGAGGATTGAAGATTGAATATTGATGATTGAAGATTGAGGATTGAGGATTGAGTGTTGTGGATTGAGGGCGAGGACTGAGGGTTGAGTATTGATGTTTGAGTTCTGAGGATTGAGGATTGAGGATTGAGGATAGAGGATTGAGGATGGAGGATTGAAGATTGAGGATTTGGTGATGAGGATTGAAGAATGAGGATTGAGTATTGAGGATTGAGGATTGAGGATTGAAGATTGAGTATTGAGGATTGAAGATAGAGGATTGAGGATTGAGGATTGAGGATTGAGGATTGAGGATTGAGGATTGAGGATTGACAACTGATTGTTGAGGACTGAGGGCTGAAGATTGAGGTTTCAGGATTGAGGATTCAGAATTGAGGTTTGTGGACTGAGGATTGAGGATTGAGGATTGAAGATTGAATATTGATGATTGAAGATTGAGGATTGAGGATTGAGGGTTGTGTATTGAGGACGAGGACTAAGGGTTGAGTATTGATGTTTGAGGTCTGACGATTAAGGATTGAGGATTGAGAATAGAGGATTGATAATTGAGGATTGAAGATTGAGGATTTGGTGTTGAGGATTGAAGAATGAGGATTGAGGATTGAGGATTGAGGATTGAGGGTTGAAGATTGAGTATTGAGGATTGAAGATTGAGGGTTGAGGATTGAGGATTGAGGATTGAGGATTGAGGATTGAGGATTGAAGACTGAGTATTGATGATTGAAGATTGAGGATTGAGGATTGAGGGCTGAGTATTGCGGATTGAAGATTGTGGATTCAGGATTGAGGATTGAAGATTGTGGATTGAGGATTGAGGATTGAGGATTGAGGATTGAGGATTGAACATTGAGGATTGGGGACTGAGTGTTGAGGGCTGAGTGATGAGAACTGATGTTTGTGGATAGAGATTTGAAGATTGCAGATTGAGTATTGCGTATGGAAAACTCTGAACTGAGTATATTCTATTGAGGATTGAGGATTGACAACTGATTGTTGAGGACTGAGTGCTGAAGATTGAGGATTCAGGATTGAGGATTCAGGATTGTGGTTTGAGGACAGAGGATTCAGGATTGAGGATTGAGGATTGAGGATTGAGGATTGAGTGCTGATGATTGAGTATTGATGACTGAGGATTGAGGATTGAGGATTGTGGATTGAGGATTGAGGATTGAGGATTGAAGATTGAGTATTGAGGATTGAAGATTGAGGATTGAGGATTGAGTATTGAGGATCGAGGATTGAGAATGAGGGCTGAGGGTTGAGGATTGAGATTTGAGGATTGAGGACTGAGGATTGAGGATTGATGATTGAGTATTGAGGATTGAACATTGAGGACTGAGGATTGAGGACTGAGGATTGAAGATTGAGGATTGAGGATTGAGGATTGGGGACTGAGTGTTGAGGGCTGAGTGATGAGAATTGATGTTTGTGGATAGAGATTTGAAGATTGCAGATTGAGTATTGCGTATGGAAAACTCTGAACTGAGGATATTCTATTGAGGATTGAGGATTGACAACTGATTGTTGAGGACTGAGGGCTGAAGATTGAGGATTCAGGATTGAGGATTCAGGATTGTGGTTTGAGGACAGAGGATTGAGGATTGAGGATTGAGGATTGTGGATTGAGGATTGACGATTGAGGATTGAGTACTGAAGATTGAGTATTGATGACTGAGGATTGAGGATTGAGGATTGTGGATTGAGGATTGAGGATTGAGGATTGAAGATTGAGTATTGAGGATTGAAGATTGAGGATTGAGTATTGAGGATCGAGGATTGAGAATGAGGGCTGAGGGTTGAGGATTGAGGTTTGAGGATTGAGGACTGAGGATTGAGGATTGATTATTGAGTATTGAGGATTGAAGATTGAGGATTGAGGATTGAGGATTGAGGATTGAGGATTGAGGATTGAAAATTGAGGACTGGGGACTGAGTGTTGAGTGTTGAGTGATGAGAATTGGTGTTTGTGGATAGAGATTTAAAGATTGCAGATTGAGTATTGAGTATTGAAAACTGTGAATTGATGATATTCTATTAAGGATTGAGAATTGACAACTGATTGTTGAGGACTGAGGTCTAAAGATGGAGGATTCAGGATTGAGGATCCAGGATTGAGGTTTGAGGACTGAGGATTGAGGATAGAGGATTGAGGATTGAGGATTGAGGATTGAGCATTGAGGATTGAGGATTGAAGATTGAGGATTGGGTATTGAGGATTGAATAATGAGCATTGAGGATTGAGGATTGAGGATTGAGGATTGAGGATTGAGGATTGAGGATTGAGGTTTGAGGATTGAAGATTGAGTATTGAAGATCGAAGATTGAGGATTGAGGATTGAGGATTGAGGATTGAGGATTGACGATTGAAGATTGAGGATTGGGGACTGAGAGTTGATGGTTGAGTGATGAGAATTGATGTTTGTGGATAGAGATATGAAGATTGCAGATTGAGTTTTGCGTATGGAAATCTCTGAACTGAGGATATTCTAGTGAGGATTGAGGATTGACAACTGATTGTTGAGGACTGAGGGCTGAAGATTGAGGATTCAGTATTGAGGATTCAGGACTGTGGTTTGAGGACTGAGGATTGAGGATTGAGGATTGGGGATTGAGGATTGAGGATCGAGGATTGAAGATTGAAGATTGGGTATTGAGGATTGAACATTGAGGACTGAGGATTGAGGATTGAGCATTGAGGATTGAGGATTGAGGACTGAGGATTGAAGATTGAGGATTGAGGATTGAGGATTAAAGGTTGAGCATTGAGGATTGAAGATTGAGGATTGAGGATTCAGGATTAATGATTGGGTATTGAGGATTGAACATTGAGGACTGAGTGTTGACGGTTGAGTGATGAGAATTGATGTTTGTGGATAGAGATTTGAAGATTGCAGATTGAGTATTGAGTATTTAATACTGTGAACTGAGTGTATTCTATTGGGGATTGAGGATTGACAACTGATTGTTGAGGACTGAGGTCTGAAGATTGAGGATTCAGGATTGAGGATTCAGAATTATGGTTTGAGGACTGAGGATTGAGGATTGAAGATTGAGGATTGGGCATAGAGGATTGAAGAATGAGTATTGAGGATTGAGGATTGAGGCCTGAGGATTGAGAATTGAGAACTGAGGATGAGGACTGAGGGCTGAGGGTTGAGGTTTGAGGAATGAGGATTGGGGGTTGAGGATTGAGGATTGAGGACTGAGTATTGAGGATTGAGTACTGAAGGTTGAGTATTGAAGACTGAGGATTGAGGATTGAGGATTGTGGATTGAGGATTGAGGATTGAGGATTGAAGATTGAGTATTGAGGATTGAAGATTGAGGATTGAGTATTGAGGATCGAGGATTGAGAATGAGGGCTGAGGGTTGAGGATTGAGGTTTGAGGATTGAGGACTGAGGATTGAGGATTGATGATTGTGTATTGAGGATTGAAGATTGAGGATTGAGGATTGAGGATTGAGGATTGAGGATTGAGGATTGAGGATTGAAAATTGAGGACTGGGGACTGAGTGTTGAGGGTTGAGTGATAAGAATTGGTGTTTGTGGATAGAGATTTAAAGATTGCAGATTGAGTACTGAGTATTGAAAACCGTGAATTGATGATATTCTATTGAGGATTGAGAATTGACAACTGATTGTTGAGGACTGAGGGCTGAAGATTGAGGATTCAGGATTGAGAATTCAGAATTGAGGATTGAGGACTGAGGACTGAGGGTTGAAGATTGAGTATTGAGGATTGAAGATAGAGGATTAAGGATTGAGGATTGGGGATTGAGGATCTAGGATTGAAAATTGATTATTGAGGATTGAAGATTGAGGATTGAGGATTGTTGATTGAGAATTGAGAATTGAGGATAAGGACTGAGGGTTGATGATTGAGGTTTGAGGAATGAGGATTGAGGTTTGAGGATCGAGGATTGAAGATTGAGTATTGATGATTGAAGATTGAGGGTGGAGGATTGAGGCTTGAGGATTGAGGACGAGGACTGACAGTTGAAGATTGTGGTTTGAGGATTGAGGGTTGTGGATTGAGAATTGAGGATGAGGACTGAGGTTTGCGGATTGATGACTGAGGATTGAGGATTGAGGATTGATGATTGCGGAATGAGGATTGAAGATTGAGTATTGAGGATTGAATATTGAGGACTGAGGATTGAGTATTGAGGATTGAAGATTGAGTATTGAGGATTGAAGATTGAGGATTGAGGATTGAGGATTGAGAATTGAGGATTGAGGATTGAGGATTGAGGATTGAGGATTGAGTATTGAAGATTGAGGATTGAGGATTGAAGACTCAGTATTGAGGATTGAAGATTGACGATTGAGGATTGAGGATTGAGGATTGAGGATTGAGAATAGAGGATTGAGGATGGAGGATTGAAGATTGAGTATTTGGTGATGAGGATTGAAGAATGAGGATTGAGGATTGAGGATTGAGGATTGAGGATTGAAGATTGAGTATTGAGGATTGAAGATTGAGGATTGAGGATTGAGGATTGAGGACTGAGGATTGAGGATTGAGGATTGAGAGTTGAGGATTGAGGATTGAGGATTGAAGATTGAGGATTGGGTATAGAGGATTGAAGAATGAGCATTGAGGATTGAGGATTGAGGATTGAGGATTGAGGTTTGAGAATTGAGGATTGAGTATTGGGGATTGCGGATTGAGCATTGAGGATTGAGGATTGAGGATTGAGGATTGAAGATTGAATATTGATGATTGAAGATTGAGGATTGATGATTGAGTGTTGTGGATTGAGGACGAGGACTGGGGGTTGAGTATTGATGTTTGAGGTCTGAGGATTGAGGATAGAGGATTGAGAATTGAGGATTGAGGATTGAGGATTGAAGATTGAGGATTGGGTATTGAGGATTGAAGAATGAGGACTGAAGATTGAGGATTGAGGATTGAGGATTGAAGATTGAGTATTGAGGATTGAAGATTGAGGATTGAGGATTGAGGATTGAGGATTGAGCATTGAGGATTGAGGATTGAGGACTGAGGATTGAAGATTGATGATTGAGGATTGAGGATTAAAGATTGAGCATTGAGGATTGAAGATTGAGGATTGATGATTGAGGATTGAGGATTGAGGATTGAGGATTGAGGACTGAGTATTGAAGATTGAGGATTGATGATTGAGGATTGAGAATAGAGGATTGAGGATTGAGTATTGGGGATTGAGGATTGAAGATTGAGGATTGAGGATTGAGGATTAATGATTGGGTATTGAGGATTGAACATTGAGGACTGAGTGTTGAGGGTTGAGTGATGAGAATTGATGTTTGTGGATAGAGATTTGAAGATTGCAGATTGAGTATTGAGTATTTAATACTCTGAACAGAGGATATTCTATTGGGGATTGAGGATTGACAACTGATTGTTGAGGACTGAGGGCTGAAGATTGAGGATTCAGGATTGAGGATTCAGAATTGTGGTTTGAGGACTGAGGATTGAAGATTGAAAATTGAGTATTGAGGATTGAAGATTGAGGGTTGAGGATTGAGGATTGAGGATTGAGGATTGTGGATGAGGGCTGAGGGTTGAAGATTGAGGTTTGAGGACTCAGGACTGAGGATTGAGGATTGAGAATTGAGGATTGAGGATTGAGGATTGAAGATTCAGGATAGGGTATTGAGGATTGGAGAATGAGGATTGAGGATGGGCGATTGAGGATTGAGGATTGAAGATTGAGTATTCAGGATTGGAGATTGACGATTGAGGATTGAGGGTTGTGGATCGAGGATTGAGGTTTGAGGATTGAAGATTGAGTATTGAGGATTGAAGATTGACGATTGAGGATTGAGGATTGAGGATTGAGGATTGACGATTGAGTACTGAAGATTGAGTATTGATGACTGAGGATTGAGGATTGAGGATTGAGGACTGAGGATTGAGGATGGAGGATTGAAGATTGAGGATTTGGTGATGAGGATTGAAGAATGCGGATTGAGGATTGAGTATTGAGTATTGAGGATTGAAGATTGAGGATTGAGGATTGAGGATTGAGGATTGAGGATTGAGGATTGAGGATTGAGGATTGACAACTGATTGTTGAGGACTGAGGGCTGAAGATTGAGGTTTCCGGATTGAGGATTCAGAATTGAGGTTTGAGGACTGAGGATTGAGGATTGAGGATTGAAGGTTGAATATTGATGATTGAAGATTGAGGATTGAGGATTGAGGTTTGTGTATTGAGGACGAGGACTAAGGGTTGAGTATTGATGTTTGAGGTCTGACGATTGAGGATTGAGGATTGAGAATAGAGGATTGATAATTGAGGATTGAAGATTGAGGATTTGGTGTTGATGATTGAAGAATGAGGATTGAGGATTGAGGATTGAGGATTGAGGATTGAAGATTGAGTATTGAGGATTGAAGATTGAGGATTGAGGATTGAGGATTGAGGATTGAGGATTGAGGATTGAGGATTGTAGATTGAGTATTGATGATTGAAGGTTGAGGATTGAGGATTGAGGACTGAGTATTGCGGATTGAAGATTGAGGATTCAGGATTGAGGATTGAGGATTGAGGAATGAGGATTGAGGATTGAGGGTTGTGTATTGGGGACCAGGACTGAGGGTTGAATATTGATGTTTGAGGTCTGAGGATTAAGGATTGAGGATTGAGGATTGAAGATTGATGATTGGATATTGAGGATTGAAGAATGAGGATTGAGGATTGAGGATTGAGGCCTGAGGATTGAGAATTGAGAACTGAGGATGAGGACTGAGGGCTGAGGGTTGAGGTTCGAGGAATGAGGACTGACGATTGAGGATTGAGGATAGAGGATGGAGGATTGAGGATTGAATATTGAAGATTGGGGACTGAGTGTTGAGGGCTGAGTGATAAGAATTGATGTTTGTGGATAGAGATTTGAAGATTGCAGATTGAGTATTGCGTATGGAAAACTCTGAACTGAGGATATTCTATTGAGGATTGAGGATTGACAACTGATTGTTGAGGACTGAGGGCTGAAGATTGAGGATTCAGGATTGAGGATTCAGGATTGTGGTTTGAGGACAGAGGATTGAGGATTGAGGATTGAGGATTGAGGATTGAGGATTGAGGATTGAGTGCTGAAGATTGAGTATTGTTGACTGAGGATTGAGGATTGAGGATTGTGGATTGAGGATTGAGGATTGAGGATTGAAGATTGAGTATTGAGGATTGAAGTTTGAGGATTGAGTATTGAGGATCGAGGATTGAGAATGAGGGCTGAGGGTTGAGGATTGAGGTTTGAGGATTGAGGACTGAGGATTGAGGATTGATGATTGAGTATTGAGGATTGAAGATTGGGGATTGAGGATTGAGGATTGCGGATTGAGGATTGAGGATTGAAAATTGAGGACTGGGGACTGAGGGTTGCGGGTTGAGTGATGAGAATTGGTGTTTGTGGACAGAGATTTAAAGATTGCAGATTGAGTATTGAGTATTGAAAACTGTAAATTGATGATATTCTATTGAGGATTGAGAATTGACAACTGATTGTTGAGGACTGAGGTCTAAAGATGGAGGATTCAGGATTGAGGATCCAGGATTGAGGTTTGAGGACTGAGGATTGAGGATAGAGGATTGAGGATTGAGGATTGAGGATTGAGCATTGAGGAATGAGGTTTGAAGATTGAGGATTGGGCATTGCGGATTGAACATTGAGGATTGAGAATTGAGTATTGAGGTCTGAAGATTGAATATTGATGATTGAAGATTGATGATTGAGGATTGAGTGTTGTGGATTGAGGACGAGGACTGAGGGTTGAGTATTGATGTCTGAGGTCTGAGGATTGAGGATTGAGGATTGAGAATTGAGGATTGAGGATTGAGGATTGAAGATTGAGGATTGGGTATTGAGGATTGAAGAATGAGCATTGAGGATTGAGGATTGAGGATTGAGGATTGAAGATTGAGGATTGAGGATTGAGGTTTGAGGGTTGAAGATTGAGTATTGAGGATCGAAGATTGAGGATTGAAGATTGTGGATTGAGGATTGAGGATTGAGGATTGAGGATTGAGGATTGAGGAATGAGGATTGACAACCGATTGTTGAGGACTGAGGGCTGAAGATTGAGGATTTAGGATTGAGGATTCAGAATTGAGGTTTGAGGACTGAGGATTGAGGATTGAGGATTGAAGATTGAATATTGATAATTGAAGATTGAGGTGTGAGGATTGAGTGTTGTGTATTGAGGACGAGGACTAAGGGTTGAGTATTGATGTTTGAGGTGTGAGGGTTGAGGATTCAGGATTGAGAATAGAGGATTGAGGATTGAGGATTGAAGATTGAGGATTTGGTGTTGAGGATTGAAGAATGAGGATTGAGTATTGAGGATTGAGGATTGAGGATTGAGGATTGAGGATTGAGGATTGAGGATTGAAGATTGAGTATTGAGGATTGAGGATTGAGGATTGAGGACTGAGGATTGAGGATTGAGGATTCAGGGTTGAGGATTGAGGATTGAAGATTGAGTATTGAGGATTGGAGATTGAGGATTGTGGATTGAGGATTGAGGATTGAGTATCGAAAATTGAGGATTGGGAATTGAGGATTGACGATTGAGGATTGAGTATTGAGGATTGAGAACTGAGGATTGAGGATTGAATATTGAGTATTGAGGATTGAAGATTGAGAATTGAGGATTGAGGATTGAGGACTGAAGATGAGGGCTGAGGGTTGAGGATTGAGGTTTGAGGACTGAGGATTGAGGATTGAGGATTGAGAGTTAAGGATTGAGGATTGAGGATTGAGGATTGAGGATCGAGGATTGAGGATTGTGGATTGAAGATTGAGTATTGAGGATTGAAGATTGAGGATTGAGGATTGAGGATTGAGGATTGAGGATTGAGGATCGAGGATTGAGGATGAGGGCTGAGGGTTGAGGAATGAGGGTTGAGGATTGAGGGCTGAGGATTGAGGATTGATGATTGAGTATTGAGGATTGAAGATTGAGGATTGAGGATTGTGGATTGAGGATTGAGGATTGAGGATTGAGGATTGAGGATTGAAGATTGAGTATTGAGGATTGAAGATTGAGGATTGAGGATTGAGGATTGAGGATTAAGGATTGAGGATTGAGGATTGAGGATTGACAACTGATTGTTGTGGACTGAGGGCTGAAGATTGAGGATTCACGATTGAGGATTCAGAATTGAGGTTTGAGGACTGAGGGTGGAGGATTGAGGATTGAAGATTGGATATTGATGATTGAAGATTGAGGATTGAGGATTGAGGGTTGTGTATTGAGGACGAGGACTAAGGGTTGAATATTGATGTTTCAGGTCTGGGGATTGAGGATTGAGGATTGAGAATAGAGGATTGAGGATTGAGGATTGAAGATTGAGGATTTGGTGTTGAGGATTGAAGAATGAGGATAGAGGATTGAGGATTGAGGATTGAGGATTGAAGATTGAGTATTGAGGATTGAAGATTGAGGATTGAGGATAGAGGATTGAGGATTGAGGATTGAGGATTGAGGATTGAAGATTGAGTATTGATGATTGAAGGTTGAGGATTGAGGATTGAGGACTGAGTATTGAGGATTGAAGATTGAGGATTCAGGATTGAGGATTGAGGATTGAGGAATGAGGATTGAGGATTGAGGGTTGTGGATTGGGGACCAGGACTGAGGGTTGAATATTGATGTTTGAGGTCTGAGGATTGAGGATTGAGGACTGAGAATTGAGGATTGAGGATTGAGGATTGAAGATTGATGATTGGGTATTGAGGATTGAAGAATGAGGATTGAGGATTGAGGATTGAGGCCTGAGGATTGAGAATTGAGAACTGAGTATGAGGACTGAGGGCTGAGGGTTGAGGTTCGAGGAATGAGGACTGACGATTGAGGATTGAGGATTGAAGATTGAGTATTGAGCATTGAAGATTGTGGATTGAGGATTGAGGATTGAGGATTGAGGATTGAAGATTGAGGATTGGGGACTGAGTGTTGAGGGCTGAGTGATGAGAATTGATGTTTGTGGATAGAGATTTGAAGGTTGCAGATTGAGTATTGCGTATGGAAAACTCTGAACTGAGGATATTCTATTGAGGATTGAGGATTGACAACTGATTGTTGAGGACTGAGGGCTGAAGATTGAGGATTCAGGGTTGAGGATTCAGGATTGTGGTTTGAGGACAGAGGATTGAGCATTGAGGATTGAGGATTGAGGATTGAGGATTGAGGATTGAGTACTGAAGATTGAGTATTGATGACTGAGGATTGAGGATTGATGATTGTGGATTGAGGATTGAGGATTGAGGATTGAGGATTGAAGATTGAGTATTGAGGATTGAAGATTGAGGATTGAGTATTGAGGACCGAGGATTGAGAATGAGGGCTGAGGGTTGAGGATTGAGGTTTGAGGATTGAGGACTGAGGATTGAGGATTGATGATTGAGTATTGAGGATTGAAGATTGAGGATTGAGGATTGAGGATTGAGGATTGAGGATTGAGGATTGAGGATTGAGGATTGAGGATTGAAAATTGAGGACTGGGGACTGAGTGTTGAGGGTTGAGTGATGAGAATTGATGTTTGTGGATAGAGATATGAAGATAGCAGATTGAGTATTGCGTATGGAAAACTCTGAACTGAGGATATTCTAGTGAGGATTGAGGATTGACAACTGATTGTTGAGGACTGAGGGCTGAAGATTGAGGATTCAGGATTGAGGATTCAGGACTGTGGTTTGAGGACTGAAGATTGAGGATTGAGGATTGAGGATTGAAGATTGAGTATTGAGGATTGAAGATTGAGGATTGAGGATTGAGGATTGAGGATTGAGCATTGAGGATTGAGGATTGAGCACTGACGATTGAAGATTGAGTATTGAGGATTGAGGATTAAAGGTTGAGCATTGAGGATTGAAGATTGAGGATTGATGATTGAGGATTGAGGATTGAGGACTGAGGATTGAGGACTGAGTATTGAAGATTGAGGATTGATGATTGAGGATTGAGGATAGAGGATTGAGGATTGAGTATTGGGGATTGAGGATTGAAGATTGAGGTTTGAGGATTGAGGATTAATGATTGGGTATTGAAGATTGAACATTGAGGACTGAGTGTTGAGGGCTGAGTGATGAGAATTGATGTTTGTGGATAGAGATTTGAAGGTTGCAGATTGAGTATTGCGTATGGAAAACTCTGAACTGAGGATATTCTATTGAGGATTGAGGATTGACAACTGATTGTTGAGGACTGAGGGCTGAAGATTGAGGATTCAGGGTTGAGGATTCAGGATTGTGGTTTGAGGACAGAGGATTGAGCATTGAGGATTGAGGATTGAGGATTGAGGATTGAGGATTGAGGATTGAGTACTGAAGATTGAGTATTGATGACTGAGGATTGAGGATTGATGATTGTGGATTGAGGATTGAGGATTGAGGATTGAGGATTGAAGATTGAGTATTGAGGATTGAAGATTGAGGATTGAGTATTGAGGACCGAGGATTGAGAATGAGGGCTGAGGGTTGAGGATTGAGGTTTGAGGATTGAGGACTGAGGATTGAGGATTGATGATTGAGTATTGAGGATTGAAGATTGAGGATTGAGGATTGAGGATTGAGGATTGAGGATTGAGGATTGAGGATTGAGGATTGAGGATTGAAAATTGAGGACTGGGGACTGAGTGTTGAGGGTTGAGTGATGAGAATTGATGTTTGTGGATAGAGATATGAAGATAGCAGATTGAGTATTGCGTATGGAAAACTCTGAACTGAGGATATTCTAGTGAGGATTGAGGATTGACAACTGATTGTTGAGGACTGAGGGCTGAAGATTGAGGATTCAGGATTGAGGATTCAGGACTGTGGTTTGAGGACTGAAGATTGAGGATTGAGGATTGAGGATTGAAGATTGAGTATTGAGGATTGAAGATTGAGGATTGAGGATTGAGGATTGAGGAGTGAGCATTGAGGATTGAGGATTGAGCACTGACGATTGAAGATTGAGTATTGAGGATTGAGGATTAAAGGTTGAGCATTGAGGATTGAAGATTGAGGATTGATGATTGAGGATTGAGGATTGAGGACTGAGGATTGAGGACTGAGTATTGAAGATTGAGGATTGATGATTGAGGATTGAGGATAGAGGATTGAGGATTGAGTATTGGGGATTGAGGATTGAAGATTGAGGTTTGAGGATTGAGGATTAATGATTGGGTATTGAGGATTGAACATTGAGGACTGAGTATTGAGGGTTGAGTGATGAGAATTGATGTTTGTGGATAGAGATTTGAAGATTGCAGATTGAGTATTGAGTATTTAATACTGTGAACTGAGGATATTCTATTGGGGATTGAGGATTGACAACTGATTGTTGAGGACTGAGGGCTGAAGATTGAGGATTCAGGATTGAGGATTCAGAATTGTGGTTTGAGGACTGAGGATTGAAGATTGAAGATTGAGTATTGAGGATTGAAGATTGAGGGTTGAGGATTGAGGATTGAGGATTAAGGATTGAGGATGAGGGCTGAGGGTTGAAGATTGAGGTTTGAGGACTCAGGACTGAGGATTCAGGATTGAGAATTGAGGATTGAGGATTGAGGATTGAAGATTGAGTATTCAGGATTGGAGATTGACGATTGAGGATTGAGGATTGAGGATCGAGGATTGAGGATTGAGGATTGAAGATTGAGTATTGAGGATTGAAGATTGAGGATTGAGGATTGAGGATTGAGGATTGAGTATTGAGGATTGAGAATTGAAGATTGAGGATTGGGGACTGAGTGTTGAGGGTTGAGTGATGAGGATTGATGTTTGTGGATAGAGATTTGAAGATTGCAGATTGAGTATTGAGTATCGAAACCTGTGAATTGAGGATATTCTATTGAGGATTGAGGACTGACAACTGATTGCTGAGGACTGAGGGCTGAAGATTGAGGATTCAGGGTTGAGGGTTCAGAATTGAGGTTTGAGGACTGAGGATTGAGTATTGAGGATTGAAGATTGAGGATTGAGGATTGAGGATTGAGGATTGAGGATTGAGGATTGAGGATTGAGAATTGAGGACTGGGGACTGAGTGCTGAGGGTTGAGTGATAAGAATTGGTGTTTGTGGATAGAGATTTAAAGATTGCAGATTGAGTATTGAGTATTGAAAACTGTGAATTGATGATATTC
This sequence comes from Calliopsis andreniformis, assembly GCF_051401765.1. NCBI lineage: Eukaryota > Metazoa > Arthropoda > Insecta > Hymenoptera > Andrenidae > Calliopsis > Calliopsis andreniformis. The sequence goes on along the minus strand of NW_027480463.1, from coordinate 1,479,351 downwards.
TATTGAGGATTGAGAATTGACAACTGATTGTTGAGGACTGAGGGCTGAAGACTGAGGATTCAGGATTGAGGATTCAGGACTGTGGTTTGAGGACTGAGGATTGAGGATTGAGGATTGGGGATTGAGGATTGAGGATCGAGGATTGAAGATTGAAGATTGGGTATTGAGGATTGAAAATTGAGTATTGAGGATTGAAGGTTGAGTGTTGAGGATTGAGGATTGAGGATTGAGGATTCAGAATTGTGGTTTGAGGACAGAGGATTGAGGCTTGAGGATTGAGGATTGAGGATTGAGGATTGAGGATTGAGGATTGAGGATTGAAGATTGAGGATTGGGTATTGAGGACTGAACATAGAGGATTGAGGATTGAGGATTGAGGATTGAGGACTGAAGATTGAATATTGATGATTGAAGATTGAGCATTGAGGATTGAGTGTTGTGGATTGGGTACCAGGACTGAGGGTTGAATATTGACGTTTGAGGTCTGAGGATTGAGGATTGAGAATTGAGGATTGAGGATTGAGGATTGAAGATTGAGGATTGGGTATTGAAGATTGAAGAATGAGGACTGAGGATTGAAGATTGAAGATTCAGGATTGTGGATTGAGGATTGAGGATTGAGTATCGAAAATTGAGGATTGGGCATTGAGGATTGACGATTGAGGATTGAGGTTTGAGGACTGAGGATTGAGGATTGAGGATTGAGAGTTGAGGATTGAGGATTGAGGATTGAGGATTAATGATTGGGTATTGAGGATTGAACATTGAGGACTGAGTGTTGAGGGTTGAGTGATGAGAATTGATGTTTGTGGATAGAGATTTGAAGAATGCAGATTGAGTATTGAGTATTTAATACTCTGAACAGAGGATATTCTATTGGGGATTGAGGATTGACTACTGATTGTTGAGGACTGAGGGCTGAAGATTGAGGATTCAGGATTGAGGATTCAGAATTGTGGTTTGAGGACTGAGGATTGAAGGTTGAAAATTGAGTATTGAGGATAGAAGATTGAGGGTTGAGGATTGAGGATTGAGGATTGAGGATTCTGGATGAGGGCTGAGGGTTGAAGATTGAGGTTTGAGGACTCAGGACTGAGGATTGAGGATTGAGAATTGAGGATTGAGGATTGAGGATTGAAGATTCAGGATAGGGTATTGAGGATTGGAGAATGAGGATTGAGGATGGGCGATTGAGGATTGAGGATTGAAGATTGAGTATTCAGGATTGGAGATTGACGATTGAGGATTGAGGGTTGTGGATCGAGGATTGAGGTTTGAGGATTGAAGATTGAGTATTGAGGATTGAAGATTGAGGATTGAGGATTGAGGATTGAGGATTGAGGATTCAGGATTGATGATTGAGTACTGAAGATTGAGTATTGATGACTGAGGATTGAGGATTGAGGATTGAGGACTGAGGATTGAGGATTGAGGATTGAAGATTGAATATTGATGATTGAAGATTGAGGATTGAGGATTGAGTGTTGTGGATTGAGGACGAGGACTGAGGGTTGAGTATTGATGTTTGAGGTCTGAGGATTGAGGATTGAGGATTGAGAATAGAGGATTGAGGATGGAGGATTGAAGATTGAGGATTTGGTGATGAGGATTGAAGAATGAGGATTAGAGGATTGAGGATTGAGGATTGAGGATTGAAGATTGAGTATTGAGGATTGAAGATTGAGGATTGAGGATTGAGAATAGAGGATTCATAATTGAGGATTGAAGATTGAGGATTTGGTGTTGATGATTGAAGAATGAGGATTGAGGATTGAGGATTGAGGATTGAGGATTGAAGATTGAGTATTGAGGATTGAAGATTGAGGATTGAGGATTGAGGATTGAGGATTGAGGATTGAGGATTGAGGATTGAAGATTAAGTATTGATGATTGAAGGTTGAGGATTGAGGATTGAGGACTGAGTATTGCGGATTGAAGATTGAGGATTCAGGATTGAGGATTGAGGATTGAGGAATGAGGATTGAGGATTGAGGGTTGTGGATTGGGGACCAGGACTGAGGGTTGAATATTGATGTTTGAGGTCTGAGGATTAAGGATTGAGGATTGAGGATTGAAGATTGATGATTGGATATTGAGGATTGAAGAATGAGGATTGAGGATTGAGGATTGAGGCCTGAGGATTTAGAATTGAGAACTGAGGATGAGGACTGAGGGCTGAGGGTTGAGGTTTGAGGAATGAGGACTGACGATTGAGGATTGAGGATTGAAGATTGAGTATTGAGAATGAAGATTGTGGATTGAGGATTGAGGATTGAGGATTGAGGATTGAATATTGAAGATTGGGGACTGAGTGTTGAGGGCTGAGTGATAAGAATTGATGTTTGTGGATAGAGATTTGAAGATTGCAGATTGAGTATTGCGTATGGAAAACTCTGAACTGAGGATATTCTATTGAGGATTGAGGATTGACAACTGATTGTTGAGGACTGAGGGCTGAAGATTGAGGATTCAGGATTGAGGATTCAGGATTGTGGTTTGAGGACAGAGGATTGAGGATTGAGGATTGAGGATTGAGGATTGAGGATTGAGGATTGAGTGCTGAAGATTGAGTATTGATGACTGAGGATTGAGGATTGAGGATTGAGGATCGAGGATTGAGGATTGAGGATTGAAGATTGAGTATTGAGGATTGAAGATTGTGGATTGAGGATTGAAGATTGAGGATTGTGGATTGTGGATTGAGGATTGAGGATTGACGATTGAAGATTGAGGATTGGGGACTGAGAGTTGATGGTTGAGTGATGAGAATTGATGTTTGTGGATAGAGATATGAAGATTGCAGATTGAGTTTTGCGTATGGAAATCTCTGAACTGAGGATATTCTAGTGAGGATTGAGGATTGACAACTGATTGTTGAGGACTGAGGGCTGAAGATTGAGGATTCAGTATTGAGGATTCAGGACTGTGGTTTGAGGACTGAGGATTGAGGATTGAGGATTGGGGATTGAGGATTGAGGATCGAGGATTGAAGATTGAAGATTGGGTATTGAGGATTGAACATTGAGGACTGAGGATTGAGGATTGAGGATTGAGGATTCATGATTGAAGGTTGAATATTGATGATTGAAGGTTGAGGATTGAGGATTGAGGGTTGTGGATGCAGGACGAGGACTGAGGGTTGTGGATTCAGGACGAGAACTGAGGGTTGAGTATTGATGTTTGAGGTCTGAGGATTGAGGATAGTGGATTGAGAATTGAGGATTGAGGATTGAGGATTGAAGATTGAGGATTGGGTATTGAGGATTGAAGAATGAGGACTGAAGATTGAGGATTGAGGGTTGAGGATTGAACATTGAGTATTGAGGATAGAAGATTGAGGATTGAGGATTGAGGATTGAGGATTGAGCATTGAGGATTGAGGATTGAGGACTGAGGACTGAAGATTGAGGATTGAGGATTGAGGATTAAAGGTTGAGCATTGAGGATTGAAGATTGAGGATTGATGAGTGAGGATTGAGGATTGAGGATTGAGGATTGAGGACTGAGTATTGAAGATTGAGGATTGATGATTGAGGATTGAGGATAGAGGATTGAGGATTGAGTATTGGGGATTGAGGATTGAGGATTGAGGATTGAGGACTGAGGATTGAGGATTGAGGATTGAGCATTGAGGATTGAGGACTGAGGATTGAGGTTTGAGAATTGACGATGTGGGCTGAAGGCTGAGGATTGAGGTTTGAGGTCTGAGGACTGAGGATTGAGGATTGAGAATTGAGGATTGAGGATTGAGGATTGATGATTGAGGATTGGGTATTGAGGATTGAAGAATGAGGATTGAGGATTGAGGATTGAGGATTGGGGACTGAGGATTGAATATTCAGGATTGAGGATTGAGGATTGAGGATTGAGGATTGAGGATTGAATATTGAGGACTGAGTGTTGGGGGATGAGAGATGAGAATTGATGTTTGTCGATGGAGATTTGAAGATTGAAGATTGAGGATTGAGTATTGAAAACTGAGAATTCAGGATATTCTACTGAGTATTGAGAATTGAGGATTGATGGTTGAGTATTGAGGATTGATGGTTGAGGGTTGTGTGTTGAATATTGAGGATTGGCGGATTGAGTATTGAAGATTGAGGACTGAGGACTGGGGATTGAGTATTGAGGATTGAGGATTGAGTATTGAGGATTGAGGGTTGAAGGTTGAGTATTGATTATTGAAGATTGCAGATTGATTATTGAGGGTTGAGGATTGATGACGAGGACTGAGGGTTGAGGATTGAGGACTGAGGATTGAGGATTGAAGAATGAGCATTGAGGATTGAGGATTGACGATTGAGGATTGAAGAAAGAGGAATGAGGATTGAGGTTTGAGGATTGAAGATTGAGTATTGAGGATCGAAGATTGAGGATTGAGGATTGTGGATTGAAGATTGAGGATTGACGATTGACGATTGAAGATTGAGGATTGGGGACTGAGAGTTGATGGTTGAGTGATGAGAATTGATCTTTGTGGATAGAGATATGAAGATTGCAGATTGAGTATTGCGTATGGAAAACTCTGAACTGAGGATATTCTAGTGAGGATTGAGGATTGACAACTGATTGTTGAGGACTGAGGGCTGAAGATTGAGGATTCAGGATTGAGGTTTCAGGACTGTGGTTTGAGGACTGAGGATTGAGGATTGAGGATTGGGGATTGAGGATTGAGGATCGAGGATTGAAGATTGAGGATTGGGTATTGAGGATTGAGGATTGAGGCCTGAGGAATGAGGATTGAGCATTGAGGATTGAGGATTGAGGACTGAGGATTGAAGATTGAGGATTGAGGATTGAGGATTAAAGGTTGAGCACTGAGGATTGAAGATTGAGGATTGAGGATTCAGGATTAATGATTTAGTATTGAGGATTCAACATTGAGGACTGAGTGTTGACGGTTGAGTGATGAGAATTGATGTTTGTGGATAGAGATTTGAAGATTGCAGATTGAGTATTGAGTATTTAATACTGTGAACTGAGGGTATTCTATTGGGGATTGAGGATTGACAACTGATTGTTGAGGACTGAGGTCTGAAGATTGAGGATTCAGGATCGAGGATTCAGAATTATGGTTTGAGGACTGAGGATTGAGGATTGAAGATTGAGGATTGGGCATAGAGGATTGAAGAATGAGTATTGACGATTGAGGATTGAGGCCTGAGGATTGAGGATTGAGAACTGAGGATGAGGACTGAGGGCTGAGGGTTGAGGTTTGAGGAATGAGGATTGGGGGTTGAGGATTGAGGATTGAGGACTGAGGATTGAGGATTGAGTACTGAAGATTGAGTATTGAAGACTGAGGATTGAGGATTGAGGATTGTGGATTGAGGATTGAGGATTGAGGATTGAAGATTGAGTATTGAGGATTGAAGATCGAGGATTGAGTATTGAGGATCGAGGATTGAGAATGAGGGCTGAGGGTTGAGGATTGAGGTTTGAGGATTGAGGACTGAGGATTGAGGATTGATGATTGTGTATTGAGGATTGGAGATTGAGGATTGAGGATTGAGGATTGAGGATCGAGCATTGAGGATTGAGGATTGAGGACTGAGGATTGAAGATTGAGGATTGAGGATTGAGGATTAAAGGTTGAGCATTGAGGATTGAAGATTGAGGATTGATGATTGAGGATTGAGGATTAAGGATTGAGGATTGGGGATTGAGGATCTAGGATTGAAAATTGATTATTGAGGATTGAAGATTGAGGATTGAGGATTGAGGATTGAGAATTGAGAATTGAGGATAAGGTCTGAGGGTTGAGGATTGAGGTTTGAGGAATGAGGATTGAGGTTTGAGGGTTGAGGATTGAAGATTGAGTATTGATGATTGAAGATTGAGGATGGAGAATTGAGGGTTGAGGATTGAGTACGAGGACTGACAGTTGAGGATTGTGGTTTGAGGATTGAGGGTTGTGGATTGAGAATTGAGGATGAGGACTGAGGTTTGCGGATTGATGACTGAGGATTGAGGATTGAGGATTGACGATTGCGGATTGAGGATTGAAGATTGAGTATTGAGGATTGAATATTGAGGACTGAGGATTGAGTATTGAGGATTGAAGATTGAGTATTGAGGATTGAAGATTGAGGATTGAGGATTGAGGATTGAGAATTGAGGATTGAGGATTGAGGATTGAGGATAGAGAATTTAAGATTGAGGATTGGGGACTGGGTGTTGAGGGTTGAGTGATGAGTATTGATGTTTGTGGATAGAGATTTGAAGATTGCAGATTGAGTATTGAGTATTGAATACTGTGAATTGAGGATATTCTATTGGGGATTGAGGATTGACAACTGATTGTTGAGGACTGAGGGCTGAAGATTGAGGATTCAGGATTCAGGATTCAGAATTGAGGTTTGAGGACTGAGGATTGAGGACTGAGGGTTGAGGATTGAGAATTGAGGATTGAGGATTGAAGACACAGTATTGAGGATTGAAGATTGAGGATTGAGGATTGAGGACTGAGGATTGAGGATTGAGGATTGAGGATTGAGGATTGAGTACTGAAGATTGAGTATTGATGACTGAGGATTGAGGATTGAGGATTGAGGACTGAGGATTGAGGATTGAGGATTGAGGATTGATGATTGAATATTGATGATTGAAGATTGAGGATTGAGGATTGAGTGTTGTGGATTGAGGGCGAGGACTGAGGGTTGAGTATTGATGTTTGAGTTCTGAGGATTGAGGATTGAGGATTGAGGATAGAGGATTGAGGATGGAGGATTGAAGATTGAGGATTTGGTGATGAGGATTGAAGAATGAGGATTGAGTATTGAGGATTGAGGATTGAGGATTGAAGATTGAGTATTGAGGATTGAAGATAGAGGATTGAGGATTGAGGATTGAGGATTGAGGATTGAGGATTGAGGATTGAGGATTGACAACTGATTGTTGAGGACTGAGGGCTGAAGATTGAGGTTTCAGGATTGAGGATTCAGAATTGAGGTTTGAGGACTGAGGATTGAGGATTGAGGATTGAAGATTGAATATTGATGATTGAAGATTGAGGATTGAGGATTGAGGGTTGTGTATTGAGGACGAGGACTAAGGGTTGAGTATTGATGTTTGAGGTCTGACGATTAAGGATTGAGGATTGAGAATAGAGGATTGATAATTGAGGATTGAAGATTGAGGATTTGGTGTTGAGGATTGAAGAATGAGGATTGAGGATTGAGGATTGAGGATTGAGGATTGAAGATTGAGTATTGAGGATTGAAGATTGAGGGTTGAGGATTGAGGATTGAGGATTGAGGATTGAGGATTGAGGATTGAAGACTGAGTATTGATGATTGAAGATTGAGGATTGAGGATTGAGGGCTGAGTATTGCGGATTGAAGATTGTGGATTCAGGATTGAGGATTGAAGATTGTGGATTGAGGATTGAGGATTGAGGATTGAGGATTGAGGATTGAACATTGAGGATTGGGGACTGAGTGTTGAGGGCTGAGTGATGAGAACTGATGTTTGTGGATAGAGATTTGAAGATTGCAGATTGAGTATTGCGTATGGAAAACTCTGAACTGAGTATATTCTATTGAGGATTGAGGATTGACAACTGATTGTTGAGGACTGAGTGCTGAAGATTGAGGATTCAGGATTGAGGATTCAGGATTGTGGTTTGAGGACAGAGGATTCAGGATTGAGGATTGAGGATTGAGGATTGAGGATTGAGTGCTGATGATTGAGTATTGATGACTGAGGATTGAGGATTGAGGATTGTGGATTGAGGATTGAGGATTGAGGATTGAAGATTGAGTATTGAGGATTGAAGATTGAGGATTGAGGATTGAGTATTGAGGATCGAGGATTGAGAATGAGGGCTGAGGGTTGAGGATTGAGATTTGAGGATTGAGGACTGAGGATTGAGGATTGATGATTGAGTATTGAGGATTGAACATTGAGGACTGAGGATTGAGGACTGAGGATTGAAGATTGAGGATTGAGGATTGAGGATTGGGGACTGAGTGTTGAGGGCTGAGTGATGAGAATTGATGTTTGTGGATAGAGATTTGAAGATTGCAGATTGAGTATTGCGTATGGAAAACTCTGAACTGAGGATATTCTATTGAGGATTGAGGATTGACAACTGATTGTTGAGGACTGAGGGCTGAAGATTGAGGATTCAGGATTGAGGATTCAGGATTGTGGTTTGAGGACAGAGGATTGAGGATTGAGGATTGAGGATTGTGGATTGAGGATTGACGATTGAGGATTGAGTACTGAAGATTGAGTATTGATGACTGAGGATTGAGGATTGAGGATTGTGGATTGAGGATTGAGGATTGAGGATTGAAGATTGAGTATTGAGGATTGAAGATTGAGGATTGAGTATTGAGGATCGAGGATTGAGAATGAGGGCTGAGGGTTGAGGATTGAGGTTTGAGGATTGAGGACTGAGGATTGAGGATTGATTATTGAGTATTGAGGATTGAAGATTGAGGATTGAGGATTGAGGATTGAGGATTGAGGATTGAGGATTGAAAATTGAGGACTGGGGACTGAGTGTTGAGTGTTGAGTGATGAGAATTGGTGTTTGTGGATAGAGATTTAAAGATTGCAGATTGAGTATTGAGTATTGAAAACTGTGAATTGATGATATTCTATTAAGGATTGAGAATTGACAACTGATTGTTGAGGACTGAGGTCTAAAGATGGAGGATTCAGGATTGAGGATCCAGGATTGAGGTTTGAGGACTGAGGATTGAGGATAGAGGATTGAGGATTGAGGATTGAGGATTGAGCATTGAGGATTGAGGATTGAAGATTGAGGATTGGGTATTGAGGATTGAATAATGAGCATTGAGGATTGAGGATTGAGGATTGAGGATTGAGGATTGAGGATTGAGGGTTGAGGTTTGAGGATTGAAGATTGAGTATTGAAGATCGAAGATTGAGGATTGAGGATTGAGGATTGAGGATTGAGGATTGACGATTGAAGATTGAGGATTGGGGACTGAGAGTTGATGGTTGAGTGATGAGAATTGATGTTTGTGGATAGAGATATGAAGATTGCAGATTGAGTTTTGCGTATGGAAATCTCTGAACTGAGGATATTCTAGTGAGGATTGAGGATTGACAACTGATTGTTGAGGACTGAGGGCTGAAGATTGAGGATTCAGTATTGAGGATTCAGGACTGTGGTTTGAGGACTGAGGATTGAGGATTGAGGATTGGGGATTGAGGATTGAGGATCGAGGATTGAAGATTGAAGATTGGGTATTGAGGATTGAACATTGAGGACTGAGGATTGAGGATTGAGCATTGAGGATTGAGGATTGAGGACTGAGGATTGAAGATTGAGGATTGAGGATTGAGGATTAAAGGTTGAGCATTGAGGATTGAAGATTGAGGATTGAGGATTCAGGATTAATGATTGGGTATTGAGGATTGAACATTGAGGACTGAGTGTTGACGGTTGAGTGATGAGAATTGATGTTTGTGGATAGAGATTTGAAGATTGCAGATTGAGTATTGAGTATTTAATACTGTGAACTGAGTGTATTCTATTGGGGATTGAGGATTGACAACTGATTGTTGAGGACTGAGGTCTGAAGATTGAGGATTCAGGATTGAGGATTCAGAATTATGGTTTGAGGACTGAGGATTGAGGATTGAAGATTGAGGATTGGGCATAGAGGATTGAAGAATGAGTATTGAGGATTGAGGATTGAGGCCTGAGGATTGAGAATTGAGAACTGAGGATGAGGACTGAGGGCTGAGGGTTGAGGTTTGAGGAATGAGGATTGGGGGTTGAGGATTGAGGATTGAGGACTGAGTATTGAGGATTGAGTACTGAAGGTTGAGTATTGAAGACTGAGGATTGAGGATTGAGGATTGTGGATTGAGGATTGAGGATTGAGGATTGAAGATTGAGTATTGAGGATTGAAGATTGAGGATTGAGTATTGAGGATCGAGGATTGAGAATGAGGGCTGAGGGTTGAGGATTGAGGTTTGAGGATTGAGGACTGAGGATTGAGGATTGATGATTGTGTATTGAGGATTGAAGATTGAGGATTGAGGATTGAGGATTGAGGATTGAGGATTGAGGATTGAGGATTGAAAATTGAGGACTGGGGACTGAGTGTTGAGGGTTGAGTGATAAGAATTGGTGTTTGTGGATAGAGATTTAAAGATTGCAGATTGAGTACTGAGTATTGAAAACCGTGAATTGATGATATTCTATTGAGGATTGAGAATTGACAACTGATTGTTGAGGACTGAGGGCTGAAGATTGAGGATTCAGGATTGAGAATTCAGAATTGAGGATTGAGGACTGAGGACTGAGGATTGAAGATTGAGTATTGAGGATTGAAGATAGAGGATTAAGGATTGAGGATTGGGGATTGAGGATCTAGGATTGAAAATTGATTATTGAGGATTGAAGATTGAGGATTGAGGATTGTTGATTGAGAATTGAGAATTGAGGATAAGGACTGAGGGTTGATGATTGAGGTTTGAGGAATGAGGATTGAGGTTTGAGGATCGAGGATTGAAGATTGAGTATTGATGATTGAAGATTGAGGGTGGAGGATTGAGGCTTGAGGATTGAGGACGAGGACTGACAGTTGAAGATTGTGGTTTGAGGATTGAGGGTTGTGGATTGAGAATTGAGGATGAGGACTGAGGTTTGCGGATTGATGACTGAGGATTGAGGATTGAGGATTGATGATTGCGGAATGAGGATTGAAGATTGAGTATTGAGGATTGAATATTGAGGACTGAGGATTGAGTATTGAGGATTGAAGATTGAGTATTGAGGATTGAAGATTGAGGATTGAGGATTGAGGATTGAGAATTGAGGATTGAGGATTGAGGATTGAGGATTGAGGATAGAGAATTGAAGATTGAGGATTGGGGACTGGGTGTTGAGGGTTGAGTGATGAGTATTGATGTTTGTGGATAGAGATTTGAAGATTGCAGATTGAGTATTGAGTATTGAATACTGTGAATTGAGGATATTCCATTGGGGATTGAGGATTGACAACTGATTGTTGAGGACTGAGGGCTGAAGATTGAGGATTCAGGATTGAGGATTCAGAATTGTGGTTTGAGGACTGAGGATTGAAGATTGAAGATTGAGTATTGAGGATTGAAGATTGAGGGTTGAGGACCGAGGATTGAGGATTGAGGATTGAGGATGGGGGCTGAGGGTTGAAGATTGAGGTTTCAGGACTCAGGACTGAGGATTGAGGATTGAGAATTGAGGATTGAGGATTGAGGATTGAAGATTGAGGATAGGGTATTGAGGATTGAAGAATGGCGATTGAGGATGGGCAATTGAGGATTGAGGATTGAAGATTGAGTATTCAGGATTGGAGATTGACGATTGAGGATTGAGGATTGAGGATCGAGGATTGAGGATTGAGGATTGAAGATTGAGTATTGAGGATTGAAGATTGAGGAATGAGGATTGAGGATTGAGGATTTAGGATCTAGGATTGAGAATTGAGGATTGAGGATTGGGTACTGAGTGTTGAGGGTTGAGTGATGAGGATTGATGTTTGTGGATAGAGATTTGAAGATTGCAGTTTGAGTATTGAGTATTGAAACCTGTGGATTGAGGAAATTCTATTGAGGATTGAGGATTGACAACTGATTGTTGAGGTCTGAGGGCTGAAGATTGAGGATTCAGGGTTGAGGATTCAGAATTGAGGTTTGAGGACTGAGGATTGAGGATTGAGGATTGAGGATTGAGGATTGAGGATTGAGGATTGAAGATTGAGTATTGAGGATTGAGGATTGAGTGCTGATGATTGAGTATTGATGACTGAGGATTGAGGATTGAGGATTGTGGATTGAGGATTGAGGATTGAGGTTTGAAGATTGAGTATTGAGGATTGAAGATTGAGGATTGAGTATTGAGGATCGAGGATTGAGAATGAGGGCTGAGGGTTGAGGATTGAGATTTGAGGATTGAGGACTGAGGATTGAGGATTGATGATTGAGTATTGAGGATTGAAGATTGAGGATTGAGGATTGAGGATTGAGGATTGAGGATTGAGGATCGAAAATTGAGGACTGGGGACTGAGTGTTGAGGGTTGAGTGATGAGAATTGGTGTTTGTGGATAGAGATTTAAAGATTGCAGATTGAGCATTGAGTATTGAAAACTGTGAATTGATGATATTCTATTGAGGATTGAGAATTGACAACTGATTGTTGAGGACTGAGGTCTAAAGATGGAGGATTCAGGATTGAGGATCCAGGATTGAGGTTCGAGGACTGAGGATTGAGGATAGAGGATTGAGGATTGAGGATTGAGGATTGAGCATTGAGGACTGAGGATTGAAGATTGAGGATTGGGTATTGCGGATTGAACATTGAGGATTGAGGATTGAGGATTGAGGACTGAAGATTGAATATTGATGATTGAAGATTGATGATTGAGGATTGAGTGTTGTGGATTGAGGACGAGGACTGAGGGTTGAGTATTGATGTCTGAGGTCTGAGGATTGAGGATTGAGGATTGAGAATTGAGGATTGAGGATTGAGGATTGAAGATTGAGGATTGGGTATTGAGGATTGAAGAATGAGCATTGAGGATTGAGGTTTGAGGATTGAGGATTGAAGGTTGAGGATTGAGGATTGAGGTATGAGGATTGAAGATTGAGTATTGAGGATCGAAGATTGAGGATTGAGGATTGAGGATTGAGGATTGAGGATTGACGATTGACGATTGAAGATTGAGGATTGGGGACTGAGAGTTGATGGTTGAGTGATGAGAATTGATGTTTGTGGATAGAGATATAAAGATTGCAGATTGAGTATTGCGTATGGAAAACTCTAAACTGAGGATATTCTAGTGAGGATTGAGGATTGACAACTGATTGTTGAGGACTGAGGGCTGAAGATTGAGGATTCAGTATTGAGGATTCAGGACTGTGGTTTGAGGACTGAGGATTGAGGATTGAGGATTGGGGATTGAGGATTGAGGATCGAGGATTGAAGATTGAAGATTGGGTATTGAGGATTGAACATTGAGGACTGAGGATTGAGGATTGAGGATTGAGGATTCAGGATTGAAGATTGAATATTGATGATTGAAGGTTGAGGATTGAGGATTGAGGGTTGTGGATTCAGGACGAGGACTGAGGGTTGTGGATTCAGGACGAGAACTGAGGGTTGAGTATTGATGTTTGAGGTCTGAGGATTGAGGATAGAGGATTGAGAGTTGAGGATTGAGGATTGACGATTGAAGATTGAGGATTGGGTACTGAGGATTGAAGAATGAGGACTGAAGATTGAGGAATGAGGATTGAAGATTGAACATTGAGTATTGAGAATTGAAGATTGAGGATTGAGGATTGAGGATTGAGGATTGAGCATTGAGGATTGAGGATTGAGGACTGACGATTGAAGATTGAGGATTGAGGATTGAGGATTGGGGACTGAGTGTTGAGGGCTGAGTGATGAGAATTGATGTTTGTGGATAGAGATTTGAAGATTGCAGATTGAGTATTGCGTATGGAAAACTCTGAACTGAGGATATTCTATTGAGGATTGAGGATTGACAACTGATTGTTGAGGACTGAGGGCTGAAGATTGAGGATTCAGGATTGAGGATTCAGGATTGTGGTTTGAGGACAGAGGATTGAGGATTGAGGATTGAGGATTGAGGATTGAGGATTGACGATTGAGGATTGAGTACTGAAGATTGAGTATTGATGACTGAGGATTGAGGATTGAGGATTGTGGATTGAGGACTGAGGATTGAGGATTGAAGATTGAGTATTGAGGATTGAAGATTGAGGATTGAGTATTGAGGATCGAGGATTGAGAATGAGGGCTGAGGGTTGAGGATTGAGGTTTGAGGATTGAGGATTGATTATTGAGTATTGAGGATTGAAGATTGAGGATTGAGGATTGAGGATTGAGGATTGAGGATTGAGGATTGAAGATTGAAAATTGAGGACTGGGGACTGAGTGTTGAGTGTTGAGTGATGAGAATTGGTGTTTGTGGATAGAGATTTAAAGATTGCAGATTGAGTATTGAGTATTGAAAACTGTGAATTGATGATATTCTATTGAGGATTGAGAATTGACAACTGATTGTTGAGGACTGAGGTCTAAAGATGGAGGATTCAGGATTGAGGATCCAGGATTGAGGTTTGAGGACTGAGGATTGAGGATAGAGGATTGAGGATTGAGGATTGAGGATTGAGCATTGAGGATTGAGGATTGAAGATTGAGGATTGGGTATTGAGGATTGAAGAATGAGCATTGAGGATTGAGGATTGAGGATTGAGGATTGAGGATTGAGGATTGAGGATTGAGGTTTGAGGATTGAAGATTGAGTATTGAGGATCGAAGATTGAGGATTGAGGATTGAGGATTGAGGATTGAGCATTGACGATTGAAGATTGAGGATTGGGGACTGAGAGTTGATGGTTGAGTGATGAGAATTGATGTTTGTGGATAGAGATATGAAGATTGCAGATTGAGTTTTGCGTATGGAAATCTCTGAACTGAGGATATTCTAGTGAGGATTGAGGATTGACAACTGATTGTTGAGGACTGAGGGCTGAAGATTGAGGATTCAGTATTGAGGATTCAGGACTGTGGTTTGAGGACTGAGGATTGAGGATTGAGGATTGGGGATGGAGAATTGAGGATCGAGGATTGAAGATTGAAGATTGGGTATTGAGGATTGGACATTGAGGACTGAGGATTGAGGATTGAGGATTGAGGATTCAGGATTGAAAGTTGAATATTGATGATTGAAGGTTGAGGATTGAGGATTGAGGGTTGTGGATGCAGGACGAGGACTGAGGGTTGTGGTTTCAGGACGAGAACTGAGGGTTGAGTATTGATGTTTGAGGTCTGAGGATTGAGGATAGTGGATTGAGAATTGAGAATTGAGGATTGAGGATTGAAGATTGAGGATTGGGTATTGAGGATTGAAGAATGAGGACTGAAGATTGAGGATTGAGGGTTGAGGATTGAACATTGAGTATTGAGGATAGAAGATTGAGGATTGAGGATTGAGGATTGAGGATTGAGCATTGAGGATTGAGGATTGAGGACTGAGGACTGAAGATTGAGGATTGAGGATTGAGGATTAAAGGTTGAGCATTGAGGATTGAAGATTGAGGATTGATGAGTGAGGATTGAGGATTGAGGATTGAGGATTGAGGACTGAGTATTGAAGTTTGAGGATTGATGATTGAGGATTGAGGATAGAGGATTGAGGATTGAGTATTGGGGATTGAGGATTGAGGATTGAGGATTGAGGACTGAGGATTGAGAATTGAGGATTGAGGATTGAGGATTGAAGATTGAGGATTGGGTATTGAGGATTGAAGAATGAGGATTGAGGATTGAGGATTGAGGATTGGGGACTGAGGATTGAATATTCAGGATTGAGGATTGAGGATTGAGGATTGAGGATTGAGGATTGAGGATTGAGGATTGAGGATTGAGGATTGAATATTGAGGACTGAGTGTTGAGGGATGAGAGATGAGAATTGATGTTTGTGGATGGAGATTTGAGGATTGAAGATTGAGGATTGAGTATTGAAAACTGAGAATTCAGGATATTCTACTGAGTATTGAGAATTGAGGATTGATGGTTGAGTATTGAGGATTGATGGTTGAGGGTTGTGTGTTGAATATTGAGGATTGGCGGATTGAGTATTGAAGATTGAGGACTGAGGACTGGGGATTGAGTATTGAGGATTGAGGATTGAGTATTGAGGATTGAGGGTTGAAGATTGAGTATTGATTATTGAAGATTGCGGATTGATTATTGAGGGTTGAGGATTGATGACGAGGACTGAGGGTTGAGGATTGAGGACTGAGGATTGAGGATTGAAGAATGAGCATTGAGGATTGAGGATTGACGATTGAGGATTGAAGAAAGAGGAATGAGGATTGAGGTTTGAGGATTGAAGATTGAGTATTGAGGATCGAAGATTGAGGATTGAGGATTGAGGATTGAAGATTGAGGATTGACGATTGACGATTGAAGATTGAGGATTGGGGACTGAGAGTTGATGGTTGAGTGATGAGAATTGATGTTTGTGGATAGAGATATGAAGATTGCAGATTGAGTACTGCGTATGGAAAACTCTGAACTGAGGATATTCTAGTGAGGATTGAGGATTGACAACTGATTGTTGAGGACTGAGGGCTGAAGATTGAGGATTCAGGATTGAGGATTCAGGACTGTGGTTTGAGGACTGAGGATTGAGGATTGAGGGTTGGGGATTGAGGATTGAGGATCGAGGATTGAAGATTCAGGATTGGGTATTGAGGATTGAGGATTGAGGCCTGAGGATTGAGGATTGAGCATTGAGGATTGAGGATTGAGGACTGAGGATTGAAGATTGAGGATTGAGGATTGAGGATTAAAGGTTGAGCATTGAGGATTGAAGATTGAGGATTGAGGATTCAGGATTAATGATTGGGTATTGAGGATTGAACATTGAGGACTGAGTGTTGACGGTTGAGTGATGAGAATTGATGTTTGTGGATAGAGATTTGAAGATTGCAGATTGAGTATTGAGTATTTAATACTGTGAACTGAGTGTATTCTATTGGGGATTGAGGATTGACAACTGATTGTTGAGGACTGAGGTCTGAAGATTGAGGATTCAGGATTGAGGATTCAGAATTATGGTTTGAGGACTGAGGATTGAGGATTGAAGATTGAGGATTGGGCATAGAGGATTGAAGAATGAGTATTGAGGAATGAGGATTGAGGCCTGAGGATTGAGAATTGAGAACTGAGGATGAGGACTGAGGGCTGAGGGTTGAGGTTTGAGGAATGAGGATTGGGGGTTGAGGATTGAGGATTGAGGACTGAGGATTGAGGATTGAGTACTGAAGATTGAGTATTGAAGACTGAGGATTGAGGATTGAGGATTGTGGATTGAGGATTGAGGATTGAGGATTGAAGATTGAGTATTGAGGATTGAAGATTGAGGATTGAGTATTGAGGATCGAGGATTGAGAATGAGGGCTGAGGGTTGAGGATTGAGGTTTGAGGATTGAGGACTGAGGATTGAGGATTGATGATTGTGTATTGAGGATTGAAGATTGAGGATTGAGGATTGAGGATTGAGGATTGAGGATTGAGGATTGAGGATTGAAAATTGAGGACTGGGGACTGAGTGTTGAGGGTTGAGTGATAAGAATTGGTGTTTGTGGGTAGAGATTTAAAGATTGCAGATTGAGTATTGAGTATTGAAAACCGTGAATTAATGATATTCTATTGAGGATTGAGAATTGACAACTGATTGTTGAGGACTGAGGGCTGAAGATTGAGGATTCAGGATTGAGAATTCAGAATTGAGGATTGAGGACTGAGGACTGAGGATTGAAGGTTGAGTATTGAGGATTGAAGATAGAGGAGTAAGGATTGAGGATTGGGGATTGAGGATCTAGGATTGAAAATTGATTATTGAGGATTGAAGATTGAGGATTGAGGTTTGAGGATCGAGGATTGAAGATTGAGTATTGATGATTGAAGATTGAGGGTGGAGGATTGAGGCTTGAGGATTGAGGACGAGGACTGACAGTTGAGGATTGTGGTTTGAGGATTGAGGGTTGTGGATTGAGAATTGAGGATGAGGACTGAGGTTTGCGGATTGATGACTGAGGATTGAGGATTGAGGATTGATGATTGCGGATTGAGGATTGAAGATTGAGTATTGAGGATTGAATATTGAGGACTGAGGATTGAGTATTGAGGATTGAAGATTGAGTATTGAGGATTGAAGATTGAGGATTGAGGATTGAGGATTGAGAATTGAGG
Source organism: Calliopsis andreniformis (assembly GCF_051401765.1). Classification (NCBI taxonomy): domain Eukaryota; kingdom Metazoa; phylum Arthropoda; class Insecta; order Hymenoptera; family Andrenidae; genus Calliopsis; species Calliopsis andreniformis. The sequence continues at coordinate 1,461,590 of NW_027480463.1, read as the reverse complement.
ATTGAGGATTGAGGTTTGAGGATAGAGAATTGAAGATTGAGGATTGGGGACTGGGTGTTGAGGGTTGAGTGATGAGTATTGATGTTTGTGGATAGAGATTTGAAGATTGCAGATTGAGTATTGAGTATTGAATACTGTGAATTGAGGATATTCCATTGGGGATTGAGGATTGACAACTGATTGTTGAGGACTGAGGGCTGAAGATTGAGGATTCAGGATTGAGGATTCAGAATTGTGGTTTGAGGACTGAGGATTGAAGATTGAAGATTGAGTATTGAGGATTGAAGATTGAGGGTTGAGGACCGAGGATTGAGGATTGAGGATTGAGGATGGGGGCTGAGGGTTGAAGATTGAGGTTTGAGGACTCAGGACTGAGGATTGAGGATTGAGAATTGAGGATTGAGGATTGAGGATTGAAGATTGAGGGTAGGGTATTGAGGATTGAAGAATGGCGATTGAGGATGGGCAATTGAGGATTGAGGATTGAAGATTGAGTATTCAGGATTGGAGATTGACGATTGAGGATTGAGGATTGAGGATCGGGGATTGAGGATTGAGGATTGAAGATTGAGTATTGAGGATTGAAGATTGAGGATTGAGGATTGAGGATTGAGGATTTAGGATCTAGGATTGAGAATTGAGGATTGAGGATTGGGGACTGAGTGTTGAGGGTTGAGTGATGAGGATTGATGTTTGTGGATAGAGATTTGAAGATTGCAGTTTGAGTATTGAGTATTGAAACCTGTGGATTGAGGAAATTCTATTGAGGATTGAGGTTTGACAACTGATTGTTGAGGTCTGAGGGCTGAAGATTGAGGATTCAGGGTTGAGGATTCAGAATTGAGGTTTGAGGACTGAGGATTGAGGATTGAGGATTGAGGATTGAGGATTGAGGATTGAGGATTGAAGATTGAGTATTGAGGATTGAAGATTGAGGATTGAGGATTGAGGATTGAAGATTGAATATTGAGGATTGAAGATTGAGGATTGAGGATTGAGGATTGAGGATTGAGGACTGTGGATTGAGGATTGAGGGCTGAGGATTGAGGATTGATGATTGAGTATTGAGAATTGAAGATTGAGGATTGAGGATTGAGGATTGAGGATTGAGGATTGAGGGTTGAGGATAGAAAATTGAGGACTGGGGACTGAGTGTTGAGGGTTGAGTGATAAGAATTGGTATTTGTGGATAGAGATTTAAAGATTGCAGATTGACTATTGAGTATTGAAAACTGTGAATTGATGATATTCTATTGAGGATTGAGAATTGACAACTGATTGTTGAGGACTGAGGGCTGAAGATTGAGAATTCAGGATTGAGGATTCAGGACTGTGGTTTGAGGACAGAGGATTGAGGATTGAGGATTGGGGATTGAGGATTGAGGATCGAGGATTGAAGATTGAAGATTGGGTATTGAGGATTGAACATTGAGGACTGAGGATTGAGGATTGAGGATTGAGGATTCAGGATTGAAAGTTGAATATTGATGATTGAAGGTTGAGGATTGAGGATTGAGGGTTGTGGATGCAGGACGAGGACTGAGGGTTGTGGTTTCAGGACGAGAGCTGAGGGTTGAGTATTGATGTTTGACGTCTGAGGATTGAGGATAGTGGATTGAGAATTGAGGATTGAGGATTGAGGATTGAAGATTGAGGATTGGGTATTGAGGATTGAAGAATGAGGACTGAAGATTGAGGATTGAGGGTTGAGGATTGAACATTGAGTATTGAGGATAGAAGATTGAGGATTGAGGATTGAGGATTGAGGATTGAGCATTGAGGATTGAGGATTGAGGACTGAGGACTGAAGATTGAGGATTGAGGATTGAGGATTAAAGGTTGAGCATTGAGGATTGAAGATTGAGGATTGATGAGTGAGGATTGAGGATTGAGGATTGAGGATTGAGGACTGAGTATTGAAGTTTGAGGATTTATGATTGAGGATTGAGGATAGAGGATTGAGGATTGATTATTGGGGATTGAGGATTGAGGATTGAGGATTGAGGACTGAGGATTGAGGATTGAGGATTGAGCATTGAGGATTGAGGACTGAGGATTGAGGTTTGAGGTCTGAGGACTGAGGATTGAGGATTGAGAATTGGGGATTGAGGATTGAGGATTGAAGATTGAGGATTGGGTATTGAGGATTGAAGAATGAGGATTGAGGATTGAGAATTGAGGATTGGGGACTGAGGATTGAATATTCAGGATTGAGGATTGAGGATTGAGGATTGAGGATTGAGGATTGATGATTGAATATTGAGGACTGAGTGTTGAGGGATGAGAGATGAGAATTGATGTTTGTGGATGGAGATTTGAAGATTGAAGATTGAGGATTGAGTATTGAAAACTGAGAATTCAGGATATTCTACTGAGTATTGAGAATTGAGGATTGATGGTTGAGTATTGAGGATTGATGGTTGAGGGTTGTGTGTTGAATATTGAGGATTGGCGGATTGAGTATTGAAGATTGAGGACTGAGGACTGGGGATTGAGTATTGAGGATTGAGGATTGAGTATTGAGGATTGAGGGTTGAAGATTGAGTATTGATTATTGAAGATTGCGGATTGATTATTGAGGGTTGAGGATTGATGACGAGGACTGAGGGTTGAGGATTGAGGACTGAGGATTGAGGATTGAAGAATGAGCATTGAGGATTGAGGATTGACGATTGAGGATTGAAGAAAGAGGAATGAGGATTGAGGTTTGAGGATTGAAGATTGAGTATTGAGGATCGAAGATTGAGGATTGAGGATTGAGGATTGAAGATTGAGGATTGACGATTGACGATTGAAGATTGAGGATTGGGGACTGAGAGTTGATGGTTGAGTGATGAGAATTGATGTCTGTGGATAGAGATATGAAGATTGCAGATTCAGTATTGCGTATGGAAAACTCTGAACTGAGGATATTCTAGTGAGGATTGAGGATTGACAACTGATTGTTGAGGACTGAGGGCTGAAGATTGAGGATTCAGGATTGAGGATTCAGGACTGTGGTTTGAGGACTGAGGATTGAGGATTGAGGGTTGGGGATTGAGGATTGAGGATCGAGGATTGAAGATTGAGGATTGGGTATTGAGGATTGAGGATTGAGGTCTGAGGATTGAGGATTGAGCATTGAGGATTGAGGATTGAGGACTGAGGATTGAAGACTGAGGATTGAGGATTGAGGATTAAAGGTTGAGCATTGAGGATTGAAGATTGAGGATTGAGGATTCAGGATTAATGATTGGGTATTGAGGATTGAACATTGAGGACTGAGTGTTGACGGCTGAGTGATGAGAATTGATGTTTGTGGATAGAGATTTGAAGATTGCAGATTGAGTATTGAGTATTTAATACTGTGAACTGTGTGTATTCTATTGGGGATTGAGGATTGACAACTGATTGTTGAGGACTGAGGTCTGAAGATTAAGGATTCAGGATTGAGGATTCAGAATTATGGTTTGAGGACTGAGGATTGAGGATTGAAGATTGAGGATTGGGCATAGACGATTGAAGAATGAGTATTGAGGATTGAGGATTGAGGCCTGAGGATTGAGAATTGAGAACTGAGGATGAGGACTGAGGGCTGAGGGTTGAGGTTTGAGGAATGAGGATTGGGGGTTGAGGATTGAGTATTGAGGACTGAGGATTGAGGATTGAGTACTGAAGATTGAGTATTGAAGACTGAGTATTGAGGATTGAGGATTGTGGATTGAGGATTGAGGATTGAGGATTGAAGATTGAGTATTGAGGATTGAAGATTGAGGATTGAGTATTGAGGATCGAGGATTGAGAATGAGGGCTGAGGGTTGAGGATTGAGGTTTGAGGATTGAGGGCTGAGGATTGACGATTGATGATTGTGTATTGAGGATTGAAGATTGAGGATTGAGGATTGAGGATTGAGGATTGAGGATTGAGGATTCAGGATTGAAAATTGAGGACAGTGGACTGAGTGTTGAGGGTGGAGTGATGAGAATTGGTGTTTGTGGATAGAGATTTAAAGATTGCAGATCGAGTATTGAGTATTGGAAGCTGTGAATTGATGATATTCTATTGAGGATTGAGAATTGACAACTGATTGTTGAGGACTGAGGTCTAAAGATTGAGGATTCAGCATTGAGGATCCGGGATTGAGGTTTGAGGACTGAGGATTGAGGATAGAGGATTGAGGATTGAGTATTGAGGATTGAGCATTGAGGATTGAGGATTGAAGATTGAGGATTGGGTATTGCGGATTGAACATTGAGGATTGAGGGTTGTGGATTGAGGACGAGGACTGAGGGTTGAGTATTGATGTCTGAGGTCTGAGGATTGAGGATTGAGGATTGAGAGTTGAGGATTGAGGATTGAGGATTGAACATTGAGGATTGGGTATTGAGGATTGAAGAATGAGCATTGAGGATTGAGGATTGACGATTGAGGATTGAAGATAGAGGATTGAGGATTGAGGTTTGAGGATTGACGATTGACGATTGAAGATTGAGGATTGGGGACTGAGAGTTGATGGTTGAGTGATGAGAATTGATGTTTGTGGATAGAGATATGAAGATTGCAGATTGAGTATTGCGTATGGAAAACTCTGAACTGAGGATATTCTAGTGAGGATTGAGGATTGACAATTGATTGTTGAGGACTGAGGGCTGAAAATTGAGGATTCAGGATTGAGGATTCAGGACTGTGGCTTGAGGACTGAGGATAGAGGATTGAGGATTGGGGATTGAGGATTGAGGATCGAGGATTGAAGATTCAAGATTGGGTATTGAGGATTGAGGATTGAGGCCTGAGGATTGAGGATTGAGGATTGAGGATTGAGTATTGACGATCGAAGATTGAATATTGATGATTGAAGGTTGAGGATTGAGGATTGAGGGTTGTGGATTCAGGACGAGGACTGAGGGTTGTGGATTCAGGACGATGACTGAGGGTTGAGTATTGATGTTTGAGGTCTGAGGATTGAGGATAGAGGATTGAGAATTGTGGATTGAGGATTGAGGATTGAAGATTGAGGATTGGATATTGAGGATTGAAGAATGAGGACTGAAGATTGAGGATTGAGTATTTATGATAGAAGATTGAGTATTGAGGATTGAAGATTGAGGATTGAGGATTGAGGATTGAGGATTGAGCGTTGAGGATTGAGGATTGAGGACTGAGGATTGAAGATTGAGGATTGAGGATTGAGGGTTAAAGGTTGAGCATTGAGGATTGAAGATTGAGGATTGATGATTGAGGATTGAGGATTGAGGATTGAGGATTGAGGACTGAGTATTGAAGATTGAGGATTGATGATTGAGGATTGAGGATTGAGGATTGAGGATTGAGGATTGAGTATTGGGGATTGAGGATTGAAGGTTGAGGATTGAGGATTGAGGATTAATGATTGGGTATTGAGGATTGAACATTGAGGACTGAGTGTTGACGGTTGAGTGATGAGAATTGATGTTTGTGGATAGAGATTTGAAGATTGCAGATTGAGTATTGAGTATTTAATACTGTGAACTGAGGATATTCTATTGGGGATTGAGGATTGACAACTGATTGTTGAGGACTGAGGGCTGAAGGTTGAGGATTCAGTGTTGAGGGTTCAGAATTGAGGTTTGAGGACTGAGGATTGAAGATTGAGGATTGAGGATTGAGGACTGAGTATTGAGGATTGAAGATTGAGGATTGAGGATTGAGGATCGAGGATTGAGGATGAGGGCTGAGGGTTGAGGATTGAGGTTTGAGGATTGAGGGCTGAGGATTGAGGATTGATGATTGAGTATTGAGGATTGAAGATTGAGGATTGAGGATTGAGGATTGAGGATTGAGGATTGAGGATTGAGGATTGAAAATTGAGGACTGGGGACTGAGTGTTGAGGGTTGAGTGATAAGAATTGGTGTTTGTGGGTAGAGATTTAAAGATTGCAGATTGAGTATTGAGTATTGAAAACCGTGAATTGATGATATTCTATTGAGGATTGAGAATTGACAACTGATTGTTGAGGACTGAGGGCTGAAGATTGAGGATTCAGGATTGAGAATTCAGAATTGAGGATTGAGGACTGAGGACTGAGGATTGAAGATTGAGTATTGAGGATTGAAGATAGAGGATTAAGGATTGAGGATTGTGGATTGAGGATCTAGGATTGAAAATTGATTATTGAGGATTGAAGATTGAGGATTGAGGATTGAGGATTGAGAATTGAGAATTGAGGATAAGGACTGAGGGTTGATGATTGAGGTTTGAGGAATGAGGATTGAGGTTTGAGGATTGAGGATTGAAGATTGAGTATTGATGATTGAAGATTGAGGGTGGAGGATTGAGGCTTGAGGATTGAGGACGAGGACTGACAGTTGAGGATTGTGGTTTGAGGATTGAGGGTTGTGGATTGAGAATTGAGGATGAGGACTGAGGTTTGCGGATTGATGACTGAGGATTGAGGATTGAGGATTGATGATTGCGGATTGAGGATTGAAGATTGAGTATTGAGGATTGAATATTGAGGACGGAGGATTGAGTATTGAGGATTGAAGATTGAGTATTGAGGATTGAAGATTGAGGATTGAGGATTGAGGATTGAGAATTGAGGATTGAGGATTGAGGATTGAGGATAGAGAATTGAAGATTGAGGATTGGGGACTGGGTGTTGAGTGTTGAGTGATGAGTATTGATGTTTGTGGATAGAGATTTGAAGATTGCACATTGAGTATTGAGTATTGAATACTGTGAATTGAGGATATTCCATTGGGGATTGAGGATTGACAACTGATTGTTGAGGACTGAGGGCTGAAGATTGAGGATTCAGGATTGAGGATTCAGAATTGTGGTTTGAGGACTGAGGATTGAAGATTGAAGATTGAGTATTGAGGATTGAAGATTGAGGGTTGAGGACCGAGGATTGAGGATTGAGGATTGAGGATGAGGGCTGAGGGTTGAAGATTGAGGTTTGAGGACTCAGGACTGAGGATTGAGGATTGAGAATTGAGGATTGAGGATTGAGGATTGAAGATTGAGGATAGGGTATTGAGGATTGAAGAATGGCGATTGAGGATGGGAGATTGAGGATTGAGGATTGAAGATTGAGTATTCAGGATTGGAGATTGACGATTGAGGATTGAGGATTGAGGATCGAGGATTGAGGATTGAGGATTGAAGATTGAGTATTGAGGATTGAAGATTGAGGATTGAGGATTGAGGATTGAGGATTGAGGATTGAAGACTGACGACTGAGGGTGGAGGATTGAGGCTTGTGGATTGAGGATTGAGGATTCATGATTGAGTATTGAGGATTAAAGATTGAGGATTGAGGATTGAGGATTGAGGATTGAGGATTGAAGATTGAGGATTGGGGACTGAGTGTTGAGGTTTGAGCGATGAGAATTGATGTTTGTGGATAGAGATTTAAAGGTTACAGATTCAGTATTGAGTATTGAAAACTGTGAATTGATGATATTCTAATGAGGATTGAGAATTGACAACTGATTGTTGAGGACTGAGGTCTGAAGGTTGAGGATTCAGGATTGAGGATTCAGGATTGAGGTTTGAGGACTGAGGATTGAGGATTGAGGATTGACGATTGAGGATTGAGGATTGTGGATTGAGGATTGAGGATTGAGGATTAAGGATTGAAGATTGAATATTGATCATTGAAGATTGAGGATCGAGGATTGAGGGTTGTGGATTGAGGACGAGGACTGAGGGTTGAGTATTGATGTTTGAGGTCTGAGGACTGAGGATTGAGGATTGAGAATTGAGGATTGAGGATTGAGGATTGATGATTGAAGATTGGTTATTGAGGATTGAAGAATGAGATCTGAGGGTTGAGGATTGAGGATTGAGGATTGAAGATTGAGTAATGAGGACTGAAGATTGAGGATTGAGGATTGAGGATTGAGGATTGAGGATTGAGGATTGCGGATTGAGGATTGAAGATTGAAGATTGAGGATTGAGGATTGAGGATTAAAGATTGAGTATTGAGGATTGAAGATTGAGGATTGATGATTGAGGATTGAGGATTGAGGATTGAGGATTGAGGATTGAGGATTGAGTATTGAAGATTGAGGATTGAGGATGGAGGATTGAGGATTGAGTACTGGGGATTGAGGACTGAAGATTGAGGATTGAGGATTGAGGATTAAAGATTGAGTATTGAGGATTGATGATTGAGAATTGAGGATTGAGTGTTGAGGACTGAATATTGAACATTGATGATTTAAGATTGAGGATTGAGGATTGAGGGTTGTGGACTGAGAACAAGGCCTGAGGGTTCAGTGTTGATGCTTGAGGTCTGAGTATTGAGGATTGAAAATTGAGAATTGAGGATTGAGGATTGAGGATTGAGGATTGAGGATTGAGGATTGAGGACTGAGGATTGATGATTGAGGATTGAAGATTGAGGATTGAGGATTGAGGATTAAAGATTGAGTACTGAGGATTGAAGATCGAGGATTGGTGATTGAGGATTGAGGATTGAGGATTGAGGATTGAGGATTGAGGATTGAGTATTGAAGATTGAGGATTGATGATTGAGGATTGAGGATTCAGGGTTGAGGCTTGAGTATTGAGGACTGAGGATTGAGGATCGAGGATTGAAGCTTGAGTATTGAGGATTGATAATTGAGAATTGAGGATTGAGGATTGAGGATTGAGGATTGAGGATTGAGGATTGAGGACTGAGGATTGATGATTGAGGATTGAAGATTGAGGATTGAGGATTGAGGATTAAAGATTGAGTACTGAGGATTGAAGATCGAGGATTGGTGATTGAGGATTGAGGATTGAGGATTGAGGATTGAGGATTGAGGATTGAGTATTGAAGATTGAGGATTGATGATTGAGGATTGAGGATTCAGGGTTGAGGCTTGAGTATTGAGGACTGAGGATTGAGGATCGAGGATTGAAGCTTGAGTATTGAGGATTGAAGATTGAGGATTGAGGATTGAGGATTGAGGATTGAGGATTGAGGATGAGGGCTGAGGGTTGAGGATTGAGGTTTAAGGACTCAGGACTGAGGATTGAGGATTGAGAATTGAGGATTGAGGATTGAGGATTGAAGACTGAGAATTGGGTATTGAGTATTGAGGATTGAAGACTGAGGATTGAGGATTGAGGATTGAGGATTGAGGATTGAGGATTGAAGATTGAGGATTGGGGATTGAGGATTGACGATTAAGGATTGAGAATTGAGGATTGAGTCCTGAGGATTGAGGATTGAAGATTGAGTATTGAGGATTGAAGGTTGAGGATTGAGGATTGAGGATTGAAGATTGAGGACTTAGTGTTGAGGGTTGAGTGATGGGAATTGATGTTTGTGGATTGAGATTTGAAGTTTGAAGAATGGGGATTGATTATTGAAAACTGTGAATTGAGGATATTCTATTGATGATTGAGAACTGACAATTGACTGTTGAGGACTGAGGGCTGAAGATTGAGGATTCAGGATTGAGGTTTCAGGATTGAGGTATGAGGACTAAGGATTGAGGATTGAGGATTGAGGACTGAGGATTGAGGATTGAGGATTGAAGATTGAGGATTGGGTATTTCGGATTGAACATTGAGGATTGAGGATTGAGGATTGAGGATTGAGTATTGAGGATTGAGGACTGAAGAGTGAATATTGATGATTGAAGATTGAGGATTGGGGATTGAGCGTTGTGGATTGAGGACGAGGACTGAGGGTTGAGTATCCATGTTTGAGGTCCGAGGATTGGGAATTGAGGATTGAGGATTGAGGATTGAGGTTTGAGGATTGGAGATTGAATATTGATGATTGAAGATTGAGGATTGAGGATTGAAGGTTGTGGATTGAGGACGAGGACAGAGGGTTGAGTATTGATGTTTGAGGTCTGAGGATTGAGGATTGAGGAATGAGAATTGAGGATTGAGGATTGACGATTGAAGATTGAGGATTGGTTATTGAGGATTGAAGAATGAGGACCGAGGATTGAGGATTGAGTATTGAGGATTGAAGATTGAGGATTGAGGATTGAGGATTGAGGATTGAGGATTGAGAATTGAGGATTGAGGATTGAGGATTGAAGACTGAGGATTGGGTATTGAGCATTGAGGATTGAAGATTGAGGATTGAGGATTGAGGATTGAGGATTGAGTATTGAGGATTGAAGATTGAGGATTGGGGATTGAGGATTGAGGATTGAGGATTGAGGATTGAGGATTGAGGATAGAGGATTGACGATTGAGGATTGCGTATTGCTGGTTGAACATTGAGGTTTGAGAATTGAGTGTTGAGGATCGAGGATTGACGACTGAAGATTGAATATTAATGATTGAAGATTGAGTATTGAGGATTGAGGGTTGTGGATTGTGGACGAGGACTGAGGGTCGAGTATTGATGTTTGAGGTCTGAAGATTGAGGATTGAGGATTGAGGGTTGAGAAATTGAGTACTGAGGATTGAGGATTGAGGATTGAAGATTGCGTATTGAGGATTGAGCATTTAAGATTGAGTATTGAGGATTGAAAATTGAGAATTGAGGATTGAGGATTGAGGATTGAGGATTGAGGATTTAGGATTGAGTATTGAGGACTGAGGATTGATGATTGAGGATTGAAGATTGAGGATTGAGGATTGAGGATTAAAGATTGAGTACTGAGGATTGAAGATCGAGGATTGGTGATTGAGGATTGACGACTGAGGATTGAGGATTGAGGATTGAGGATTGAGGATTGAGTATTGAAGATTGAGGATTGATGATTGAGGATTGAGGATTCAGGGTTGAGGCTTGAGTATTGAGGACTGAGGATTGAGGATCGAGGATTGAAGCTTGAGTATTGATGATTGAAGATTGAGGATTGAGGATTGAGGATTGAGGATTGAGGATTGAGGTTGAGGGCTGAGGGTTGAGGATTGAGGTTTAAGGACTCAGGACTGAGGATTGAGGATTGAGAATTGAGGATTGAGGATTGAGGATTGAAGACTGAGGATTGGGTATTGAGTATTGAGGATTGAAGACTGAGGATTGAGGATTGAGGATTGAGGATTGAGGATTGAGGATTGAAGATTGAGGATTGAGGATTGAGGATTGACGATTAAGGATTGAGAATTGAGGATTGAGTACTGAGGATTGAGGATTGAAGATTGAGTATTGAGGATTGAAGGTTGAGGATTGAGGATTGAGGATTGAAGATTGAGGACTTAGTGTTGAGGGTTGAGTGATGGCAATTGATGTTTGTGGATTGAGATTTGAAGTTTGAAGAATGGGGATTGATTATTGAAAACTGTGAATTGAGGATATTCTATTGATGATTGAGAATTGACAATTGACTGTTGAGGACTGAGGGCTGAAGATTGAGGATTCAGGATTGAGGTTTCAGGATTGAGGTTTGAGGACTAAGGATTGAGGATTGAGGGTTGAAGATTGAGGATTGGGTATTGCAGATTGAACATTGAGGATTGAGGATTGAGGATTGAGGATTGAGTATTGAGGATTGAGGACTGAAGAGTGAATGTTGATGATTGAAGATTGAGGATTGAGGATTGAGGGTTGTGGATTGAGGACGAGGACTGAGGGTTGAGTATCCATGTTTGAGGTCCGAGGATTGTGAATTGAGGATTGAGGATTGAGGATTGAGGATTGAGGATTGAGGATTGGAGATTGAATATTGATGATTGAAGATTGAGGATTGAGGATTGAGGGTTGTGGATTGAGGACGAGGACAGAGGGTTGAGTATTGATGTTTGAGGTCTGAGGATTGAGGATTGAGGAATGAGAATTGAGGATTGAGGATTGAGGATTGAAGATTGAGGATTGGTTATTGAGGATTGAAGAATGAGGACCGAGGTTTGAGGATTGAGTATTGGGGATTGAAGATTGAGGATTGAGGATTGAGGATTGAGGATTGAGGATGAGGGCTGAGGGTTGAGGATTGAGGTTTAAGGACTGAGGACTGAGGATTGAGGATTGAGAATTGAGGATTGAGGATTGAGGATTGAAGACTGAGGATTGGGTATTGAGCATTGAGGATTGAAGATTGAGGATTGAGGATTGAGGATTGAGGATTGGAGATTGAATATTGATGATTGAAGATTGAGGATTGAGGATTGAGGGTTGTGGATTGAGGACGAGGACAGAGGGTTGAGTATTGATGTTTGAGGTCTGAGGATTGAGGATTGAGGAATGAGAATTGAGGATTGAGGATTGAGGATTGAAGATTGAGGATTGGTTATTGAGGATTGAAGAATGAGGACCGAGGTTTGAGGATTGAGTATTGAGGATTGAAGATTGAGGATTGAGGATTGAGGATTGAGGATTGAGGATGAGGGCTGAGGGTTGAGGATTGAGGTTTATGGACTGAGGACTGAGGATTGAGGATTGAGAATTGAGGATTGAGGATTGAGGATTGAAGACTGAGGATTGGGTATTGAGCATTGAGGATTGAAGATTGAGGATTGAGGATTGAGCGTTGTGGATTGAGGACGAGAACTGAGGGTTGAGTATTGATGTTCGAGGTCTGAGGATTGAGGATTGAGGGTTGAGAATTGTGGATTGAGGATTGAGGATTGAAGATTGAGGATTGGGTATTGACGATTTAAGAATGAGGATTGAGGATTGAGAATTGAGGATTGAGGATCGAAGACTGAGCTTTGAGGATTGAAGATTGAGTATTGAGGATTGAGGATTCAGGATTGAGGATTGAGGATTGAGGATTGAGGATTGAGCATTGAGGATTGACGATTGAGGATTGTGGATTGAGGATTAAAGATTGAGTATTGAGGATTGAGCATTGACGATTGAAGATTGTGGACTGTGGATTGAGGATTGAAAATTGACGATTGAGGATTGTGGATTAAGGATTGAGGATTGAACATTGAGGACTGAGTGTTGTGGGTCGAGTGATGAGAATTGATGTTTGTGGATAGAGGCTTCAAGGTTGCAGATTGTGTATTGAGTATTGAAAACTGTGAATTGAGGATATTCTATTGAGGATTCAGGATTGACAACTGATTGTTGAGGACTCAGGGCTGAAGATTGAGGATTCAGGATTGAGGATTCAGAATTGAGGTTTGAGGACTGAGGACTGAGGATTGAGGATTGAGAATTGAGGATTGATGATTGAGTATTGAAGATTGAGGATTTGGTATTGAGGATTGAAGGATGAGGATTGAGGATTGAGGATTGAGGATTGAGGATTGAAGATTGAGTATTGAGGTTTGAAGGCTGACGATTGAGGGTTGAGGATTGAGGATTGAGGATTGAGGATTGAGGATTGATGATTGAGTATTGAGGATTGAAGGTTGAGGATTGAGGATTGAGGATTGAGGATTGAGGATTGAAGATTGAATATTGGGGACTGATTGTTGAGGTTTGAGTGATGAGAATTGGTGCTTGTGGATAGAGATTTAAAGATTGCGGATTGAGTATTGAGTATTGAAAAATGTGAATTGATGATATTCTATTGAGGATTGAGAATTGACAACTGATTGTTGAGGACTGAGGTCTGAAGGTTGAGGATTCAGGATTGAGGTTTCAGGATTGAGGTTTGAGGACTGAGGATTGAGGATTGAGGATTGAGGACTGAGGATTGAGGATTGAGGATTGAAGATTGAGGATTGGGTATTGCGGATTGAGGATTGAGGATTGAGGACTGAGGATTGATGATTGAGGATTGAAGATTGAGGATTGAGGATTGAGGATTAAAGATTCAGTACTGAGGATTGAAGATCGAGGATTGGTGATTGAGGATTGAGGATTGAGGATTGAGGATTGAGGATTGAGGATTGAGGATTGAGGATTGAAGACTGAGGATTGGGTATTGAGTATTGAGGATTGAAGACTGAGGATTGAGGATTGAGGATTGAGGATTGGGGATTGAGGATTGAAGATTGAGGATTGGGGATTGAGGATTGACGATTAAGGATTGAGAATTGAGGATTGAGTACTGAGGATTGAGGATTGAAGATTGAGTATTGAGGATTGAAGGTTGAGGATTGAGGATTGAGGATTGAAGATTGAGGACTTAGTGTTGAGGGTTGAGTGATGGGAATTGATGTTTGTGGATTGAGATTTGAAGTTTGAAGAATGGGGATTGATTATTGAAAACTGTGAATTGAGGATATTCTATTGATGATTGAGAATGGACAATTGACTGTTGAGGACTGAGGGCTGAAGATTGAGGATTCAGGATTGAGGTTTCAGGATTGAGGTTTGAGGACTAAGGATTGAGGATTGAGGATTGAGGACTGAGGAGTGAGGATTGAGGATTGAAGATTGAGGATTGGGTATTACGGATTGAACATTGAGGATTGAGGATTGAGGATTGAGGATTGAGTATTGAGGATTGAGGACTGAAGAGTGAATATTGATGATTGAAGATTGAGGATTGAGGATTGAGGGTTGTGGATTGAGGACGAGGACTGAGGGTTGAGTATCCATGTTTGAGGTCCGAGGATTGGGAATTAAGGATTGAGGATTGAGGATTGAGGATTGAGGATTGGAGATTGAATATTGATGATTGAAGATTGAGGATTGAGGATTGAGGGTTGTGGATTGAGGACGAGGACAGAGGGTTGAGTATTGATGTTTGAGGTCTGAGGATTGAGGATTGAGGAATGAGAATTGAGGATTGAGGATTGAGGATTGAAGATTGAGGATTGGTTATTGAGGATTGAAGAATGAGGACCGAGGTTTGAGGATTGAGTATTGAGGATTGAAGATTGAGGACTGAGGATTGAGGATTGAGGATTGAGGATGAGGGCTGAGGGTTTAGGATTGAGGTTTAAGGACTGAGGACTGAGGATTGAGGATTGAGAATTAAGGATTGAGGATTGAGGATTGAAGACTGAGGATTGGGTATTGAGCATTGAGGATTGAAGATTGAGGATTGAGGATTGAGGATTGAGGATTGAGTATTGAGGATTGAAGATTGAGGATTTGGGATTGAGGATTGAGGATTGAGGATTGAGGATTGAGGATAGAGGATTGAAGGTTGAGGATTGCGTATTGCTGGTTGAACATTGAGGTTTGAGAATTGAGTGTTGAGGATCGAGGATTGACGACTGAAGATTGAATATTGATGATTGAAGATTGAGTATTGAGGATTGAGGGTTGTGGATTGTGGACGAGGACTGAGGGTCGAGTATTGATGTTTGAGGTCTGAGGATTGAGGATTGAGGATTGAGGGTTGAGAAATTGAGTATTGAGGATTGAGGATTGAGGATTGAAGATTGCGTATTGAGGATTGAGCATTTAAGATTGAGTATTGAGGATTGAAAATTGAGAATTGAGGATTGAGGATTGAGGATTGAGGATTGAGGACTGAGGATTGATGATTGAGGATTGAAGATTGAGGATTGAGGATTGAGGATTAAAGATTGAGTACTGAGGATTGAAGATCGAGGATTGGTGATTGAGGATTGAGGATTGAGGATTGAGGATTGAGGATTGAGGATTGAGTATTGAAGATTGAGGAATGAAGATTGAGGATTTAGGATTGAGGATTGAGGATTGAAGATTGAGTATTGAGGATTGAAGATTGAGGATTGAGGATTGAGTTTTGAGGATTGAGGATTGAAGACTGACGACTGAGGGTGGAGGATTGAGGCTTGTGGATTGAGGATTGAGGATTCATGATTGAGTATTGAGGATTAAAGATTGAGGATTGAGGATTGAGGATTGAGGATTGAGGATTGAAGATTGAGGATTGGGGACTGAGTGTTGAGGTTTGAGCGATGAGAATTGATGTTTGTGGATAGAGATTTAAAGGTTACAGATTCAGTATTGAGTATTGAAAACTGTGAATTGATGATATTCTAATGAGGATTGAGAATTGACAACTGATTGTTGAGGACTGAGGTCTGAAGGTTGAGGATTCAGGATTGAGGATTCAGGATTGAGGTTTGAGGACTGAGGATTGAGGATTGAGGATTAAGGATTGAAGATTGAATATTGATGATTGAAGATTGAGGATCGAGGATTGAGGGTTGTGGATTGAGGACGAGGACTGAGGGTTGAGTATTGATGTTTGAGGTCTGAGGATTGAGGATTGAGGATTGAGAATTGAGGATTGAGGATTGAGGATTGATGATTGAAGATTGGTTATTGAGGATTGAAGAATGAGATCTGAGGGTTGAGGATTGAGGATTGAGGATTGAAGATTGAGTATTGAGGACTGAAGATTGAGGATTGAGGATTGAGGATTGAGGATTGAGGATTGAGGATTGCGGATTGAGGATTGATGATTGAAGATTGAGGATTGAGGATTGAGGATTAAAGATTGAGTATTGAGGATTGAAGATTGAGGATTGAGGATTGATGATTGAGGATTGAGGATTGAGGATTGAGGATTGAGGATTGAGGATTGAGGATTGAGTATTGAAGATTGAGGATTGAGGATTGAGGATTGAGGATTGAGTACTGGGGATTGAGGATTGAAGATTGAGGATTGAGGATTGAGGATTAAAGATTGAGTATTGAGGATTGATGATTGAGAATTGAGGATTGAGTGTTGAGGACTGAATATTGAACATTGATGATTTAAGATTGAGGATTGAGGATTGAGGGTTGTGGACTGAGAACAAGGCCTGAGGGTTCAGTATTGATGCTTGAGGTCTGATTATTGAGGATTGAGGATTGAGAATTGAGGACTGAAGATTGAGTATTGAGGATTGAAGATTGAGGATTGAGGATTGAGGATTGAGTATTGATGATTGAGGCTTGAGGATTGAGGATTGAGGATTGAGAATTGAGGATTGAGGTTTGAGGATTGAAGATTGAGGATTGGGTATTGAGGATTGAAGAATGAGGACTGAGGATTGAGGATTGAGGATTGAGGATTGAAGATTGAGTATTGAGGACTGAAGATTTAGGATTGAGGATTGAGGATTGAGGATTGAGGATTGAGGATTGAGGATTGAGGATTGAGGATAGAGGATTGAAGATTGAGGATTGCGTATTGCTGGTTGAACATTGAGGTTTGAGAATTGAGTGTTGAGGATCGAGGATGGACGATTGAAGATTGAGTATTGATGATTGAAGATTGAGTATTGAGGATTGAGTGTTGTGGATTGTGGACGAGGACTGAGGGTCGAGTATTGATGTTTGAGGTCTGAGGATTGAGGATTGAGGATTGAGGGTTGAGAAATTGAGTATTGAGGATTGAGGATTGAGGATTGAAGATTGCGTATTGAGGATTGAGCATTTAAGATTGAGTATTGAGGATTGAAGATTGAGAATTGAGGGTTGAGGATTGAGGATTGAGGATTGAGGATTGAGGATTGAGGACTGAGGATTGATGATTGAGGATTGAAGATTGAGGATTGAGGATTGAGGATTAAAGATTGAGTACTGAGGATTGAAGATCGAGGATTGGTGATTGAGTATTGAGGATTGAGGATTGAGGATTGAGGATTGAGGATTGAGTATTGAAGATTGAGTATTGATGATTGAGAATTGAGGATTCAGTGTTGAGGCTTGAGTATTGAGGACTGAGGATTGAGGATCGAGGATTGAAGCTTGAGTATTGAAGATTGAAGATTGAGGATTGAGGATTGAGGATTGAGGATTGAGGATTGAGGATGAGGGCTGAGGGTTGAGGATTGAGGTTTAAGGACTCAGGACTGAGGATTGAGGATTGAGAATTGAGGATTGAGGATTGAGGATTGAAGACTGAGGATTGGGTATTGAGTATTGAGGATTGAAGACTGAGGATTGAGGATTGAGGATTGAGGATTGAGGATTGAGGATTGAGGATTGAAGATTGAGGATTGGGGATTGAGGATTGACGATTAAGGATTGAGAATTGAGGATTGAGTACTGAGGATTGAGGATTGAAGATTGAGTATTGAGGATTGAAGGTTGAGGATTGAGGATTGAGGATTGAAGATTGAGGACTTAGTGTTGAGGGTTGAGTGATGGGAATTGATGTTTGTGGATTGAGATTTGAAGTTTGAAGAATGGGGATTGATTATTGAAAACTGTGAATTGAGGATATTCTATTGATGATTGAGAATTGACAATGGACTGTTGAGGACTGAGGGCTGAAGATTGAGGATTCAGGATTGAGGTTTCAGGATTGAGGTTTGAGGACTAAGGATTGAGGATTGAGGATTGAGGACTGAGGATTGAGGATTGAGGATTGAAGATTGAGGATTGGGTATTTCGGATTGAGCATTGAGGATTGAGGATTGAGGATTGAGGATTGAGTATTGAGGATTGAGGACTGAAGAGTGAATATTGATGATTGAAGATTGAGGATTGAGGATTGAGGGTTGTGGATTGAGGACGAGGACTGAGGGTTGAGTATCCATGTTTGAGGTCCGAGGATTGGGAATTGAGGATTGAGGATTGAGGATTGAGGATTGAGGATTGGAGATTGAATATTGATGATTGAAGATTGAGGATTGAGGATTGAAGGTTGTGGATTGAGGACGAGGACAGAGGGTTGAGTATTGATGTTTGAGGTCTGAGGATTGAGGATTGAGGAATGAGAATTGAGGATTGAGGATTGAGGATTGAAGATTGAGGATTGGTTATTGAGGATTGAAGAATGAGTACCGAGGTTTGAGGATTGAGTATTGAGGATTGAAGATTGAGGATTGAGGATTGAGGATTGAGGATTGAGGATGAGGGCTGAGGGTTGAGGATTGAGGTTTAAGGACTGAGGACTGAGGATTGAGGATTGAGAATTGAGGATTGAGGATTGAGGATTGAAGACTGAGGATTGGGTATTGAGCATTGAGGATTGAAGATTGAGTACTGAGGATTGAAGATCGAGGATTGGTGATTGAGGATTGAGGTTTGAGAATTGAGGATTGAAGATTGAGTATTGAGGATTGAAGATTATGGATTGAGGATTGAGGATTGAGGATTGAGGATGAGGGCTGTGGGTTGAGGTTTGAGGTTTAAGGACTGAGGACTGAGGATTGAGGATTGAGAATTGAGGATTGAGGATTGAGGATTGAAGATTGTGGATTGGGTATTGAGGATTGAAGGATGAGGATTGAGGGTTGAGGATTGAGGATTGTGGATTGAAGATTGAGTATTGAGGTTTGAAGACTGACGATTGAGGGTGGAGGATTGAGGATTGAGGATTGAGGATTGAGGATTCATGATTGAGTATTGAGGATTGAAATTTGAGTATTGAGGATTGAGGATTGAGGATTGAGGATTGAAGATTGAGGATTGGGGACTGAGTGTTGAGGTTTGTGTGATGAGTATTGATGTTTGTGGATAGAGATTTAAAGATTACAGATTCAGTATTGAGTATTGAAAACTGTGAATTGATGATATTCTATTGAGGATTGAGAATTGACTACTGATTGTTGAGGACGGAGGTCTGAAGGTTGAGGATTCAGGATTGAGGTTTGAGGACTGAGGATTGAGGATTGAGGATTGAGGTTTGAGGTCTGAGGATTGAGGATTGAGGATTGAGAATTGAGGATTGAGGATCGAGGATTGAAGATTGAGGATTGGTTATTGAGGATTGAAGAATGAGGACTGAGGGTTGAGGATTGAGGAATGAGGATTGAAGATTGAGTATTGAGGATTGAAGATTGAGGATTGAGGATTGAGGATTGAGGATTGAGGATTGACGATTGCGGATTGAGGATTGAAGATTGAAGATTGAGGATTGAGGATTGAGGATTAAAGATTGAGTATTGAGGATTGAAGATTGAGGATTGATGATTGAGGATTGAGAATTGAGGATCGAGGATTGAGGATCGAGGATTGAGGATTGAGTATTGAAGATTGAAGATTGATGATTGAGGATTGAGTATTGAGGATTGAGTATTGGGGATTGAGGATTGAATATGGAGGATTGAGGACTGAGGATTGAGGTTTGAGGATTTACGATGAGGGCTGAGGGTTGAGTATTGATGTTTGAGGTCTGAGGATTGAGGATTGAGGATTGAAGATTGAGTATTGAGGACTGAAGATTTAGGATTGAGGATTGAGGATTGAGGATTGAGGATTGAGGATTGAGGATTGAGGATTGAGGATAGAGGATTGAAGATTGAGGATTGCGTATTGCTGGTTGAACATTGAGGTTTGAGAATTGAGTGTTGAGGATCGAGGATGGACGATTGAAGATTGAATATTGATGATTGAAGATTGAGTATTGAGGATTGAGTGTTGTGGATTGTGGACGAGGACTGAGGGTCGAGTATTGATGTTTGAGGTCTGAGGATTGAGGATTGAGGATTGAGGGTTGAGAAATTGAGTATTGAGGATTGAGGATTGAGGATTGAAGATTGCGTATTGAGGATTGAGCATTTAAGATTGAGTATTGAGGATTGAAGATTGAGAATTGAGGGTTGAGGATTGAGGATTGAGGATTGAGGATTGAGGATTGAGGACTGAGGATTGATGATTGAGGATTGAAGATTGAGGATTGAGGATTGAGGATTAAAGATTGAGTACTGAGGATTGAAGATCGAGGATTGGTGATTGAGTATTGAGGATTGAGGATTGAGGATTGAGGATTGAGGATTGAGTATTGAAGATTGAGTATTGATGATTGAGAATTGAGGATTCAGTGTTGAGGCTTGAGTATTGAGGACTGAGGATTCAGGATCGAGGATTGAAGCTTGAGTATTGAAGATTGAAGATTGAGGATTGAGGATTGAGGATTGAGGATTGAGGATTGAGGATGAGGGCTGAGGGTTGAGGATTGAGGTTTAAGGACTCAGGACTGAGGATTGAGGATTGAGAATTGAGGATTGAGGATTGAGGATTGAAGACTGAGGATTGGGTATTGAGTATTGAGGATTGAAGACTGAGGATTGAGGATTGAGGATTGAGGATTGAGGATTGAGGATTGAGGATTGAAGATTGAGGATTGGGGATTGAGGATTGACGATTAAGGATTGAGAATTGAGGATTGAGTACTGAGGATTGAGGATTGAAGATTGAGTATTGAGGATTGAAGGTTGAGGATTGAGGATTGAGGATTGAAGATTGAGGATTGAGGATTGAGGATTAAAGATTGAGTACTGAGGATTGAAGATCGAGGATTGGTGATTGAGGATTGAGGATTGAGGATTGAGGATTGAGGATTGAGGATTGAGTATTGAAGATTGAGGATTGATGATTGAGGATTGAGGATTCAGGGTTGAGGCTTGAGTATTGAGGACTGAGGATTGAGGATCGAGGATTGAAGCTTGAGTATTGAGGATTGAAGATTGAGGATTGAGGATTGAGGATTGAGGATGATGGCTGAGGGTTGAGGATTGAGGCTTAAGGACTCAGGACTGAGGATTGAGGATTGAGAATTGAGGATTGAGGATTGAGGATTGAAGACTGAGGATTGGGTATTGAGTATTGAGGATTGAAGACTGAGGATTGAGGATTGAGGATTGAGGATTGAGGATTGAGGATTGAAGATTGAGGATTGGGGATTGAGGATTGACGATTAAGGATTGAGAATTGAGGATTGAGTACTGAGGATTGAGGATTGAAGATTGAGTATTGAGGATTGAAGGTTGAGGATTGAGGATTGGGGATTGAAGATTGAGGACTTAGTGTTGAGGGTTGAGTGATGGGAATTCATGTTTGTGGATTGAGATTTGAAGTTTGAAGAATGGGGATTGATTATTGAAAACTGTGAATTGAGGATATTCTATTGATGATTGAGAATTGACAATTGACTGTTGAGGACTGAGGGCTGAAGATTGAGGATTCAGTATTGAGGTTTCAGGATTGAGGTTTGAGGACTAAGGATTGAGGATTGAGGATTGAGGACTGAGGATTGAGGATTGAGGATTGAAGATTGAGGATTGGGTGTTGCGGATTGAACATTGAGGATTGAGGATTGAGCATTGAGGATTGAGTATTGAGGATTGTGGACTGAAGAGTGAATATTGATGATTGAAGATTGAGGATTGAGGATTGAGGGTTGTGGATTGAGGACGAGGACTGAGGGTTGAGTATCCATGTTTGAGGTCCGAGGATTGGGAATTGAGGATTGAGGATTGAGGATTGAGGATTGAGGATTGGAGATTGAATATTGATGATTGAAGATTGAGGATTGAGGATTGAGGGTTGTGGATTGAGGACGTTGACAGAGGGTTGAGTATTGATGCTTGAGGTCTGAGGATTGAGGACTGAGGAATGAGAATTGAGGATTGAGGATTGAGGATTGAAGATTGAGGATTGGTTATTGAGGATTGAAGAATGAGGACCGAGGTTTGAGGATTGAGTATTGAGGATTGAAGATTGAGGATTGAGGATTGAGGATTGAGGATTGAGGATTGAGGATGAGGGCTGAGGGTTGAGGATTGAGGTTTAAGGACTGAGGTCTGAGGATTGAGGATTGAGAATTGAGGATTGAGGATTGAGGATTGAAGACTGAGGATTGGGTATTGAGCATTGAGGATTGAAGATTGAGGATTGAGGATTGAGGATTGAGGATTGAGGATTGAGGATTGAAGATTGAGGATTGGGGATTGAGGATTGACGGTTGAGGATTGAGAATTGAGGATTGAGAATTGAGGATTGAGGATTGAAGATTGAGTATTGAGGATTGAAGGTTGAGGATTGAGGATTGAGGATTGAAGATTGAGGACTTAGTGTTGAGGGTTGAGTGATGGGAATTGATGTTTGTGGATTGAGATTTGAAGATTGGAGAATGGGGATTGATTATTGAAAACTGTGAATTGAGGATATTCTATTGATGATTGAGGATTGACAATTGATTGTTGAGGACTGAGGGCTGAAGGTGGAGGATTCAGGATTGAGGATTCGGGATTGAGGTTTGAGGACTGAGGATTGAGGGTTGAGGATTGAGGATTGAGGATTGACGCTTGAGGATTGAGGGTTGAGGATGGAGGATTGAAGAGAGAGGACTAAGTGTTGAGGATTCATTGTTGAGAATTGATGTTTGAGGATTGAGATTTGATTATTGAAAATTGTGGATTGAGTATTGGACCATGAGAATTCAGGATACTATATTGAGTATTGAGAATTGAGGATTGATGGTTGAGTGTTGAGGATTGGTTGTTGAGGGTTGTGTTTTGTATATTGAGGTTTGAGGATTGAGGACTGAGGATTGAGGACTGAAGGTTGAATATTGATGATTGAAGATTGAGGATTGAGGATTGAGCGTTGTGGATTGAGGACGAGAACTGAGGGTTGAGTATTGATGTTCGAGGTCTGAGGATTGAGGATTGAGGGTTGAGAATTGAGGATTGAGGATTGAGGATTGAAGATTGAGGATTGGGTATTGACGATTTAAGAATGAGGATTGAGGATTGAGGATTGAGGATTGAGGATCGAAGATTGAGCTTTGAGGATTGAAGATTGAGTATTGAGGATTGATGATTGAGAATTGAGGATTGAGTGTTGAGGACTGAATATTGAACATTGATGATTTAAGATTGAGGATTGAGGATTGAGGGTTGTGGACTGAGAACAAGGCCTGAGGGTTCAGTATTGATGCTTGAGGTCTGATTATTGAGGATTGAGGATTGAGAATTGAGGACTGAAGATTGAGTATTGAGGATTGAAGATTGAGGATTGAGGATTGAGGATTGAGTATTGATGATTGAGGCTTGAGGATTGAGGATTGAGGATTGAGAATTGAGGATTGAGGTTTGAGGATTGAAGATTGAGGATTGGGTATTGAGGATTGAAGAATGAGGACTGAGGATTGAGGATTGAGGATTGAGGATTGAAGATTGAGTATTGAGGACTGAAGATTTAGGATTGAGGATTGAGGATTGAGGATTGAGGATTGAGGATTGAGGATTGAGGATTGAGGATAGAGGATTGAAGATTGAGGATTGCGTATTGCTGGTTGAACATTGAGGTTTGAGAATTGAGTGTTGAGGATCGAGGATGGACGATTGAAGATTGAATATTGATGATTGAAGATTGAGTATTGAGGATTGAGTGTTGTGGATTGTGGACGAGGACTGAGGGTCGAGTATTGATGTTTGAGGTCTGAGGATTGAGGATTGAGGATTGAGGGTTGAGAAATTGAGTATTGAGGATTGAGGATTGAGGATTGAAGATTGCGTATTGAGGATTGAGCATTTAAGATTGAGTATTGAGGATTGAAGATTGAGAATTGAGGGTTGAGGATTGAGGATTGAGGATTGAGGATTGAGGATTGAGGACTGAGGATTGATGATTGAGGATTGAAGATTGAGGATTGAGGATTGAGGATTAAAGATTGAGTACTGAGGATTGAAGATCGAGGATTGGTGATTGAGTATTGAGGATTGAGGATTGAGGATTGAGGATTGAGGATTGAGTATTGAAGATTGAGTATTGATGATTGAGAATTGAGGATTCAGTGTTGAGGCTTGAGTATTGAGGACTGAGGATTGAGGATCGAGGATTGAAGCTTGAGTATTGAAGATTGAAGATTGAGGATTGAGGATTGAGGATTGAGGATTGAGGATTGAGGATGAGGGCTGAGGGTTGAGGATTGAGGTTTAAGGACTCAGGACTGAGGATTGAGGATTGAGAATTGAGGATTGAGGATTGAGGATTGAAGACTGAGGATTGGGTATTGAGTATTGAGGATTGAAGACTGAGGATTGAGGATTGAGGATTGAGGATTGAGGATTGAGGATTGAGGATTGAAGATTGAGGATTGGGGATTGAGGATTGACGATTAAGGATTGAGAATTGAGGATTGAGTACTGAGGATTGAGGATTGAAGATTGAGTATTGAGGATTGAAGGTTGAGGATTGAGGATTGAGGATTGAAGATTGAGGACTTAGTGTTGAGGGTTGAGTGATGGGAATTGATGTTTGTGGATTGAGATTTGAAGTTTGAAGAATGGGGATTGATTATTGAAAACTGTGAATTGAGGATATTCTATTGATGATTGAGAATTGACAATGGACTGTTGAGGACTGAGGGCTGAAGATTGAGGATTCAGGATTGAGGTTTCAGGATTGAGGTTTGAGGACTAAGGATTGAGGATTGAGGATTGAGGACTGAGGATTGAGGATTGAGGATTGAAGATTGAGGATTGGGTATTTCGGATTGAGCATTGAGGATTGAGGATTGAGGATTGAGGATTGAGTATTGAGGATTGAGGACTGAAGAGTGAATATTGATGATTGAAGATTGAGGATTGAGGATTGAGGGTTGTGGATTGAGGACGAGGACTGAGGGTTGAGTATCCATGTTTGAGGTCCGAGGATTGGGAATTGAGGATTGAGGATTGAGGATTGAGGATTGAGGATAGGAGATTGAATATTGATGATTGAAGATTGAGGATTGAGGATTGAAGGTTGTGGATTGAGGACGAGGACAGAGGGTTGAGTATTGATGTTTGAGGTCTGAGGATTGAGGATTGAGGAATGAGAATTGAGGATTGAGGATTGAGGATTGAAGATTGAGGATTGGTTATTGAGGATTGAAGAATGAGTACCGAGGTTTGAGGATTGAGTATTGAGGATTGAAGATTGAGGATTGAGGATTGAGGATTGAGGATTGAGGATGAGGGCTGAGGGTTGAGGATTGAGGTTTAAGGACTGAGGACTGAGGATTGAGGATTGAGAATTGAGGATTGAGGATTGAGGATTGAAGACTGAGGATTGGGTATTGAGCATTGAGGATTGAAGATTGAGGATTGAGGATTGAGGATTGAGGATTGAGTATTGAGGATTGAAGATTGAGGATTGGGGATTGAGGATTGAGGATTGAGGATTGAGGATTGAGGATTGAGGATAGAGGATTGAAGATTGAGGATTGCGTATTGCTGGTTGAACATTGAGGTTTGAGAATTGAGTGTTGAGGATCGAGGATTGACGACTGAAGATTGAATATTGATGATTGAAGATTGAGTATTGAGGATTGAGTGTTGTGGATTGTGGACGAGGACTGAGGGTCGAGTATTGATGTTTGAGGTCTGAGGATTGAGGATTGAGGATTGAGGGTTGAGAAATTGAGTATTGAGGATTGAGGATTGAGGATTGAAGATTGCGTATTGAGGATTGAGCATTTAAGATTGAGTATTGAGGATTGAAAATTGAGAATTGAGGATTGAGGATTGGGGATTGAGGATTGAGGATTGAGGATTGAGGACTGAGGATTGATGATTGAGGATTGAAGATTGAGGATTGAGGATTGAGGATTAAAGATTGAGTACTGAGGATTGAAGATCGAGGATTGGTGATTGAGGATTGAGGTTTGAGAATTGAGGATTGAAGATTGAGTATTGAGGATTGAAGATTATGGATTGAGGATTGAGGATTGAGGATTGAGGATGAGGGCTGTGGGTTGAGGTTTGAGGTTTAAGGACTGAGGACTGAGGATTGAGGATTGAGAATTGAGGATTGAGGATTGAGGATTGAAGATTGTGGATTGGGTATTGAGGATTGAAGGATGAGGATTGAGGGTTGAGGATTGAGGATTGTGGATTGAAGATTGAGTATTGAGGTTTGAAGACTGACGATTGAGGGTGGAGGATTGAGGATTGAGGATTGAGGATTGAGGATTCATGATTGAGTATTGAGGATTGAAATTTGAGTATTGAGGATTGAGGATTGAGGATTGAGGATTGAAGATTGAGGATTGGGGACTGAGTGTTGAGGTTTGAGTGATGAGTATTGATGTTTGTGGATAGAGATTTAAAGATTACAGATTCAGTATTGAGTATTGAAAACTGTGAATTGATGATATTCTATTGAGGATTGAGAATTGACTACTGATTGTTGAGGACGGAGGTCTGAAGGTTGAGGATTCAGGATTGAGGTTTGAGGACTGAGGATTGAGGATTGAGGATTGAGGTTTGAGGTCTGAGGATTGAGGATTGAGGATTGAGAATTGAGGATTGAGGATCGAGGATTGAAGATTGAGGATTGGTTATTGAGGATTGAAGAATGAGGACTGAGGGTTGAGGATTGAGGAATGAGGATTGAAGATTGAGTATTGAGGATTGAAGATTGAGGATTGAGGATTGAGGATTGAGGATTGAGGATTGACGATTGCGGATTGAGGATTGAAGATTGAAGATTGAGGATTGAGGATTGAGGATTAAAGATTGAGTATTGAGGATTGAAGATTGAGGATTGATGATTGAGGATTGAGAATTGAGGATCGAGGATTGAGGATCGAGGATTGAGGATTGAGTATTGAAGATTGAAGATTGATGATTGAGGATTGAGTATTGAGGATTGAGTATTGGGGATTGAGGATTGAATATGGAGGATTGAGGACTGAGGATTGAGGTTTGAGGATTTACGATGAGGGCTGAGGGTTGAGTATTGATGTTTGAGGTCTGAGGATTGAGGATTGAGGATTGAAGATTGAGTATTGAGGACTGAAGATTTAGGATTGAGGATTGAGGATTGAGGATTGAGGATTGAGGATTGAGGATTGAGGATTGAGGATAGAGGATTGAAGATTGAGGATTGCGTATTGCTGGTTGAACATTGAGGTTTGAGAATTGAGTGTTGAGGATCGAGGATGGACGATTGAAGATTGAATATTGATGATTGAAGATTGAGTATTGAGGATTGAGTGTTGTGGATTGTGGACGAGGACTGAGGGTCGAGTATTGATGTTTGAGGTCTGAGGATTGAGGATTGAGGATTGAGGGTTGAGAAATTGAGTATTGAGGATTGAGGATTGAGGATTGAAGATTGCGTATTGAGGATTGAGCATTTAAGATTGAGTATTGAGGATTGAAGATTGAGAATTGAGGGTTGAGGATTGAGGATTGAGGATTGAGGATTGAGGATTGAGGACTGAGGATTGATGATTGAGGATTGAAGATTGAGGATTGAGGATTGAGGATTAAAGATTGAGTACTGAGGATTGAAGATCGAGGATTGGTGATTGAGTATTGAGGATTGAGGATTGAGGATTGAGGATTGAGGATTGAGTATTGAAGATTGAGTATTGATGATTGAGAATTGAGGATTCAGTGTTGAGGCTTGAGTATTGAGGACTGAGGATTGAGGATCGAGGATTGAAGCTTGAGTATTGAAGACTGAAGATTGAGGATTGAGGATTGAGGATTGAGGATTGAGGATTGAGGATGAGGGCTGAGGGTTGAGGATTGAGGTTTAAGGACTCAGGACTGAGGATTGAGGATTGAGAATTGAGGATTGAGGATTGAGGATTGAAGACTGAGGATTGGGTATTGAGTATTGAGGATTGAAGACTGAGGATTGAGGATTGAGGATTGAGGATTGAGGATTGAGGATTGAGGATTGAAGATTGAGGATTGGGGATTGAGGATTGACGATTAAGGATTGAGAATTGAGGATTGAGTACTGAGGATTGAGGATTGAAGATTGAGTATTGAGGATTGAAGGTTGAGGATTGAGGATTGAGGATTGAAGATTGAGGACTTAGTGTTGAGGGTTGAGTGATGGGAATTGATGTTTGTGGATTGAGATTTGAAGTTTGAAGAATGGGGATTGATTATTGAAAACTGTGAATTGAGGATATTCTATTGATGATTGAGAATTGACAATGGACTGTTGAGGACTGAGGGCTGAAGATTGAGGATTCAGGATTGAGGTTTCAGGATTGAGGTTTGAGGACTAAGGATTGAGGATTGAGGATTGAGGACTGAGGATTGAGGATTGAGGATTGAAGATTGAGGATTGGGTATTTCGGATTGAGCATTGAGGATTGAGGATTGAGGATTGAGGATTGAGTATTGAGGATTGAGGACTGAAGAGTGAATATTGATGATTGAAGATTGAGGATTGAGGATTGAGGGTTGTGGATTGAGGACGAGGACTGAGGGTTGAGTATCCATGTTTGAGGTCCGAGGATTGGGAATTGAGGATTGAGGATTGAGGATTGAGGATTGAGGATTGGAGATTGAATATTGATGATTGAAGATTGAGGATTGAGGATTGAAGGTTGTGGATTGAGGACGAGGACAGAGGGTTGAGTATTGATGTTTGAGGTCTGAGGATTGAGGATTGAGGAATGAGAATTGAGGATTGAGGATTGAGGATTGAAGATTGAGGATTGGTTATTGAGGATTGAAGAATGAGTACCGAGGTTTGAGGATTGAGTATTAAGGATTGAAGATTGAGGATTGAGGATTGAGGATTGAGGATTGAGGATGAGGGCTGAGGGTTGAGGATTGAGGTTTAAGGACTGAGGACTGAGGATTGAGGATTGAGAATTGAGGATTGAGGATTGAGGATTGAAGACTGAGGATTGGGTATTGAGCATTGAGGATTGAAGATTGAGGATTGAGGATTGAGGATTGAGGATTGAGTATTGAGGATTGAAGATTGAGGATTGGGGATTGAGGATTGAGGATTGAGGATTGAGGATTGAGGATTGAGGATAGAGGATTGAAGATTGAGGATTGCGTATTGCTGGTTGAACATTGAGGTTTGAGAATTGAGTGTTGAGGATCGAGGATTGACGACTGAAGATTGAATATTGATGATTGAAGATTGAGTATTGAGGATTCAGTGTTGTGGATTGTGGACGAGGACTGAGGGTCGAGTATTGATGTTTGAGGTCTGAGGATTGAGGATTGAGGATTGAGGGTTGAGAAATTGAGTATTGAGGATTGAGGATTGAGGATTGAAGATTGCGTATTGAGGATTGAGCACTTAAGATTGAGTATTGAGGATTGAAAATTGAGAATTGAGGATTGAGGATTGGGGATTGAGGATTGAGGATTGAGGATTGAGGACTGAGGATTGATGATTGAGGATTGAAGATTGAGGATTGAGGATTGAGGATTAAAGATTGAGTACTGAGGATTGAAGATCGAGGATTGGTGATTGAGGATTGAGGATTGAGGATTGAGGATTGAGGATTGAGGATTGAGTATTGAAGATTGAGGATTGATGATTGAGGATTGAGGATTCAGGGTTGAGGCTTGAGTATTGAGGACTGAGGATTGAGGATCGAGGATTGAAGCTTGAGTATTGAGGATTGAAGATTGAGGATTGAGGATTGAGGATTGAGGATGATGGCTGAGGGTTGAGGATTGAGGCTTAAGGACTCAGGACTGAGGATTGAGGATTGAGAATTGAGGATTGAGGATTGAGGATTGAAGACTGAGGATTGGGTATTGAGTATTGAGGATTGAAGACTGAGGATTGAGGATTGAGGATTGAGGATTGAGGATTGAGGATTGAAGATTGAGGATTGGGGATTGAGGATTGACGATTAAGGATTGAGAATTGAGGATTGAGTACTGAGGATTGAGGATTGAAGATTGAGTATTGAGGATTGAAGGTTGAGGATTGAGGATTGGGGATTGAAGATTGAGGACTTAGTGTTGAGGGTTGAGTGATGGGAATTCATGTTTGTGGATTGAGATTTGAAGTTTGAAGAATGGGGATTGATTATTGAAAACTGTGAATTGAGGATATTCTATTGATGATTGAGAATTGACAATTGACTGTTGAGGACTGAGGGCTGAAGATTGAGGATTCAGTATTGAGGTTTCAGGATTGAGGTTTGAGGACTAAGGATTGAGGATTGAGGATTGAGGACTGAGGATTGAGGATTGAGGATTGAAGATTGAGGATTGGGTGTTGCGGATTGAACATTGAGGATTGAGGATTGAGGATTGAGGATTGAGTATTGAGGATTGTGGACTGAAGAGTGAATATTGATGATTGAAGATTGAGGATTGAGGATTGAGGGTTGTGGATTGAGGACGAGGACTGAGGGTTGAGTATCCATGTTTGAGGTCCGAGGATTGGGAATTGAGGATTGAGGATTGAGGATTGAGGATTGAGGATTGGAGATTGAATATTGATGATTGAAGATTGAGGATTGAGGATTGAGGGTTGTGGATTGAGGACGTTGACAGAGGGTTGAGTATTGATGCTTGAGGTCTGAGGATTGAGGACTGAGGAATGAGAATTGAGGATTGAGGATTGAGGATTGAAGATTGAGGATTGGTTATTGAGGATTGAAGAATGAGGACCGAGGTTTGAGGATTGAGTATTGAGGATTGAAGATTGAGGATTGAGGATTGAGGATTGAGGATTGAGGATTGAGGATGAGGGCTGAGGGTTGAGGATTGAGGTTTAAGGACTGAGGTCTGAGGATTGAGGATTGAGAATTGAGGATTGAGGATTGAGGATTGAAGACTGAGGATTGGGTATTGAGCATTGAGGATTGAAGATTGAGGATTGAGGATTGAGGATTGAGGATTGAGGATTGAGGATTGAAGATTGAGGATTGGGGATTGAGGATTGACGGTTGAGGATTGAGAATTGAGGATTGAGAATTGAGGATTGAGGATTGAAGATTGAGTATTGAGGATTGAAGGTTGAGGATTGAGGATTGAGGATTGAAGATTGAGGACTTAGTGTTGAGGGTTGAGTGATGGGAATTGATGTTTGTGGATTGAGATTTGAAGATTGGAGAATGGGGATTGATTATTGAAAACTGTGAATTGAGGATATTCTATTGATGATTGAGGATTGACAATTGATTGTTGAGGACTGAGGGCTGAAGGTGGAGGATTCAGGATTGAGGATTCGGGATTGAGGTTTGAGGACTGAGGATTGAGGGTTGAGGATTGAGGATTGAGGATTGACGCTTGAGGATTGAGGGTTGAGGATGGAGGATTGAAGAGAGAGGACTAAGTGTTGAGGATTCAGTGTTGAGAATTGATGTTTGAGGATTGAGATTTGATTATTGAAAATTGTGGATTGAGTATTGGACCATGAGAATTCAGGATACTATATTGAGTATTGAGAATTGAGGATTGATGGTTGAGTGTTGAGGATTGGTTGTTGAGGGTTGTGTTTTGTATATTGAGGTTTGAGGATTGAGGACTGAGGATTGAGGACTGAAGGTTGAATATTGATGATTGAAGATTGAGGATTGAGGATTGAGCGTTGTGGATTGAGGACGAGAACTGAGGGTTGAGTATTGATGTTCGAGGTCTGAGGATTGAGGATTGAGGGTTGAGAATTGAGGATTGAGGATTGAGGATTGAAGATTGAGGATTGGGTATTGACGATTTAAGAATGAGGATTGAGGATTGAGGATTGAGGATTGAGGATCGAAGATTGAGCTTTGAGGATTGAAGATTGAGTATTGAGGATTGATGATTGAGAATTGAGGATTGAGTGTTGAGGACTGAATATTGAACATTGATGATTTAAGATTGAGGATTGAGGATTGAGGGTTGTGGACTGAGAACAAGGCCTGAGGGTTCAGTATTGATGCTTGAGGTCTGATTATTGAGGATTGAGGATTGAGAATTGAGGACTGAAGATTGAGTATTGAGGATTGAAGATTGAGGATTGAGGATTGAGGATTGAGTATTGATGATTGAGGCTTGAGGATTGAGGATTGAGGATTGAGAATTGAGGATTGAGGTTTGAGGATTGAAGATTGAGGATTGGGTATTGAGGATTGAAGAATGAGGACTGAGGATTGAGGATTGAGGATTGAGGATTGAAGATTGAGTATTGAGGACTGAAGATTTAGGATTGAGGATTGAGGATTGAGGATTGAGGATTGAGGATTGAGGATTGAGGATTGAGGATAGAGGATTGAAGATTGAGGATTGCGTATTGCTGGTTGAACATTGAGGTTTGAGAATTGAGTGTTGAGGATCGAGGATGGACGATTGAAGATTGAATATTGATGATTGAAGATTGAGTATTGAGGATTGAGTGTTGTGGATTGTGGACGAGGACTGAGGGTCGAGTATTGATGTTTGAGGTCTGAGGATTGAGGATTGAGGATTGAGGGTTGAGAAATTGAGTATTGAGGATTGAGGATTGAGGATTGAAGATTGCGTATTGAGGATTGAGCATTTAAGATTGAGTATTGAGGATTGAAGATTGAGAATTGAGGGTTGAGGATTGAGGATTGAGGATTGAGGATTGAGGATTGAGGACTGAGGATTGATGATTGAGGATTGAAGATTGAGGATTGAGGATTGAGGATTGAGTATTGAGGATTCAGTGTTGAGGCTTGAGTATTGAGGACTGAGGATTGAGGATCGAGGATTGAAGCTTGAGTATTGAAGATTGAAGATTGAGGATTGAGGATTGAGGATTGAGGATTGAGGATTGAGGATGAGGGCTGAGGGTTGAGGATTGAGGTTTAAGGACTCAGGACTGAGGATTGAGGATTGAGAATTGAGGATTGAGGATTGAGGATTGAAGACTGAGGATTGGGTATTGAGTATTGAGGATTGAAGACTGAGGATTGAGGATTGAGGATTGAGGATTGAGGATTGAGGATTGAGGATTGAAGATTGAGGATTGGGGATTGAGGATTGACGATTAAGGATTGAGAATTGAGGATTGAGTACTGAGGATTGAGGATTGAAGATTGAGTATTGAGGATTGAAGGTTGAGGATTGAGGATTGAGGATTGAAGATTGAGGACTTAGTGTTGAGGGTTGAGTGATGGGAATTGATGTTTGTGGATTGAGATTTGAAGTTTGAAGAATGGGGATTGATTATTGAAAACTGTGAATTGAGGATATTCTATTGATGATTGAGAATTGACAATGGACTGTTGAGGACTGAGGGCTGAAGATTGAGGATTCAGGATTGAGGTTTCAGGATTGAGGTTTGAGGACTAAGGATTGAGGATTGAGGATTGAGGACTGAGGATTGAGGATTGAGGATTGAAGATTGAGGATTGGGTATTTCGGATTGAGCATTGAGGATTGAGGATTGAGGATTGAGGATTGAGTATTGAGGATTGAGGACTGAAGAGTGAATATTGATGATTGAAGATTGAGGATTGAGGATTGAGGGTTGTGGATTGAGGACGAGGACTGAGGGTTGAGTATCCATGTTTGAGGTCCGAGGATTGGGAATTGAGGATTGAGGATTGAGGATTGAGGATTGAGGATTGGAGATTGAATATTGATGATTGAAGATTGAGGATTGAGGATTGAAGGTTGTGGATTGAGGACGAGGACAGAGGGTTGAGTATTGATGTTTGAGGTCTGAGGATTGAGGATTGAGGAATGAGAATTGAGGATTGAGGATTGAGGATTGAAGATTGAGGATTGGTTATTGAGGATTGAAGAATGAGTACCGAGGTTTGAGGATTGAGTATTGAGGATTGAAGATTGAGGATTGAGGATTGAGGATTGAGGATTGAGGATGAGGGCTGAGGGTTGAGGATTGAGGTTTAAGGACTGAGGACTGAGGATTGAGGATTGAGAATTGAGGATTGAGGATTGAGGATTGAAGACTGAGGATTGGGTATTGAGCATTGAGGATTGAAGATTGAGGATTGAGGATTGAGGATTGAGGATTGAGTATTGAGGATTGAAGATTGAGGATTGGGGATTGAGGATTGAGGATTGAGGATTGAGGATTGAGGATTGAGGATAGAGGATTGAAGATTGAGGATTGCGTATTGCTGGTTGAACATTGAGGTTTGAGAATTGAGTGTTGAGGATCGAGGATTGACGACTGAAGATTGAATATTGATGATTGAAGATTGAGTATTGAGGATTGAGTGTTGTGGATTGTGGACGAGGACTGAGGGTCGAGTATTGATGTTTGAGGTCTGAGGATTGAGGATTGAGGATTGAGGGTTGAGAAATTGAGTATTGAGGATTGAGGATTGAGGATTGAAGATTGCGTATTGAGGATTGAGCATTTAAGATTGAGTATTGAGGATTGAAAATTGAGAATTGAGGATTGAGGATTGGGGATTGAGGATTGAGGATTGAGGATTGAGGACTGAGGATTGATGATTGAGGATTGAAGATTGAGGATTGAGGATTGAGGATTAAAGATTGAGTACTGAGGATTGAAGATCGAGTATTGGTGATTGAGGATTGAGGTTTGAGAATTGAGGATTGAAGATTGAGTATTGAGGATTGAAGATTATGGATTGAGGATTGAGGATTGAGGATTGAGGATGAGGGCTGTGGGTTGAGGTTTGAGGTTTAAGGACTGAGGACTGAGGATTGAGGATTGAGAATTGAGGATTGAGGATTGAGGATTGAAGATTGTGGATTGGGTATTGAGGATTGAAGGATGAGGATTGAGGGTTGAGGATTGAGGATTGTGGATTGAAGATTGAGTATTGAGGTTTGAAGACTGACGATTGAGGGTGGAGGATTGAGGATTGAGGATTGAGGATTGAGGATTCATGATTGAGTATTGAGGATTGAAATTTGAGTATTGAGGATTGAGGATTGAGGATTGAGGATTGAAGATTGAGGATTGGGGACTGAGTGTTGAGGTTTGAGTGATGAGTATTGATGTTTGTGGATAGAGATTTAAAGATTACAGATTCAGTATTGAGTATTGAAAACTGTGAATTGATGATATTCTATTGAGGATTGAGAATTGACTACTGATTGTTGAGGACGGAGGTCTGAAGGTTGAGGATTCAGGATTGAGGTTTGAGGACTGAGGATTGAGGATTGAGGATTGAGGTTTGAGGTCTGAGGATTGAGGATTGAGGATTGAGAATTGAGGATTGAGGATCGAGGATTGAAGATTGAGGATTGGTTATTGAGGATTGAAGAATGAGGACTGAGGGTTGAGGATTGAGGAATGAGGATTGAAGATTGAGTATTGAGGATTGAAGATTGAGGATTGAGGATTGAGGATTGAGGATTGAGGATTGACGATTGCGGATTGAGGATTGAAGATTGAAGATTGAGGATTGAGGATTGAGGATTAAAGATTGAGTATTGAGGATTGAAGATTGAGGATTGATGATTGAGGATTGAGAATTGAGGATCGAGGATTGAGGATCGAGGATTGAGGATTGAGTATTGAAGATTGAAGATTGATGATTGAGGATTGAGTATTGAGGATTGAGTATTGGGGATTGAGGATTGAATATGGAGGATTGAGGACTGAGGATTGAGGTTTGAGGATTTACGATGAGGGCTGAGGGTTGAGTATTGATGTTTGAGGTCTGAGGATTGAGGATTGAGGATTGAAGATTGAGTATTGAGGACTGAAGATTTAGGATTGAGGATTGAGGATTGAGGATTGAGGATTGAGGATTGAGGATTGAGGATTGAGGATAGAGGATTGAAGATTGAGGATTGCGTATTGCTGGTTGAACATTGAGGTTTGAGAATTGAGTGTTGAGGATCGAGGATGGACGATTGAAGATTGAATATTGATGATTGAAGATTGAGTATTGAGGATTGAGTGTTGTGGATTGTGGACGAGGACTGAGGGTCGAGTATTGATGTTTGAGGTCTGAGGATTGAGGATTGAGGATTGAGGGTTGAGAAATTGGGTATTGAGGATTGAGGATTGAGGATTGAAGATTGCGTATTGAGGATTGAGCATTTAAGATTGAGTATTGAGGATTGAAGATTGAGAATTGAGGGTTGAGGATTGAGGATTGAGGATTGAGGATTGAGGATTGAGGACTGAGGATTGATGATTGAGGATTGAAGATTGAGGATTGAGGATTGAGGATTAAAGATTGAGTACTGAGGATTGAAGATCGAGGATTGGTGATTGAGTATTGAGGATTGAGGATTGAGGATTGAGGATTGAGGATTGAGTATTGAAGATTGAGTATTGATGATTGAGAATTGAGGATTCAGTGTTGAGGCTTGAGTATTGAGGACTGAGGATTGAGGATCGAGGATTGAAGCTTGAGTATTGAAGATTGAAGATTGAGGATTGAGGATTGAGGATTGAGGATTGAGGATTGAGGATGAGGGCTGAGGGTTGAGGATTGAGGTTTAAGGACTCAGGACTGAGGATTGAGGATTGAGAATTGAGGATTGAGGATTGAGGATTGAAGACTGAGGATTGGGTATTGAGTATTGAGGATTGAAGACTGAGGATTGAGGATTGAGGATTGAGGATTGAGGATTGAGGATTGAGGATTGAAGATTGAGGATTGGGGATTGAGGATTGACGATTAAGGATTGAGAATTGAGGATTGAGTACTGAGGATTGAGGATTGAAGATTGAGTATTGAGGATTGAAGGTTGAGGATTGAGGATTGAGGATTGAAGATTGAGGACTTAGTGTTGAGGGTTGAGTGATGGGAATTGATGTTTGTGGATTGAGATTTGAAGTTTGAAGAATGGGGATTGATTATTGAAAACTGTGAATTGAGGATATTCTATTGATGATTGAGAATTGACAATGGACTGTTGAGGACTGAGGGCTGAAGATTGAGGATTCAGGATTGAGGTTTCAGGATTGAGGTTTGAGGACTAAGGATTGAGGATTGAGGATTGAGGACTGAGGATTGAGGATTGAGGATTGAAGATTGAGGATTTGGTATTTCGGATTGAGCATTGAGGATTGAGTATTGAGGATTGAGGATTGAGTATTGAGGATTGAGGACTGAAGAGTGAATATTGATGATTGAAGATTGAGGATTGAGGATTGAGGGTTGTGGATTGAGGACGAGGACTGAGGGTTGAGTATCCATGTTTGAGGTCCGAGGATTGGGAATTGAGGATTGAGGATTGAGGATTGAGGATTGAGGATTGGAGATTGAATATTGATGATTGAAGATTGAGGATTGAGGATTGAAGGTTGTGGATTGAGGACGAGGACAGAGGGTTGAGTATTGATGTTTGAGGTCTGAGGATTGAGGATTGAGGAATGAGAATTGAGGATTGAGGATTGAGGATTGAAGATTGAGGATTGGTTATTGAGGATTGAAGAATGAGTACCGAGGTTTGAGGATTGAGTATTAAGGATTGAAGATTGAGGATTGAGGATTGAGGATTGAGGATTGAGGATGAGGGCTGAGGGTTGAGGATTGAGGTTTAAGGACTGAGGACTGAGGATTGAGGATTGAGAATTGAGGATTGAGGATTGAGGATTGAAGACTGAGGATTGGGTATTGAGCATTGAGGATTGAAGATTGAGGATTGAGGATTGAGGATTGAGGATTGAGTATTGAGGATTGAAGATTGAGGATTGGGGATTGAGGATTGAGGATTGAGGATTGAGGATTGAGGATTGAGGATAGAGGATTGAAGATTGAGGATTGCGTATTGCTGGTTGAACATTGAGGTTTGAGAATTGAGTGTTGAGGATCGAGGATTGACGACTGAAGATTGAATATTGATGATTGAAGATTGAGTATTGAGGATTGAGTGTTGTGGATTGTGGACGAGGACTGAGGGTCGAGTATTGATGTTTGAGGTCTGAGGATTGAGGATTGAGGATTGAGGGTTGAGAAATTGAGTATTGAGGATTGAGGATTGAGGATTGAAGATTGCGTATTGAGGATTGAGCACTTAAGATTGAGTATTGAGGATTGAAAATTGAGAATTGAGGATTGAGGATTGGGGATTGAGGATTGAGGATTGAGGATTGAGGACTGAGG
Organism: Calliopsis andreniformis; assembly: GCF_051401765.1. Taxonomy (NCBI): domain Eukaryota; kingdom Metazoa; phylum Arthropoda; class Insecta; order Hymenoptera; family Andrenidae; genus Calliopsis; species Calliopsis andreniformis. The sequence continues at coordinate 1,423,425 of NW_027480463.1, read as the reverse complement.
ATTGATGATTGAGGATTGAAGATTGAGGATTGAGGATTGAGGATTAAAGATTGAGTACTGAGGATTGAAGATCGAGGATTGGTGATTGAGGATTGAGGATTGAGGATTGAGGATTGAGGATTGAGGATTGAGTATTGAAGATTGAGGATTGATGATTGAGGATTGAGGATTCAGGGTTGAGGCTTGAGTATTGAGGACTGAGGATTGAGGATCGAGGATTGAAGCTTGAGTATTGAGGATTGAAGATTGAGGATTGAGGATTGAGGATTGAGGATGATGGCTGAGGGTTGAGGATTGAGGCTTAAGGACTCAGGACTGAGGATTGAGGATTGAGAATTGAGGATTGAGGATTGAGGATTGAAGACTGAGGATTGGGTATTGAGTATTGAGGATTGAAGACTGAGGATTGAGGATTGAGGATTGAGGATTGAGGATTGAGGATTGAAGATTGAGGATTGGGGATTGAGGATTGACGATTAAGGATTGAGAATTGAGGATTGAGTACTGAGGATTGAGGATTGAAGATTGAGTATTGAGGATTGAAGGTTGAGGATTGAGGATTGGGGATTGAAGATTGAGGACTTAGTGTTGAGGGTTGAGTGATGGGAATTCATGTTTGTGGATTGAGATTTGAAGTTTGAAGAATGGGGATTGATTATTGAAAACTGTGAATTGAGGATATTCTATTGATGATTGAGAATTGACAATTGACTGTTGAGGACTGAGGGCTGAAGATTGAGGATTCAGTATTGAGGTTTCAGGATTGAGGTTTGAGGACTAAGGATTGAGGATTGAGGATTGAGGACTGAGGATTGAGGATTGAGGATTGAAGATTGAGGATTGGGTGTTGCGGATTGAACATTGAGGATTGAGGATTGAGGATTGAGGATTGAGTATTGAGGATTGTGGACTGAAGAGTGAATATTGATGATTGAAGATTGAGGATTGAGGATTGAGGGTTGTGGATTGAGGACGAGGACTGAGGGTTGAGTATCCATGTTTGAGGTCCGAGGATTGGGAATTGAGGATTGAGGATTGAGGATTGAGGATTGAGGATTGGAGATTGAATATTGATGATTGAAGATTGAGGATTGAGGATTGAGGGTTGTGGATTGAGGACGTTGACAGAGGGTTGAGTATTGATGCTTGAGGTCTGAGGATTGAGGACTGAGGAATGAGAATTGAGGATTGAGGATTGAGGACTGAAGATTGAGGATTGGTTATTGAGGATTGAAGAATGAGGACCGAGGTTTGAGGATTGAGTATTGAGGATTGAAGATTGAGGATTGAGGATTGAGGATTGAGGATTGAGGATTGAGGATGAGGGCTGAGGGTTGAGGATTGAGGTTTAAGGACTGAGGTCTGAGGATTGAGGATTGAGAATTGAGGATTGAGGATTGAGGATTGAAGACTGAGGATTGGGTATTGAGCATTGAGGATTGAAGATTGAGGATTGAGGATTGAGGATTGAGGATTGAGGATTGAGGATTGAAGATTGAGGATTGGGGATTGAGGATTGACGGTTGAGGATTGAGAATTGAGGATTGAGAATTGAGGATTGAGGATTGAAGATTGAGTATTGAGGATTGAAGGTTGAGGATTGAGGATTGAGGATTGAAGATTGAGGACTTAGTGTTGAGGGTTGAGTGATGGGAATTGATGTTTGTGGATTGAGATTTGAAGATTGGAGAATGGGGATTGATTATTGAAAACTGTGAATTGAGGATATTCTATTGATGATTGAGGATTGACAATTGATTGTTGAGGACTGAGGGCTGAAGGTGGAGGATTCAGGATTGAGGATTCGGGATTGAGGTTTGAGGACTGAGGATTGAGGGTTGAGGATTGAGGATTGAGGATTGACGCTTGAGGATTGAGGGTTGAGGATGGAGGATTGAAGAGAGAGGACTAAGTGTTGAGGATTCAGTGTTGAGAATTGATGTTTGAGGATTGAGATTTGATTATTGAAAATTGTGGATTGAGTATTGGACCATGAGAATTCAGGATACTATATTGAGTATTGAGAATTGAGGATTGATGGTTGAGTGTTGAGGATTGGTTGTTGAGGGTTGTGTTTTGTATATTGAGGTTTGAGGATTGAGGACTGAGGATTGAGGACTGAAGGTTGAATATTGATGATTGAAGATTGAGGATTGAGGATTGAGCGTTGTGGATTGAGGACGAGAACTGAGGGTTGAGTATTGATGTTCGAGGTCTGAGGATTGAGGATTGAGGGTTGAGAATTGAGGATTGAGGATTGAGGATTGAAGATTGAGGATTGGGTATTGACGATTTAAGAATGAGGATTGAGGATTGAGGATTGAGGATTGAGGATCGAAGATTGAGCTTTGAGGATTGAAGATTGAGTATTGAGGATTGATGATTGAGAATTGAGGATTGAGTGTTGAGGACTGAATATTGAACATTGATGATTTAAGATTGAGGATTGAGGATTGAGGGTTGTGGACTGAGAACAAGGCCTGAGGGTTCAGTATTGATGCTTGAGGTCTGATTATTGAGGATTGAGGATTGAGAATTGAGGACTGAAGATTGAGTATTGAGGATTGAAGATTGAGGATTGAGGATTGAGGATTGAGTATTGATGATTGAGGCTTGAGGATTGAGGATTGAGGATTGAGAATTGAGGATTGAGGTTTGAGGATTGAAGATTGAGGATTGGGTATTGAGGATTGAAGAATGAGGACTGAGGATTGAGGATTGAGGATTGAGGATTGAAGATTGAGTATTGAGGACTGAAGATTTAGGATTGAGGATTGAGGATTGAGGATTGAGGATTGAGGATTGAGGATTGAGGATTGAGGATAGAGGATTGAAGATTGAGGATTGCGTATTGCTGGTTGAACATTGAGGTTTGAGAATTGAGTGTTGAGGATCGAGGATGGACGATTGAAGATTGAATATTGATGATTGAAGATTGAGTATTGAGGATTGAGTGTTGTGGATTCTGGACGAGGACTGAGGGTCGAGTATTGATGTTTGAGGTCTGAGGATTGAGGATTGAGGATTGAGGGTTGAGAAATTGAGTATTGAGGATTGAGGATTGAGGATTGAAGATTGCGTATTGAGGATTGAGCATTTAAGATTGAGTATTGAGGATTGAAGATTGAGAATTGAGGGTTGAGGATTGAGGATTGAGGATTGAGGATTGAGGATTGAGGACTGAGGATTGATGATTGAGGATTGAAGATTGAGGATTGAGGATTGAGGATTAAAGATTGAGTACTGAGGATTGAAGATCGAGGATTGGTGATTGAGTATTGAGGATTGAGGATTGAGGATTGAGGATTGAGGATTGAGTATTGAAGATTGAGTATTGATGATTGAGAATTGAGGATTCAGTGTTGAGGCTTGAGTATTGAGGACTGAGGATTGAGGATCGAGGATTGAAGCTTGAGTATTGAAGATTGAAGATTGAGGATTGAGGATTGAGGATTGAGGATTGAGGATTGAGGATGAGGGCTGAGGGTTGAGGATTGAGGTTTAAGGACTCAGGACTGAGGATTGAGGATTGAGAATTGAGGATTGAGGATTGAGGATTGAAGACTGAGGATTGGGTATTGAGTATTGAGGATTGAAGACTGAGGATTGAGGATTGAGGATTGAGGATTGAGGATTGAGGATTGAGGATTGAAGATTGAGGATTGGGGATTGAGGATTGACGATTAAGGATTGAGAATTGAGGATTGAGTACTGAGGATTGAGGATTGAAGATTGAGTATTGAGGATTGAAGGTTGAGGATTGAGGATTGAGGATTGAAGATTGAGGACTTAGTGTTGAGGGTTGAGTGATGGGAATTGATGTTTGTGGATTGAGATTTGAAGTTTGAAGAATGGGGATTGATTATTGAAAACTGTGAATTGAGGATATTCTATTGATGATTGAGTATTGACAATGGACTGTTGAGGACTGAGGGCTGAAGATTGAGGATTCAGGATTGAGGTTTCAGGATTGAGGTTTGAGGACTAAGGATTGAGGATTGAGGATTGAGGACTGAGGATTGAGGATTGAGGATTGAAGATTGAGGATTGGGTATTTCGGATTGAGCATTGAGGATTGAGGATTGAGGATTGAGGATTGAGTATTGAGGATTGAGGACTGAAGAGTGAATATTGATGATTGAAGATTGAGGATTGAGGATTGAGGGTTGTGGATTGAGGACGAGGACTGAGGGTTGAGTATCCATGTTTGAGGTCCGAGGATTGGGAATTGAGGATTGAGGATTGAGGATTGAGGATTGAGGATTGGAGATTGAATATTGATGATTGAAGATTGAGGATTGAGGATTGAAGGTTGTGGATTGAGGACGAGGACAGAGGGTTGAGTATTGATGTTTGAGGTCTGAGGATTGAGGATTGAGGAATGAGAATTGAGGATTGAGGATTGAGGATTGAAGATTGAGGATTGGTTATTGAGGATTGAAGAATGAGTACCGAGGTTTGAGGATTGAGTATTGAGGATTGAAGATTGAGGATTGAGGATTGAGGATTGAGGATTGAGGATGAGGGCTGAGGGTTGAGGATTGAGGTTTAAGGACTGAGGACTGAGGATTGAGGATTGAGAATTGAGGATTGAGGATTGAGGATTGAAGACTGAGGATTGGGTATTGAGCATTGAGGATTGAAGATTGAGGATTGAGGATTGAGGATTGAGGATTGAGTATTGAGGATTGAAGATTGAGGATTGGGGATTGAGGATTGAGGATTGAGGATTGAGGATTGAGGATTGAGGATAGAGGATTGAAGATTGAGGATTGCGTATTGCTGGTTGAACATTGAGGTTTGAGAATTGAGTGTTGAGGATCGAGGATTGACGACTGAAGATTGAATATTGATGATTGAAGATTGAGTATTGAGGATTGAGTGTTGTGGATTGTGGACGAGGACTGAGGGTCGAGTATTGATGTTTGAGGTCTGAGGATTGAGGATTGAGGATTGAGGGTTGAGAAATTGAGTATTGAGGATTGAGGATTGAGGATTGAAGATTGCGTATTGAGGATTGAGCATTTAAGATTGAGTATTGAGGATTGAAAATTGAGAATTGAGGATTGAGGATTGGGGATTGAGGATTGAGGATTGAGGATTGAGGACTGAGGATTGATGATTGAGGATTGAAGATTGAGGATTGAGGATTGAGGATTAAAGATTGAGTACTGAGGATTGAAGATCGAGTATTGGTGATTGAGGATTGAGGTTTGAGAATTGAGGATTGAAGATTGAGTATTGAGGATTGAAGATTATGGATTGAGGATTGAGGATTGAGGATTGAGGATGAGGGCTGTGGGTTGAGGTTTGAGGTTTAAGGACTGAGGACTGAGGATTGAGGATTGAGAATTGAGGATTGAGGATTGAGGATTGAAGATTGTGGATTGGGTATTGAGGATTGAAGGATGAGGATTGAGGGTTGAGGATTGAGGATTGTGGATTGAAGATTGAGTATTGAGGTTTGAAGACTGACGATTGAGGGTGGAGGATTGAGGATTGAGGATTGAGGATTGAGGATTCATGATTGAGTATTGAGGATTGAAATTTGAGTATTGAGGATTGAGGATTGAGGATTGAGGATTGAAGATTGAGGATTGGGGACTGAGTGTTGAGGTTTGAGTGATGAGTATTGATGTTTGTGGATAGAGATTTAAAGATTACAGATTCAGTATTGAGTATTGAAAACTGTGAATTGATGATATTCTATTGAGGATTGAGAATTGACTACTGATTGTTGAGGACGGAGGTCTGAAGGTTGAGGATTCAGGATTGAGGTTTGAGGACTGAGGATTGAGGATTGAGGATTGAGGTTTGAGGTCTGAGGATTGAGGATTGAGGATTGAGAATTGAGGATTGAGGATCGAGGATTGAAGATTGAGGATTGGTTATTGAGGATTGAAGAATGAGGACTGAGGGTTGAGGATTGAGGAATGAGGATTGAAGATTGAGTATTGAGGATTGAAGATTGAGGATTGAGGATTGAGGATTGAGGATTGAGGATTGACGATTGCGGATTGAGGATTGAAGATTGAAGATTGAGGATTGAGGATTGAGGATTAAAGATTGAGTATTGAGGATTGAAGATTGAGGATTGATGATTGAGGATTGAGAATTGAGGATCGAGGATTGAGGATCGAGGATTGAGGATTGAGTATTGAAGATTGAAGATTGATGATTGAGGATTGAGTATTGAGGATTGAGTATTGGGGATTGAGGATTGAATATGGAGGATTGAGGACTGAGGATTGAGGTTTGAGGATTTACGATGAGGGCTGAGGGTTGATTATTGATGTTTGAGGTCTGAGGATTGAGGATTGAGGATTGAAGATTGAGTATTGAGGACTGAAGATTTAGGATTGAGGATTGAGGATTGAGGATTGAGGATTGAGGATTGAGGATTGAGGATTGAGGATAGAGGATTGAAGATTGAGGATTGCGTATTGCTGGTTGAACATTGAGGTTTGAGAATTGAGTGTTGAGGATCGAGGATGGACGATTGAAGATTGAATATTGATGATTGAAGATTGAGTATTGAGGATTGAGTGTTGTGGATTGTGGACGAGGACTGAGGGTCGAGTATTGATGTTTGAGGTCTGAGGATTGAGGATTGAGGATTGAGGGTTGAGAAATTGAGTATTGAGGATTGAGGATTGAGGATTGAAGATTGCGTATTGAGGATTGAGCATTTAAGATTGAGTATTGAGGATTGAAGATTGAGAATTGAGGGTTGAGGATTGAGGATTGAGGATTGAGGATTGAGGATTGAGGACTGAGGATTGATGATTGAGGATTGAAGATTGAGGATTGAGGATTGAGGATTAAAGATTGAGTACTGAGGATTGAAGATCGAGGATTGGTGATTGAGTATTGAGGATTGAGGATTGAGGATTGAGGATTGAGGATTGAGTATTGAAGATTGAGTATTGATGATTGAGAATTGAGGATTCAGTGTTGAGGCTTGAGTATTGAGGACTGAGGATTGAGGATCGAGGATTGAAGCTTGAGTATTGAAGATTGAAGATTGAGGATTGAGGATTGAGGATTGAGGATTGAGGATTGAGGATGAGGGCTGAGGGTTGAGGATTGAGGTTTAAGGACTCAGGACTGAGGATTGAGGATTGAGAATTGAGGATTGAGGATTGAGGATTGAAGACTGAGGATTGGGTATTGAGTATTGAGGATTGAAGACTGAGGATTGAGGATTGAGGATTGAGGATTGAGGATTGAGGATTGAGGATTGAAGATTGAGGATTGGGGATTGAGGATTGACGATTAAGGATTGAGAATTGAGGATTGAGTACTGAGGATTGAGGATTGAAGATTGAGTATTGAGGATTGAAGGTTGAGGATTGAGGATTGAGGATTGAAGATTGAGGACTTAGTGTTGAGGGTTGAGTGATGGGAATTGATGTTTGTGGATTGAGATTTGAAGTTTGAAGAATGGGGATTGATTATTGAAAACTGTGAATTGAGGATATTCTATTGATGATTGAGAATTGACAATGGACTGTTGAGGACTGAGGGCTGAAGATTGAGGATTCAGGATTGAGGTTTCAGGATTGAGGTTTGAGGACTAAGGATTGAGGATTGAGGATTGAGGACTGAGGATTGAGGATTGAGGATTGAAGATTGAGGATTGGGTATTTCGGATTGAGCATTGAGGATTGAGGATTGAGGATTGAGGATTGAGTATTGAGGATTGAGGACTGAAGAGTGAATATTGATGATTGAAGATTGAGGATTGAGGATTGAGGGTTGTGGATTGAGGACGAGGACTGAGGGTTGAGTATCCATGTTTGAGGTCCGAGGATTGGGAATTGAGGATTGAGGATTGAGGATTGAGGATTCAGGATTGGAGATTGAATATTGATGATTGAAGATTGAGGATTGAGGATTGAAGGTTGTGGATTGAGGACGAGGACAGAGGGTTGAGTATTGATGTTTGAGGTCTGAGGATTGAGGATTGAGGAATGAGAATTGAGGATTGAGGATTGAGGATTGAAGATTGAGGATTGGTTATTGAGGATTGAAGAATGAGTACCGAGGTTTGAGGATTGAGTATTAAGGATTGAAGATTGAGGATTGAGGATTGAGGATTGAGGATTGAGGATGAGGGCTGAGGGTTGAGGATTGAGGTTTAAGGACTGAGGACTGAGGATTGAGGATTGAGAATTGAGGATTGAGGATTGAGGATTGAAGACTGAGGATTGGGTATTGAGCATTGAGGATTGAAGATTGAGGATTGAGGATTGAGGATTGAGGATTGAGTATTGAGGATTGAAGATTGAGGATTGGGGATTGAGGATTGAGGATTGAGGATTGAGGATTGAGGATTGAGGATAGAGGATTGAAGATTGAGGATTGCGTATTGCTGGTTGAACATTGAGGTTTGAGAATTGAGTGTTGAGGATCGAGGATTGACGACTGAAGATTGAATATTGATGATTGAAGATTGAGTATTGAGGATTGAGTGTTGTGGATTGTGGACGAGGACTGAGGGTCGAGTATTGATGTTTGAGGTCTGAGGATTGAGGATTGAGGATTGAGGGTTGAGAAATTGAGTATTGAGGATTGAGGATTGAGGATTGAAGATTGCGTATTGAGGATTGAGCACTTAAGATTGAGTATTGAGGATTGAAAATTGAGAATTGAGGATTGAGGATTGGGGATTGAGGATTGAGGATTGAGGATTGAGGACTGAGGATTGATGATTGAGGATTGAAGATTGAGGATTGAGGATTGAGGATTAAAGATTGAGTACTGAGGATTGAAGATCGAGGATTGGTGATTGAGGATTGAGGATTGAGGATTGAGGATTGAGGATTGAGGATTGAGTATTGAAGATTGAGGATTGATGATTGAGGATTGAGGATTCAGGGTTGAGGCTTGAGTATTGAGGACTGAGGATTGAGGATCGAGGATTGAAGCTTGAGTATTGAGGATTGAAGATTGAGGATTGAGGATTGAGGATTGAGGATGATGGCTGAGGGTTGAGGATTGAGGCTTAAGGACTCAGGACTGAGGATTGAGGATTGAGAATTGAGGATTGAGGATTGAGGATTGAAGACTGAGGATTGGGTATTGAGTATTGAGGATTGAAGACTGAGGATTGAGGATTGAGGATTGAGGATTGAGGATTGAGGATTGAAGATTGAGGATTGGGGATTGAGGATTGACGATTAAGGATTGAGAATTGAGGATTGAGTACTGAGGATTGAGGATTGAAGATTGAGTATTGAGGATTGAAGGTTGAGGATTGAGGATTGGGGATTGAAGATTGAGGACTTAGTGTTGAGGGTTGAGTGATGGGAATTCATGTTTGTGGATTGAGATTTGAAGTTTGAAGAATGGGGATTGATTATTGAAAACTGTGAATTGAGGATATTCTATTGATGATTGAGAATTGACAATTGACTGTTGAGGACTGAGGGCTGAAGATTGAGGATTCAGTATTGAGGTTTCAGGATTGAGGTTTGAGGACTAAGGATTGAGGATTGAGGATTGAGGACTGAGGATTGAGGATTGAGGATTGAAGATTGAGGATTGGGTGTTGCGGATTGAACATTGAGGATTGAGGATTGAGGATTGAGGATTGAGTATTGAGGATTGTGGACTGAAGAGTGAATATTGATGATTGAAGATTGAGGATTGAGGATTGAGGGTTGTGGATTGAGGACGAGGACTGAGGGTTGAGTATCCATGTTTGAGGTCCGAGGATTGGGAATTGAGGATTGAGGATTGAGGATTGAGGATTGAGGATTGGAGATTGAATATTGATGATTGAAGATTGAGGATTGAGGATTGAGGGTTGTGGATTGAGGACGTTGACAGAGGGTTGAGTATTGATGCTTGAGGTCTGAGGATTGAGGACTGAGGAATGAGAATTGAGGATTGAGGATTGAGGATTGAAGATTGAGGATTGGTTATTGAGGATTGAAGAATGAGGACCGAGGTTTGAGGATTGAGTATTGAGGATTGAAGATTGAGGATTGAGGATTGAGGATTGAGGATTGAGGATTGAGGATGAGGGCTGAGGGTTGAGGATTGAGGTTTAAGGACTGAGGTCTGAGGATTGAGGATTGAGAATTGAGGATTGAGGATTGAGGATTGAAGACTGAGGATTGGGTATTGAGCATTGAGGATTGAAGATTGAGGATTGAGGATTGAGGATTGAGGATTGAGGATTGAGGATTGAAGATTGAGGATTGGGGATTGAGGATTGACGGTTGAGGATTGAGAATTGAGGATTGAGAATTGAGGATTGAGGATTGAAGATTGAGTATTGAGGATTGAAGGTTGAGGATTGAGGATTGAGGATTGAAGATTGAGGACTTAGTGTTGAGGGTTGAGTGATGGGAATTGATGTTTGTGGATTGAGATTTGAAGATTGGAGAATGGGGATTGATTATTGAAAACTGTGAATTGAGGATATTCTATTGATGATTGAGGATTGGCAATTGATTGTTGAGGACTGAGGGCTGAAGGTGGAGGATTCAGGATTGAGGATTCGGGATTGAGGTTTGAGGACTGAGGATTGAGGGTTGAGGATTGAGGATTGAGGATTGACGCTTGAGGATTGAGGGTTGAGGATGGAGGATTGAAGAGAGAGGACTAAGTGTTGAGGATTCAGTGTTGAGAATTGATGTTTGAGGATTGAGATTTGATTATTGAAAATTGTGGATTGAGTATTGGACCATGAGAATTCAGGATACTATATTGAGTATTGAGAATTGAGGATTGATGGTTGAGTGTTGAGGATTGGTTGTTGAGGGTTGTGTTTTGTATATTGAGGTTTGAGGATTGAGGACTGAGGATTGAGGACTGAAGGTTGAATATTGATGATTGAAGATTGAGGATTGAGGATTGAGCGTTGTGGATTGAGGACGAGAACTGAGGGTTGAGTATTGATGTTCGAGGTCTGAGGATTGAGGATTGAGGGTTGAGAATTGAGGATTGAGGATTGAGGATTGAAGATTGAGGATTGGGTATTGACGATTTAAGAATGAGGATTGAGGATTGAGGATTGAGGATTGAGGATCGAAGATTGAGCTTTGAGGATTGAAGATTGAGTATTGAGGATTGAGGATTCAGGATTGAGGATTGAGGATTGAGGATTGAGGATTGAGCATTGAGGATTGACGATTGAGGATTGTGGATTGAGGATTAAAGATTGAGTATTGAGGATTGAGCATTGACGATTGAAGATTGAGGACTGTGGATTGAGGATTGAAAATTGGCGATTGAGGATTGGGTATTTATGATTGAAGAATGAGGATTGAGGATTGAGGATTGAGGATTGAGGAATGAAGATTGAGGATTGAGGATTGAGGATTGAGGATTGAAGATTGAGTATTGAGGATTGAAGATTGAGGATTGAGGATTGAGTTTTGAGGATTGAGGACTGAAGATTGAGGATTGGGGACTGAGTGTTGAGGGTTGAGTGATGAGAACTGATGTTTGTGGATAGAGATTTGAAGATTGCAGGTTGAGTATTGCGTATGGAAAACTCTGAACTGAGGATATTCTGGTGAGGATTGAGGATTGACAACTGATTGTTGAAGACTGAGGGCTGAAGATTGAGGACTCAGGATTGAGGATTCAGGAATGTGGTTTGAGGACTGAGGATTGAGGGTTGAGGAGTGAGGATTGAAGATAGAGGATTGGGGACTGAGTGTTGAGGGTTGAGTGATGAGAATTGATGTTTGTGGATAGAGATTTGAAGATTGCAGGTTGAGTATTGCGTATGGAAAACTCTGAACTCAGGATATTCTAGTGAGGATTGAGGATTGACAACTGATTGCTGAGGACTGAGGGCTAAAGATTGAGGATTCAGGATTGAGGATTCAGGATTGTGGTTTGAGGACTGAGGATTGAGGATTGAGGAGTGAGGAATGAGGATTGAGGATTGAGGATTGAGGATTGAAGATTGAGGATTGGGTATTGAGGATTGAACATTGAGGATTGAACATTGAGGTTTGAGAATTGAGGATTGAAGATTGAGTATTGAGGATTGAAGATTATGGATTGAGGATTGAGGATTGAGGATTGAGGATTGAGGATTGAGGATTGAGGATTGAGGACTGAGGATTGATGATTGAGGATTGAAGATTGAGGATTGAGGATTGAGGATTAAAGATTGAGTACTGAGGATTGAAGATCGAGGATTGGTGATTGAGTATTGAGGATTGAGGATTGAGGATTGAGGATTGAGGATTGAGTATTGAAGATTGAGTATTGATGATTGAGAATTGAGGATTCAGTGTTGAGGCTTGAGTATTGAGGACTGAGGATTGAGGATCGAGGATTGAAGCTTGAGTATTGAAGATTGAAGATTGAGGATTGAGGATTGAGGATTGAGGATTGAGGATTGAGGATGAGGGCTGAGGGTTGAGGATTGAGGTTTAAGGACTCAGGACTGAGGATTGAGGATTGAGAATTGAGGATTGAGGATTGAGGATTGAAGACTGAGGATTGGGTATTGAGTATTGAGGATTGAAGACTGAGGATTGAGGATTGAGGATTGAGGATTGAGGATTGAGGATTGAGGATTGAAGATTGAGGATTGGGGATTGAGGATTGACGATTAAGGATTGAGAATTGAGGATTGAGTACTGAGGATTGAGGATTGAAGATTGAGTATTGAGGATTGAAGGTTGAGGATTGAGGATTGAGGATTGAAGATTGAGGACTTAGTGTTGAGGGTTGAGTGATGGGAATTGATGTTTGTGGATTGAGATTTGAAGTTTGAAGAATGGGGATTGATTATTGAAAACTGTGAATTGAGGATATTCTATTGATGATTGAGAATTGACAATGGACTGTTGAGGACTGAGGGCTGAAGATTGAGGATTCAGGATTGAGGTTTCAGGATTGAGGTTTGAGGACTAAGGATTGAGGATTGAGGATTGAGGACTGAGGATTGAGGATTGAGGATTGAAGATTGAGGATTGGGTATTTCGGATTGAGCATTGAGGATTGAGGATTGAGGATTGAGGATTGAGTATTGAGGATTGAGGACTGAAGAGTGAATATTGATGATTGAAGATTGAGGATTGAGGATTGAGGGTTGTGGATTGAGGACGAGGACTGAGGGTTGAGTATCCATGTTTGAGGTCCGAGGATTGGGAATTGAGGATTGAGGATTGAGGATTGAGGATTCAGGATTGGAGATTGAATATTGATGATTGAAGATTGAGGATTGAGGATTGAAGGTTGTGGATTGAGGACGAGGACAGAGGGTTGAGTATTGATGTTTGAGGTCTGAGGATTGAGGATTGAGGAATGAGAATTGAGGATTGAGGATTGAGGATTGAAGATTGAGGATTGGTTATTGAGGATTGAAGAATGAGTACCGAGGTTTGAGGATTGAGTATTAAGGATTGAAGATTGAGGATTGAGGATTGAGGATTGAGGATTGAGGATGAGGGCTGAGGGTTGAGGATTGAGGTTTAAGGACTGAGGACTGAGGATTGAGGATTGAGAATTGAGGATTGAGGATTGAGGATTGAAGACTGAGGATTGGGTATTGAGCATTGAGGATTGAAGATTGAGGATTGAGGATTGAGGATTGAGGATTGAGTATTGAGGATTGAAGATTGAGGATTGGGGATTGAGGATTGAGGATTGAGGATTGAGGATTGAGGATTGAGGATAGAGGATTGAAGATTGAGGATTGCGTATTGCTGGTTGAACATTGAGGTTTGAGAATTGAGTGTTGAGGATCGAGGATTGACGACTGAAGATTGAATATTGATGATTGAAGATTGAGTATTGAGGATTGAGTGTTGTGGATTGTGGACGAGGACTGAGGGTCGAGTATTGATGTTTGAGGTCTGAGGATTGAGGATTGAGGATTGAGGGTTGAGAAATTGAGTATTGAGGATTGAGGATTGAGGATTGAAGATTGCGTATTGAGGATTGAGCACTTAAGATTGAGTATTGAGGATTGAAAATTGAGAATTGAGGATTGAGGATTGGGGATTGAGGATTGAGGATTGAGGATTGAGGACTGAGGATTGATGATTGAGGATTGAAGATTGAGGATTGAGGATTGAGGATTAAAGATTGAGTACTGAGGATTGAAGATCGAGGATTGGTGATTGAGGATTGAGGATTGAGGATTGAGGATTGAGGATTGAGGATTGAGTATTGAAGATTGAGGATTGATGATTGAGGATTGAGGATTCAGGGTTGAGGCTTGAGTATTGAGGACTGAGGATTGAGGATCGAGGATTGAAGCTTGAGTATTGAGGATTGAAGATTGAGGATTGAGGATTGAGGATTGAGGATGATGGCTGAGGGTTGAGGATTGAGGCTTAAGGACTCAGGACTGAGGATTGAGGATTGAGAATTGAGGATTGAGGATTGAGGATTGAAGACTGAGGATTGGGTATTGAGTATTGAGGATTGAAGACTGAGGATTGAGGATTGAGGATTGAGGATTGAGGATTGAGGATTGAAGATTGAGGATTGGGGATTGAGGATTGACGATTAAGGATTGAGAATTGAGGATTGAGTACTGAGGATTGAGGATTGAAGATTGAGTATTGAGGATTGAAGGTTGAGGATTGAGGATTGGGGATTGAAGATTGAGGACTTAGTGTTGAGGGTTGAGTGATGGGAATTCATGTTTGTGGATTGAGATTTGAAGTTTGAAGAATGGGGATTGATTATTGAAAACTGTGAATTGAGGATATTCTATTGATGATTGAGAATTGACAATTGACTGTTGAGGACTGAGGGCTGAAGATTGAGGATTCAGTATTGAGGTTTCAGGATTGAGGTTTGAGGACTAAGGATTGAGGATTGAGGATTGAGGACTGAGGATTGAGGATTGAGGATTGAAGATTGAGGATTGGGTGTTGCGGATTGAACATTGAGGATTGAGGATTGAGGATTGAGGATTGAGTATTGAGGATTGTGGACTGAAGAGTGAATATTGATGATTGAAGATTGAGGATTGAGGATTGAGGGTTGTGGATTGAGGACGAGGACTGAGGGTTGAGTATCCATGTTTGAGGTCCGAGGATTGGGAATTGAGGATTGAGGATTGAGGATTGAGGATTGAGGATTGGAGATTGAATATTGATGATTGAAGATTGAGGATTGAGGATTGAGGGTTGTGGATTGAGGACGTTGACAGAGGGTTGAGTATTGATGCTTGAGGTCTGAGGATTGAGGACTGAGGAATGAGAATTGAGGATTGAGGATTGAGGATTGAAGATTGAGGATTGGTTATTGAGGATTGAAGAATGAGGACCGAGGTTTGAGGATTGAGTATTGAGGATTGAAGATTGAGGATTGAGGATTGAGGATTGAGGATTGAGGATTGAGGATGAGGGCTGAGGGTTGAGGATTGAGGTTTAAGGACTGAGGTCTGAGGATTGAGGATTGAGAATTGAGGATTGAGGATTGAGGATTGAAGACTGAGGATTGGGTATTGAGCATTGAGGATTGAAGATTGAGGATTGAGGATTGAGGATTGAGGATTGAGGATTGAGGATTGAAGATTGAGGATTGGGGATTGAGGATTGACGGTTGAGGATTGAGAATTGAGGATTGAGAATTGAGGATTGAGGATTGAAGATTGAGTATTGAGGATTGAAGGTTGAGGATTGAGGATTGAGGATTGAAGATTGAGGACTTAGTGTTGAGGGTTGAGTGATGGGAATTGATGTTTGTGGATTGAGATTTGAAGATTGGAGAATGGGGATTGATTATTGAAAACTGTGAATTGAGGATATTCTATTGATGATTGAGAATTGACAATTGACTGTTGAGGACTGAGGGCTGAAGATTGAGGATTCAGGATTGAGGTTTCAGGATTGAGGTTTGAGGACTAAGGATTGAGGATTGAGGATTGAGGACTGAGGAGTGAGGATTGAGGATTGAAGATTGAGGATTGGGTATTGCGGATTGAACATTGAGGATTGAGGATTGAGGATTGAGGATTGAGTATTGAGGATTAAGGACTGAAGAGTGAATATTGATGATTGAAGATTGAGGATTGAGGATTGAGGGTTGTGGATTGAGGACGAGGACTGAGGGTTGAGTATCCATGTTTGAGGTCCGAGGATTGGGAACTGAGGATTAAGGATTGAGGATTGAGGGTTGAGGATTGGAGATTGAATATTGATGGTTGAAGATTGAGGATTGAGGATTGAGTGTTGTGGATTGAGGACGAGGACAGAGGGTTGAGTATTGATGTTTGAGGTCTGAGGATTGAGGATTGAGGAATGAGAATTGAGGATTGAGGATTGAGGATTGAAGATTGAGGATTGGTTATTGAGGATTGAAGAATGAGGACCGAGGTTTGAGGATTGAGTATTGAGGATTGAAGATTGAGGATTGAGGATTGAGGATTGAGGATTGAGGATGAGGGCTGAGGGTTGAGGATTGAGGTTTAAGGACTGAGGACTGAGGATTGAGGATTGAGAATTGAGGATTGAGGATTGAGGATTGAAGACTGAGGATTGGGTATTGAGCATTGAGGATTGAAGATTGAGGATTGAGGACTGAGGATTGAGGATTGAGTATTGAGGATTGAAGATTGAGGATTTGGGATTGAGGATTGAGGATTGAGGATTGAGGATTGAGGATAGAGGATTGAAGATTGAGGATTGCGTATTGCTGGTTGAACATTGAGGTTTGAGAATTGAGTGTTGAGGATCGAGGATTGACGACTGAAGATTGAATATTGATGATTCAAGATTGAGTATTGAGGATTGAGGGTTGTGGATTGTGGACGAGGACTGAGGGTCGAGTATTGATGTTTGAGGTCTGAGGATTGAGGATTGGGGATTGACGATAAGGGCTGAGGGTTGAGCATTGAGATTTGAGGTCTGAGGACTGAGGATTGAGGATTGAGAATTGAGGATTGAGGATTGAGGATTGGAGATTGAGGATTGGGTGTTGAGGATTGATGATTGAGGATTGAGGATTGAGGATTGAGGATTGGGGACTGAGCATTGAATATACAGGATTGAGGATTGAGGACTGAGGATTGAGGATTGAGGATTGAAGATTCAGTATAGAGGATCGAAGATTGAGAATTGAGGATTGAGGATTGAACGTTGAGGACTGAGTGTTGAGGGCTGAGTGATGAGAATTGATGTCTGTGGATAGAGATTTGAAGATTGCAGATTGAGTATTGAGTATTGAAAACTGTGAATTGAGGATATTATACTCAGGATTGAGGATTGACAACTGATTGTTGAGGACTGAGGGCTGAAGATTGAGGAATCAGGGTTGAGGATTCAGAATTGAGGTTTGAGGACTGAGGATTGAGGATTGAAGACTGAGTATTGAGTATTGAAGATTGAGGATTGAGGTCGAGGATTGAGGATTGAGGATGAGGGCTGAGGGTTGAGGATTGAGGTTTGAGGACTGAGGTCTGAGGACTGAGGATTGAGGATTGAGAATTGAGGATTGAGGATAGAGGATTGAAGATTGAGGATTGGGTATTGAGGATTGAAGAATGAGGATTGAGGGTTGAGGATTCAGAATTGAGGATTGAATATTGAGAATTGAGGATTGAAGGTTGAGGATTGAGGAATGAGGATTGAGGATTGAGGATGAGCGCTGATGGTTGAGGGTTGAGGTTTTAGGACTGAGGACTGAGGACTGAGGATTGAGAATTGAGGATTGAGGATTAAGGATTGAAGATTGAGGATTGGGTATTGAGGATTGAAGAATGAGGATTGAGGATTGAGGATTGATGATTGGGTATTGAAGATTGAGTATTGAGGATTGAGTATTGAGGATTGAGGATTGAGGATTGAGAATTGAGGATTGATGATTGAGTATTGATGATTGAAGATTGAGGATTGAGGATTGAGGATTGAGGATTGAGGATTGAGGATTGAAGATTGAGGATTGGGGACTGAGTGTCGAGGGTTGTGTGACGAGAATTGATGTTTGTGGGTAGATATTTGAAGATTGCATATTGAGCATTGAGTATTGAAAACTGTGAATTGATGATATTCTATTGAGGATTGAGAATTGACAACTGATTGTTGAGGACTGAGGGCTGAAGATTGAGGATTCGGGGTTGAGAATTCAGAATTGAGGATTGAGTATTGAGGATTGAGGATTGAGAATTGAGGATAAGGACTGAGGGTTGAGGATTGAGGTTTGAGGAATGAGGATTGAGGATTGAGGATTGAGGATTGAAGATTGAGTATTGATAATTGATGATTGAGGATTGAGGATTGAGGATTGAGGGTTGAGGATTGAGGACGAGGACTGACAGTTGAGGATTGTGGTTTGTGGATTGAGGGTTGACGATTGAGAATTGTGGATGAGGACTGAGGATTGAGTATTGAGGATTGAATATTGAGTATTGAGGATTGAAGATTGAGGGTTGAGGATTGAGGATTGAGGATTGAGGATTGAGGATTGAGGATTGAGGATTGAGGATAGAGGATTGAAGATTGAGTATTGAGGATTGAAGATTGAGGATTGAGGATTGAGGATTGAGGATTGAGGACTGAGGATTGAGGATTGAGAATTGAGCATTGAGGATTGAGGACTGAGTATTGAGGTTTGAGGATTGACGATGAGGGCTGAGGGTTGAGGATTGAGGTTTGAGGTCTGAGGACTGAGGATTTAGGATTGAGAATTGAGGATTGAGGATTGAGGATTGAAGATTGAGGATTGGGTATTGAGGATTGAAGAATGAGGATTGAGGATTGAGGATTGAGGATTGGGGACTGAGGATTGAATATTCAGGATTGAGGATTGAGGATTGAGGATTGAGGATTGTGGATTCAGGATTGAGGATTGAAGATTCAGTATTGAGGATTGAAGATTGAGAATTGAGGATTGAGGATTGAAGATTGAGGATTGGGTATTGAGGATTGAAGAATGAGGATTGAGGATTGAGGATTGGGGATTGAGGATTGAAGACTGAGGATTGAGAATTGAGGATTGAGAATTGAAGATTGGGTATTGAGGATTGGGTATTGAGGATTGAGGATTGGGGATTGAGGATCTGGTATTGGAGATTGATTATTTAGGATTGAAGATAGAGTGTTGAGGATTGAGGATTGAGGATTGAGAATTGAGAATTGAGGATGAGGACTGAGGTTTGAGGATTGAGGTTTGAGGAGTGAGGATTGCGGATTGAGAATTGAGGATTGAATATTGAGGACTGAGTGTTGAGGGATGAGAGATGAGAATTGATGTTTGTGGATGGAGATTTGAATATTGAAGATTGAGGATTGAGTATTGAAAACTGAGAATTCAGGATATTCTACTGAGTATTGAGAATTGAGGATTGATGGTTGAGTATTGAGGATTGATGGTTGAGGGTTGTGTGTTGAATATTGAGGATTGGCGGATTGAGTATTGAAGATTGAGGACTGAGGACTGTGGATTGAGTATTGAGGATTGAGGATTGAGTATTGAGGATTGAGGGTTGAAGATTGAGTATTGATGATTGAAGATTGCGGATTGATTATTGAGGGTTGAGGATTGATGACGAGGACTGAGGGTTGAGGATTGAGGACTGAGGATTGAGGATTGAGGACTGGGCATTGAGGATTGAAGATTGAGGACTGGGGATTGAGGATTGAAGGTTGAGGATTAAGGATTGAGGATTGGGGCTTGGGGATCTAGGATTGGATGTTGATTATTGAGGATTGAAGCTTGAGGGTTGAGGATTGCGGATTGAGAATTGAGAATTGAGGATGACGTCTGAGGGTTGAGGATTGAGGTTTGAGTTACGAGGATTGAGGATTCAGGATTGAGGACTGGGGATTGACGATTGAGTATTGAAGATTGAGGATTGATGACTGAGGATTCAGGCTTGAGGATTGTTGATTGCGGATTGAGTATTGAAAATTGAGTATTGAGGATTGAATATTGAGGATTGTGGATTGAGGATTGAGGATTGAAGGTTGAGTATTGTGGATTGAAGATTGAGGATTGAGGATTGACGATTGAGGACTGAGGATTGAGGTTTGAGGATTGACGATGAGGGCTGCGGGTTGAGCATTGAGATTTGAGGTCTGAGGACTGAGGATTGAGGATTGAGAATTGAGGATTGAGGATTGAGGATTGGAGATTGAGGATGGGGTGTTGAGGATTGATGAATGAGGATTGAGGATTGAGGATTGAGGATTGGTGACTGAGGATTGAATATACAGGATTGAGGATGGAGGATTGATTATTGAGGATTGAGGATTGAAGATTCAGTATAGAGGATCGAAGATTGAGAATTGAGGATTGAGGATTGAACGTTGAGGACTGAGTGTTGAGGGTTGTGTGATGAGAATTGATGTCTGTGGATAGAGAGTTGAAGATTGCAGATTGAGTATTGAGTATTGAAAACTGTGAATTGAGGATATTATACTCAGGATTGAAGATTGACAACTGATTGTTGAGGGCTGAGGGCTGAAGATTGAGGAATCAGGGTTGAGGATTCAGAATTGAGGTTTGAGGACTGAGGATTGAGGATTGAAGACTGAGTATTGAGGATTGAAGATTGAGGATTGAGGTTGAGGATTGAGGATTGAGGATGAGGGCTGAGGGTTGAGGATTGAGGTTTGAGGACTGAGGTCTGAGGACTGTGGATTGAGGATTGAGAATTGAGGATTGAGGATAGAGGATTGAAGATTGAGGATTGGGTATTGAGGATTGAAGAATGAGGATTGAGGATTGAGGATTCAGAATTGAGGATTGAATATTGAGAATTGAGGATTGAAGGTTGAGGATTGAGGAATGAGGATTGAGGATTGAGGATGAGGGCTGATGGTTGAGGGTTGAGGTTTTAGGACTGAGGACTGAGGACTGAGGATTGAGAATTGAGGATTGAGGATTAAGGATTGAAGATTGAGGATTGGGTATTGAGGATTGAAGAATGAGGATTGAGGATTGAGGATTGATGATTGGGTATTGAAGATTGAGTATTGAGGATTGAGTATTGAGTCTTGAGGATTGAGGATTGAGAATTGAGGATTGATGATTGAGTATTGATGACTGAAGATTGAGGATTGAGGATTGAGGATTGAGGATTGAGGATTGAAGATTGAGGATTGGGGACTGAGTGTTGAGGGTTGTGTGATGAGAATTGATGTTTGTGGGTAGATATTTGAAGATTGCATATTGAGCATTGAGTATTGAAAACTGTGAATTGATGATATTCTATTGAGGATTGAGAATTGACAACTGATTGTTGAGGACTGAGGGCTGAAGATTGAGGATTCGGGGTTGAGAATTCAGAATTGAGGATTGAGTATTGAGGATTGAGAATTGAGAATTGAGGATAAGGACTGAGGGTTGAGGATTGAGGTTTGAGGAATGAGGATTGAGGATTGAGCATTGAGGATTGAAGATTGAGTATTGATGATTGAAGATTGAGGATTGAGGATTGAGGGTTGAGGATTGAGGACGAGGACTGACAGTTGAGGATTGTGGTTTGCGGATTGAGGGTTGACGATTGAGAATTTTGGATGAGGACTGAGGTTTGAGGATTGATGACTGAGGATTGAGGATTGAGGATTGAAGACTGAGGATTGAGGATTGAGGATTGAGGATTGAGGATTGAGGATTGAAGATTGAGGATTGGGGATTGAGGATTGACGATTAAGGATTGAGAATTGAGGATTGAAGATTGAGTATTGAGGATTGAAAGTTGAGGATTGAGGATTGAGGATTGAAGATTGAGGACTTAGTGTTGAGGGTTGAGTGATGGGAATTGGTGTTTGTGGATTGAGATTTGAAGTTTGAAGAATGGGGATTGATTATTGAAAACTGTGAATTGAGGATATTCTATTGATGATTGAGAATTGACAATTGACTGTTGAGGACTGAGGGCTGAAGATTGAGGATTCAGGATTGAGGTTTCAGGATTGAGGTTTGAGGACTAAGGATTGAGGATTGAGGATTGAGGACTGAGGAGTGAGGATTGAGGATTGAAGATTGAGGATTGGGTATTGCGGATTGAACATTGAGGATTGAGGATTGAGGATTGAGGATTGAGTATTGAGGATTAAGGACTGAAGAGTGAATATTGATGATTGAAGATTGAGGATTGAGGATTGAGGGTTGTGGATTGAGGACGAGGACTGAGGGTTGAGTATCCATGTTTGAGGTCCGAGGATTGGGAACTGAGGATTAAGGATTGAGGATTGAGGGTTGAGGATTGGAGATTGAATATTGATGGTTGAAGATTGAGGATTGAGGATTGAGTGTTGTGGATTGAGGACGAGGACAGAGGGTTGAGTATTGATGTTTGAGGTCTGAGGATTGAGGATTGAGGAATGAGAATTGAGGATTGAGGATTGAGGATTGAAGATTGAGGATTGGTTATTGAGGATTGAAGAATGAGGACCGAGGTTTGAGGATTGAGTATTGAGGATTGAAGATTGAGGATTGAGGATTGAGGATTGAGGATTGAGGATGAGGGCTGAGGGTTGAGGATTGAGGTTTAAGGACTGAGGACTGAGGATTGAGGATTGAGAATTGAGGATTGAGGATTGAGGATTGAAGACTGAGGATTGGGTATTGAGCATTGAGGATTGAAGATTGAGGATTGAGGACTGAGGATTGAGGATTGAGTATTGAGGATTGAAGATTGAGGATTTGGGATTGAGGATTGAGGATTGAGGATTGAGGATTGAGGATAGAGGATTGAAGATTGAGGATTGCGTATTGCTGGTTGAACATTGAGGTTTGAGAATTGAGTGTTGAGGATCGAGGATTGACGACTGAAGATTGAATATTGATGATTCAAGATTGAGTATTGAGGATTGAGGGTTGTGGATTGTGGACGAGGACTGAGGGTCGAGTATTGATGTTTGAGGTCTGAGGATTGAGGATTGGGGATTGAGGGTTGAGAAATTGAGTATTGAGGATTGAGGATTGAGGATTGAGGATTGAGGATTGAAGACTGACGACTGAGGGTGGAGGACTGAGGCTTGTGGATTGAGGATTGAGGATTCATGATTGAGTATTGAGGATTAAAGATGGAGGATTGAGGATTGAGGATTGAGGATTGAAGATTGAGGATTGGGGACTGAGTGTTGAGGTTTGAGCGATGAGAATTGATGTTTGTGGATAGAGATTTAAAGGTTACAGATTCAGTATTGAGTATTGAAAACTGTGAATTGATGATATTCTAATGAGGATTGAGAATTTACAACTGATTGTTGAGGACTGAGGACTGAAGGTTGAGGATTCAGGATTGAGGATTCAGGATTGAGGTTTGAGGACTGAGGATTGAGGATTGAGGATTGACGATTGAGGATTGAGGATTGTGGATTGAGGATTGAGGATTGAGGATTAAGGATTGAAGATTGAATATTGATGATTGAAGATTGAGGATCGAGGATTGAGGGTTGTGGATTGAGGACGAGGACTGAGGGTTGAGTATTGATATTTGAGGTCTGAGGATTGAGGATTGAGGATTGAGAATTGAGGATTGAGGATTGAGGATTGATGATTGAAGATTGGTTATTGAGGATTGAAGTATGAGATCTGAGGGTTGAGGATTGAGGATTGAGGATTGAAGATTGAGTATTGAGGACTGAAGATTGAGGATTGAGGATTGAGGATTGAGGATTGAGGATTGAGGATTGCGGATTGAGGATTGAAGATTGAAGATTGAGGATTGAGGATTGAGGATTAAAGATTGAGTATTGAGGATTGAAGATTGAGGATTGAGGATTGAGGATTGAGGATTGAGGATGAGGGCTGAGGGTTGAGGATTGAGGTTTAAGGACTGAGGACTGAGGATTGAGGATTGAGAATTGAGGATTGAGGATTGAGGATTGAAGACTGAGGATTGGGTATTGAGCATTGAGGATTGAAGATTGAGGATTGAGGACTGAGGATTGAGGATTGAGTATTGAGGATTGAAGATTGAGGATTTGGGATTGAGGATTGAGGATTGAGGATTGAGGATTGAGGATAGAGGATTGAAGATTGAGGATTGCGTATTGCTGGTTGAACATTGAGGTTTGAGAATTGAGTGTTGAGGATCGAGGATTGACGACTGAAGATTGAATATTGATGATTCAAGATTGAGTATTGAGGATTGAGGGTTGTGGATTGTGGACGAGGACTGAGGGTCGAGTATTGATGTTTGAGGTCTGAGGATTGAGGATTGGGGATTGAGGGTTGAGAAATTGAGTATTGAGGATTGAGGATTGAGGATTGAGGATTGAGGATTGAAGACTGACGACTGAGGGTGGAGGACTGAGGCTTGTGGATTGAGGATTGAGGATTCATGATTGAGTATTGAGGATTAAAGATGGAGGATTGAGGATTGAGGATTGAGGATTGAAGATTGAGGATTGGGGACTGAGTGTTGAGGTTTGAGCGATGAGAATTGATGTTTGTGGATAGAGATTTAAAGGTTACAGATTCAGTATTGAGTATTGAAAACTGTGAATTGATGATATTCTAATGAGGATTGAGAATTTACAACTGATTGTTGAGGACTGAGGACTGAAGGTTGAGGATTCAGGATTGAGGATTCAGGATTGAGGTTTGAGGACTGAGGATTGAGGATTGAGGATTGACGATTGAGGATTGAGGATTGTGGATTGAGGATTGAGGATTGAGGATTAAGGATTGAAGATTGAATATTGATGATTGAAGATTGAGGATCGAGGATTGAGGGTTGTGGATTGAGGACGAGGACTGAGGGTTGAGTATTGATATTTGAGGTCTGAGGATTGAGGATTGAGGATTGAGAATTGAGGATTGAGGATTGAGGATTGATGATTGAAGATTGGTTATTGAGGATTGAAGTATGAGATCTGAGGGTTGAGGATTGAGGATTGAGGATTGAAGATTGAGTATTGAGGACTGAAGATTGAGGATTGAGGATTGAGGATTGAGGATTGAGGATTGAGGATTGCGGATTGAGGATTGAAGATTGAAGATTGAGGATTGAGGATTGAGGATTAAAGATTGAGTATTGAGGATTGAAGATTGAGGATTGATGATTGAGGATTGAGGATTGAGGATTGAGGATTGAGGATTGAGGATTGAGTATTGAAGATTGAGGATTGAGGATTGAGGATTGGGGATTGAGGATTGAGGATTAAAGATTGAGTATTGAGGATTGATGATTGAGAATTGAGGATTGAGTGTTGAGGACTGAATATTGAACATTGATGATTTAAGATTGAGGATTGAGGATTGAGTGTTGTGGACTGAGAACAAGGCCTGAGGGTTCAGTATTGATGCTTGAGGTCTGATTATTGAGGATTGAGGATTGAGAATTGAGGACTGAAGATTGAGTATTGAGGATTGAAGATTGAGGATTGAGGATTGAGGATTGAGTATTGATGATTGAGGCTTGAGGATTGAGGATTGAGGATTGAGAATTGAGGATTGAGGTTTGAGGATTGAAGATTGAGGATTGGGTATTGAGGATTGAAGAATGAGGACTGAGGATTGAGGATTGAGGATTGAGGATTGAAGATTGAGTATTGAGGACTGAAGATTTAGGATTGAGGATTGAGGATTGAGGATTGAGGATTGAGGATTGAGGATTGAGGATTGAGGATAGAGGATTGAAGATTAAGGATTGCGTATTGCTGGTTGAACATTGAGGTTTGAGAATTGAGTGTTGAGGATCGAGGATGGACGACTGAAGATTGAATATTGATGATTGAAGATTGAGTATTGAGGATTGAGGGTTGTGGATTGTGGACGAGGACTGAGGGTCGAGTATTGATGTTTGAGGTCTGAGGATTGAGGATTGAGGATTGAGGGTTGAGAAATTGAGTATTGAGGATTGAGGATTGAGGATTGAAGATTGCGTATTGAGGATTGAGCATTTAAGATTGAGTATTGAGGATTGAAGATTGAGAATTGAGGGTTGAGGATTGAGGATTGAGGATTGAGGATTGAGGATTGAGGACTGAGGATTGATGATTGAGGATTGAGGATTGAAGATTGAGGAATGAGGATTGAGGATTAAAGATTGAGTACTGAGGATTGAAGATCGAGGATTGGTGATTGAGGATTGAGGATTGAGGATTGAGGATTGAGGATTGAGGATTGAGTATTGTAGATTGAGGATTGATGATTGAGAATTGAGGATTCAGTGTTGAGGCTTGAGTATTGAGGACTGAGGATTGAGGATCGAGGATTGAAGCTTGAGTATTGAGGATTGAAGATTGAGGATTGAGGATTGAGGATTGAGGATTGAGGATTGAGGATGAGGGCTGAGGGTTGAGGATTGAGGTTTAAGGACTCAGGACTGAGGATTGAGGATTGAGAATTGAGGATTGAGGATTGAGGATTGAAGACTGAGGATTGGGTATTGAGTATTGAGGATTGAAGACTGAGGATTGAGGATTGAGGATTGAGGATTGAGGATTGAGGATTGAGGATTGAAGATTGAGGATTGGGGATTGAGGATTGACGATTAAGGATTGAGAATTGAGGATTGAGTACTGAGGATTGAGGATTGAAGATTGAGTATTGAGGATTGAAGGTTGAGGATTGAGGATTGAGGATTGAAGATTGAGGACTTAGTGTTGAGGGTTGAGTGATGGGAATTGATGTTTGTGGATTGAGATTTGAAGTTTGAAGAATGGGGATTGATTATTGAAGACTGTGAATTGAGGATATTCTATTGATGATTGAGAATTGACAATGGACTGTTGAGGACTGAGGGCTGAAGATTGAGGATTCAGGATTGAGGTTTCAGGATTGAGGTTTGAGGACTAAGGATTGAGGATTGAGGATTGAGGACTGAGGATTGAGGATTGAGGATTGAAGATTGAGGATTGGGTATTTCGGATTGAACATTGAGGATTGAGGATTGAGGATTGAGGATTGAGTATTGAGGATTGAGGACTGAAGAGTGAATATTGATGATTGAAGATTGAGGATTGAGGATTGAGGGTTGTGGATTGAGGACGAGGACTGAGGGTTGAGTATCCATGTTTGAGGTCCGAGGATTGGGAATTGAGGATTGAGGATTGAGGATTGAGGGTTGAGGATTGGAGATTGAATATTGATGATTGAAGATTGAGGATTGAGGATTGAAGGTTGTGGATTGAGGACGAGGACAGAGGGTTGAGTATTGACGTTTGAGGTCTGAGGATTGAGGATTGAGGAATGAGAATTGAGAATTGAGGATTGAGGATTGAAGATTGAGGATTGGTTATTGAGGATTGAAGAATGAGGACCGAGGTTTGAGGATTGAGTATTGAGGATTGAAGATTGAGGATTGAGGATTGAGGATTGAGGATTGAGGATGAGGGCTGAGGGTTGAGGATTGAGGTTTAAGGACTGAGGACTGAGGATTGAGGATTGAGAATTGAGGATTGAGGATTGAGGATTGAAGACTGAGGATTGGGTATTGAGCATTGAGGATTGAAGATTGAGGATTGAGGATTGAGGATTGAGGATTGAGTATTGAGGATTGAAGATTGAGGATTGGGGATTGAGGATTGAGGATTGAGGATTGAGGATTGAGGATAGAGGATTGAAGATTGAGGATTGCGTATTGCTGGTTGAACATTGAGGTTTGAGAATTGAGTGTTGAGGATCGAGGATTGACGACTGAAGATTGAATATTGATGATTGAAGATTGAGTATTGAGGATTGAGTGTTGTGGATTGTGGACGATGACTGAGGGTCGAGTATTGATGTTTGAGGTCTGAGGATTGAGGATTGAGGATTGAGGGTTGAGAAATTGAGTATTGAAAATTGAGGATTGAGGATTGAAGATTGCGTATTGAGGATTGAGCATTTAAGATTGAGTATTGAGGATTGAAAATTGAGAATTGAGGATTGAGGATTGAGGATTGAGGATTGAGGATTGAGGATTGAGGACTGAGGATTGATGATTGAGGATTGAAGATTGAGGATTGAGGATTGAGGATTAAAGATTGAGTACTGAGGATTGAAGATCGAGGATTGGTGATTGAGGATTGAGGATTGAGGATTGAGGATTGAGGATTGAGGATTGAGTATTGAAGATTGAGGATTGATGATTGATGATTGAGGATTGAGGATTCAGGGTTGAGGCTTGAGTATTGAGGACTGAGGATTGAGGATCGAGGATTGAAGCTTGAGTATTGAGGATTGAAGATTGAGGATTGAGGATTGAGGATTGAGGATGAGGGCTGAGGGTTGAGGATTGAGGTTTAAGGACTCAGGACTGAGGATTGAGGAATGAGAATTGAGGATTGAGGATTGAGGATTGAAGACTGAGGATTGGGTATTGAGTATTGAGGATTGAAGACTGAGGATTGAGGATTGAGGATTGAGGATTGAGGATTGAGGATTGAAGATTGAGGATTGGGGATTGAGGATTGACGACTAAGGATTGAGAATTGAGGATTGGGTACTGAGGATTGAGGATTGAAGATTGAGTATTAAGGATTGAAGGTTGAGGATTGAGGATTGAGGATTGAAGATTGAGGACTTAGTGTTGAGGGTTGAGTGATGGGAATTGATGTTTGTGGATTGAGATTTGAAGTTTGAAGAATGGCGATTGATTATTGAAAACTGTGAATTGAGGATATTCTATTGATGATTGAGAATTGACAATTGACTGTTGAGGACTGACGGCTGAAGATTGAGGATTCAGTATTGAGGTTTCAGGATTGAGGTTTGAGGACTAAGGATTGAGGATTGAGGATTGAGGACTGAGGATTGAGGATTGAGGATTGAAGATTGAGGATTGGGTGTTGCGGATTGAACATTGAGGATTGAGGATTGAGGATTGAGGATTGAGTACTGAGGATTGAGGACTGAAGAGTGAATATTGATGATTGAAGATTGAGGATTGAGGATTGAGGGTTGTGGATTGAGGACGAGGACTGAGGGTTGAGTATCCATGTTTGAGGTCCGAGGATTGGGAATTGAGGATTGAGGATTGAGGATTGAGGATTGAGGATTGGGGATTGTATATTGATGATTGAAGATTGAGGATTGAGGATTGAGGGTTGTGGATTGAGGACGTTGACAGAGGGTTGAGTATTGATGTTTGAGGTCTGAGGATTGAGGATTGAGGAATGAGAATTGAGGATTGAGGATTGAGGATTGAAGATTGAGGATTGGTTATTGAGGATTAAAGAATGAGGACCGAGGTTTGAGGACTGAGTATTGAGGATTGAAGATTGAGGATTGAGGATTGAGGATTGAGGATTGAGGATTGAGGATGAGGGCTGAGGGTTGAGGATTGAGGTTTAAGGACTGAGGTCTGAGGATTGAGGATTGAGAATTGAGGATTGAGGATTGAGGATTGAAGACTGAGGATTGGGTATTGAGCATTGAGGATTGGAGATTGAGGATTGAGGATTGAGGATTGAGGACTGAGGATTGAGGATTGAAGATTGAGGATTGGGGATTGAGGATTGACGGTTGAGGATTGAGAATTGAGGATTGAGAATTGAGGATTGAGGATTGAAGATTGAGTATTGAGGATTGAAGGTTGAGGATTGAGGATTGAGGATTGAAGATTGAGGACTTAGTGTTGAGGGTTGAGTGATGGGAATTGATGTTTGTGGATTGACATTGGAAGATTGGAGAATGGGGATTGATTATTGAAAACTGTGAATTGAGGATATTCTATTGATGATTGAGAATTGACAATTGATTGTTGAGGACTGAGGGCTGAAGATTGAGGATTCAGGATTGAGGATTCGGGATTGAGGTTTGAGGACTGAGGATTGAGGGTTGAGGATTGAGGATTGAGGATTGACGCTTGAGGATTGAGGGTTGAGGATGGAGGATTGAAGAGAGAGGACTAAGTGTTGAGGATTCAGTGTTGAGAATTGATGTTTGGGGATTGAGATTTGATTATTGAAAATTGTGGATTGAGTATTGGACCATGAGAATTCAGGATACTATATTGAGTTTTGAGAATTGAGGATTGATGGTTGAGTGTTGAGGATTGGTTGTTGAGGGTTGTGTTTTGTATATTGAGGTTTGAGTATTGAGGACTGAGGATTGAGGACTGAAGGTTTAATATTGATGATTGAAGATTGAGGATTGAGGATTGAGAGTTGTGGATTGAGGACGAGAACTGAGGGTTGAGTATTGATGTTCGAGGTCTGAGGATTGAGGATTGAGGGTTGAGAATTGAGGATTGAGGATTGAGGATTGAAGATTGAGGATTGGGTATTGACGATTTAAGAATGAGGATTGAGGATTGAGGATTGAGGATTGAGGATCGAAGATTGAGCTTTGAGGATTGAAGATTGAGTATTGAGGATTGAGGATTCAGGATTGAGGATTGAGGATTGAGGATTGAGGATTGAGCATTGAGGATTGACGATTGAGGATTGTGGATTGAGGATTAAAGATTGAGTATTGAGGATTGAGCATTGACGATTGAAGATAGAGGACTGTGGATTGAGGATTGAAAATTGACGATTGAAGATTGGGTATTTATGATTGAAGAATGAGGATTGAGGATTGAGGATTGAGGATTGAGGAATGAAGATTGAGGATTGAGGATTGAGGATTGAGGATTGAAGATTGAGTTTTGAGGATTGAAGATTGAGGATTGAGGATTGAGTTTTGAGGATTGAGGACTGAAGATTGAGGATTGGGGACTGAGTGTTGAGGGTTGAGTGATGAGAATTGATGTTTGTGGATAGAGATTTGAAGATTGCAGGTTGAGTATTGCGTATGGAAAACTCTGAACTGAGGATATTCTGGTGAGGATTGAGGATTGACAACTGATTGTTGAAGACTGAGGGCTGAAGATTGAGGACTCAGGATCGAGGATTCAGGAATGTGGTTTGAGGACTGAGGATTGAGGGTTGAGGAGTGAGGATTGAGGATTGAGGATTGAGGATTGAGTATTGAAGATTGAAGATTGATGATTGAGGATTGATGGTTGAGGATTGGGTATTGGGGATTGAGGATTGCAGATTGAGGATTGAGGATTGAGGATTAAAGATTGAGTATTGACGATTGAAGATTGAGAATTGAGGATTGAGGAATGAAGAGTGAATATTGATGATTGAAGATTGAGGATTGAGGATTGAGGGTTGCGGATTGAGGACGAGGACTGAGGGTTGAGTATCCATGTTTGAGGTCCGAGGATTGGGAATTGAGGATTGAGGATTGAGGATTGAGGATTGAGGATTGGAGATTGTATATTGATGATTGAAGATTGAGGATTGAGGATTGAGGGTTGTGGATTGAGGACGTTGACAGAGGGTTGAGTATTGATGTTTGAGGTCTGAGGATTGAGGATTGAGGGATGAGAATTGAGGATTGAGGATTGAGGATTGAAGATTGAGGATTGGTTATTGAGGATTGAAGAATGAGGACCGAGGTTTGAGGATTGAGTATTGAGGATTGAAGATTGAGGATTGAGGATTGAGGATTGAGGATTGAGGATGAGGGCTGAGGGTTGAGGATTGAGGTTTAAGGACTGAGGTCTGAGGATTGAGGATTGAGAATTGAGGATTGAGGATTGAGGATTGAAGACTGAGGATTGGGTATTGAGCATTGAGGATTGAAGATTGAGGATTGAGGATTGAGGATTGAGGATTGAGGATTGAGGATTGAGGATTGAGGATTGAAGATTGAGGATTGGGGATTGAGGATTGACGGTTGAGGATTGAGAATTGAGGATTGAGAATTGAAGATTGAGGATTGAAGATTGAGTATTGAGGATTGAAGGTTGAGGATTGAGGATTGAGGATTGAAGATTGAGGACTTAGTGTTGAGGGTTGAGTGATGGGAATTGATGTTTGTGGATTGAGATTTGAAGATTGGAGAATGGGGATTGATTATTGAAAACTGTGAATTGAGGATATTCTATTGATGATTGAGGATTGGCAATTGATTGTTGAGGACTGAGGGCTGAAGATTGAGGATTCAGGATTGAGGATTCGGGATTGAGGTTTGAGGACTGAGGATTGAGGGTTGAGGATTGAGGATTGAGGATTGATGCTTGAGGATTGAGGGTTGAGGATGGAGGATTGAAGAGAGAGGACTAAGTGTTGAGGATTCAGTGTTGAGAATTGATGTTTGAGGATTGAGATTTGATTATTGAAAATTGTGGATTGAGTATTGGACCATGAGAATTCAGGATACTATATTGAGTTTTGAGAATTGAGGATTGATGGTTGAGTGTTGAGGATTGGTTGTTGAGGGTTGTGTTTTGTATATTGAGGTTTGGGGATTGAGGACTGAGGATTGAGGACTGAAGGTTGAATATTGATGATTGAAGATTGAGGATTGAGGATTGAGCGTTGTGGATTGAGGACGAGAACTGAGGGTTGAGTATTGATGTTCGAGGTCTGAGGATTGAGGATTGAGGGTTGAGAATTGAGGATTGAGGATTGAGGATTGAAGATTGAGGATTGGGTATTGACGATTTAAGAATGAGGATTGAGGATTGAGGATTGAGGATTGAGGATTGAGGATCGAAGATTGAGCTTTGAGGATTGAAGATTCAGTATTGAGGATTGAGGATTCAGGATTGAGGATTGAGGATTGAGGATTGAGGATTGAGGATTGAGGATTGAGCATTGAGGATTGACGATTGAGGATTGTGGATTGAGGATTAAAGATTGATTATTGAGCATTGAGCATTGACGATTGAAGATTGAGGACTGTGGATTGAGGATTGAAAATTGACGATTGAGGATTGGGTATTTATGATTGAAGAATGAGGATTGAGGATTGAGGATTGAGGATTGAGGAATGAAGATTGAGGATTGAGGATTGAGGATTGAGGATTGAAGATTGAGTATTGAGGATTGAAGATTGAGGATTGAGGATTGAGTTTTGAGGATTGAGGACTGAAGATTGAGGATTGGGGACTGAGTGTTGAGGGTTGAGTGATGAGAATTGATGTTTGTGGATAGAGATTTGAAGATTGCAGGTTGAGTATTGCGTATGGAAAACTCTGAACTGAGGATATTCTGGTGAGGATTGAGGATTGACGACTGATTGTTGAAGACTGAGGGCTGAAGATTGAGGACTCAGGATTGAGGATTCAGGAATGTGGTTTGAGGACTGAGGATTGAGGGTTGAGGAGTGAGGATTGAGGATTGAGTATTGAGGATTGAGTATTGAAGATTGAAGATTGATGATTGAGGATTGAGGATTGAGGATTGAGTATTGG
This sequence comes from Calliopsis andreniformis, assembly GCF_051401765.1. NCBI lineage: Eukaryota > Metazoa > Arthropoda > Insecta > Hymenoptera > Andrenidae > Calliopsis > Calliopsis andreniformis. The sequence goes on along the minus strand of NW_027480463.1, from coordinate 1,390,352 downwards.
GGATTGAGGATTGAAGATTGAGGATTGAGGATTGAGGATTAAAGATTGAGTATTGACGATTGAAGATTGAGAATTGAGGATTGAGGATTGAGGACTGAATATTGAATATTGATGATTTAAGATTGAGGATTGAGGATTGAGGGTTGTGGATTGAGGACAAGGACTGAGGGTTCAGTATTGATGTTTGAGGTCTGATTATTGAGAATTCAGGATTGAGAATAGAGGACTGAAAATTGAGTATTGAGGATTGAAGATTGAGGATTGATGATTGAGGATTGAGTATTGAGGATTGAGGATTGAGGAATGAAGATTGAGGATTGAGGATTGAGGATTGAGGATTAAAAATTGAGTATTGAGGATTGAAGATTGAGGATTGACGATTGAGAATTGGGTATTTATGATTGAAGAATGAGGATTGAGGATTGAGGATTGAGGATTGAGGATTGAGGAATGAAGATTGAGGATTGAGGATTGAGGATTGAGGATTGAGGATTGAAGATTGAGTATTGAGGATTGAAGATTGAGGATTTAGGATTGAGTTTTGAGGATTGAGGATTGAAGATAGAGGATTGGGGACTGAGTGTTGAGGGTTGAGTGATGAGAATTGATGTTTGTGGATAGAGATTTGAAGATTGCAGGTTGAGTATTGCGTATGGAAAACTCTGAACTGAGGATATTCTAGTGAGGATTGAGGATTGACAACTGATTGCTGAGGACTGAGGGCTGAAGATTGAGGATTCAGGATTGAGGATTCAGGATTGTGATATGAGGACTGAGGATTGAGGATTGAGGGGTGAGGATTGAGGATTGAGGATTGAGGATTGAGGATTGAAGATTGAGGATTGGGTATTGAGGATTGAACATTGAGGATTGAACATTGAGGTTTGAGGATTGAGGATTGAAGATTGAGTATTGAGGATTGAAGATTATGGATTGAGGATTGAGGATTGAGGATTGAGGATGAGGGCTGAGGGTTGAGGTTTGAGGTTTAAGGACTGAGGACTGAGGATTGAGGATTGAGAATTGAGGATTGTGGATTGAGGATTGAAGATTGTGGATTGGGTATTGAGGATTGAAGGATGAGGATTGAGGGTTGAGGATTGAGGATTGTGGATTGAAGATTGAGTATTGAGGATTGAAGACTGACGATTGAGGGTGGAGCATTGAGGATTGAGGATTGAGGATTGAGGATTCATGATTGAGTATTGAGGATTGAAATTTGAGTATTGAGGATTGAGGATTGAGGATTGAGGATTGAAGATTGAGGATTGGGGACTGAGTGTTGTGGTTTGAGTGATGAGTATTGATGTTTGTGGATAGAGATTTAAAGATTACAGATTCAGTATTGAGTATTGAAAACTGTGAACTGATGATATTCTATTGAGGATTGAGAATTGACTACTGATTGTTGAGGACGGAGGTCTGAAGGTTGAGGATTCAGGATTGAGGTTTGAGGACTGAGGATTGAGGATTGAGAATTGAGGTTTGAGGTCTGAGGATTGAGGATTGAGGATTGAGAATTGAGGATTGAGGATCGAGGATTGAAGATTGAGGATTGGTTATTGGGGATTGAAGAATGAGGACTGAGGGTTGAGGATTGAGGAATGAGGATTGAAGATTGAGTATTGAGGATTGAAGATTGAGGATTGAGGATTGAGGATTGAGGATTGAGGATTGACGATTGCGGATTGAGGATTGAAGATTGAAGATTGAGGATTGAGGATTGAGGATTAAAGATTGAGTATTGAGGATTGAAGATTGAGGATTGATGATTGAGGATTGAGAATTGAGGATCGAGGATTGAGGATCGAGGATTGAGGATTGAGTAAGTGAAGATTGAAGATTGATGATTGAGGATTGAGTATTGAGGATTGAGTATTGGGGATTGAGGATTGAATATGGAGAATTGAGGATTGAGGATTAAAGATTGAGTATTGAGGATTGAAGATTGAGAATTGAGGATTGAGGATAGAGGACTGAATATTGAATGTTGACGATTTAAGATTGAGGATTGGGGATTGAGGGTTGTGGATTGAGGACAAGGACTGAGGGTTCAGTATTGATGTTTGAGGTGTGTTTATTGAGAATTGAGGATTGAGAATTGAGGACTGAAGATTGAGTATTGAGGATTGAAGATTGAGGATTGATGATTGAGGATTGAGTATTGAGGATTGAGGATTGAGGATTGAAGATTGAGGATTGAGGATTGAGGATTGAGGATTGAGGATTAAAAATTGAGTATTGAGGATTGAAGATTGAGGATTGACGATTGAGAATTGGGTATTTATGATTGAAGAATGAGGATTGAGGATTGAGGGTTGAGGATTGAGGGTTGAGAAGTGAGGATTGATGATTGAGGATTGAAGATTGAGGATTGGGTATTGAGGGTTGAGGATTGAGGATTTAAGATTGAGTATTGAGGATTGAAGATTGAGAATTGAGGATTGAGGGTTGAACATTGAGGACTGAGTGTTGAGGGTTGAGTGATGAGAGTTGATGTTTGTGGATAGAGATTTGAAGATTGCAGATTGAGTATTGCGTATGGAAAGCTCTCGACTGAGGATATTCTAGTGAGGATTGAGGATTGACAACTGATTGTTGAGGACTGAGGGTTGAAGATTGACGATTCAGGATTGAGGATTCAGGATTGTGGTTTCAGGACTGAGGATTGAGGATTGAGGATTGAGGATTGAGGTTTGAGGATTGAATATTGAGGATTGGGTATTGAGGATTGAACATTGAGGATTGAGGATTGAGGATTGAGCATTGAGGATTGAGGATTGAAGATTGAATATTGATGATTGAAGATTGAGGATTGAGGATTGAGTGTTGTGGATTGAGGACGAGGACTGAGGGTTGAGTATTGATGTTTGAGGTCTGAGGATTGAGGATTGAGGATTGAGAATTAAGGATTGAGGATTGAGGATTGAAGATTGAGGATTGGTTATTGAGGATTGAAGAATGAGGACTGAGGGTTGAGGATTGAGGATTCAGGATTGAAGATTGAGGATTGGGTATTGAGGATTGAAGGATGAGGATTGAGGGTTGAGGATTGAGGATCGAAGATTGAGCATTGAGGATTGACGATTGAGTATTGAGGATTGAAGATTGAGGATTGATGATTGAGGATTGAGGATTGAGGATTGAGGATTGAGGATTGAGTATTGAAGGTTGAGGATTGGGTATTGAGGATTGAAGAATGAGGACTGAGGGCTGAGGATTGAGGATTGAGGATTGAAGATTGGGTATTGAGGATTGATGATTGAGGATTGAGGATTGAGGATTGAAGATTGAGGATTGAGGATTGAGGGTTGAGGATTGAGGACGAGGACTGACAGTTGATGATTGTTGTTTGTGGATTGAGGGTTGACGATTGAGAGTTGTGGATGAGGACTGAGGTTTGAGGATTGATGACTGAGGATTGAGGATTGAGGATTGATGATTGCGGATTGAGGATTGAAGATTGAGAATTGAGGATTGAGTATTGAGGATTGGATATTGAGTATTGAGGATTGAAGATTGAGGATTGAGAATTGAGGATTGAGGATTGAGGATTGAGGATTGAGGATTGAGGATAGAGGATTGAAGATTGAGGATTGGGGACTGAGGGTTGAGGGTTGAGTAATGAGGATTGATGTTTGTGGATAGAGATTCGAAGATTGCAGATTGAGAATTTAGTATGGAAAACTGTGAATTGATGATATTCTATTGAGGATTGAGGATTGACAACTGATTGTTGAGGTCTGAAGTCTGAAGGTTGAGGTCTGAAGATTGAGGATTCAGGATTGAGGATCCAGGATTGAGGTTTGAGGACTGAGGATTGAGGATAGAGCATTGAGGATTGAGGCTTGAGGATTGAGGATTGAAGATTGAGTATTGAGGATTGAAGGTTGATTGTTGAGCATTTAGAATTGAGGATTGAGGATTGAAGATCGAGGATTGGGGATTGGGGATTGAGGATTGACGATTGAGGATTGAGTATTGACGATTTAGAATTGAGGATTGAGGATTGAAGATTGAGTATTGAGGATTGAAGATTGAGGATTGAAGATTGAGGATTGAGGATTGAGGACTGAGGATTGAGGATTGAGAATTGAGCATTGAGGATTGAGGACTGAGGATTGAGGTTTGAGGATTGACGATGAGGGCTGAGGGTTGAGGATTGAGGTTTGAGGTCTGAGGACTGAGGATTGAGGATTGAGAATTGAGGATTGAGGATTGAGGATTGAAGATTGAGGATTGGGTATTGAGGATTGAAGAATGAGCATTGAGGATTGAGGATTGAGGATTGGGGACTGAGGATTGAATATTCAGGATTGAGGACTGAGGATTGAGGATTGAGGATTGTGGATTCAGGATTGAGGATTGAAGATTCAGTATTGAGGATTGAAGATTGAGAATTGAGGATTGAGGATTGAAGATTGAGGATTGGGTATTGAGGATTGAAGAATGAGGATTGAGGATTGAGGATTGGGGATTGAGGATTGAAGATTGAGGATTGAGAATTGAGGATTGAGAATTGAAGATTGGGTATTGAGGATTGGGTATTGAGAATTGAGAATTGGGGATGAGGACTGAGGTTTGAGGATTGAGGTTTGAGGAATGAGGATTGAGGATTGAGGATTGAGGATTGAATATTGAGGACTGAGTGTTGGGGGATGAGAGATGAGAATTGATGTTTGTGGATGGAGATTTGAAGATTGAAGATTGAGGATTGAGTATTGAAAACTGAGAATTCAGGATATTCTACTGAGTATTGAGAATTGAGGATTAATGGTTGAGTATTGAGGATTGATGGTTGAGGGTTGTGTGTTGAATATTGAGGATTGGCGGATTGAGTATTGAAGATTGAGGACTGTGGACTGGGGATTGAGTATTGAGGATTGAGGATTGAGTATTGAGGATTGAGCGTTGAAGATTGAGTATTGATGATTGAAGATTGCGGATTGATTATTGAGGGTTGAGGATTGATGACGAGGACTGAGGGTTGAGGATTGAGGACTGAGGATTGAGGATTGAGGACTGGGCATTGAGGATTGAAGATTGAGGACTGGGGATTGAGGATTGAAGGTTGAGGATTAAGGATTGTGGATTGGGGATTGGGGATTGGGGATCTAGAATTGGATGTTGATTATTGAGGATTGAAGCTTGAGGGTTGAGGATTGCGGATTGAGAATTGAGAATTGAGGATGAGGTCTGAGGGTTGAGGATTGAGGTTTGAGGTACGAGGATTGAGGATTCAGGATTGAGGACCGGGGATTGACGATTGAGTATTGAAGATTGAGGATTGATGACTGAGGATTCAGGATTGAGGATTGATGATTGCGGATTGAGTATTGAAAATTGAGTATTGAGGATTGAATATTGAGGATTGTGGATTGAGGATTGAGGATTGAAGGTTGAGTATTGTGGATTGAAGATTGAGGATTGAGGATTGACGATTGAGGACTGAGGATTGAGGTTTGAGGATTGACGATGAGGGCTGATGGTTGTGCATTGAGATTTGAGGTCTGAGGACTGAGGATTGAGGATTGAGAATTGAGGATTGAGGATTGAGGATTGGAGATTGAGGATTGAGGATTGAGGATTGAGGATTGGAGATTGAGGATTGGGTGTTGAGGATTGATGAATGAGGATTGAGGATTGAGGATTGAGGATTGGGGACTGAGGATTGAATATACAGGATTGAGGATTGAGGATTGAGGATTGAGGATTGAGGATTAAAGATTCAGTATAGAGGATCGAAAAATGAGAATTGAGGATTGAGGATTGAACGTTGAGGACTGAGTGTTGAGGGTTGAGTGATGAGAATTGATGTCTGTGGATAGAGATTTGAAGATTGCAGATTGAGTATTGAGTATTGAAAACTGTGAATTGAGGATATTATACTCAGGATTGAAGATTGACAACTGATTGTTGAGGGCTGAGGGCTGAAGATTGAGGAATCAGGGTTGAGGATTCAGAATTGAGGTTTGAGGACTGAGGATTGAGGATTGAAGACTGAGTATTGAGGATTGAATATTGAGGATTGAGGTTGAGGATTGAGGATTGAGGATGAGGGCTGAGGGTTGAGGATTGGGGTTTGAGGACTGAGGTCTGAGGACTGTGGATTGAGGATCGAGAATTGAGGATTGAGGATAGAGGATTGAAGATTGAGGATTGGGTATTGAGGATTGAAGAATGAGGATTGAGGATTGAGGATTCAGAATTGAGGATTGAATATTGAGAATTGAGGATTGAAGGTTGAGGATTGAGGAATGAGGATTGAGGATTGAGGATGAGGGCTGATGGTTGAGGGTTGAGGTTTTAGGACTGAGGACTGAGGACTGAGGATTGAGAATTGAGGATTGAGGATTAAGGATTGAAGATTGAGGATTGGGTATTGAGGATTGAAGAATGAGGATTGAGGATTGAGGATTGATGATTGGGTATTGAAGATTGAGTATTGAGGATTGAGTATTGAGGATTGAGGATTGAGGATTGAGAATTGAGGATTGATGATTGAGTATTGATGATTGAAGATTGAGGATTGAGGATTGAGGATTGAGGATTGAGGATTGAGGATTGAAGATTGAGGATTGGGGACTGAGTGTTGAGGGTTGTGTGATGAGAATTGATGTTTGTGGGTAGATATTTGAAGATTGCATATTGAGCATTGAGTATTGAAAACTGTGAATTGATGATATTCTATTGAGGATTGATAATTGACAACTGATTGTTGAGGACTGAGGGCTGAAGATTGAGGATACGGGGTTGAGAATTCAGAATTGAGGATTGAGTATTGAGGATTGAGAATTGAGAATTGAGGATAAGGACTGAGGGTTGAGGATTGAGGTTTGAGGAATGAGGATTGAGGATTGAGGATTGAGGATTGAAGATTGAGTATTGATGATTGATGATTGAGGATTGAGGATTGAGGGTTGAGGATTGAGGACGAGGACTGACAGTTGAGGATTGTGGTTTGTGGATTGAGGGTTGACGATTGAGAATTGTGGATGAGGACTGAGGTTTGAGGATTGATGACTGAGGATTGAGGATTGAGGATTGATGATTGCGGATTGAGGATTGAAGATTGAGAATTGAGGATTGAGTATTGAGGATTGAATATTGAGTATTGAGGATGAGAAGATTGAGGATTGAGGATTGAGGATTGAGGATTGAGGATTGAGGATTGAGGATTGAGGATAGAGTATTGAAGATTGAGGATTGGGGACTGAGAGTTGAGTGTTGAGTGATGAGGATTGATGTTTGTGGATAGAGTTTCGAAGGTTGCAGATTGAGAATTTAGTATGGAAAACTGTGAATTGATGATATTCTATTTAGGATTGAGGATTGACAACTGATTGTTGAGGTCTGAAGTCTGAAGGTTGAGGTCTGAAGATTGAGGATTCAGGATTGAGGATCCAGGATTGAGGTTTGAGGACTGAGGATTGAGGATAGAGCATTGAGGATTGAGGCTTGAGGATTGAGGATTGAAGATTGAGTATTGAGGATTGAAGGTTGATTGTTGAGCATTTAGAATTGAGGATTGAGGATTGAAGATCGAGGATTGGGGATTGGGGATTGAGGATTGACGATTGAGGATTGAGTATTGACGATTTAGAATTGAGGATTGAGGATTGAAGATTGAGTATTGAGGATTGAAGATTGAGGATTGAGGATTGAGGATTGAGGATTGAGGACTGAGGATTGAGGATTGAGAATTGAGCATTGAGGATTGAGGACTGAGGATTGAGGTTTGAGGATTGACGATGAGGGCTGAGGGTTGAGGATTGAGGTTTGAGGTCTGAGGACTGAGGATTGAGGATTGAGAATTGAGGATTGAGGATTGAGGATTGAAGATTGAGGATTGGGTATTGAGGATTGAAGAATGAGCATTGAGGATTGAGGATTGAGGATTGGGGACTGAGGATTGAATATTCAGGATTGAGGATTGAGGATTGAGGATTGAGGATTGTGGATTCAGGATTGAGGATTGAAGATTCAGTATTGAGGATTGAAGATTGAGAATTGAGGATTGAGGATTGAAGATTGAGTATTGATGATTGAAGATTGCGGATTGATTATTGAGGGTTGAGGATTGATGACGAGGACTGAGGGTTGAGGATTGAGGACTGAGGATTGAGGATTGAGGACTGGGCATTGAGGATTGAAGATTGAGGACTGGGGATTGAGGATTGAAGGTTGAGGATTAAGGATTGTGGATTGGGGATTGGGGATTGGGGATCTAGAATTGGATGTTGATTATTGAGGATTGAAGCTTGAGGGTTGAGGATTTTGGATTGAGAATTGAGAATTGAGGATGAGGTCTGAGGGTTGAGGATTGAGGTTTGAGGTACGAGGATTGAGGATTCAGGATTGAGGACTGGGGATTGACGATTGAGTATTGAAGATTGAGGATTGATGACTGAGGATTCAGGATTGAGGATTGATGATTGCGGATTGAGTATTGAAAAGTGAGTATTGAGGATTGAATATTGAGGATTGTGGATTGAGGATTGAGGATTGAAGGTTGAGTATTGTGGATTGAAGATTGAGGATTGAGGATTGACGATTGAGGACTGAGGATTGAGGTTTGAGGATTGACGATGAGGGCTGATGGTTGAGCATTGAGATTTGAGGTCTGAGGACTGAGGATTGAGGATTGAGAATTGAGGATTGAGGATTAAGGATTGAAGATTGAGGATTGGGTATTGAGGATTGAAGAATGAGGATTGAGGATTGAGGATTGATGATTGGGTATTGAAGATTGAGTATTGAGGATTGAGTATTGAGGATTGAGGATTGAGGATTGAGAATTGAGGATTGATGATTGAGTATTGATGATTGAAGATTGAGGATTGAGGATTGAGGATTGAGGATTGAGGATTGAGGATTGAAGATTGAGGATTGGGGACTGAGTGTTGAGGGTTGTGTGATGAGAATTGATGTTTGTGGGTAGATATTTGAAGATTGCATATTGAGCATTGAGTATTGAAAACTGTGAATTGATGATATTCTATTGAGGATTGATAATTGACAACTGATTGTTGAGGACTGAGGGCTGAAGATTGAGGATACGGGGTTGAGAATTCAGAATTGAGGATTGAGTATTGAGGATTGAGAATTGAGAATTGAGGATAAGGACTGAGGGTTGAGGATTGAGGTTTGAGGAATGAGGATTGAGGATTGAGGATTGAGGATTGAAGATTGAGTATTGATGATTGATGATTGAGGATTGAGGATTGAGGGTTGAGGATTGAGGACGAGGACTGACAGTTGAGGATTGTGGTTTGTGGATTGAGGGTTGACGATTGAGAATTGTGGATGAGGACTGAGGTTTGAGGATTGATGACTGAGGATTGAGGATTGAGGATTGATGATTGCGGATTGAGGATTGAAGATTGAGAATTGAGGATTGAGTATTGAGGATTGAATATTGAGTATTGAGGATGAGAAGATTGAGGATTGAGGATTGAGGATTGAGGATTGAGGATTGAGGATTGAGGATTGAGGATAGAGTATTGAAGATTGAGGATTGGGGACTGAGAGTTGAGTGTTGAGTGATGAGGATTGATGTTTGTGGATAGAGTTTCGAAGGTTGCAGATTGAGAATTTAGTATGGAAAACTGTGAATTGATGATATTCTATTTAGGATTGAGGATTGACAACTGATTGTTGAGGTCTGAAGTCTGAAGGTTGAGGTCTGAAGATTGAGGATTCAGGATTGAGGATCCAGGATTGAGGTTTGAGGACTGAGGATTGAGGATAGAGCATTGAGGATTGAGGCTTGAGGATTGAGGATTGAAGATTGAGTATTGAGGATTGAAGGTTGATTGTTGAGCATTTAGAATTGAGGATTGAGGATTGAAGATCGAGGATTGGGGATTGGGGATTGAGGATTGACGATTGAGGATTGAGTATTGACGATTTAGAATTGAGGATTGAGGATTGAAGATTGAGTATTGAGGATTGAAGATTGAGGATTGAGGATTGAGGATTGAGGATTGAGGACTGAGGATTGAGGATTGAGAATTGAGCATTGAGGATTGAGGACTGAGGATTGAGGTTTGAGGATTGACGATGAGGGCTGAGGGTTGAGGATTGAGGTTTGAGGTCTGAGGACTGAGGATTGAGGATTGAGAATTGAGGATTGAGGATTGAGGATTGAAGATTGAGGATTGGGTATTGAGGATTGAAGAATGAGCATTGAGGATTGAGGATTGAGGATTGGGGACTGAGGATTGAATATTCAGGATTGAGGATTGAGGATTGAGGATTGAGGATTGTGGATTCAGGATTGAGGATTGAAGATTCAGTATTGAGGATTGAAGATTGAGAATTGAGGATTGAGGATTGAAGATTGAGTATTGATGATTGAAGATTGCGGATTGATTATTGAGGGTTGAGGATTGATGACGAGGACTGAGGGTTGAGGATTGAGGACTGAGGATTGAGGATTGAGGACTGGGCATTGAGGATTGAAGATTGAGGACTGGGGATTGAGGATTGAAGGTTGAGGATTAAGGATTGTGGATTGGGGATTGGGGATTGGGGATCTAGAATTGGATGTTGATTATTGAGGATTGAAGCTTGAGGGTTGAGGATTTTGGATTGAGAATTGAGAATTGAGGATGAGGTCTGAGGGTTGAGGATTGAGGTTTGAGGTACGAGGATTGAGGATTCAGGATTGAGGACTGGGGATTGACGATTGAGTATTGAAGATTGAGGATTGATGACTGAGGATTCAGGATTGAGGATTGATGATTGCGGATTGAGTATTGAAAAGTGAGTATTGAGGATTGAATATTGAGGATTGTGGATTGAGGATTGAGGATTGAAGGTTGAGTATTGTGGATTGAAGATTGAGGATTGAGGATTGACGATTGAGGACTGAGGATTGAGGTTTGAGGATTGACGATGAGGGCTGATGGTTGAGCATTGAGATTTGAGGTCTGAGGACTGAGGATTGAGGATTGAGAATTGAGGATTGAGGATTGAGGATTGGAGATTGAGGATTGGGTGTTGAGGATTGATGAATGAGGATTGAGGATTGAGGATTGAGGATTGGGGACTGAGGATTGAATATACAGGATTGAGGATTGAGGATTGAGGATTGAGGATTGAGGATTAAAGATTCAGTATAGAGGATCGAAAAATGAGAATTGAGGATTGAGGATTGAACGTTGAGGACTGAGTGTTGAGGGTTGAGTGATGAGAATTGATGTCTGTGGATAGAGATTTGAAGATTGCAGATTGAGTATTGAGTATTGAAAACTGTGAATTGAGGATATTATACTCAGGATTGAAGATTGACAACTGATTGTTGAGGGCTGAGGGCTGAAGATTGAGGAATCAGGGTTGAGGATTCAGAATTGAGGTTTGAGGACTGAGGATTGAGGATTGAAGACTGAGTATTGAGGATTGAATATTGAGGATTGAGGTTGAGGATTGAGGATTGAGGATGAGGGCTGAGGGTTGAGGATTGGGGTTTGAGGACTGAGGTCTGAGGACTGTGGATTGAGGATCGAGAATTGAGGATTGAGGATAGAGGATTGAAGATTGAGGATTGGGTATTGAGGATTGAAGAATGAGGATTGAGGATTGAGGATTCAGAATTGAGGATTGAATATTGAGAATTGAGGATTGAAGGTTGAGGATTGAGGAATGAGGATTGAGGATTGAGGATGAGGGCTGATGGTTGAGGGTTGAGGTTTTAGGACTGAGGACTGAGGACTGAGGATTGAGAATTGAGGATTGAGGATTAAGGATTGAAGATTGAGGATTGGGTATTGAGGATTGAAGAATGAGGATTGAGGATTGAGGATTGATGATTGGGTATTGAAGATTGAGTATTGAGGATTGAGTATTGAGGATTGAGGATTGAGGATTGAGAATTGAGGATTGATGATTGAGTATTGATGATTGAAGATTGAGGATTGAGGATTGAGGATTGAGGATTGAGGATTGAGGATTGAAGATTGAGGATTGGGGACTGAGTGTTGAGGGTTGTGTGATGAGAATTGATGTTTGTGGGTAGATATTTGAAGATTGCATATTGAGCATTGAGTATTGAAAACTGTGAATTGATGATATTCTATTGAGGATTGATAATTGACAACTGATTGTTGAGGACTGAGGGCTGAAGATTGAGGATACGGGGTTGAGAATTCAGAATTGAGGATTGAGTATTGAGGATTGAGAATTGAGAATTGAGGATAAGGACTGAGGGTTGAGGATTGAGGTTTGAGGAATGAGGATTGAGGATTGAGGATTGAGGATTGAAGATTGAGTATTGATGATTGATGATTGAGGATTGAGGATTGAGGGTTGAGGATTGAGGACGAGGACTGACAGTTGAGGATTGTGGTTTGTGGATTGAGGGTTGACGATTGAGAATTGTGGATGAGGACTGAGGTTTGAGGATTGATGACTGAGGATTGAGGATTGAGGATTGATGATTGCGGATTGAGGATTGAAGATTGAGAATTGAGGATTGAGTATTGAGGATTGAATATTGAGTATTGAGGATTGAAGATTGAGGATTGAGGATTGAGGATTGAGGATTGAGGATTGAGGATTGAGGATTGAGTATAGAGTATTGAAGATTGAGGATTGGGGACTGAGAGTTGAGTGTTGAGTGATGAGGATTGATGTTTGTGGATAGAGTTTCGAAGGTTGCAGATTGAGAATTTAGTATGGAAAACTGTGAATTGATGATATTCTATTTAGGATTGAGGATTGACAACTGATTGTTGAGGTCTGAAGTCTGAAGGTTGAGGTCTGAAGATTGAGGATTCAGGATTGTGGTTCCAGGATTGAGGTTTGAGGACTGAGGATTGAGGATAGAGCATTGAGGATTGAGGCTTGAGGATTGAGGATTGAAGATTGAGTATTGAGGATTGAAGGTTGATTATTGAGGATTTAGAATTGAGGATTGAGGATTGAAGATCGAGGATTGGGGATTGGGGATTGAGGATTGACGATTGAGGATTGAGTATTGACGATTTAGAATTGAGGATTGAGGATTGAAGATTGAGTATTGAGGATTGAAGTTTGAGGATTGAGGATTGAGGATTGAGGATTGAGGACTGAGGATTGAGGATTGAGAATTGATCATTGAGGATTGAGGACTGAGGATTGAGGTTTGAGGATTTACGATGAGGGCGGAGGGTTGAGGATTGAGGTTTGAGGTCTGAGGACTGAGGATTGAGGATTGAGAATTGAGGATTGAGGATTGAGGATTGAAGATTGAGGATTGGGTATTGAGGATTGAAGAATGAGGATTGAGGATTGAGGATTGAGGATTGGGGACTGAGGATTGAATATTCAGGATTGAGGGTTGAGGATTGAGGATTGAGGATTGTGGATTCTGGATTGAGGATTGAAGATTCAGTATTGAGGATTGAAGATTGAGAATTGAGGATTGAGTATTGAAGATTGAGGATTGGGTATTGAGGATTGAAGAATGAGGATTGAGGATTGAGGATTGGGGATTGTGGATTGAAGATTGAGGATTGAGAATTGAGGATTGAGAATTGAAGATTGGGTATTGAGGATTGGGTATTGAGGATTGAGGATTGGGGATTGAGGATCTAGTATTGGAGATTGATTATTTAGGATTGAAGATAGAGTGTTGAGGATTGAGGATTGAGGATTGAGAATTGAGAATTGAGGATGAGGACTGATGTTTGAGGATTGAGGTTTGAGGAATGAGGATTGAGGATTGAGGATTGAGGATTGAATATTGAGGACTGAGTGTTGAGGGATGAGAGATGAGAATTGATGTTTGTGGATGGAGATTTGAAGATTGAAGATTGAGGATTGAGTATTGAAAGCTGAGAATTCAGGATATTCTACTGAGTATTGAGAATTGAGGGTTGATGGTTGAGTATTGAGGATTGATGGTTGAGGGTTGTGTGTTGAATATTGAGGATTGGCGGATTGAGTATTGAAGATTGAGGACTGAGGACTGGGGATTGAGTAATGAGGATTGAGGATTGAGTATTGAGGATTGAGTGTTGAAGATTGAGTATTGATGATTGAAGATTGCGGATTGACTATTGAGGGTTGAGGATTGATGACGAGGACTGAGGGTTGAGGATTGAGGACTTAGGATTGAGGATTGAGGACTGGGCATTGAGGATTGAAGATTGAGGACTGGGGATTGAGGATTGAAGGTTGAGGATTAAGGATTGATGATTGGGGATTGGGGATCTAGGATTGGATGTTGATTATTGAGGATTGAAGCTTGAGTGTTGAGGATTGCGGATTGAGAATTGAGAATTGAGGATGAGGTCTGAGGGTTGAGGATTGAGGTTTGAGGTACGAGGATTGAGGATTCAGGATTGAGGACTGGGGATTGACGATTGAGTATTGAAGATTGAGGATTGATGACTGAGGATTCAGGATTGAGGATTGATGATTGCGGATTGAGTATTGAAAATTGAGTATTGAGGATTGAATATTGAGGATTGAAGATTGAGGATTGAGGATTGAAGGTTGAGTATTGTGGATTGAAGATTGAGGATTGAGGATTGACGATTGAGGACTGAGGATTGAGGTTTGAGGATTGACGATAAGGGCTGAGGGTTGAGCATTGAGATTTGAGGTCTGAGGACTGAGGATTGAGGATTGAGAATTGAGGATTGAGGATTGAGGATTGGAGATTGAGGATTGGGTGTTGAGGATTGATGATTGAGGATTGAGGATTGAGGATTGAGGATTGGGGACTGAGCATTGAATATACAGGATTGAGGATTGAGGACTGAGGATTGAGGATTGAGGATTCAAGATTCAGTATAGAGGATCGAAGATTGAGAATTGAGGATTGAGGATTGAACGTTGAGGACTGAGTGTTGAGGGTTGAGTGATGAGAATTGATGTCTGTGGATAGAGATTTGAAGATTGCAGATTGAGTATTGAGTATTGAAAACTGTGAATTGAGGATATTATACTCAGGACTGAGGATTGACAACTGATTGTTGAGGACTGAGGGCTGAAGATTGAGGAATCAGGGTTGAGGATTCAGAATTGAGGTTTGAGGACTGAGGATTGAGGATTGAAGACTGAGTATTGAGTATTGAAGATTGAGGATTGAGGTCGAGGATTGAGGATTGAGGATGAGGGCTGAGGGTTGAGGATTGACGTTTGTGGACTGATGTCTGAGGACTGAGGATTGAGGATTGAGAATTGAGGATTGAGGATAGAGGATTGAAGATTGAGGATTGGGTATTGAGGATTGAAGAATGAGGATTGAGGATTGAGGATTCAGAATTGAGGATTGAATATTGAGAATTGAGGATTGAAGGTTGAGGATTGAGGAATGAGGATTGAGGATTGAGGATGAGGGCTGATGGTTGAGGGTTGAGGTTTTAGGACTGAGGACTGAGGACTGAGGATTGAGAATTGAGGATTGAGCGTTAAGGATTGAAGATTGAGGATTGGGTATTGAGGATTGAAGAATGAGGATTGAGGATTGAGGATTGATGATTGGGTATTGAAGATTGAGTATTGAGGATTGAGTATTGAGGATTGAGGATTGAGGATTGAGAATTGAGGATTGATGATTGAGTATTGCTGATTGAAGATTGAGTATTGAGGATTGAGGATTGAGGATTGAGGATTGAGGATTGAAGATTGAGGATTGGCGACTGAGTGTTGAGGGTTGTGTGACGAGAATTGATGTTTGTGGGTAGATATTTGAAGATTGCATATTGAGCATTGAGTATTGAAAACTGTGAATTGATGATATTCTATTGAGGATTGAGAATTGACAACTGATTGTTGAGGACTGAGGGCTGAAGATTGAGGATTCGGGGTTGAGAATTCAGAATTGAGGATTGAGTATTGAGGATTGAGAATTGAGAATTGAGGATAAGGACTGAGGGTTGAGGATTGAGGTTTGAGGAATGAGGATTGAGGATTGAGGATTGAGGATTGAAGATTGAGTATTGATGATTGATGATTGAGGATTGAGGATTGAGGGTTGAGGATTGAGGTCGAGGACTGACAGTTGAGGATTGTGGTTTGTGGATTGAGGGTTGACGATTGAGAATTGTGGATGAGGACTGAGGATTGAGTATTGAGGATTGAATATTGAGTATTCAGGATTGAAGATTGAGGATTGAGGATTGAGGATTGAGGATTGAGGATTGGGGATTGAGGATTGAGGATTGAGGACAGAGGATTGAAGGTTGAGTATTGAGGATTGAAGATTGAGGATTGAGGATTGAGGATTGAGGATTGAGGACTGAGGATTGAGGATTGAGAAATGAGCATTGAGGATTGAGGACTGAGGATTGAGGTTTGAGGATTGACGATGAGGGCTGAGGGTTGAGGATTGAGGTTTGAGGACTGAGGACTGAGGATTGAGGATTGAGAATTGAGGATTGAGGATTGAGGATTGAGGATTGAGGATTGTGGATTCAGGATTGAGGATTGAAGATTCAGTATTGAGGATTGAAGATTGAGAATTGAGGATTGTGGATTCAGGATAGAGGATTGAAGATTCAGTATTGAGGATTGAAGATTGAGAATTGAGGATTGAGGATTGAAGATTGAGGATTGGGTATTGAGGATTGAAGAATGAGGATTGAGGATTGAGGATTGGGGATTGAGGATTGAAGACTGAGGATTGAGAATTGAGGATTGAGAATTGAAGGTTGGGTATTGAGGATTGGGTATTGAGGATTGAGGATTGGGGATTGAGGATCTAGTATTGGAGATTGATTATTTAGGATTGAAGATAGAGTGTTGAGGATTGAGGATTGAGGATTGAGAATTGAGAATTGAGGATGAGGACTGAGGTTTGAGGATTGAGGTTTGAGGAGTGAGGATTGCGGATTGAGGATTGAGGATTGAATATTGAGGACTGAGTGTTGAGGGATGAGAGATGAGAATTGATGTTTGTGGATGGAGATTTGAATATTGAAGATTGAGGATTGAGTATTGAAAACTGAGAATTCAGGATATTCTACTGAGTATTGAGAATTGAGGATTGATGGTTTAGTATTGAGGATTGATGGTTGAGGGTTGTGTGTTGAATATTGAGGATTGGCGGATTGAGTATTGAAGATTGAGGACTGAGGACTGGGGATTGAGTATTGAGGATTGAGGATTGAGTATTGAGGATTGAGGGTTGAAGATTGAGTATTGACGATTGAAGATTGCGGATTGATTATTGAGGGTTGAGGATTGATGACGAGGACTGAGGGTTGAGGATTGAGGACTGAGGATTGAGGATTGAGGACTGGGCATTGAGGATTGAAGATTGAGGACTGGGGATTGAGGATTGAAGGTTGAGGATTAAGGATTGAGGTTTGGGGCTTGGGGATCTAGGATTGGATGTTGATTATTGAGGATTGAAGCTTGAGGGTTGAAGATTGCGGATTGAGAATTGAGAATTGAGGATGACGTCTGAGGGTTGAGGATTGAGGTTTGAGTTACGAGGATTGAGGATTCAGGATTGAGGACTGGGGATTGACGATTGAGTATTGAAGATTGAGGATTGATGACTGAGGATTCAGGATTGAGGATTGTTGATTGCGGATTGAGTATTGAAAATTGAGTATTGAGGATTGAATATTGAGGATTGTGGATTGAGGATTGAGGATTGAAGGTTGAGTATTGTGGATTGAAGATTGAGGATTGAGGATTGACGATTGAGGACTGAGGATTGAGGTTTGAGGATTGACGATGAGGGCTGCGGGTTGAGCATTGAGATTTGAGGTCTGAGGACTGAGGATTGAGGACTGAGAATTGAGGATTGAGGATTGAGGATTGGAGATTGAGGATGGGGTGTTGAGGATTGATGAATGAGGATTGAGGATTGAGGATTGAGGATTGGGGACTGAGGATTGAATATACAGGATTGAGGATTGAGGATTGAGGATTGAGGATTGAGGATTGAAGATTCAGTATAGAGGATCGAAGATTGAGAATTGAGGATTGAGGATTGAAGAATGAAGATTGAGGATTGAGGATTCAGAATTGAGGATTGAATATTGAGAATTGAGGATTGAAGGTTGAGGATTGAGGAATGAGGATTGAGGATTGAGGATGAGGGCTGATGGTTGAGGGTTGAGGTTTTAGGACTGAGGACTGAGGACTGAGGATTGAGAATTGAGGATTGAGGATTAAGGATTGAAGATTGAGGATTGGGTATTGAGGATTGAAGAATGAGGATTGAGGATTGAGGATTGATGATTGGGTATTGAAGATTGAGTATTGAGGATTGAGTATTGAGGATTGAGGATTGAGGATTGAGAATTGAGGATTGATGATTGAGTATTGATGATTGAAGATTGAGGATTGAGGATTGAGGATTGAGGATTGAGGATTGAGGATTGAAGATTGAGGATTGGGGACTGATTGTTGAGGGTTGTGTGATGAGAATTGATGTTTGTGGGTAGATATTTGAAGATTGCATATTGAGCATTGAGTATTGAAAACTGTGAATTGATGATATTCTATTGAGGATTGAGAATTGACAACTGATTGTTGAGGACTGAGGGCTGAAGATTGAGGATTCGGGGTTGAGAACTCAGAATTGAGGATTGAGTATTGAGGATTGAGAATTGAGAATTGAGGATAAGGACTGAGGGTTGAGGATTGAGGTTTGAGGAATGAGGATTGAGGATTGAGGATTGAGGATTGAAGATTGAGTATCGATGATTGATGATTGAGGATTGAGGATTGAGGGTTGAGGATTGAGGACGAGGACTGACAGTTGAGGATTGTGGTTTGTGGATTGAGGGTTGACGATTGAGAATTGTGGATGAGGACTGAGGTTTGAGGATTGATGACTGAGGATTGAGGATTGAGGATTGACGATTGCGGATTGAGGATTGAAGATTGAGAATTGAGGATTGAGTATTGAGGATTGAATATTGAGTATTGAGGATTGAAGATTGAGGATTGAGGATTGAGGATTGAGGATTGAGGATTGAGGATTGAGGATTGAGGATAGAGGATTGAAGATTGAGGATTGGGGACTGAGAGTTGAGGGTTGAGTGA